>NW_012267222.1:11481768-11501372 GCF_000151885.1 Dipodomys ordii | reverse complement strand
TTGTCGGTCTTGGGGCTTGAACTCTGGGCCTGGGCGCTGTCCCTCAGCTCTTCAGCTCAAGGCGAGCGCTCTACCACTTGAGCCACAGAGCCACTTCCGGTTTTCTAGTGGTTTCTTGGAGATAGGAGTCTCACGATCTCTTCTGCCTGGGCTGGCTTTGAACCTCGATCCTCAGATCTCAGCCTCCTGAGTAGCTAGGATTACAGGTGTGAGCCACCAGCGCCCAGCTCCTGGGCTTTTTCTTTAGTTTTTCCCTCAGGCTGGTGCTGTACCACTTGAGCAATATCTCTATTTCCAGATTTTTGCTGGTTAATTGGAGATAAGAGTCTCAATGGAGTTTTTGTCTCCAGCTGGCTTTGATCTTCAGTCCTCAGATCTTAGCCTTGTGAGTAGCTAGGATTACAGGTATAAGCTACTGCCATGCCCAGCAATTCAATATCATTTTAGGCTAAACCAGGTGCATTCCAGGCAGAATGAAATCACTTGTACTGAACCATAAATATGATCCTCTTTGGTGAGAGCAAAGTGGACTTAACTGCCACCCAGGACCACCTTCTGCCAGTAAGTCCCCAACACATTGCACTCTATAATTATACACTAGGACTGAGTCATTCCCAAATACTATCTTTGACACCTAATACTGCAAATCTAGATTTATTCTAAAGCAAAAATTTATTTTACATATGTGTGGGTTTATTTATAATGTAGGTACATAATATGCCTGAAGCCCTAAGTGGAAAACAGGAAAAAAAAGAGAAAAAGCTTGTCAAAGGACAAACAAAATTTAGGTTAAAAGTCTTAATTGGCTTACTTTCTATTATAAAATCAAGTGATACTTCATTTCATAAAGTAGTGTTCCGATGGGCTGAGCAGAAGACGTCAGTTTTATAAATAGAAGCAGAGGGAAACAGAAGGAAAAAGAAGAAAAAGAAGATTGTCATTTTAAAATTATTTTCTTAATTCTAGCTACTTAGGAGGCTGGGAGCTGAGGATCACAGTTCAAAGCCAGCCCAGGCAGGAAAGAAGTCTGACAGATTTCTGTCAGACTCTTATCTCAATTTATCACCAAAAAGCCAGAAGTGGAGTTGGGGCTCAAGTGATAGAGTACTAGCATGGAGCACAAATACTCAGGGACAGCACCTAGGCCCTGAGTTCAAGCCCTAAAACTAGCACAAAATGAATAAATAAAAATAAAGGGGGAAAACAGCAAGAGAAAAATAACTGATTTAGTTACCATCAGATTGTTTAGATAGCTAGGCACCAACAGCTCACGCCTGTAATCCTAACTACTCAAGAGGCTGAGATCTCAGGATCCAGGTTCTTTTTTTTTTGGGGGGGGGTCTGGTCGTGGGGCCTGAACTCTGGGCTTGGGCGCTGTCCCTCAGCTCTTCAGCTCAAGGCTAGCGCTCTACCACTTGAGCCACAGCGCCACTTCTGGCTTTTTTCTTTTTGCTTATGTGGTGCTGAGGAATCGAACCCAGGGCCTCATGCGTGCAAGGCAAGCGCTCTACCACTGAGCCACCTTCCCAGCCCCAGTTTTAGAAACTCTTATCTCCAATTAGCCACCAAAAGGTTGATAGGAGAGCTATAGCTGGAGTCTGGTTTCAACACTAGTAACTGGCTTCACACCTGCACACACACACACACACACACCACTTCAGGCTACTCATTTTTTTTTTCTTTTTTGCCAGTCCTGGAACTTGAATTCAGATCCTGGTCACTGTCCCTGAGCTTCCCTGTGCTCAAGACTAGTGTTCTACCACTTGAGACACAGCACCACTTCCAGCCTTTTCTGTTTATGTGGTTCTGAGGAATACAACCCAGGGCTTCATGCATTCAAGGCAAGCACTCTACCACTAAGCCACCTTTCTAGCCCCAGGCTACTCTGTATAAGAGCTAAAGGTAGAGGAAAGCGTGGTGTTTGATTTGCTTAACCTCAAATTAATTTCGGTTACTCTTTGCAAGGATTAAAGGTGAGGGAAATCTAGTTGACTTGTCATCAGATTACTTCAGTCTTACTTTTTGTAAGGGTTCAAAGTAGAAGAAACCTGAGTATCATGTGGATTAAGCAGTTTGCTTTGGGGATTCTGCATGATGTCTCTTGTTTTGTCTAGTAACTTAGAAGACCAGAAATGTAGCTTTGATTTAACTTTTAGTCTAAATAACTTTTTTTTTTTTTTTTGGTGTTGAACTCAAGGCCTGAGCACTATTCCTGAGCTTCTGTGCTCAAGATTAGCACTCTACCACTTTGAACCATAGCTCTACTTCTGGTATTTTGGTGGTTAATTGGAGATAAGAGTGTCAGGGGCTAGCTTCAAACTCCAGTCTTTAGATCTCAGCTTCCTATGTAGCTATGATAATACATGTGAGCCATTGGTACCCAGTTGAATGACTCTAATAAAAAACTTACTTATTTAGAAGATCCTGTAAATTGAATCTAGAGATTTCAGAATCCTAGGCACCTATTCTACCATTGAGATTCAACCCTAGTTTCTTCCTTTTCCTTCTTTTTTCTTTCTTGCTTTCTTTCTTTTCTTCCTTCCTTTCCTTCCTTTCTATCTGTCTATCTGTCTTTCTGTCAGTTGTAGGTCTTGAACTCTGGGCCTGGGTGCTATCCCTGAGCTCTTCAGCTCAAGGCTAGGGCTCTACCACTTGAGCCATAGCACTACTTCTGGTTTTCTGGTGGTTATTTGGTGATAAGAGTCTCACAGACTTTCCTGACCAGGCTGAGTTTGAACCGTGATCCTCAGATCTCAGCCTCCTGAGTAGCTAGAATTACAGGTGTGAGCCACCAGCACCTAGCCAGCCCTAGCTTGTTTTTACTTTAGTTTCTTAGGATCTGATGCTGGAGCTTACTCCAAAACAATAGCCAATCTGTAATTTTTGTTGTTGTTGTTGGGGGGAGGAGAAGGGTGTTAGGGTTTGAACTCAATCCTTGTACTCTTTTTTATTTTGCTAATCCTGGGGCTTAAACTCAGGGCCTGAGGACTATCCCTGAGCTTCTTTTTCTCAAGGCTAGCACCCTACCACTTGAGCCACAGCACCACTTCCAACCTTTTCTGTATATGTGGTACTGAGGAATCGAACCCGGGGCTTCATGCCTGCTAGGCAAGCACTCTACCACTGAGCCACCTTTTCACCCCAGGCCTTGTGCTCTTAAGCTTGGCTTTTTCAGTCAAGGCTGGCATTCTACCATTTGAGCCAAACCTCCAAGATAAGAGTCTCTCGGATTTGTCTGCCAGTCAAACCTTAATCTTCAACTCTCAGCCTCCTGAGTAGTTAGGATTACAGGCTTGAGCCATTAGTACCCGGTTTAATTCTTGCCTTGTTGTGGGTCTCCTGCATGCAAAGCGCACTGCTCTCCTATTGAGCTACATCCCAGCCCTTCATAATTTTTATGTGATCCTTCTCATGAGGCTGCAAGGCCAGGGCACAGGAAGGAAGGAGAATAGAGGAGCTGGTTCAAGTGAAATGGAAAGTCTGGTCTTTGAGACTTTGATCCTGTGGAAGGAGGGAGCCATCTAAAACTGTTCAGAAGGGGTGTGACCTGCTTACTTACTGACTCAGTCAGTTCAGCTTCCTACAACCTAGCCTTCTCTCCATCCAGGACCCTCTCCTTCGAGGTGTTTTTTTCTTCTTTGCCTCCAGAGGCCTAGTTCTGGTATGAATTAAGTTACTAACACAGACTAAGTGTTGGGAGTTCATGCCCATAATATTACACTAAGGCCTCATTGAGCTACAGCACAAGACCCTGTCACAAAACAAGGGAAAACAAAACAAAGCAGGGCGTGGAGGTACACGCCTGTAATCCAAGCACTCCAGAGGCAAGGCAGGAGGGTTACAAGTCGAAGGCCAGCCTGGGATATACAGAGAATCTGTCTCAAACAAAGTCACTAGCAATAAGATTTAATCAACTCCACAGCCCCTCCTCCCGTCCCTACCCCAGCCAGGTCCAGTGAGGTTCAACCTTTAGAATCTCAATATTCCCCACCCAGTAAGGGGTAGGGGGTAGATTCACCTTTCAACACACTCAGCACAGAGAGACCCCCTGGGCAGGAAGTTGCAGTGTGGAACCTTATTTAAGACCATCACGTGCCCCTGCTCGCTTCTTCCACCGTGGAAAGGATCTGGTTTGTTGGTAAGTAAAGAGACTCTGGCAGAAGACGGGGATTCCACACTAGAAGACAATCTAAGACTCGGCCAAGAGATCGTGTCACCAAGAGAATCGTCCATTATCAGTCTCTTCTAGCAGCTTTGAGCAACAAATACGTCCAGGTCAGAAGCTGGGGGGAAGGAAAGGGGAGGAAAAAGAAAAAAAAGCTGGGCAGTGAGTAGCTCATGACTATAATCTTAGCTACTCAAGAGGCTGAGATCTGAGGATCACAGTTTGAAGTCAGTCTGGGCAGGAAGGTCTGTGAGACTCTTTTATTTCCAATTAACCACCAAAAATCTGGAAGTAGAACTGTGATTCAAGTGGTTGAGCACTAGCCTTGAGCAAAAAAGCTCAGGGACAGTGCCCTGGCTGAGTTCAAGCTCCATGTGTGGCACAAAGGAAAAAAAAAAAAAGGAGGTCAAGATAGTATTGGAGCTTACTTCTCCTGCCTGAAATAGTAGTAGCTAGAATTAATCAGATGCTCACACCCCAGTGAAACACGTTTTTCTGCATCCTGTATGATTTTTTAAAAAATCCTTTTGTGGAAAACAGTAGACCAACATGGAACCATCAATTCTTGCTGGCATCACTTTACTGGGCATCATAACATCTGTTTGCCCATTTTATAAATGAGGAAACTGAGGCTTGGAGAAGGTAAGTAATGCACGCAAGCTTATGCAGCTGGTCAATTGGCAGAGCTGGAGAAACCAAAACAGTTCGTCTTTCTAGGACTAGACTATATGGGTTTGAAAATGTTGGGGATGCTCATCTGTGGCAGAATAGGAAATGGTTTGATAATTAAATGCAAATTCCTTCTGGGGTATCTAGTCCCCATTTCTTCCTACATTGGGTGCGCTACTACTTGAGCCATGCTTTCAGTCTGGATTTTGCTAGTTTGTAGATGGACTTTCCTGGGCTTTCCTGCCCAGACTGGCTTTGAACCATGATCCTCAGGTTTCAGTCTCCTGGGTAGCTAGGATTATACGTGTGAACCACTGTCTCCTGGGTACTTGTTTGCTTTTGTTTTGATTTAGAGAAGGTCTCACTATGCAGTCCTGTGTACCACAACCATACTTTGCCTTCTTTTTTTTGTTTTGCTTCTGTTTTTGGTAGTACCAGGGATCAAACCCACAACATTTTTTTTTTTGTCAGTCGTGGGGCTTGAACTCTGGGCCTGAATGCTGTCCCTGAGCTCTTCAGCTCAAGACTAAGGATCTGTCTTGAGCCACAGTGCCACATCTGGTTTTCTGGTGGTTTATTAAAGATAAGAGTCTCATGGACTTTCCTTCCCTGGGCTGGCTTTGAACCATGATCTTCAGATCTCAGCCTCCTGAGGAGCTAGAATTACAGGTGTGAGCTACCAGTGCCTGGCCTTTCTTTTTTCTTATGCCTCATCATATTTGTTTCTTCTTGAGGTACTAATGTTCATACATCCAGCCTCATATATACATGCCAGGCAAGTATTCTACCACTGAGTTACATCCCCAGCCTATTTATTACTTCTAAATTGAGGGTTGGGGGTATGGCACAAATGGTAGAGCATCTGTCTAGCAAGCAAAAAAAATATTTTTTTTCTTTAGCCTGGACTCAGATGTGGAAGTGGAAGCTCTCTTACTCATCAGTTCCTGATGTTTTTCTTTGGCTTTCATTATTCTCTTAGCCAAAGGTTTAGCAGATTTGGCCCTCTTCCTTATTCTTGTGATCTTTTTTTGTCTCATTTTCTTTTCTTTTCTTTCTTTCTAATTTTTGTCAGTCATGGGGCTTGAACTCTGGGCCTGGGTGCTATCCCTCAGCTCTTCAGCTCAAGGATAGAGCTCTACAAATTGAGCCACAGCAACACTTCTGGTTTTCTGAGTGGTTTATTGGAGATAAAGAGTCTCACAGCCTTTCCTGCCCAGGCTAGCTTTGAATCCTGATCCACAGATCTCAGCCTCCTGAGTAGCTAGGATTACAGGCTTGAGCCACTGGCACCTGGCTTGCTTTCTTCCTTGCTTTTCTTCCTTTCCTTTCCTTCCTTCCTTGCCCCTCTTTCTTTCTCTCTTTCTCTCTTTTTCTTTCTCTCCTTCTTTCCTTTCCTTCTTTCCTTGTATGCCTGGGGCTTGAACTCAGGACCTGGGTGCTGGCCCTGAGCTTGTGTGTTCAAGGCTACTGTTCTATCACTTGATCCACAGCCCCACTTGTGGCTTTTTTTCTTTTTTGTAGCTTTTTTTTTGAACTGGGCTTGAACGTTGTCCCTCAGCTCTTCAGCTCAAGGCTAGCGCTCTACTATTTGAGCCACTGGGACACTTCCAGTTTTTGGAGTGGTTTATTAGAGATAAGAGTCTCATGGAATTTTGTGCCTGGGCTGGCTTTGAACTGCGATTCACAGATCTCAGCCTCCTGAGTAGCTAGGATGACAGAAGTGAGCCACCAGCGCCCGGCACTTGTGGCTTTTTGTGGTTAATTGGAGAAAAGAGTTTCATGGGCTTTCCTGCGCAAACGGGTTTTGAACTGTGATCCTCAGATCTCAGCCTCCTGAGTAGATAGGATTACAGGCTAGGCATGAGCCATCAGTTCTGGGTACATATCATCTTCTTCAGTGAAGTTGAAAAGTGTGGATACTCAGCTTGCTGCTTGGTACCACAGTAGTAGTTGTCAAGCCAGGAATATTCTTGTCTCCTTTTGGACAATAAGTGGAGTTTACCTAGATTAGCATCCACAACCCATCCCTTAACAGACTTCTACACTCTTCTCCAGTCTTGATAGGTAATGTCTCTTACTCAGTAGCAAGGTGACATGGCCTGATCCAGGAGGAAGACTTATTTGTGATCCTGCTGTTTTGAACATTAGAACCTTTCTTTTTCTTTTCTTTTCTTTGTTTAGTAGTGATTCCTAGGTTTGAACTCAGGACCTCATGCCTGCTAGGCTGGTAACTTAAGCCACACCTTCTAGAAGCCCTTTCAACCAGAGCTTCAGACTCAACTTCTATGGCCATACACATTTCATAAAAATACCAAGTTCTAGCCTTGCACTAACCCTAACTACTCAGGAGTCTGAGATCTGAGGATCATAATTTGAAGCCAGCCCAGGCAAGAGTATCGATGAAAAAAGGCAGAAGTGGGGCTGTGGCTCAAATGGTAGAATGCCAGCCTTGAGCAAAAAAAAAAAAAAAAAAGCTCAGGGCCAGCATCCAGTTTCAACTGAGTTTAAACTGCAGAATTGACTCACACATGCATGCGCACATGCACCCCTCCTCCACTAACCCAAACTGCCCAGTTCAATGAGTTTCTGGCAGCCAGTGGCTGGAAAGAAGATAGTTTCCTTTTAATATAGTTGATCACCCATGAGACACCAGGAAAAAGAGTTTCTCTCTTTACAGTCTCTTGTCTCTACCATTCCCAGTGTTCAATCACACTCATCAAGTCCACTTCTTTCTGCCTCCCAGATCTGTCTGTGTCTCTCAGCCCTTCTGTGCCCTTGCCCACCGGCCACCCTCCTCTCTTGTCCTGCATCAGCCTCCTGAGCAGCCTCCCTGCCTCCAGTTTGGTTTCTGACAGCCTCTCCACTCCAATCCAAAGGTTTAATCTGTGGCTCAAATGCTCTAGGTGAACATCTTATTGAGCCCTCAGTGGCTCCGAGTCAGAGTCCACAATCTTAATGTGGCTTGCAAGGCTCTTCCCACAGCCTCATTTTTCATCCACACCCAGCTTCCTATGTGGTTCAGCTACTTTCAGTTCCCCAAATATGCTCCTACATTTCTTTGGCCTGGAAGCGATGGCCAACTCCTGCTATCATTCCAGTCTCAGTCTGGATACCTCTTCTTCCGGGAAGCCCTTCCTGACTTCCACTCTTCCAGGCTGCCTAAAGAATCCTTAGTATAGGCTGGGAATGTGGTAGAGCGCTTGCCTAGCATGCATGAAGCCCTGGGTTCCATTCCTCAGTACCACATTAACAGAAAAAGCTGGAAGTGGCACTGTGGTTCATGTGGTAGAGTGCTAGCCTTGAGCAAAAGGTTAGGCACAGGGCTTGGAGGCGTGGCTCAATTGGTAGAGTGTTAGCCAATAAGTGAAAGTGTCAGGTACCAAGTTCAAGTCCTGATCTTAGACCCCCCTCAAAAAAATTCTTAGTATATAGAATCAGGGGACTTCCCCCGACCAGCAGGATTCTCAGTGACCAAATGGTCCACTTTTTCTCCCTTTTCTTTCCATTCCTGGGTGGCTGTCACTTTCAATCATTTCTGCTTCTCTAATACCTTTCATCCCTTAAGAACCAGCTCAAGTCTAGTATTCACTGACAAACCTTCTAAGGAGCAACATGAGGGCAAGCTCTGAATCAAGAGGTCTGGAGCTCAAGTCTCTCCTGTGCCACCGTGAATATGACCTAGAGCAGGCACTTTGTCTCTGAAAACCCCAGTTCTATCTCAAAAAGAAGATGGTAGGGCTGGGAAGGTGGCTCAGTGGTAGAGTGCTTGCCTTGCATGCATGAGGCCCTGGGTTCGATTCCTCAGCACCACATAAGCAGAAAAAGCTAGACATGGTACTGTGGCTCAAGCACTACAGCACTGGCCTTGAGCTGAAGAGCTGAGAGCACCCAGGCCCATAGTTCAATAAAAACAAGTGAAAAACAGCAGGTGAGAAGTGGATAGGAAACAGATCTGAATATCTTGTGAGGACAGTACATTACAGTGGGATCTAATGGCTTATTGAAGTTGTGTGTGTGGGGGGAGGGTAGTGGTCAACTTCCACAGGTTTCCATCTTTTCCCTCCCCTCTACCCCCCCCCCACCCCCACCAAGAATTTGATCCAGGGAGAGTTAATGTTCACAGTGAGCCACTAGGTGGCACTGTGATAGGAAGTCCCAGGAAGTACTCTGTTAGAACCTCTCAAACTGAAGAAACAATAGCGCACACCTATAATCCTAGCTACTCAGGAGGCTGAGATCTGAGGATCCCTATTTGAAGCCAGCTTGGGCAGGAAAATTGATCAGACTTCAATGAACAACAACAACAACTGCAAGTAGAGCTGTGGTAGGCTGTAGAGCACTATCCTTTAGCATAAAAGTTCAGGCACAGTGCTCAGGCCCAGAGTTTAAGCCCCAGGATCAGCATCAAAAAACAAAGTGAATGTAGATCAAAGAGCTGTAACCTTCCCATTTACAGCAAAGATGTGAGGTCCAGGGGAGTAATGCATGTTAATTTTGTGATTGAGCTGGTTCTAGACACCAAGATCTGAGTCCACACACCCACTCATTAAACTTCATCTACAAGCTGGGCACTGATGCTCACACCTATAATCCTAGCTACTCAGGAGGCTGAGATTTGAGGATCATGGTTCAAAGCTAGCCGGGCAGAAGAGTCCTGGTGAGACTCTTATCTCCAATTAACTACTCAAAAAGTAGAAGTGATGCTGTGGCTTGAGTGGTAGAGTGCTAGCCTTGAACACAAAGAGGCTCAGAGACAGTGCCCAAGCCCTGAGTTCAAGCCCCACAACTGCCAAAAACAAAAAACAAAAAAAACCCCAAACTTTATCTACAGATTCCAACCTATTCATGGTATGAGCCGATTCAAGTCACTGACATCTTTCTGAGCTCAGAAGGGATGATTAGTAGCCCAGATCCATGATGTCAAGATAATATGAACTGTTTGAATTTAACTTAAAATTAAAATTTTATTTTTCAGCTGCATTATTGTGAATAGACAGCTGTGGATAGTAGCTAAGATTCTAGACAACAAAAATATAAAACATCTCCACTGCTGCAAATATTTAAGTGACTTCTACTTTTAATATCCTATGAATCCTTTGTGAAAGGCTATAAAATTTTTACATTAGCCACATTTTTTTTCCTCCAAAAGTCTGAGATAAGGTCTCATGGGGACTTTTCTTCCTGAGCTGGCTTCAAATCCTGATCCTCAGATATCAGCCTCCTGAGTAGCTACGATTACAAGTGTGAGCCACCAGTACCTGACTTGACAAGTATTTTTTTTTAATTTTTATTGTGAAAATACAGTACAGAGGGGTTACAATTACACGGACAAGAGACAAGTATTTTTTTTATTGTAAAGATACTATACAGAGGGTTACAGTTACATGAGTGAGGTAATGAGTACACTTCCTCTTGAACATTGTTACCCCCTCCATTGTTTTCCCCCTACCATCCCCTCCCTCCCTACCTTCCCCGGGGTTTTTTTTTTTTTGATTGTGATTAAGTGATTACATAATTTCCAGAATTTCACAGTATTGTGGAATAATGATGCTCATTTAAAGTCACAAGTTCATTCTAACTTTCCTGGAGAAATGAGACAATATTTTTTAATGAACCTGGATACATTGCTATTTGGCACAAATATAAAAATGGATCATTTTCTTTATTAATACAAAATTATTTGGTCTCTTCTACTAGATCATTTCCTTTATTAATACAAAATGGTTTTGTCTCTTCTGACTGATTTTACTTTTAAGTATATCAGATATAAGTATAGCTACTCCTGCTGACTTTGGGAGTCCATTTGCTTGGAAGATCTAAGATCTAAAATCACCCTAAGTCTGTGTTTGCCTGTGTCAGTGAGATGTGGTTCTTGTAGACAACAAATGGTTGGGTCTTGCTTTTGTGTTGGGGGTAGATACTCATGGGCATGCCTGTCCTATGGCTTGAATTCAGAGTCTGGGCACTAGCCCTGAGCCTTTGTTCTCAAGGATGGTGCTCTACCACTTGAGCCACAGCTCCACTGCAAGCTTTGTGGGTAGTTTATTGAAGAGTCTCATTAGCTTTCCTGCCTGGGCTGGATTTGAATCATGATCTTAGATTCCAGCTTCCTGAGTAGGTAGGATTACAGGCATGAGCCATCAGCTCCTGGCTTAGGTCTCATTTTTTTAAATTCAAGATTCCATTCAGTGTTTGTTGTTTGTGTATGCGTGTCTGTCCACATGTGTGTGCATGTGTGTGTGTGTCAGTGCTGGGGCTTGAATTCAGGGCTTTTGTGCTCTTGCTCTAATTTTTTCTGCTCAAGGCTTTGACTCTACACTTGAGCCATACTTCCACTTTCATTCTTTTTTTGGGGGGAGGGGTCCGGTTGTGGGGCCTGAACTCTGGGCCTGGGCACTGTCCCTCAGCTCTTCAGCTCAAGGCTAGTACTCTACCACTTGAGCCACAGCACCACTTCCGGCTTTTTTCTTTTTGCTTATGTGGTGCTGAGGAATCGAACCCAGGGCCTCATGCATGCAAGGCAAGCGCTCTACCACTGAGCCACCTTCCCAGCCCCTCCACTTTCATTCTATGTCTTTTGATTGGAGAGTTAAGAACATTTCCATTCAACATTATTATTGAAAGATATATTGCATTTCCTGTCACTTTGTTGTTTTTATTTTTTGGTCCGTCATGGGGCTTGAACTCTGGGCCTGGGCGCTGTCCCTCAGCTTTTCAGCTCAAGGCGAGCGCTCTACCACTTGAGCTACAGTGCCACTTACGGTTTTCTGGTGGTTAATTGGAGATAACAGTCTCACAGACTTTCCTGCTGGGGCTGGCTTTGAACCGCAATCCTCAGATCTCAGCCTCCTGAGTAGCTAGGATTACAGGCGTGAGCCACCAGCGCCTGGCTACTTTGTTGTTTTTAGAATATATATATATTTTTTTAATTTGGTCAGTTGTGGGGTTTGAACTCTGGGCTTGGGCACTGACCCTGCACTCTTTAGCTCAAGGCGAGCCACTCTACCACTTGAGCCACAGAGTCACTTCCGGTTTTCTAGTGGTTTTTATTGGAGATAAGAGTCTCACGGAGTTTCCTGCCTGGGCTGGCTTTAAATCACGATCCTCAGATCTCAGCCTCCTGAGTAGCTAGGATTACAGGCATGAGCCACCAGCGCCTAGCTATTTGCTTCTTTTCTATTCCTACTTTGCAAGTCTGCTCTTCTTAGGTTTATGAATTGCATTAGCTTTTGTTTATCATGAAAGGTGTTTATTTCTCAATTATGAAGGATAGCTTCCCCAAGTACACCAGTCTAGTCTAGTACACTAGTCTAATTATTTTTTTTCAGGGCTTAAATTATGTCCTTCCACGCCTTCCTTGCATTACATGTTTCTACTTTCCATGTTGCTAGGTTCATCAAAATACTCTAGCCAGGCATTTTTTTTCTGTTACCAAGTAGAATGATATCCTTAAGACATAGAATTAGGTATTCTTCATCAGCATGTTAAATCTTTTTGTTTGTTTGTTTGTTTTGGTCAGTTGTGGAGCCTGAACTCTGGGCCTGGGCGCTGTCCTCCTTCAGCTCAAGGCAAGCGCTCGACCACTTGAAGCATAGCACCACTTCTGGGTTTTTCTGTTTATGTGGTGCTGAGGAATTGAACCCAGGCCTCCTGCACGTAAGACAAGCACTCCACCACTGAGCCACCTTCCCAGCCCGAGCATGTTAAATCTTGACTTTAGAAAATCCGTTAGAAACCTTATAAAACTTTTTTTTTGGGGGGGTCAGGTTGTGAGGCCTGAACTCTGGGCCTGGGTGCTGTCCCTCAGCTCTTCAGCTCAAGGCTAGCACTCTACCACTTGAGCCACAGCGCCGCTTCCAGCTTTTTTTCTTTTTGTTTATGTGGTGCTGAGGAATCAAACCCAGGGCCTGATGCAAGCAAGGCAAGTGCTTACCACTGAGCCACCTTCCCAGCCCCCCGTTATAAAACTTTTGAACAGTTTCTTTTCCCGATAAAATACTCTTAGCACCCTGAAAGAAAAGCCATATTAAATTGTATCTATATGCAGTAACAATTGCATAAAAAACACATTTGTTAGACATACATAGTAAAAGACAGTTGAGTCCAAAGTGTATTTAAGAGTAAAGCAGCTTATGATCTTTTCTTCAAACAACCAAATTTCAAAATCCCATTTGCCATTCCAGAATTAAGAGCTCTTTTCCCTCTTTGGCTGAGACTAAGTTAGTTTCTGAATTACCTGCATTTTGGTTAAACATGACTCAGATATAAAAGACATTTTTTAAAGAGTGACAATAGTTTTTCTATTAATTTTAAAATAGTAATTTAAGATCATCTTAAAGATGTTTATGCAGAAACATGTATGCACAAAAAGTTTTAATTTAGGTAAGCTAAGATTGAAGCATACATAAGTAGTTGGGCTCAGAAATGAAAATCTGGCCAAATGCCCATGGCTCACACCTATAATTTTAGCTACTCAGGAGGCTGAAATCTGGAGGATCTTAGTTTGTAGCTAGATCAGGCAATAAAAGTTTGCTAGTTTTTTTTCTCTCCAAAAAACAACCAGCAAGCCGGGTGCCAATGGCTCACACCTGTAATCCTAGCTACTCAGGAGGCTGAGATCTGAGGATTGTGATTCAAACCTAGCCTGGGTAGGAAAGTCTGTGAGACTCTTATCTCCAATTAACCACCAGAAAACTGGAAGTGGTGCTGTGGTTCAAGTGGTAGAGCACTCTCCTTGAGCTGAAGAGCTAAGGGACAGCGCCCAGGCCCAGAGTTCAGGATGACAAAAAACAAAAACAAAAAAAGAAACAAAACCAACCAGCAAAAAGCCAGGTTGGCAATAATCAAATGGTAGAGCATCAGCCTAGCAGCGTGGGATCTTCGCAGCCCTACAAGAAAAGAATAAGAGCTTGGGGCTGGGAAGGTGGCTCAGTAGTAGAGCGCTTGCCTTGATGCATGAGGCCCTGGGTTCAATTCCTCAGCACCACATAAGCAAAAAAAGAAAAAAGCCAGAAATGGCACTGTGGCTCAAGTGGTAGAGCGCTAGCCTTGAGCTGAAGAGCTGAGGGACAGTGCCCAGGCCCAGAGTTCAGGACCCATGACCGGACCGCCCCCCCCCCCCAAAAAAAGAATAAGAGCTGAGTATTGATGGCTCATGGCTATAAATCTTGCTACTCAAGATGCTGAGATCTGAGGATCAGAATTCAATGCCAGCCCAAGCAGACAAACCTGGTAGCGATGGCTGCTGGAAATCTGACCACAGGCGGCAAACATAAAGCCACATTTCACACAACATACAAGTACAAACCAGATACAGAACACAGACACAAATGAGGTTTTTTTTTTGGGGGGGGAGTGAAAGGGGTAATAGGGAGTCTTCAGAGACCAAAAAATGGTGAAAGTAATTTTTAAAACTCTCCACTAAAGAGAACTTACTTTAATTTTTGCCAACTTGGAGAGGGAAATAAGATTTTAACCAACTGCTTAAAAATGCCTGAAGAGAGCAACGGGCTTTCCCTTGGGGCGCTGGGTGGAACAGCTCCTTCTCTTGCAGTAGAGACCTATGGTGTGAAGTTTCCAGGAAAAAAAGAAAGAAAGAAAACAAGGAAAGGGATTTGATTATCTGAGAGCTGGGAAAGGACCTACTGGACCTAGGTGGAAGTTTTTTGTTTTGTTAGTCCCAGGGCTTGAGCTCTGGGCCTGGGCACTATCCCTCAGTGCTTCAGCTCAAGGCTAGCGCTCTACCACTTGAGCCACAGCACCACTTCCGGTTTTCTGATGGTTAATTGGAGATAACAGTCTCACAGACTTTCCTGCTGGGGCTGGCTTTGAACTGCAATCTTCAGATCTCAGCCTCCAGAGTAGCTAGGATTACAGATGTGAACCACCAGTACCCGCTTGGTGGAGTCTTGAGCTGGTAGGTGGAGGAGATAGAAGACTGTAGTTATACCATGGAGACAAGCTATAGATGGCCTTGAAGGATTGGACGAAGGAAAAGGGCTTTAAGGTGTGTCTTGTTTTCTCAATCCAAGCTGAGAACGTCTGACTCTTTATTGGAATATTTGGATAATTTTAAAGGTGAGTTTTCTATGGTGGGACTTAAATGTACCAATTTGCTATATGTTTTCTATTTGTTCCATCTGTTTTTGCCCCCATATGTATTTTTGTGTTCCTGCTTTTGTTTTTGTTGTTTTGCAACAAGGTTTTCCTATGTAGGCTAGGCTGGCCTCAAACTCTTCCTGCCTCACTGCCAGAGGGCTGGCTGGAACTACAGGCATGAGCTGTTGTGCTCAGCTGCTCATTTCCTGCTTTCTTTTTTTCCTCCCTTTTTCTTTCTTTCTTTCCTTTCTTTCTTTCTTGGTTTCTTTCTTGCTTTCTTGCTTGCTTCCTTCCTTTCTCTCTCTCTCTCTTTTTTTGTTGTTGTAGTCATGGGAGCTAAACTCTGGGCCTGAGTGCTGTCCCTTAGCTCATTAGCTCAAGGCTAACGCTCTACCACTTGAGCCACAGCACCACTTCCAGGTTTTTTTTCTGCTTATATGGTGCTGAGGAATCAAACTCAAGGCCTCATGCATGCAAGGCAAGCACTCTACCACTGAGCCACCTTCCCAGCCCCTCCTGCTTTCTCATGTACTGAGTTTTGGGTTTTTTTCCCCCCAATAACCCACTTTATTCTGTCGGCAACTTATTTATATTGTTTTTATAAAATTTCAGTGGCTATCCTAGGATCTATAACATACATATTTAACTTATTGGCAATCTACCTTCATATAATATTATGGAATTTCCATATATTTTTAGAACCTTAACCAGTACATGGAAAAACCAGTATGTTTCCAGTTTCTTCCTACTATTTTTGCATTCTTAGTCTCAGACATTTTCTGAAGTTTGAACTCAGGACCTGGTGCAAGCGCTCTATCAGCTGAACCATGCCCTAGTCCTTTTGCTTTCAGTTTGTTTTTCAGATAAGTATTCATACTTTTGCCTAGTCTGGTTTTGGATGATTTCCTCTGACCTCTACCTCCTCTCTAGCTGGGATTATAGGCATGCAATACCATGGGTGGCCTGCATTTTCTTTTTAAATTCCTTAGAAACACCACATAATACATTGCTAATTATTTTTGCACCAGTCAATTATATTTTAATGAAGAATTTAGAGAATGAAGAGAAATAGCTTTGATTGTTACCTTATTTTCTACCATTTCAGTACTCTTCAGTTCCTTGTATAGCTCCAACTTGCATGTGGTATCACACTCCTGAGGAAGGTCTCCTGGGCAGTGAATTTCTCCAGCTCTTTTTTTTTTTTTTTTGGGTCCGGTCGTGTGGGCCTGAACTCTGGGCCTGGGCGCTGTCCCTCAGCTCTTCAGCTCAAGGCAAGCTCTACCACTTGAGCCACAGCGCCACTTCCAGCTTTTTTCTATTTGTTTATGTGGTGCTGAGGAATTGAACCCAGGGCCTCAGGCATGCAAGGTAAGCGCTCTGCCACTGAGCCACCTTCCCAGCCCTTTCCAGCTCTTTTTATCTTGCCTGATGAGCATTCTACAATCTCGGTGCACCTGTGCCAAGGAGGTGTTCCTTCTCCCTGCTCTTAGGCCTCCCTTTGGTAGACTGCTGTTGCCTGGTCCTCGGTATGCTGAGCCTCAGGAAGTGAGGTGAGTTTCTCTGCTGTCCTAATCTAGCCTCAGTAGATGTGTTTTTTGACCACAAGGCCTTGCACATGCTAAGCATAGATATTAGCCCAGCCTCAGTCTCAGGCTGTAAACATCTGGGCTTCAGGGTGGAGTGTTCTCAGCATTCCTGCCCATTCTCGTGGTGTTGTGCTGCAGTGTCAGTCAACCTTAGCTTGGGTTCCTGTTAGATCCTGTCCTTTCAAGAGAGGCCCAGGGTGTTTTGTTTCTTGCCTTCTCCCAGCTGCCTTCACTTGTGTCACATGGGGAGAGGGTGTTTCCTACCCACCCACCATCCCAGGCAGATGGGTTTTGCTTCTGTTCCTCCCCCAGAATTAGTAAGTCTTTGCTGAGACCATGCCGAGACATGTTACTGCTTCTCCTACCTCAGATGCCCGTGTGTATATATGAGTGCACATGCACACAAACACTGGAACTGGGGCTTGAACTCAGGGCCTTGTATTCGCACTCACTTTTTCTGCTCATGGCTGGTGCTACTTAGGTCACACCTTCAGTTTTGGCTTTTTGCTGGTTATCTGGAGATAAGTGTCACAAAGATTGTCTATAGCTGGCTTTGAAACTGCATCCTCAGATCTCAGGCTCCTGAGTAGCTAGGATTACAGGTGTGAGCCACCAGGGTCTGGCTCAGATGCCTTTTGTTTGCTGAAAAACAAAAATGGTCTGGAAAGGCTTGTGAGACTCCAGCTCATCCCTCTTTAGTAGCCCATTATTTTTCTGCACACTTGAAGCACCAAAGAGTCTCTCCTGTTCTCATTCCCCAGTTCCAACCTTTCTTGTAAAAGAAGTTCACCCCATGGAGCTTGGAATAGGTGTAAATTCTCTTTCTGTCTGGGGCCCTGATTTATACAACTTGACTTCCTAGCATACACTTGATCTTCAAAAACTTGTTACAATTTAGCTGATTTCTTCTTCCCTCTTGGATGGATGGCAATTACGATATTCAATTAACTTGGTTTCCTTGTACCCTTATGGCTTTTTTTCTTTCTTTTCATTTATTTAGTGCTAGTACTGAGGCTTGAACTCAGGGCCTCATGCTCTTATTTGGCTTTTTCTTTTGTGGGGCTTGAACCCTGGGCCTGGGCACTGTCCCTGAGCTCTTTAGCTCAAAGGGAGCACCCTACCATTGGAGCCATAGCACTACTTCCTGTTTTCTGGTGGTTAATTGGAGATAAGAGTTTCATGGGCTTTCCTGTTTGGGCTTGGCTTTGAACTGCAATCCTCAGATCTCAGCCTCCTGAGTAGCTAGGATTGTGTGTGTGAGCCACTGGCGCACAGCTTGGCTTTTTCTTTTAAGGTGTATGTTCTACCACCTCAGCCATAGCTCAGATTTTCTTATGGTTACTTGGAGAGAAGGGTGTCATGGACTTTTCTGCCTGGGCTGGCTTTGAACTGTGATCCTCAGATCTCAGCTTCCTGAGTAGCTAGTGTTACAAGCATGAGCGACTGGTGCCTGGCAGACTTCATCTTTCAATTGGGGAATAGCAAGGTTCTAGAAGTACAGATATTGTTGGGGCTATTTTGGGAAAACACAATCTGTCATATTGTGGGAAGAGTATTGCAGTGGAGAGAATGCTTGAGCAAAAGTCTTCCTGAGGGAGAAACAGGGTTCATCTGAAGACATAAAGACCAGCCTAGTAAAGCTGGTGTATAGCCAAGAGGAAACTCATAGCAGTCCTAACAAGACAAGAAACCCAAAAGCCTTAATTCTTACCTTGAAGATTTGTTAATCTTTTTAAAAATTATTATGATTATGATTTTCCAATCCTAGAACTTGAACTCAGGACCTGGGCACTGTGCCTGAGCTTCTTTTGCTCAAGGCTAGCACTCTACCACTTGAACCACTTCTGGCCTTTTCTGTTTATGTGGTAACTGAGGAATCGAATCCAGGGCTTTATGCATGCTAGGCAAGCACTACCACTAAGCCACATTCCCAGCCCTTGTTAATCTTTTATTTGATTGACCAACTGATTGAGGTAAAAGTCTCCTTAACTAATATCAAATACACATGGTTCCTCATCCTGTTAGCTTCCTACCTTAACTTTTCTGACTATTAGGGTCAAGGTTCACCATGAACCAGTGTCTTACTCTCTTCCCCCTAAAAAATTGGTTGCTAGCTACTTCCTGTGGACAAACACTTAATGCACCTTTACAAAGCATCCAACTTATTGCTTTGACCATAGATGTATTTCTTAGTATATTGCGAGTGTCTGGAACAGTACCTTTGCCTTTGTAAGACCAACATCTGCTAAGTTTTGTGTTTTATGCAGTGTGGGTATTCAGTGGAATCTCTGATGACTGAACACATCTCCCTTGATCAAAGACTGCCGCAAGCCTATGGGAATATAGTCTCAACCCAATTCTTTACATTAAGCTTCACCTCTCCTACCCAAACTGACCTCTTGGGAAATTTGACTGCAACCAATATGGTCTCATTAGTGCCTGTCACTCAGCCTCGGTCAGACTGCCAGGCCTTCACTTAGGCTATTGATTATCAGCTAAAATCTGAAACTAAGTTTTCATGATGTCCTATGTTTTGGTCCTAGGAGCCCAAGTGTATGCATGTAATGTGTAAGTGCTTAATATATTGTGCAAGAGTTGTCGGGTTTGGAAAGCTGCCTGTAATCAACCCCATTGCAACATTGTTTAAGAGTAAAAGGCAGTAATAGGGATGATTAAACAACATGATGGTAACTTTACTTAGTGGTATGCCACATAACCCCCTTCCCTCCCAAGAGTAGCTTTTCATATGCATATTTGTTAGCATGTGTATTTCCTTTTATGGAGTGTCTATTTTAGATCTTTTGTCTTTCCTACCTTCTTTCCTTCGCTCATTCCTTCCCTCCTCTCTATTTCTTTTTGTTCTAGTTCTGGGATTTGAACTTGAGCCTGGGCTCTGTCCCTGAGCTTTTTGCTCAAGGCTAGTGCTCTACCACTTGAATCACACCCCCACTTCTGGCTTTTTTGGTGATTATTACTTTTTTTGTTGTTGTTGTTGGTTGTGGGGCTTGAACTCTGGGCCTGGGCGCTGTCCCTGCTCTCTCCAGCTCAAGGTGAGTGCTTTACCGCTTAAGCCACAGAGCCACTTC
>NW_012267222.1:11461237-11480908 GCF_000151885.1 Dipodomys ordii | reverse complement strand
TGGCACTGTGGCTCAAGTGGTAGAGTGCTAGCCTTGAGCTGAAGAGCTGAGGGACAGCACCCAGGCCCAGAGTTCAGGCCCCACAACCGGACCCAAAAATTAAAAAAAAAAAGAGTCTCATAGACTTTCCTGCTCAGGCTGGCTTTGAACTGCGATCCTTAGATCTCAGCCTCTTGCTTTTTTTATTTTGAGGTGTTTTTTTTTTTGTCATTTGTGGGGCAAGAACTCTAGGCCTGGGCGCTGTCCCTGAGCTCTTCAGCTCAAGGCTAGCGCTCTACCACTTGAGTCACCGTGCTACTTCCAGCCTTTTCTGTTTATGTGGTGCTGAGGAATCAAACCCAGGGCCTCATGCATGGGAGGCAAGCACTCTACCGCTGAGCCACCTTCCCAGCCTCGATCTCAGCCTCCTGAGTATCTAGGACTTACAGGTGTGAGCTACTAGCATCTGGCCCCACTCAACTTTTTTACTCATGGTTGGGCTCTACCACCTGAACCACATCTCTAGTTCTAGCTTTTTGCTGGTTAACTAGAGATGATAAGTGTCTCAGGGATTTGTCTGCCTGGATTGGCTTGGAACTGAGATCCTCAGATTTCAGCTAACTGAGTAGCTAAGATTATAGATGTGAACTATCTATCTTGATTTACTTTAATTGATTATATGGTACTTCCCTATATGTTTAAGCCACACTTGACTTATCAGTTTCCCTCAGATGGCGACAGTTGAGTTTTAACATTTTGCTAGTATAGTAGGATTGCATGTTAGTGTCTCCTTGTACACATTTCCAACAGTGCCTCTACAGTTTTAGGACTACTAGCCTGCACAAATATGGGCACCTTCCATTTTAGGTTGAAAAATTTTGCTTTTGCACAGATGTCCAATAAGGAATAGGAAATTGTGGTGCCAGTAACTATCTCCACAAAGCCATTGATCAGTTGGGGTATTCGCTGGTGCTTTGCAGAGGGGAAAACTGTTGTGTTCACTGCCATGATCTTTATTTGAATAATCTTTGTTTCTAAAAACCATATCAGAATATTGAAATTGGTCTAGTAAATATAAAATTGGTCTAGTAAATATAAAATGCAATCAAACTGCTTCTAGAGTGTTCTTAACACAAATATACAGCTTGTGCTTCAATACTGTCAGCAACAGAGCTCAATCTCCCAAAGTGGATCAGCTCCATTGACATGAAAAAATACTCATATGTGTGTGTGTGTGTGTGTGTTGCTAGGATCAAACCCAGGGTCACATATGTACCAGGTAACTCAGGTCTATTAGGTAGAAGATTTTCTCTTCAATTAATCTGGCTGGGAGATGTGCTGGATTCTATGCAGTGTTGGGGATTGAACCCAGAGTCTTGCACATTAGCCAAATGCTTAGCCAAATGCTTACCACTGAGCTATATCCCCATCCCTTAACTTTATTTTGAATTTTTTCCCATGTACAATAGGAGTAATGACACCTAACTTCATAATGTGATTATGATGATCAACTGAGTTAGTTATATGAATGCATTATGTGTACACACACATATATTTGCACATATATGGAAATTAATGAAAGCTGTAGTATCTGATAGAAAATACCCAATAGGATGTTGTGTGTGCTAAGCTCATACCTATAACCTGGCTACTCAGTAATTGGAAATCTGGCGGATTGTGATTGGAGTCCAGCTTGAGCAACAAAAATGTTGAATCATTAGTAACTATAGATTATTAAGTCTTCCTGCTATCCGCTGCTCACTACTATCAAACGCTCTTTCTAACAACAAATATTTCCTGAGTGTCTGCTAGAAACTGCCAGGAACATAGAAGCATGTCCACTCTTCTATTAGTATTTCTTCTTTTTTTTTTTTTGTTGGTCGTGGGGCTTGAACTCTGGGCCTGGGCGCTGTCCCTCAGCTCTTCAGCTCAAGGTGAGCACTCTACCACTTGAGCTACAGCGCCACTTCCGGTTTTCTGGTGGTTTATTGGAGATAGCAGTCTCATGGTCTCTCCTGCCCGGGCTGGCTTTGAACCGCGATCCTCAGATCTCAGCCTCCTGAGTAGCTAGGATTACAGGCGTGAGCCACCAGCGCCCGGCTTCTATTAGTATTTCTAAGAATCTCTGTGACCTTACCACTGAGAACAAGGGTTTAAAATAATGGCAGGGGGCTGAGAAGGTGGCTCAGTGGTAGAGTGCTTGCCTCACACTCATGACGCCCTGGGTTCAATTCCTCAGCACCACATAAGCAGAAAAAGCCAGAAGTACGCTGTGGCTCAAGTGGTAGAGTGCTAGCCTTGAGCTGAAGAGCTGAGGGACAGTACTCAGACCCAGAGTTCAGGCCCCATGACCAACAACAAAAAAAAGGGGGGGTGGCTGGGAAGGTGGCTCAGTGGTAGAGTGCTTGCCTGCATGCATGAGGCCCTGGGTTTGATTCCTCAGCACCACATAAGCAGAAAAAGCCAGAAGTGGCACTAGGGCTCAAGTGGTAGAGTGCTTGCCTTGAGCTGAACAGTTGAGGGACAGCACCCAGGCCCAGAGTTCAGGCCTGACAACTAACAACAAAAAAAAAAATAAAAATATAATAAAATAAAAAATAAAATAATGGCAGTTCTGTATTAGAATGATCTGGGTTTTAATCTTAATTGTACTACCTCCTATGTGGCTGTGGAAGTGTTGCTCATGTTCCATAAATGTGAGCTATTACTCAGCCTAATTGACCCAATGGTCTAACCAAGCCTGCCTCCTTAAGCTGTAGTACTATGAATAGATGATCTCAAAGCTTTCTTCTAGTCCCGAAGTCTATGATTTCTTTATGTTTAGAGGAAGAATTGTGGGGAAAATAATGACCATAATGTTTTTAGAAGGTATAGAAGGTTTTGTGAGCTGAATTCACAAGGATAGGTGCTTGAACAAAAATGATGAAATCAGCTTTGGGAGCTCCTGAGGGTAGAGGCTGTTTTGATTTTCATCAGAGGGACAGCCAATGTTTAAAAGGCTGATTCTGGGCAGGCAGATCTGGGTTTTGAGCTTCAACTTGCCTCCTTTCAGCTATGCAACTCTTTTCTGCTCAGGTTCCTCTTCTATAAAACATGGGCAGCAATTGTACCTATCTAGGGGATCCTACCCAAAACAATGGAAATAAAAGTCAATTAGTATTATCTGATAAATGGCATCCTGTGGGTTTACCTTCTCAGAATCTGATGACAGTCTTCCTTTTCTGACTTGAGACTCCGGGTCTTTGCCTTGAAAAGTTAGGCATGGTGCCTACCTTGTCACTTTGGTAACTTTCTCACATTGTAGTTTGTCTCCATCAAACCTAGGGCTAGCTGGAATGGCTTCTCTTCCTCAGAAGTGAGACAGCAATGACTCCAGCAGTCTCTCGTTGGACGTTATCTCCTATCAGTCAGCCTGAGGCTTCCTAGAGTGTGTGTGGCTGACCCTAGACACTCTGTGTAGGACTGAGCCTCCTTCAGGCCCTGGAAACACCATTGAGGAAACTGATGTTCCAGTAAACCTTCCAAGCCGAAAGAGTGGGCTGAAGCCTAGCTCTGAAAGGCCTTGAGCCCTAGACTGAGGGGTACCCTAACTCAGGAGCTCAAAGTCTTTAGACTGTGCTGGGTTCAGGGTACTAATGGGTGAATGTGTGTGGGCGGGACTCAGAAGTCGTATTAGGGAGCCTTGTACCCGACGGTAGGGTGGGAGGTGCGTCCAAGTAACTAATGGCAACTGGGAGGGGAAAGCTTGCTCTGCGGGAGCGCCTCGACGGTGAAAGACTACAACTCCCAGAACATCCCGGGGCCTAGCCCGGCTTTCCCGCCTGCCCACTGGCTGCCAGTCGCGCGAACGGAGAAGCGGATTGGCTAAGGGAGAGCGGGGCTCTCCCACTAGCATGTTAGTAGGCGCCGCCGGCAGCGGACGTTGACCGTGAGCGGGGAGGGGGGTGGGGGAGCTGGGGCCCCAGCTCGCCATTCTGGAAACTACTGGGCGCTGTCTCCGTAGCGTAGCCGCGGGCTGTGAGGCACCTGGCGGGCGCGGAGATTGCGTAGCGCAGGCGCAGTGCCGGGCTTCTCCCGGGTCCCTAGACAGCTGGAGGAGATAAACAGAGGAGGAGGAGGGAGGGGAGTGCGTGTGTGAGAGCGCGCGAGGGAGTGTGAGTGTGTGTGAGCGCGGGTGTGAGGCGGTGCGCAGGGGCGGGCGGAGGCGCTGTCCGGCCCCGGCCAGGCGCCGGGCAGGGAGCATGGGAAGAGGCTAGAGCTGCCCGGGCCCTCAGCCCCCTTCCCGGGATCCGCGCCCCCCACTCCCGGGAGAGGGGCCGGGCCCCCCCGGACGGACATGGGCTCCTGAAGTTGCGCTGCTGCTGCTGGTCCCGGGAAGAGACCTGACAGGTACGGGTCGCCGCCGCCCCCTGCCCGCCCTCCGCGGGCACCCACCGGCTTCCCTCAACCCCGACACTCGGGCCGCCCGCTCCGGGCCAGCCCCAGCCCGGCCGGCCTGGGAGCCGGAGCCCGCCCGCCTCGGGGGCCCCCCCGGGTGTCCCAAGAAGGGGCAGGCCTCGCTGGGCGGAGGGCGCGGGAACCCGGGGGGCTGGAGGTAGGGGGACCGGCGGAGGGCGGGCTGGGGCTGGAGGTGGGGGAGGCTGTGGGAGTCCCGGGGGGGCTCTGCGGAGGGAGGAGTGGAAGTCGTCTGTCCTATCACGGGACTTTTGCGGAGTTTTTGCCTTCTGATCTGGCGTCGGGTCTCACTCAGGGAGAAAGGGGCAGGTGGAAATTACTGGAGGGCTATGACTCGTCGTGTGTGTGTGTGTGTGTGTGTATGTGTGTGTGTGTGTGTATGTGTGTGTGTGTGGAGAGAGAGAGAGAGAAATTCTCTCGTGGTGTGTGTGTGTACACTTCTGGCAGCCACCAATGCCCATCCTGCCACCAATGGCCTATCCTGCCACCAAACTGAACTTTGGCAAGGTGTTTCTTCCCGGGATTGTAGCCCGGTGCAAAGGGCCTCTGCTTGGGAGTGGGCTCTTCAGTACCCACTTCACGTGGTAAATAGGAAGGGAGGAGATAGACTGCTATGCAGCAGGAAAACTGCAGTGGGTCGTTCCCCTGCCAACCTCATGGTTGGCTTTGCTTGATGGCCTTTTGCCCCCCCTAACAAGTGTGCTACTAAGATTTTTAGAGAAGAGGTTGTAGGAGCTTATGAGTAGAGTATCCAATAGGACTGGGTTCCTTATAGTTCTTCTCTGATTTCCTTTTAACATGCTAACTTAGTGGTAAAGCAAGTTGAAACTTTTATTTTTAAGTTTGAGTTTAGAAGCTGTAGCTTCCCCATTCCTTCCAAGAATGGGTGGAAGATCAAGGTAAAGTGGTAGTTAAGTAAGTGTTCCTTTTTAGCAAAGCCTGAAAGTGTTTTGGGAAGAAAACCATTCTGTTGCTCTGCATTGGTGGCTCACACCTGTAATCCTAGGTACTCAGGAGCCTGAGATCTGAGGATCAAGGTTCAAACCTAGCCCTGGCAGACAAATCTGAGAGACTCTTGTCAATAGTTATCAATAGTTAACTAGCAAAAGCCAGAAGTGGAGTTGTGGCTCAAGTGGTAGACTCTGGCTTTGAGTGAAAAAGCTAAGCAAGAATGTAAGGCCCTAAATTTAAGCCCTAGTCACACACACACACACAAGCCCTAGTCACACACACACACACACACACACACACACACACACACAAAACATGTTAGGAAATATCCACCCAGTGCATGGGTTTGCCTAGAGGTCAGCATTAAGCTTTTCTGTACTTCCTCGAGTGGCCAATCTCTGCTTACTATGCTGAACAAAATACTGATAATTATTTCTTCGAGTTCTGACTTACTCTTCCTTGTAATTCTTGTATTTTCAGAGGGATGGAATTGAGTCTTTGTGGTTGAGTATAATGCCTAGATCCTCTAAGAAATCGTAGACTTAAGATTTCTTCATTGTTGATTGTTGTATTACATTGGTAGACTAGAAATAATTCTGTCTGGTCAAACTGTTTTAAAGTCTGTCTTTCATTTTCTGACCCTTGGACACATATTCAAGTCTTGTCTGAAATTGAAGAGGCAAAACTTTTGGATTATCTCTGCAGAATAATTAAGCAGGACTCTGTATTTCTTTATATGATGGTCACTGAAAGAATATGTGTAATGATTATGACAATGATGTTAATAACAATTTTCTATTTTTGAGTTTTGGAGTTGTAACACAAGTGGCAAGTTAATTTTTTTAAGGAAGAGTGATTTTTTTGAGTTTGGTTGCTTGGTTCCATGCACGTTGGCCAGGCTCCAGTGGCTCACATCTGTCCTAGCTACTTAGGAGGCTGAGATCTGAGGGTGGAGTTTTTTTTTGGGGGGGGGGTTTGGTTGGTTGTAACTCAGGGTCTGGGGGCTGTCTCTGAGCCTCTTTGTGCTCAAGGCTATCACTCTACTACTTGAGCCACAGCTCCACTTTTGGTATTGAGTGGTTAATTGGAGATAAGAGTCTCATGGGGGATTTTTTTGCCCATTCTGGCTTTGAACCACAATACTCACATCTCAGTCTCCTGAATAGCTGGGATTATAGGTGTGAGTCAACGGTGCCTAGCTGAGGATGGAGATTTGAAGCCATTGTGGGAAGGAAAGTTCATGCTGAGAATCTTACCTCCAATTAACTACCAGAAAATTGGAGATGGAGCTGTGGCTCAAAGTGGCTCAGAGTGTTAGAGCCCTTAACTTACTTTGCGACGTAGTTCCCAGTTGGTATATATCTTACAAAATGACTGACGTTGGGTGCTGGTGGCTCACCCCTGTAATTCTGGCTACTCAGGAGGCTAGGATCTTAGGATCTTGGTTCAAAGCCAGCCCAGGCAGAAAAGTCTGCGAGACTCTTACCTCCAATTAACCAGTAGAAAACTGGAAGTGGCTTTGTGGCTTAAAGTGGTAGAGCACTAGCCTTGAGCTGAAGAGCTCTGGGACAGCACCAAGACCAGAGTTCAAGCCCCATTGGACTACCACCACCAAAACAAAAAAGTTACTGACATTTATTGAGAGGATCTGGTATGTGTTGTTTTTGGTACTAAGTATCATATATTCTCCACTTATCGAATTTAACCCTAATGGCTATTTTGGGAGATTAGAATTGTTTTTTATGTAGTATAGATTTAGAAAGGTTAAGAAACTTGTTTTAATTCAAATTTGCATAGCTAATAGGAGGAAAGATTAAAATTTAAGCCCAGGGCTGTCTGCTTTGTGATTATCAAGTTACCTCTGGGATGGTAACACATTAGAAAGAGCTGAAAAGACCAAAATTTGGGGTATGGGGGAACAGGAGATTGTTGAATTGTCAGGAGGAGAGGGAACTGGACTTTCTCTTTGTGATTAAAGGATACAAAATTCTGAGGCGGTTTGGTAGGAGAAAATTTGACTTTGTAAAAAAAAAAAAGGCTACCTTGTCATGTTGCCCATTATGGAAATATTCAAGCATAAAGTTTACTACTTTGTATCAAGGATTTTTTTTGTTTTGTTTTTGTTGGTTGTGGGTCTTGAACTCTGGATCTGGCCGCTGTCCCTGAGCTCTTCAGCTGAAGGCTAGCGCTCTACCACTTGAGCCATAGTGCCACTTCTGGTTTTCTGGTGGTTAAATGGAGATAAGAGTCTCATGGACATTCCTGCCCGCTCTGGCTTTGAAACTTGATTCTCAAATCTCAGCCTCCGGAGTAGCTAGGCTTACAGGAGTGAGTATATCAAGGTTATGAAAAGGGCTGGGAAGTTGGCTCAGTGGTAAAGTGCTTGCCTTGTATGCCTGAGGCTCTGGGTTCGATTCCTCAGCACCACATAAGCAAAAAGAAAAAAGCCGGAAGTGGCGCTGTGGCTCAAGTGGTAGAGTGCTAGCCTTGAGCTGAAGAGCTGAGGGACAGTGCCCAGGCCCAGAGTTCAGGCCCCATGACCAGACCCCAAAAAAGAAAAAAACAAACTGTCCCTCTATGAAAATGTCTACCTCTCTTTTTATTTATTTATTTATTTTTGGTTGGTCGTGGGGCCTGAACTCTGGGCCTGGGCACTGTTCCTCAGCTCTTCAGCTCAAGGCTAGCACTCTACCACTTTGAGCCACAGCACCTCTTCTGGCTTTTTCTGCTTTTGTGGTACTGAGGAATCGAACCAAGGGCCTCATGCATTCAAGGCAAGCACTCTACCACTGATCCACCTTCCCAGCCCATACCTCTTTATTTTTTTATCTATGAAACTGACATGTTTTGATTTCCTGCTTTATACTGGAGACATTTCTATAATCTCTCTTAATTCTTAGAAATCTCCTATAAGGCAGAATGATTATTATCCTCAAATGAAGAGAACTAAAGTTCCAGAAAGTTCAAGAATGTGCTAGAAATTACATAAATAGTAATAGTAGAGCTGCAATTTGACCCATGTCTGCTTCCTGTTTGCTGTGTGACCTAGACTAAATAATAAATCATGGGTCCTCTCTGAGCTACAGAGGAATTTTCTCATATGTCAAAAAGAGTTTATGATGGTACTTCTTGCCTTACTATGGATTGATGAGGACTGAATGTCATCAGATGTGCTTTTCACTGGATCTCACTGGTTTTCTTGGAGAGCCAGCATTTTTAGTAAAAGGAACATTTCTTTATTAGGACCAAAATGCTGAGAATTCTGGAACTCATTCTTTGTGCTATTAGTAATAGCTGTAGACTCCTCCAAGGGTTTTGTGGCATTAGTGACTAAGACCTAAAAACCTAAAGCCCGAATAATGGGAAGATGTGCCAGCAGATCAGTATAGGAGGCAGTGTTCTCCTTTATCTTTGTCCAGTGCAAAGAAAGTTTTCAGCCATTGCTATAGGTCCCGATTCAAGTGTGACTACAATTTTAAATTTGATGTCTTATTTTAGGATGATCAAGGTCATAACTGCTATAACTGTGCCAGAGCTGGATGTCAAGAATAATGACCCTTAATCCTCTCTGTAGCCATCTGGAGAGGCATTAACCCCATTTTCTTGAGGTGGGGGTGGGAAGCAGAATAAAACCTTCCCCAGGTAGCTATCTCCGTGTGTGGTTGTTTTTTTTTAAATTTTTTTGAAAAAAATTTTATTGTGAAAATACTGTACAGAGGGGTTACAATTACATGGGTAAGATAATGAGTACAATTCTTTTTTTTTTATGAGTACAATTCTTATCAAGCATTGTAGCCTCCTCCTTTGTTTCCCCTTCCCATCCTCACCCCCATCCTCACACACCCCGCCCCGCTCCCCCAGGGCAGTGTGTTATATCAGGATGATGGTTAACTTTTTCTTTATATATAACCCCAGGTTCTGTTTTCATGATGAATAAGACTGTTTATTCCCAAACTTCCTAGGGACCTATCTCAGAACAGGAGCCAGAACAGGAAGCTTCCTTAGTTGCATCCTGACTATTTGGGTGCTATAGCCTACCTGGTTCCCTCTTATGTCACCTTTGTATGTAGCATAAGTGAGTTAGAAAAGGATTTCCAATTTGATTAGTTTTCTGCTAAGAGAGGAACAGTGTGAGCCATTGAGAAACTTTAGTGTCTTCCCTAACACAAGTACTTTGAACTAGGGCACAGCTTGGAAAGATGTAAGTTATCAGTTAAAGCCAAAATTATGGATTCTCTTAACTAGTAAAAGGACAGCATTATCAAAATGTGCTCCTTTTTCTCTTTTGGTACCCTTCCACACTACCTTGCAGTGATTGTGGGCCTAGAAGGCAGGTAAAACAAATTATTAAAAAAGAATGTTCTAAAAACATCCAAGAAAAATTTTAACAACGTCAAATTGTGCAATAAAGCCTCTTCAAGCAGAGAAGGCATCAAGGTAAATTCTCACCAAAAACCTTTCACTAAGTGAAACATTCCTTGGGATGGACTTAGAGAGAGATGTTCAGTTAGTTCCATATGGGATCCTGAAGATGGCAAAGAATATTTCCAAAGATGCTTTGCTGATAGGCCTATATTATAGGCCATACTGTTTCCCAAAATCTATCACTGTGCTTATTAGTTCATGACCCTAAAGTGTTTTTGTTTGTTTATTGTTTCCTTCTGAGACAGTCTTGCTGTGTATCCCAGGCTGGCCTGCAACTTGATGTATATCTCAAGGAGGCCTCCGGCTCTCAGTGATCCTGACTCACTCAGCTTTCTGAGTGCTGGGATTATAGGCTATCATGTTCATCTTAAAGTGAAATTATGTTTGAAATCAAGAAGAGTCAAAGAAGCTTTTTTTTGTCCCTCCTATCTTGATGTTTTGGTGCTGGAGATGGCACCCAGGGACTCACATATGCTAAGCAGAAACTCTGCTACTGTGCTGCACTTCCAGACACAAAATCCAAGGAATACCTAAATCTAAGGAATGGCAAGATACAAAATTAGTTATGACTACTTGGACATTGTCTGATTTAAGATAGTAATATTATTTTTTGGTAGCCAATAAAAATAATAGTAGGGTCTATCTCATGGGATTGTCATGAGTAGTCTGCGACATAACATTCATGAAATGTGTAAAATGTTCAGTAAATATTTACTAGGTTCATTGTCAGGTATTTTACATGTGTGTTCTTCCATTTCTGATCACTCTGTAAAGGCAAGGATTATCAATTTAGGAAACTGAGGTTTAGAAATGTTAAGTCCCACAGAAAATAGGTGCCACGGGCTGGGAATGTGGCTTAGTGGTAGAGTGCTTGCCTACTATGCATGAAACCCTGGGTTCCGTTTCTCAGTACCATATAAACAGAAAAGGCTGGAAGTGGTGCTGCGGCTCAAGTGATAGAGTGCTAGCCTTGAGCAAAAGAAGCTCAGGGACAGTGCCCAGACCCTGAGTTCAAGCAGTAGGACTGTCAAAAGAAAAGGAAAGAGGTGCCCAAGCTGGAATTTGAATGTTAAGAGTCTATATCTCAGCTCTTAGTCTTATTTTGCTACTTCCAATGACCTTTATGCATTGAAAATGCTGCTGGCTCCTCACTTGGTTGCACTTTTCTTATGTTCTTTAAGGTTGTTTCTGTTTTTGTTTGTTTGTGTCAGTCGTGGGGCTGGGTGCTGTCCCTGTGCTCTTCAGCTCAAGCTGACCCTCTACCACTTGAGCGAGAGTGGTTTTCTAGTGGTTAATTGGAGATGATAGTCTCATGGACTTTCCTGCCTGGACTGGCTTTGAACCCTGATCCTCAGATCTCAGCCTCCTGCATATCTAGGATTGCAGGTGTAAGCTACCAGCACCCGGCTATAAGGTGGTTTCTATAGTAGGAGGAAAGCCAGTACAGAAAGAGTAAAAGGAATCTTGTGTACATCTTTTGCATAATTCAGAGCATTGAAAAGGGGTCTGTGGTCATCTGGGCTAAGGGTATGGTACCTCACTGTATGAGAGGCAGCTTTTCTAGAGGAAAAAGAATACAGATATTGAGGTCCCATCTTTGGTGTGCTGCAGAATAACAGTGTCTCTAGCATCACAGGGGAGTGTCATTGGAAGGGGTTTTGTACGCTCATCTCTGGGTTCACCTCTCATTTTACAGATGGAGAAAGAGACTTAACAGTGAAATGCCATCTCAGTGTCACACAGCCAGTTAAAGGCAGAGACTGGCCCAGAGCACAAGACCCCAGATCCCAGTGCTTCTGCCTCAGTTCTATGTTGTGTTGTACTTCTGTTCTCTCTTATTAAGTGGAAGTAATAGCTGTATGGCTTCCTCACAGGATTGTTGTGAAGCAAATTAAAAACATGAACAACAGCACTTTAGGTATGCAAGGTAGTCATACTGTTATTTACTCAGCAATAGTTAATTCGTCCCTCCTAGATACGTATCATCCCGGGAGACTTAGGAGAGGATTAATAGATGAATCAAAGAGCTGGCCCCCACAATGCTGCTAATGCTGCTGATACTAATTTTTTATTTTATGGTACTGGAGTTTGAACTCAGGACCTATCAATGAGCCACACTCCAGCCCTTTTCTGGGCTGGATATTTATTATGTGGTTTGAATTTAGAACCTCATGCTGAGCTTCCGAAATGCTGGAATAACAGGCATGAACCATCATCCAGCTTGCTTTCTTCATCACCTTTTTTTTGGCCAGTCCTGGGGTTTGAACTCAGGGTGTAGGCACTGTCCCTGAGTTGTTGTTTCTTCTTCCTCCTCCTCTTTTTCTTCTTCCTCCTTCTTCCTCCTCTTCCTCCTCCCTCCCTCCTTCCCCTCCTCTTCTTCTTCTTCTCCTTCTCCTCCTCCTCCTCCTTCTTCTCCTCCTCCTCCTCCTTCTTCTATTGTGGGTCCTGAAATCTGGGCCTGGGCACTGTCTCTCAGCTCTTCAGCTCAAGGCTAGTACCCTACCACTTGAGTCACAGCGCCACTTCTGGCTTTTTTCTGCTTATATGGTGCAGAATCGAACCCAGGGCCTCATGCATGAGAGGCAAGCACTTTATCACTGTGCCAACTTCCCAGCCCCAACCCTGAATTTTATTTTTGCTCAAGGCTAGCACTCTACCACTTGAGCCACAGCACCACTTCCGGGTTTTTCTGCTTATGTGCTGCTGAGGAATCGAACTCAGGGCCTCATGCATGCAAGGCAAGCACTCTACCACTGAGCCACCTTCCCAGCTCCTTGCTAGTTTTCTTGTTCATGGATGGTACTCTATTACTTGAGCCATTCTTCAAGTAGTTGGCTAATTGGAAATAGTCTAGTGGATTTCTGCCTAGACTGACTTTGATCCACAATTCTCCAGGTCTCTTATCTTCTTCAGTAACTAGGATTGCAGGTATGAGGCACTGGCATGAAGCTTATTTGTTTGTTTGTTTTCTTGCTTGCTTTTGGTACCAGACCAAACAAAGAAAGATGTGGTCCAGACTCACAAGCTTTTTTTCCTGGGTTGGCCTTGAACCACACACTCCTCCAGTGCCTGGCTATTAGGTACTTTCATATATGTCTCATCATTGAATCCTAACAACAGTCCATTGAAATATGCCATTTTATAAATGTGGAAATCAAAACTTGCCTAGTTGGCACATTGAAGGGACTAGAATTCAAACCTAGGTACCCAAGTATTTCAATTCTTTTCTCTTTGAGCTACATTATTCAGAAAAGGACTATGACATCTGAAATGGATGATTCCTCATGTTTGAATATTGCTGTTTGGTCCCTGGTAACATATGGGTAGTCTTTGTTTTAAGGTTTATCAACCTCAGGCTATTCCTGGTATGCTCTGTATGATGAATAGACGAATTCCTTCACATTGAGCTTTTAATTAAATATAATTTTCTTACTAGCATCCTTTATAATAGTAGAGAGAAACTCAGATAACAGTCTTTTAGTAGCCTAAGCTAAGCTTTTATGGACAGCATGGGGTTAAGTGGTAGCCTGCAAGGCATTTTAGAACTCTAAGAATAGAATACCTTTGGAGAGGTATAACATCTGCAGCTCATATTTTTGTTTTAACATTATGTCATATGTCTTCCTCTGTACCTTAGGTATTTTTATATGTTTCATATTCCCATCTCCCAGAAACAGCTTTCTTTTTTTTCCTGAGTATGTGTTAGGGCTGACCTGCAGTATCCTAGATTACAAATCTTGATCTTAAACCTGTGTCTTCTAGCTGTGGAAAGTTTCTGTTAAACTTTCGTGTGTTTTAAACAAATTTGCACTCTGTCATTAGAGCTGTAAGTGTGAAAAATCAGGATATGTTAAGTTCACTATGGTCACACTGAAATGAAGAACATGTGGAAAGTTTAGTTAGGTCTGCTACAGTCCCCATTTTCCATTAGTGATTTCTCAGTTATCTTGTTCAGCTTCACTTTGTTTAGTTACTTTGTGGTCATTCTTGTGCTTTCTTCTAAGATGTATGAATAAATTAGTATAAACAAAATTTATTTTATTATTACAGGTGTGAGCCCCCAGTGTTTGGCCCATTTGACTTTTGACATGTGTTTTCCTACTTTGTCTGGTTTCTTTTTTCCCCTCTCTTGTTCCTTTTAGTATTTCCAATCCACACATCCATCTTAGCTAAAGTCTCTTGTCTTTGATTCCGAAGGCTCTGGTGTAGGCACCAGAGTATTCTTTAATCTGGCATAGTGCTTAGTATTTGACATTCAGTTAATAATGTAAGAATATTGGCAATTCAATTGCTTTTTGGTGGATTCTCATAGTGATCCTTACTTGGGAAATTATATACTGTAGTAGTTAAGAGAATAGGCTTCAGAATCATACAGCCTTGTATTTGAATTTCTTTTCCAACTCCTTGTAGTAACATGTACTTATATGTTGTGTGTGTGTGTGTGTGTGTGTGTGTGTGAGAGAGAGAGAGAGAGAGAGATGTGTGTGTGTGTGTGAGATGTGTATATGTGTGTGTGTATGTTTGTGCTCGTGCACATTCATGCACGCACAGGTATTGTGGCTTGATCTCAAGGCCTGGGTGTTGTCCTTGAGCTTTTTTGCTCAGGACTGGCACAGTAACGTTTGAGCCACACCTCTGCTTCCAACTTATTTTTTTTGGTGTCTAATTGGACTTTCCTGCCCAGGCTGGCTTTGAATGATGGTCCTCAGATCTTAGCCTTCTGAGTAGCTAGGATTACGGTGTGAGCCACCAGCATGTAGTTTTACCAGCCTTTTGAACTTCTCTTCCTTATTGCCTTAGCACTATTTCCTCAAACGCATCTTCCCTTAGTTCTTTTGTTTTGTTTTGTTTTTTGGTAGTGGTGGTGGTTTGAATACTGTTCTTTGAGTTTCCAGGGCAGGTACTCTGTTACTTGTACCATGCCCCCAACTCTTTTTTGCTTTATTTATTTTTCTAATTGGGTCTTGTGCTTATGCCTGGGCAGATCTGGAACATAACCTTCCTATTTATGTTTCCCACGTAGCAGTGATGAGCAGCATGTACCACTGCTTCCAGCCTTTTATTGACTGAAGGGGATCTTATGGACTTTTTGCCTGGGCACACTGCAGTCTCCACTTTCCAAGTAGTTAAGATTACAAGTATGAGCCACTGTACTTGATTTCTTCTTGTCATTTGTATTTTAGCTTTAATATGTTTTCTCATAAAGCCCTTCAAGGACTGGGAAGGTGGCTCAGTGGTAGAGCGCTTGCCTTGCATGCATGAGACCCTGGATTCGATTCCTCAGCACTATATAAGCAGGAAAAAAAAAGCCGGAAGTGGCGCTGTGGCTCAAAGTGGTAGAGCGCTAGCCTTGAGCTGAAGAGCCCAGGGACAGAGCCCAGGGACAGAGTTCAAGCCCCACAACCAACAAAAATAAATAAATAAATAAGTCCTTCTATATTAGGTAGGATTTATTGTAAGCAATAGAAACCAACCCTAGCTGATTATTGAAAGGAGTATTAAGGAAATTCACAAAACATCAGGGTAAGCCACAGAACCAAGCTCGAAGAATGGGCTAGAACCAGAGAATCTGGGTACTCAAAATAAGTCACTGAGGACACTGACTGCCACTTCTCACAGAGCTCACAGCTCTGCCCCTAGCTGTACTGGACTTGGACTGCTACTGTAACCATCCCTTGGCTACACACGAGCAGGGACTCTCTGTGGCCCTCAGTGCTGTGATACTAGCTTTCACTTCACAGTTCATGGATAATATACCTGGCTAGTATAGCCTGGGCCCTATATGCATATGATAGTTCCAAGGAAGCCTACTCCTCACTTCCCACTGGTCTCACCAGATGAGTAGTTCTCAAAATATAAAAAAGGGGTTCTAAGCAGGCAGAAAACTCAAAAAAACGTATGTTTTCCTTGACCTCACCTCTAAGAGGAACCCTTTAGTCACATCAAATAAAAGCCTGCTTTATGGTCATCATAGCATTTTCTATCCATTGGATGTTTTCTTATATTATTGTTTATTGTTTTTCTCCTCTTGCTAGAATGTCAGTATCATGAGAACAAGGACTTTGCTTATTTTGTTCAATGCTGTATACTCTGGCCTGAAATAGCACCTATGTTTATTTATTGAATGAATGAATATAAAGCACTTACTACCACTTACTACAATTCCTCCCACATAGTAAATGCATAATTCTTGGCAACTTAATCATTTCCTTGTTTTGGAGATGAGGTACTGTGAACCCTCCATGAATCAACCTTCTGAGTAGCTAGAATTACAAGTGTAAGCCATCAGTACCCAGCTGGCAACTTCATTATTGTGAGTGTGTGCACGTGTGCGAGCATTCACATACGCACATATACACACATACACACACACACACACACACACACACGTCCTATGACTTGCACTCAGCACAGCATGACTTCGGGCTTTTTGGTGGGTTAATTGGAGATAAGAGTTATATGGATTTTTCCTGCCCAGTCTGGCTTGATACCTTGATCCTCCAGTTCTCAGCCTCCAGCATAGCTAGGATTACAGGTGTTAGCCACCAGCACCCAGCTACTTCACTAATTTTTTCCTAACAGATAAAAATATTTCTTTTCCTTTTCTGGGGGCAGTCGGTTGTGGGCCTTGAATTCATGGGGCACTGTGCACTGGGCCTGCACACTGTCCCTGAGCTCTTCAGCTCAAGGTGAGCCCTCTACTGTGTGAGCCACAGTGCCACTTCTGGTTTTCTGGTGGTAAATTGGAGATAAGAGTCCCATGGACTTTCCTGCCTGAGCTGGCTTTGAACCATGATCCTCATATCTTAGCCTACTGAGTAGCTAGGATTACAGGCGTGAACCACCAACACCCAGCCAAAAATATTTTTTGAAACACTTTTTTTGGGGAGTGCTGATGATCCCAGGTACACACACATACTAAGGTAAGTACTCTACTTCCAGACCAAAACTTTTTTTTTTTTTTTTTTTGGGTCCGGTCATGGGGCCTGAACTCTGGGCCTGGGCGCTGTCCCTCAGCTCTTCAGCTCAAGGCTAGCGCTCTACCACCTGAACCACAGCGCCACTTCCAGCTTTTTCCTTTTTGCTTATGTGGTGCTGAGGAATCGAACCCAGGGCCTCATGCATGCAAGGCAAGCACTCTACCACTGAGCCACCTTCCCAGCCCTCTTTTGCTGTATTCTTTTTATATTTTTATTTTATTTTATTATTTTTGGGTCCAGTCATGGGCCTGGGTGCTGTCCCTCAGCTCTTTAGCTCAAGGCTAGCACTCTACCACTTGAGCCACAGTGCCACTTCCAGCGTTTTTTTTTTTTTCTTTTGCTTATGTGGTGCTGAGGAATCGAACCCAGGGCCTCATGCATACAAGGCAAGTGTTCTACCACTGAGCCACCTTCCCAGCCCCCAGCTCAAGCATTTAATATCCACATTGTTTTTGTCAATCGCAGGGCCTGACCTCTGGGCCTGGGCGCTGTCCCTCAGCTCTTCAGCTCAAGGCTTGCACTCTATCACTTGAGCCACAGCACCACTTCCGGCTTTTTTTTTTTCTGCTTATGTGGTACTGAGGAATCGAACCCAGGGCCTCATCCATGCAAGGCAAGTGCTCTGTTACTGAGCCACCTTCCCAGCCCTCTTTTTCTTTTCTTTTTTTTTTTTTTTGTTTGTCGGTCAGGGGGCCTGAACTCTGGGCCTGGGCGCTGTCCCTCAGCTCTTTAGCTCAAGGCTAGCACTCTACCACTTGAGCCACTGCTCCACTTCTGGTTGTCTGTGAGCCACTGCACCACTTCCGGTTGTCTGGTGGTTAATTGGAGATACGAGTCTCATGGACTTTCCTGTCCAGGCTGGCTTCAAGCTGAGATCCTCAGCTCTCAGCCTCCTGAGTAGCTAGGATTTTGGCATGAGCCACTGGCTCCTGGCAAAAATTTTTTTCTTATTGTTATTGTAAAGGTGATGTACCAGAGGGTTACAATTACATAAGTCAGGTTGTAAGTACATTTCTTTTTGGACAGTATCACCCCTTCCATTGTTGTCTGCCAGTTTTACCCTCTTGTCCTCACTTACAAGTTGTATAGTTCATTTTCAATATAGCTTCTAGTGAGTACAATTACTGCCTAATCTCATTCTTAAGAATGAGATTATTTCTTTTTTTGCACTTTTAAAATTTTAAATAGTTGTACAAAGAGGTGAGTATAATAGATCTTGGTGAATGTTACCCATACTATCAATCTTTCTCTCCATCTGTCTCAACCTACTTGTTCTTTCTAACTGCAGTCATAACACATAAATAGTTTCAAGAAGTGATCAGTCCAAAGACTGACCTATCAGGAGGTTGAAGGGGAATTTATCAGTTGGATCTGGGCCATAGTCACTACTATGTTTTCTTGTCACTTTTTAAAAACACTGGTTCATTATAAATGGCATTCCAAAGGATTTAGATAACAGAATTCATAGGACAAGATGTGGAAAGGAGCTTCCACCTCTTCACTGTGCGTGCCATTCTCCAGGAACTTCCATGTGTTCAACTATTGGGAAGTCTCCTTTTTTTTTTTTTTTTTTTTGATAGTTCTAGGGCTTGAACTCAGGGCCTGGGTACTGTCCTTGAGCTTTTCTTTTCTTTTCTTTTCTTTTATTTTTTTTGTCCAGTCATGGGGCCTGAACTCTGTGCCTGGGCACTGTCCCTCAGCTCTCCTGCCCAAGTCTAGCACTCTACCACTTGAGCCACGGTGTCACTTCTGGCTTTTTCTGTGTATGTGGTACTGAGGAATTGAACCCAGGGCTTCGTGTATAGTAGGCAAGCATTCTACCACTAAGCCACATTCCCAGCCCAAGACTCCTTTGTTATATAATGTTACTACTTTTTTTTTTTTTTTTTGGAGGGGACAAGGGTTTGAATTCATGGCCTTATACTTTCAAGGTAGGCGCTCTACCATTCCAGCCACTAGAAGCTCTCCTTTCACTCTTTGATTCTTTGGATTTAGAGAGGTTAAACATTCTGGCTGCAGTACTGATTTGCTTTGAAGAGAGTCAAGCTGAAAGGTCATGGATTTAAAACATAATTAAAATTTCAGATGGCTTGCCACAGATTTATATTGAGTAAGGGAAACTTGACCTCTATCTGTCTAGCTATGTGCCTTGTTCTTGCTTTCAGGACATACTGCCATCTTCCTCTACACACATACATATCTAACCCTGCATTTTCTGGTGAAGTACACATAACTCCTTCAGTATTCATTCCAGTGGTTCCTGTAGTTACAAGTCACTGTCCTACCTGTCCCTTTAACCCATTCAGACGGCTTCAGTACTATGAAACCCAGGCTATTTAAGGATGAGATCAGGCCTCTGAAAACAGCTTTTTCAATTCCCCCAATTTTTTTTTTTCTTTTGACTAGTCATTGGGCTTGAACTCAGGGCCTGTTCACTATCTGAGCTCTTTCACTCGAGGCTGGTGCTCTACCACTTGAAGCCACAGCACCACTTCCGGCCTTTTCTGTTTATGTGTTACTAAGGAATTGAACCCCGGGCTTTATGTGTGCTAGGCAAGCATTAAGCCACATTCCCAGCTTCCCCAAAATTTGATTTGTTTTTCTCCTCAGGTAATTAAATGTGTATCTTGTGGACCTGGGCTTGGCTGGAATGTACAAGGGTCCTGAAGTTCCTTCTCTAGCTTCCTTCTGTTGAACTAATTAAGAGAAGATGGCAAAAGTCAACATAACTAGAGACCTCATTCGTAGGCAGATCAAGGTAAGTATCCCAGATCTCTCTGTTTTGTTTTTTTGTTTTGTTTGTGGGGCCTGAACTCTGGGCCTGGGCGCTGTCCCTCAGCTCTTCAGCGCAAGGCTAGCACTCTACCATTTGAGCCACAGC
>NW_012267222.1:11441436-11459322 GCF_000151885.1 Dipodomys ordii | reverse complement strand
CTTTCTTTCTTTCTTTCTTTCTTTCTTTCTTTCTTTCTTTCTTTCTTTCTTTCTTTCTTTCTTTCTTTCTTTCTTTGTTTCTTTGTTTCTGTGTGTGAATACTGGGGCTTAAGCTCAGGGTCTGGGCACTTTCCCTTAATTTTTTTTGCTTAAGGCTGCTGTTCTTTCATTTGAACCACTGCTCCATCTCCAGCTCATTGGTGGTTAGTTGGAAATAAGAGTCTCACAGAATTGCCTGGGCTGGCTTCTAACCTCAATCCTCATATCCTCTCCTGAGTAGCTAGGAATACAGGTATGAGCCAGAGGCTCCTAGCTCATTTTTATTTTTAAAAAGTACAACTGAGTACTGAATTGTTTGTGCTTTTCTGTTAGGTTCTAACCCTTGCCCAGAGTAGTACAAACTCCTACAGGTCAATTTCTTGTTATTTTTTCTGGATCCTATAGTGCCCAGCACAGGACTGGATATAGGAAAAGTATACAATATATCATGTTGAGTTGAACCAAGGAAACCATGAGTTTGTTTCTGTTCTCTAGGAGCGGGGTGCCCTGAGCTTTGAACGGCGCTACCATGTCACTGACCCCTTTATCCGGCGGCTAGGCCTAGAAGCAGAGCTGCAGGTAAGAGTTCTAGTTTGTACCCTACCTGTTTTCCATTCAAGGCAAAGACAAGTTTTTCTTCTACAGATCATACCTAAAGGTTATGGCATTTTTTGTGGCATTTCTATTATGCAGCTAAATACGAATCTTTTTTTTTTTTTTTTTGGTTGGTGGTGGGGCTTGAACTCTGGCCTGGGCACTGTCCCTGAGCTCTTCAGCTCAAGGCTAGCGCTTTACCACTTGAGCCACAGCGCCACTTCCATCTTTTTCTGCTTATATAGTGCTGAGGAATTGAACCCAGGGCCTCAAGCATGCAACGCAAGCACTCACCACTGAGCCACCTTCCCAGCCCCTAAATACAAATCTAGTTTAGTGATCTACATGGTCACATAGAAATTATTTTTTGAATATATTACTTGCTTCATGGCTGGAAAAGTCTTTTGAATTCCATATCACCATTTTAACTATTGGCATAGTCAAGATTCTTACCTACATATGGGAATTTTTAATTTATGGGGTTTTCATATACAAACATACATAATATATGTATACTTTCTCATTTTAGTCTTAAGCAATGCTTTGAGGGATATAGCTAGTAAATAGGATTTGCTCTTGTTTTTTAGGTTTTTTGTTTGTTTGTTTGTTTTTGTTTCCAGTTCTTGGGCTTGAACTCAGGACCTTGGTCTGCTCAAGGCTAGCATTCTACCACTTAGAGCCACAGCTCCACTTCTGGTTTTCCAGTGATTAATTAGAGATAAAAGGCTTATGGACTTTCCTGCCCTGGCTAGCTTTGAACCAAAATTCTTAGATCTCAGCCTCCTGAATAGCTAGGGTTACAGGCATAAGCCACCAGGGCTGGGCATCATGTTTTATTACGATATTTTCTGTTTTGTATTTTGATAAAATACTTTTTCATGTATTTTTATATATGTCACACAGCCTTGGGGTTTTTTGTTGTTGTTGTTGTTTTTTATTTGTCTTTCCTGGGGATTGAACTCAAGGCCTGGGCACTATCCCTGAGCTTCTTTTGCTGAAGGGCAGCACTCTACTATTTGAACCACAGCACCACTTCTGGCTTTTTTCTGTTTATGTGGTATTGAGGAATTGAACTCTGGGTTTCATGCATGCTAGGCAAGCACTCTACCACTAAGCCACATTCCCAGCCAACCTTGTTTTTTTTTATGGCTTAGTGATGTTTTAGTGTATTGACATTTGTGACCATCAGTCTGTAATGGACACTGGTACTTTTCTTATCTTTTTTCTCATGAACATGAATATCCATGCATTTGTTTATACTCCATTCTTTTGAGCATATATCCAGGAATAGAACTTCAGGATCCCATATTCAGCTATTAAGCAGTTGCTAAATGACTACTACTTTTAAGCCAAGTAAAGATTGACAGGGTTGGTGTGGAACAGGGTTTGTCCCAGGGCTGGATGGAGTCCTCAATCCACTGAGAATTCTCTTCTTACAGCAGGGTGGTGACCATACTCAATACCAGCTAGTTGTCACCATAGAAAACAAGCCCTGCTCAGCAAGATGCTCTGATCATTCAAAGGAAGACTGACAGATATAATTTTGCTAACTTAAAATGAAACCACTCAGAGAGATACATGTGAAAGGCTGAATGTGGCACTGAGTGTGACATTTTACAATTCCACCTTTCCTCTGGTCTGCAGGTTGATTATACAACATGCGTGATACTTGTGATTGGGAGGAAAAAAGTCAAAAGTAAAAGGTTGGGGGAAGAAACAAGGGTTCAGAGTCCATCTGTGGGTCACCTTTAGACTTGTGATAGTCTGGCTGGACTGAGTAAAGGGACTGAGGCCAGGCTATGAGCAACAAAGTTACTCTTCTCTTTTTTTTTGGTCAGTTGTGGGGCTTGAACTATGGGTCTGGGTGCTATCCTTCAGCTCTTTACCTCACTTGAGCCTCAGCACCTCTTCTGGATTTTTCTGTTTATATGGTGCTGAAGAATCAAACCCAGAGCCTCATGCATGCGAGGCAAGCACTCTACCACTGAGCCACCTTCCTAGTTCAAAGTTACTCTTAAGATCTAGAGTAAGTGAGGCTAGGCTGTGAGCAACTGCTCTAAGTACTAGGCCATCATGACACTGGACATGAAAACCATGATGATAGTATGTATGTGTGTCCTGTAGCTGCTATAACAAAACAACCCACAGTTCTGAAGGCAGGAATCTGACAGGCAGGCCTCCAGATGTTGCAGGCAGGTCCCTACTGGAGGTTTATGGAAGTATCCATGTCTCACCTTTTGTAGCTTCTAGAGACCCTGAATCCTTTATCTTGTAGTTCTTTCCTCCCTCTCTAGTGCCAACAGTGCAGTCTCCTAGTCTTCTCACTCTGACTCTGACCTTTCTGCTTTCCTCTTAGGAGGATCCTTTTGGAGGCTGCTGTTAGTTGATTTGAAATAACAGACAAAGGTGCTGGAGGTATGGCTCAAGTGGTAGAATGCTTGCCTAAGCAAGCATGAGGTTCGGAGCACACCCAGTACTGCCAAAATAAATGAATAAGACATTTGCCCCTTCACAGTTTTTTGTTTCATTTTGTTTTTGGTTTTTTTGGAGGTTTTGGTCATGGGGCCTGAACTCTGGGCCTGGGCACTGTCCCTGAGCTCTTCAGCTCAAGGCTAGTGTTCTTACCACTTGAGCCACAGCGCCACTTCCTGCTTTTTCTGCTTGTGTGGTGCTGAAGAATCAAACCCAGGGCCTCATGCATGCAAGGCAAGCGCTCTACCACTGAGCCACCTTCCCTCACAGCCCCCCTCACAGTTCTTGAGTTCAGAAGTCTAAAATCAAAGGAGGCTTGCCTTCTCCAAAGGCTCTAGTGTGGGTGGCCCCTGGCATCCATTCATTATCTTCATCTTCACATATGCTACTCTTCTGTGTCCTCTTTTTTTCTTTTCTTTCTGGCAGTACTTGGGTTTGAACTCAAGGCTTGACACTTGCTAGACATGTGCTTTATCACTGAGTCACACCTCACCCTCTTCATCTTGCCTTTGATATAAAAAAATTGTTAAAGTTTCTTTGGTCCCTTGGGCCTTTGATGTTATATCTGAAAAACCATTGATAACTCAAGGCTATGAAGATTTATACTGGTTTTCCTTCAAGTATTTTATTGTCTATATTCTATGTAGATCTTTGATTCATTCTATATTCCTTTTATATATGATATTGTTATTTATATACATAGTAAATATATGTGTGTATGTGTATATTCTTTTGCATGTGAATAGCCTATTGTCCCAGCACATTTATTGAAAACTCTTTCTCTACTGAATTGTCTGGCACTTTTACCAGAAACCAAGTGACTGTAACTATATAGACTTATTTATGAACTTTCAACTCTGCTTTATTGATCTAAATGTCTGTCCTTGTATGCCAGTACCACTCTGTAGCAAGTTATGAAGTTAGAAGTATATCTTCCAACTTCATTCTTTTTCAAGGTTGTTTGGATATTCTTGGTTCTTTGCATTTCCATGAGTTTCAAGGCTCGTGCCACCTGTTTTTACAAATAAAGTTTTATGGGAATACAGCCACACTCATTCATTTATGTATTGTCTGTCTGCTTTAGTGATTCAGCAGCAGAATTGAGTAATTCAGACAGAGACCATATGGCACACAAAGCCTAAAATATCTACTAGCTGGCCCTTCAAAAAATTGTCAGCCACTCCTTTAGGTAATTCAGTAAATTAATTCCTTAAAGCACCTGAAAACCAAAGTAGTAGCCAATCATCAATCTGCTTCTATAGTGAGATAAATAATGGGTACCTAGCAATGTACTGTAAATTAAGAGATGACTATAAAATGAAGTTCAACAATCCCTGGCCTCTTGAATCTTTCCATAGCACTTGGATTCCAGCCTCTATTTACCTCCCCAAGCCCACTTTGTTCATCTTCCTATGTTCCCTTTGTCAGTGTGGTCTGTGCAGTTGTCTTCATACTATTGTGTAGCATGCAAAGCTTTTCCCTACCTTTGTGTAGGAGCTTCCTTATACCTGGAATGCTTTTCCTTCAGATCTTTGATTTGTTCCCTCTCAGTATTCAAACTGCTCATCATGCTCATATAACAGTTGAAAGATTGAATAAGAGACCTTATTCTGTTATGAGTTAGTAAGGCCTTGACCTACTATACTTAAAAATGTTTAGAATTTTTAGCTAAAATGAACTAGTTGAAAAAGTATATGTGGTTTTTTTATTGTTTTGAGATGAGATCTTACTGTGCTACCCAAGGTAGCCTTGAGCCCCTGATCCTCCTGCAGCCTCCCAAGTACTGAGGATGCACCAAAAGTCTTCAGCCATCACCTAGCCAAAATCTTTTCAGCACTGGGATTTGAGTTCAGGGCCTTGCACTTGCTTGGAAAGCACTGGTCCACTTGAGGTACATCTCCAGTCCTGAAATACATTTAAATTGTTCCTTTTCATGTCTTCTAATGTAAATTTACAACAGAGAGAGAGATGGATAAACATTAACCTTTGGAAGAATATTCTATATTCATCTGTAGTGAACCTTATGAAGAGAGCATAGTAACACAAGAGAAAACTAAATAAGCACTGAGAGAAAACTAAATCTCACCAACTGTATAAGGACAAGATGTTTATCTTTCTGACCCAGTTGTGTCTCCCTAAACCCAGTAAATGGTGGCACATAGCAGTTATTAAGTTTTAAGAGGGAGAGTTCTTAAGTTTCAAAAATCAGTGTGGCATCATGGTGAAAAGCCAACCTTGAGCCAAGTGCTAGTAGTTCATACCTATAATCCTAGCTATTCAGGAGATGAGATCCGGAAGATCTTGGTTTGAAGCCAGGTTGGGCTAAAAAAACCATGAGACTCTATCTCCAATTAGCCATTGGGAGCTTGGCTGGAGGTTGTATGTACAAGCAAGCAAGTTCAAGCGTGAAGCTCTAAGATCAAATTCTGGTAGAGAGGAAAAATATGCCAAGCTTGACTCTGTCAGACATGAGCTCACATTCTGGTTGTGCTACTTAGTATAGTACCTTCTATACATTAAAGTTTATTGTCATCAGAAAAAGAATAGTAGTGGTATTTCCATCATAAGATTCTGTAGAGTACATATGAAGGGCACCATGCTTGATGCACAGTGAAATAGTGCTCAGTGTGTATTAGCTACTACTGTTGCAGTTACTGCAACCTTTCTGGGTTCATAATCCAGGTATAATGTCCTAAAATAAAGTGCATAGGTCTCAGAATTGAGATCATGACGTTTGACAGTTGTGTGGCTGCCACCACAATAAGATAGTTTTGCCCTTTCTGATACTTCATATAAATAGAATTACGTAGTGTATATTTGTTGTGTCTGGCTTTTTGTGTTCAGAGCTTTTTGAGTTGCATCCATGCTGTTATGTGTATCTCATTCTCATTCTCTTATATTACTGAAAGGGACTCTGCTACACTCATATACCACAGTTTGCTTATCCATTCTGTTGGCTTTTTAGATTATTTCTAGTTTGTGACTTTTAAAAAAATAAAGCCACAAACTTAGTGACCTAAAAACAACACAAATTTATTAGCTTTCAGTTTGTAGATCAGAAGTCAGACAGGTTTCACTAGGCTAAAAGCAAGTTGTTGGCAGGACTATGTTTCTTTCTTTTTTTTTTTTGCTTGTTTGTTTGTTTTTTGTCGGTTGTGGGGCCTGAACTCTGGGCCTGGGCACTGTCCTTCAGCTCTTCAGCTGTAGACTAGCGCTCTACCTCTTGAGCCTCAGCCCCACTTCCAGCCTTTTCTGCTTATGTGGTGCTGAGGAATCGAACTGAGGGCCTCATGCATACAAGGCAAGCACTCTACCACTGAGCTACCTTCCCAGCCCCAGGACTGTTTCTTTAGTCTAGAATAATCTCTTTTCTTGTTGTTCCCAATTTCTAGAGGAAAAGACTCTTGGCTTTTTCTTCTAAGCCAGGAACAGTAAGTCGAGTCCCTTTTGCACCTCCATCCCTCTAGTTCTCTGCAGCTAGGAAAGGGTCTCTGATTTTTAAGGATGGTTGGGATTAGATTGGGTCCAACTGGATAATCTAGGATAATCTCTCCATCTCAAGGTCCTTAGCCTTAATCACATCTGCAAAGTCCCTTTTGCCACCTGAAATAACATATTCACAGGTCTCAGAGAATTAGGGCAGAACATCTGTAGGGGGGCCATTATTCTGCCTACCACAAGTGCTCAACATAGCCTAGCCCTATGCCTGGCTCTTTGAAAACACCTCAGTAAGTGGCAGTCATTCAAGGTTCTCAGTGCTCTGGGAGATTCAGAGTTGGAGCTGTGACTCCTGGGCACAAGTAATTTAGAGCCTGATGGAAAAATAAGAGGAATACAGACAGACATGATTCTGAGGCAAGTAACCAACCAGATATATATAGGTTTTGACCAGTACTTAGGAAGGCAAGAGATCTCAGGTAAGCAAGTAGCAAGGCAGGTTTGAGCAGAGAATGTGTCAGTCAGGTAGGTAAGTGGAGCATCTGAGAAAAGAACCAGATGAGGATCTTTACAGGGCAAAGGGAATGAGAGAAAGATGAGAGGAACAACCTTTCCTAACTAGACAGTTGGAAAATTAGGTTTGTCCATATCTCTCAATTCTTTCCTCTGGTTCCAGTGGACTCCTTTGATCAGTTCATAACAGAGACCTATCTGCCTTGTACTGGGCCTGGTCTTGGAGATATAGTCAACATAATCCACAAATCCTTTCTCAGGAAACAGCCTCCTTGATACAGAGCCATAATGCACACAGACCTGAAGAGGAGTTGAAACTGTCACAAGTAATAGCCTAACTTAAGTTCCCTTAAACGATAGTGAACTTGATTGGCTCACTTGATTAAAAGAGTAGAAGTAGATAGGAGTCATGGTTGGTTACTCTGGTCTGTCGATTCCATTTTCTCTGATTCTCTTGGGTAAGATCTCCCCTGTGTGTTAACTTCAGGCTAACTTTCCTCATGGTGGCAAAATGTGTGCAGCAATTCCAGGAGTCAGTCCATATCTCCAGCAGTCAGAGGAAGAAAGGTATTTCTTCCATGGATTTGTTCCTAAGAATCAAAAACTTTTTCCAGAAGCTTCCAGTACCTGTTTCACCTTGCATCTGGAATCACAGGTTCACTATAGAGACAATTGTGGTAGCCAAGTGAATGTCATATACATTTGGTTTAGGCCTGAGTTTCTGAGACCATCACTGTGGCAAGGATAATATACTTGTGCTTCCTGAAACTGATTTAGAGCAGGAAGATAATAACTAAATGTAAGTCACAGTGCTGTTAGGAAGAAGGGAAGGTGCCGGACAGAACAGTAGCTTTGTATCTGCTCCTGCTTATTCATGAATTCCCAAACTTCACTGCTCACTTTCAACTTTAGCATCTGCTATTAACTATTATAATATCTCTTTTTTCCTCAGTTCAAATCCTCAAGATCATGATTAGCCCAGTTTTCCCTTCTGCACCAAGCTCTCTTTCTCTACCTTCTTGAAGTAAGCTTCAGAAGACCAGAGGCTCTGTTTCACACACTGGTGCACCCCAGCATCTGAGCTCTATCTGGCATGCAGAAAGTACTTGAAATGAATGGAAGCTAATCCTCATTATTTGGTTGCCCACTGATCACATACTCCTCTGAAAGCAAACTTTCTATTCCTGATGAGCTTGTCCCTTGAAGGAACTGTTGACATGTCCCTTCTAGTGGCAGGAGCAAAATGGTTTTTAATCTTACTTCTATTACGCATTACTATCAAAGCTTCAGTTTACTTTTCTGCAAAATGGGATCGATAAAACATGCCTTTTGTACCTCAGTGTCTAGTGAGATTACAAGGCCTGTCCCCTTCCCAGTGTTGACTTACCCTGGAGAATCTAACCAGCTGTCTCTCCATTTGTTCCCCCAGGGTCACTCGGGATGTGTCAACTGTCTGGAGTGGAATGAGAAAGGAGAGTAAGTATGAGCTAGAAGGTGCTGAAAAAGGGGGAGAGGGGGAGGAGGTTGGGAGAAGGGAGTTTCTCCTCATGAAAAGAAACAGCTGTTCTCTGCTCTTATGGTCTACCCCATAACTGTCATAGTTATAATAACACACACTTAAACTATTAACCCAGGTAGACAGAAGGCTGGATAACCACCCAAACCCAGTCATGTGGACTTTCTTTTGTTTGCCTGTACTAGAGCTTGAACTCAGGGCCTTATATTCACTCTCTTGCTTGCGCACAGCTGATGCTCTACTTCTTGAGCCATACTTCTAGCCTAGTCTCTAATTAACCAGAAAAAAGCTACACAGATTTTTCTGCCAAAGCTGGCTTCAAACCTCAGTCCTCCAGATTTCACCTTCCTGAATAGCTAGGATTACAGGTGTGAGCCACTGATGCCCAGCCCCGTTTTTTATAATAAGACAGTGTGTTCATCAGACACTAGTCTGGAGGCTGAGATCTGAGGCTAGAAGTCACACAAATCCAGGTAGACAAATTGGACAGACTCTTATTTCTAATTTATCAATGAAAAGCTCAAGTGGCTCAAGTGGTAAAGTGCCAGCCTTGGCCAAAAAAGCCAAGTGAGAATGCAAGGCCCTGAGTTTTAGTACTATTACGAACATACACACACACAACAATATGTTTAGAGAGGAAAATTCTTAGAACAAAATATTAGAGAACCTACTAATGTTTACAAGGTAACTTTGATGTCTGCCCTTCAAGTTCTCTGTGGCCTAATTACTGCTTATTAGCTGGAAATATGGAAGGCAGGAGGGGGGTTGGAGAACTTGAGAAGTCAAGGCCCCTGACTCTGCCCACAGCTTGCTGGCCTCTGGTTCCGATGACCAGCACACGATTGTGTGGGACCCGCTGCACCACAAGAAGCTGCTCTCCATGCACACTGGACACACTGCAAATATCTTCTCTGTCAAGGTGAGCAGGACAAGCCACAGAGCAAGTGAAAAATATGACTGGGCTGTGAGCATGCCTGTGTTAGAATGTGTTGTCCCATGTATTCCCTTGGGGTCACAGAAACCTGTGGTCTGAGTGACTGATAGTGATGCTTGAAACCCCATCTCTTTTCCATGATCATCTTCCTCTCTGCATTAATGTGAGTGGAAATGTCAAGGAATGGTTCTGAGCATGAACTTCAGAAGCAGATTGGTACTGGGTTTGAATTCCTTTTTTGCCTCTTGAAAATTGTGACCTGAACTCTTGGAGCATGTTTATTCTTTTGTTGTGTGTGTGTTTTTTTTTAAGTGGCTAAAGATAATCTCCTTGTGAGCTGGGTGCCAGTCTCTCATGCCTGTAATCCTAGTTACTTAGGAGGCTGAGATCTGAGGATTGTGGTTCATAGCCAGCCTGGGCAGCAAAATCTGGGAGACTCTGATCTCTAATTAACCACCAGAAAAACAGAAGTGGCGCTATGGCTCAAGTGGTAGAGAGATAGCTTTGAGCAAAAAAAGCTCAGGGATAGCACCCAGGCCCTGAGTTTAAGCCTTATGACTGAAGAAAAAAAAAAGGAAAGAAAAAGAAAATCTCCCTATGAACAAATGGAAAAAGATCACTTAGCTGGGCTCTAGTGGCTCATGCCACTCAGGAGGCTGAGATCTGAGGATTGTGGTTCAAAGCCAGCCCGGGCATGAAAGTCCATGAGACTCTTATCTCCAATAAACCACTAGAAAACCGGAAGTGGCACTGTAGTTGAAGTGGTAGAGCACTGGCCTTGAGCTGAAGAGTGTAGGGACAGTGCCCAAGCTCAGAGTTCAAGCCCCAAGACCAACAACAACAAAAAAAAAAGATCACTTAATTTAAAAAATAGTAGTAGTGGGGCTGGGAAGGTGGCTCAGTGGTAGAGCGCTTGCCTTGCATGCCTGAGGCCCTGGGTTCGATTCCCAGCACCATATAAGCAAAAAGAAAAAAGCTGGAAGTGGCGCTGTGGCTCAAGTGGTAGAGCGCTAGCCTTGAGCTGAAGAGCTGAGGGACAGCACCCAGGCCCAGAGTTCAGGCCCCACGACCGGACCCAAAAAAAAAATAGTAGTAGTAGTAAACTGGGCACCGGTGGCTCATGCCTGTAATCATAACTACTCAGGAGGCTGAGATCTGAGGATTGTGGTTCAAAGCCAGCCCAGGCAGGAAAGTCCATGAAACTCTTACCTCCAGTAAATCACCAATAAACCGGAAGTGGCACTGTAGCTCAAGTGGTAGAATGCTAGCCTTGAGCTGAAGAGCTGAGGGACAGCGCTCACACCCAGAGTTCAAGCCCCATGATCAACAATAACAACAAAAAGTAGTAATTCACAGATTAACTTTTAGTTCAATTATATAATTGAGACTAGCATGCCTGTAATAAACAGTCCTAGCTACTCAGGAGTATGAGATCTGGAGTAGGCCCTTAGTTCAAACCCTAGTAGTACGTATGTGTGTATGTGTAATTGAGTTTTAAACCATCTGGCCTTGGTACTTCTAGGTGTTCTATTCATAGGAAATAAATCTTTGACTTGTTGAGGGAAGTTGAGCTGAGAAAGAGTTTGAAAGTGATTTATAGACCTTTGAAGCTTCTTACATGAAAGTAACATGTGGCTCATCCTTTTCTGATCCCAGAAAACAGACCTAGACCGAGTGTCTGTGAATCCACAGAAGTGCATGTGGGCCTGAAGAAGGGAAGAATTGTCTGATGCTTAGAGCTATTTGAAAAGTGTAGCACAGAATTCTGCATGTAGCAAACGTCCTACCACTGAAATTATCTACTCTTTGGGTACTTTGTCTACCAGATTTGAGGTTGGAGGAAGTGACTTATAAGGAAGGGTCTTTCCAGCTCTGAAATTCTAAAATGAGTGTATATAAGAATGAGACTGGCCTTTGGAAAGCCTAACTAAGAAATATTTTATTAATATAAAGATGTCTGAACCATGAACTAGATTAGAGAGCTCAGATCCTAAAGCTGCCTCTTTTACAAGCTTTGATTTTTACTGCCCATTCCAGCATCCTACTCTAGATACATTTCTATGATTTAAAAAAATTTTGTTGGCAGAACTGGCGTTTGTACACAGGGCCTTCCACTCTACCACTTGAGCCATGCTCCTAATACTTCTTTTGCTTTGGTTATTTTTGAGACAAGGTTCAGCCTTGGACCCTGATCTCTTGGGTCTGTCTCCCTCGTAGCTAGGATCATAGGCATTAATCTCTGTTTGCAGCTTCTTTTTCTTTTTTTCTTACTATAATTTTATTTTTTAAGTAGTTCCAACTTATTTGTTGAAATGGGAATCTCACTTTTTATTTTTAACTTTTGAGGTGGCCTCCTGATCCTTACCTCCTGAGTGGCCAGGATTACAGGTGTGAGCCACTACAACTGGCTACATTTCTGTGGGTTTTTTTAGAGGCAGAACAGTGACAGTTACTTCTTACATGACCAGCAGATTATCTTTAGCTTGCTTTTTTATAGTTTTGATGATCAGCACAAATTTGTATGGGATCTGCTGCACCACAAAAAGCTGAAAAGTTTAGATCTAATTTGAGTCTCGGTAGTCAGACCTACAAATAGGAGAACCTAAACTATCCATTTGGAATCATAAGTTTAGAGACCACAATTTGGTGATAGTTACAGTACTTCCTAATGTTAAGACCTAACATGTAAGACCTTGGGCAAGATAATTATAGTTTTTAAGTATAAGCTGGGAAATGGGGGCCTACATCTGTAATCCTATTTAGGAGGGTGAGATCTGAGGACCACAGTTTGAAGTCAGTCCAGGCAGGAAAGACCATGAAACTCTTACCTCCAATTAATCACAAAAAAAGCTGGAAGTGAAGCTGTGGCTCAGTGTGGTAGAGATCTAGCCCTGAGCAGAAAAAGCTCAGGGACAGTACTCAGGCCCTGAGTTTAAGCCTCAGGACAAACACACACACGCATACTCACGCATTCTCTCTCTCTCTCTCTCTCTCTCTCTCCCCCCCCCCTCCTTCTCCCTCTCCCTCTCATGGAAAAAGATGCTTCTCACCTTAGGTAGGTTAGGTACTTAAAAACTGTGAATTTACAGTATTTCACCACATGCTCCCCCTTGTGGCAACTACAGTATATGACAAGTGTTGCAAAAGCCCCAGGCCTGTAGCAGGGGCTCCATCATGTTTCTGCTGTTCATGGAATGCGTGCTATCTCCAGACAGGGGTTAGAGACTATTAATTTTCCCTTAAGATGATTGAATCCTGTCCATTTCATCTGTCCTTTGTCCTCATGTGGCAATTGAGAATTATATGTGTAAAAAGGATTGTTCTTCTGTAAATATTTGAAGTCAAGTGAGACTGCAGCTCTTCAAATGCAGGCTTATGTTGCCCTTCAAGACTACAAGTCAGCTCCAATGTGGGATGGCAGAAACATTTCAGATAACAAGAAGAGAGAGACACTTAAATCTATACTCAAAAGTAAAGAATCCAACTTACACCACCCTCAATTTCTTCCTCAAAGTTAGAGAATAGAACAGTACCCTATTTTTTTTCGTATTGGATACAATCTTTGTGAGTATTTTGTTCTTTCTATAAATCATCTAGAATACTGTGTTCTTGACTTCAGTAATGGAGCTCTCCTTCTCTCTCTCTCTCTCTCCCTCTCTCTCTCCTCTTTGTGCAAAGCCTGGGGCTTGAATTCAAGACCTAGACACTGTTCCTGATCTTTTATTGCTCATAGCTAGTATAGTACCACTTGAGCCAAAGCATCTTTTCCAGTAAGATAAAGTAGCTACCCTAGTGTCCAACAAGTGATAAGTTCTTAGGAAATGGTACTGTGATGACTATCCACTTAGCTCTTACTTGGGGAAGAATCAAAGGGAAAGGGCTCCTCAGGTAGTCCCAACTTGGTACAGGACATGACTACCGTTGGCCAAGTAAAGTATGTGTCCTGATTTTGTTTTATGGCTTTATAGGCTACTACTTGATACTGAAAGTTTTTTGGCTATTGTTGTTAGTTTATTTTCAGTGAATCGCTTAGATGGGCTCTTGTCTAATATGAAGATAGAAAGGAGATACCGATTTCCAGGCCAGTGGCCTTTCATGGCCAACCCCTTTTCAATCTCTCCTGAACAGTTCCTGCCTCATGCTGGAGACCGTATCTTGATCACGGGGGCGGCTGACTCCAAGGTGCATGTGCATGACCTGACAGTAAAGGAGACTATCCACATGTTTGGAGACCACACAAACCGGGTGAAGCGCATCGCCACGGCACCCATGTGGCCAAACACGTTCTGGAGCGCCGCCGAGGATGGGCTTATCCGGTAAGGGTCTGGGCCTGAAGTAGCCCATGTCCCTTCTGCTCAATACTGATGGCTCTGCCATCCCATCTGCCTACAGCCTGGATTTTCCCCTCCAGACTCCTTTGTCTGCCAGCAGCAGTGATGTGCACAGACAGCTAGGAGCATTTGTTTACCCTATCTAGCCTTCCTCCCTCCCTTTCCCTCTCCCCTCCACTGCATTATCTCCAGGCCTGCTGGCTTCTCACCACCTCAGATGCCCAGGTCTGTGCTTCTTGGGGTGTTCACACTTGCTGTTTCTTTCTCTACCTGGGGCTTTCCAGCTGGCTCTTTCCATGTCTCTTTGTCTCTTTAGAAACTTCTTTTTCTTTTTTTTTTTTTGGGGGGGGTCCGGTCGTGGGGCCTGAACTCTGGGCCTGGGCGCTATCCCTCAGCTCTTCAGCTCAAGGCAAGTGCTCTACCACTTGAGCCACAGCACCACTTCCGGTCTTTTTTTTCTGCTTACATGGTGCTGAGGAAATCAAACCCAGGGCCTCATGCATGCAAGGCAAGCACTCTACCACTGAGCCACCTTCCCAGCCCTCTTTAGAAACTTCTTATCTGACCATCTAATTTAAAGAGAATAGACATTTGTATATAAACCATATCCAGCAGTTATAAGCAAGCCTCTGAAGTCAAATAGGGTCAAATCATAGCTCTGTACAGTGTTTTACAAGAAATAGTCTCTTCACTATTAGTTTCTCTGAATCTTAGCCTTCCATCTATGAAATAGGAGTAATCATAGTATCTCCATTGCTGAGCTGAGTGTTCAGATGAAAAAGCACCTGTAAAACCTTAACATAGTACTTAGACAGAAAGCATATTGTCAGCCAGGCACTGGTGGCTCCTGCCTGTAATCCTAGCTACTCGGGAGGCTGAGATCTGAGGATCATTGCTCAAAGCCAGGCTGGGCACAAAAGTCCATGAGACTCTAATCTCTAATTAAACACCAGAAAACTAGAAGTGTCGCTGTAATTCAAAGTGGTAGAATGCTAACCTTGAATAAAAGAGTTCAGGAACAGCACCCAGCCCTGAGTTCAGACCCCATGACTGACTAAAAGAAAAGAAAGCACATGGTCAATGGTATGTCTAACTCTGTAATGCACTTATTGATCTTGACTGACCACTATATAAGATCCATCAGTTAGGGGCTGGGAAGGTGGCCCAGTGGTAGAGTGCTTGCCTTGCATGCATGAGGCCCTGGGTTCAATTCTTCAGCGCCATATAAGCAGAAAAAGCCAGAAGTGGCACTGTGTCTCAAGAGGTAGAACGCTAGCCTTGAGCTGAAGAGCTGAAGGACAGCACCCAAACCTAGCATTCAGGCCCCATGACCAACAGAAAAAAAGAAGAAGAAAAGGTTCAGCATTTAGGGTATTGGGTGGGGTCTGAAGGTCATAAGCATAATAAGTCCAGGGAAGTATCCTACCATTATCATAACATAACTGGGGCTTCCAGAACAGTCGGAATTTGGATAGACAAGAAAAGTCACAGTGGATTCCCCACATGAGTAGTTTGTGTTGGCAGGGATAAAAGTGGCATATATAAGATGAATGCTGAGTTGTAATTAACCCATATTTAGAAAACTGGAGAATCAGAAGTATTTGAAATTGGGTCTTGAAAGCTAAACTGTGGAGTGTGGTATTTAGCTAACTAAACACATGGTAAGAGTATTGAGGAATTTCTAAAATTTGGGGGGCAGGAGAGCAATGAGAAATTGTTTTAGGAAGAGCTTTCTGGACAAAATGACTTACAAAGGCAAGGCAGTTACTTGGTACAGAGGTCTTGGCTGAGCACATGGGTGATAGCCCTCACCTCTGAAGGCACCTAGGTATTGACAGACAAACTTCCCTGGTCTAGAGCAGAGGGTATTTGCTGCCACTGACAGGTATTTTAGCATTACCTTTACCATACTGCTGGGACTGTGGGACTGGCCTTTGGATTTTTGCTGTCACTTCTGTACTTCCTTTGTTTTCTAAAAGAAACTAGATTAGGGAGAAACACAGCAAAGTAGTTTAAATGTATTCTCAGCAAGTTCTGCCCACTTGGCACTCTCTACAGCAGGTTATTTAACTTCTTGGACCTCATCTATAAAACAAATAACAGTAGTATGTACCTTAAGGGGCTGTATGAGGGTATAACAGAACCTTCACACAGTATGGAGCCCTAGGTTTGATTCCTCAGAACCACATAAACAGAAAAAGCTGTGCTGTGGCTCAAGTGGTAGAGTGTCAGCTCAGAGACAGTGCCCAGGCCCTGAGTTCAAGCCCCAGGGCTGGCCAAAAAAAAAAAAAAAAAAGATACCAAGAGTATTTTTAGTGTATTTGTAGTAGGCCCAAAGCCCTCTTGATCCTCTTGCAGAACAAGGACTTGTTTTCTTCCTTGCTTTCCACAGAAGGACTCCATCCCCTAACACTGTCCTTTCTCACAGCCAGTATGACCTTCGGGAGAACAGCAAACACTCAGAGGTGCTGATTGACCTCACAGAGTACTGTGGCCAGCTGGTGGAGGCCAAGTGCCTCACGGTCAATCCTCAGGACAACAACTGCTTGGCGGTGGGGGCTAGTGGGCCCTTCGTGAGGCTCTACGACATCCGTATGATCCACAACCACAGGTATGCCCAGAGTTGAGTCCCTCAACCCATGGCCCCTTGCTTCATTGTTATCTCCTCTTCTTGAGCAGGCTGCTTAAGGTTTTTGTTTACAAAACAGTCATTTCTGCTTGGGAAATATAATAAAGAAATTACCAAGCTGGGTGCTGGTAGCCCATACCTGTAATCCTAGCTACTCACAATCAGAAGGCTAGGATCTGAGGATCATGGTTCAAAGCCAGCCCCAGCAGGAAAGACCATCAGACTCTTATCTTCAATTAACCACCAGAAAACTGGAAGTGGAGCTGTGGCTCAAACCAGTAGAGCAAAAGAGCTCAAGGATGTTCTTAGGTCCTGAGTTCAAGCCGCACAACTGACCAAAAAAAAAAAATTTACCCATAATCCCGTCACCTGAATTACTATAGATAGTATTTTCTGTTCATTTTCTTACCATAAATTAGTTGTAGATTTATAATTTTATACATGCTGCTTTTGTACATGTAAATGTATTTTGAATCTGTTAAAAAAAATAAGGATAAATAGAACATAATGAGAATCCTACCTGATTTGTTCCTATAGCCTGGGCTTTCTATGCTTCTTGGTTAGGTGTCACAGTCTCTGCTTCTCTTTCCACATTATATGTCTGGAAATGGGCTTGAACCTTAGCTTCCTCCTGTGTAAGATCCGAGGATATTAGGGTGGTTGTGAGGACCCACATGGTTTGCAAGACCTCTTTGCAGGGAAGCACTGTAACTAATGTGTGCCCACAGCCATCTAGTGGCTAGCCTTTGGAATTGCTTAGGTCAAGAAAAAGGACCTCCTGTATCTCTAGACACAAACCCTGGCTTCTGTGGAATTCACTCCGGCTCGCCAAGGGCAGTACTGAAATATACTTTTTTGGGAGGGGAAGGGGTTGGGAGGGGAAGGGGGCAGCAGAGGCAGGGATGAACTCAGGGCCTTGTACTTGATAGGCAGGTATTCTATCACCTAAGTCATGTCCCAGGCCTTTTTTTGCTTTTCATATAGGCTGCTTTTTCCTGAGGCCAGCCTCAAACCAAAATCCTCCTCTCTTCTACATAGCTGTGATTACTGGGGTATACTGCCATGTCTGTCTTGTTTTTTGAAATAAAGTCTCCAGGCTTGGTCTTTAACATTGAGTCCTGCTAATGTTTTGCCCTGGCTGGCTTCAAATTGAGATGTTCTTACCTTTGCCTCCCAAGTGGCGTGAGCTGCTGTACCTATGAGTGCTAAAGGTTTTTTGTTGTTGGTTTTGTGCCAATCCTGGGGCTTGAACTCAGGGTCTGAGTGCTGTCCCTGAGGTGTTTTTTGTTTTTTTTTTCTCAAGGCTAGTGCTCTGGCACTTGAGCAACATCTCCACTTCTGGCTTTTTGGTGGTTAATTAGAGATAAGAGGGGCTGGGAATGTGGCTCAGTGGTAGAGCGCTTGCCTTGCATGCCTGAGG
>NW_012267222.1:11406249-11440374 GCF_000151885.1 Dipodomys ordii | reverse complement strand
GCTGAAGAGCTGAGGGACAGCGCCCAGGCCCAGGGTTCAGGCCCCACAACTGACCATAAAAAATTAAAATGTGGGAGTGACAGGGCATCTCTAAGGATTCCTAGGAAGTATTACCTGGTCTTTTCCCCTCTTTTATTAATGAACTAGAGATAGTTATGAGACTAAAATATTTTGGTTAAGAATGAACATGGAATTTTAAATTGACCGACCTATCTTCAAATATTAGTCTGCTGTTTATTGTGTACCATGACTTTGTGCAATTCTCTTCCTCAGTTTCCTCATCTGCTATTTTTCCTAGAAGGACATCCCTGAGGCTCAAGAATTCACAACCAGGCTATGGTTTAGGGTCACCTCTAAGAAGTATTACTTGATAATGGCAGGTTGCTAAGCCTTCTGATTGTGTGCTGTCAGGATATTTAATAAGCCTTGCATAAATTCATTTACTTCATAGCCATTGAGCTCTCACTGAGGGACTAACATTATCATAAACATAGTCTGCAAATAGCAGCCATTGCTAGGCTGACAATACACTGGCAAAACGGGGATAACCTTATAAATCAAGGCACAGCTATGTACAAAAGAACTGGGCTGGAAAATGGGTGAGTACCTGAGCTCAAATAGGCTTCACAGAGTTAAGCATAAACTAGCCTGGCATGGGATGAGTGAGGAGGCCTAGAAGAACAGTTTGTAGCCAGGAAGACCCAAGTTTGAGTTCTGGTTGTGCCACATTGCTGCTGGGCAAGGCACTTAAATTCTGATCCTATATATCTTCATCAGTAAAGAGGTGATGATAGTACCTCTCTATAAGGTTCTTTCTAGAATGACAAAAGTAAGCGTATAGCACTTAAGCAGAGTTCTGGAGCAAAGTAAGCATTGAAAGCAAGCATTCCATAAGTATGTAATAATAATAGATAGTATGCACTTACCAGTAAAAGTAATCAGTCAGGTTACTTGACCAAACTTGCTTCATCTCTGAGGCCTCAATTTTCCCATCTGTAGGACATTTGGCTTTGTGACTTCTGAAGACCTTTCCAATTTAAGTACAGGTATTTGACAGCATTCCAAGCAGGGCTTTAGTAGACCAAACAGCCCACCAGAGGGCCAGTATATAGAAAGGTTTTCCTACCCGAGGGTCATTTCCTAGAAATACCTCCTGGGTTAGCTCTGTGTTTCCATGCTTACTACTCACTGTATTCTAAGATCCTAGATAGCTACCAAGGCCTTGCTAGTGGTCGGTTAATTGTATCTTTGCCTCATACCCTCCATATATCTTCTTGATTCTTCCACTCTAGGTCTATTTGTTTGACCTGACTTACAAGCAGCGGCCATACACCTTCCTCTTACCTAGGAAATGTCACTCCTCAGGGGGTAAGTTCTTCCTTAGGGCTTCTCTACTAAGGCGGGGCGTGGGGGTGGGGGGACCCACTCAGAACTTGCTAGCTCTGTAGAAAAAGAAGCCTGAATTTAAAAAAAAAAATTTTTTTTACTATAATACTCCAAAAGGAGCAAATCTCTGCAGTGATCCTCTCAGTAGTAAGAAGGAAGATAACAGTTGGTCTGCAGGATCCGTCCCTTACTTCTCCTTAGACAGGTTCTTCCCTCCCGGGGCTTGGCTCTGAAGAACCTGAAATACTTGTCCTTCCTTCTCCTCTGGGGCCTACTGTCAATATAGGCATTTCCTCACCCTTTATTCCCTCCCCTATCCCAGCTAAGGAAAACATCTACCTGAAGCTGTGTCCTCTTCAACCAGCAGAGGGCGCGCAGGCTTTTCTTTATACTATTGAATGCCCATCTGCCTGAGCTTGGTTTCTGGGACTTGAGATTTACCTGAGAGAATAGTACCACAGTCAGCCCAACGCTGGTGGCTCATGCCCATAATCCTAGCTACTCAGGAGGCTGAATCTGAGGATCATGGTTCAAAGCCAGCCCGGGCAGGAAAGTCTGTGAGACTCTTTATCTCCAATAAGAACCACTAGAAAACTGGAAGTGGCACTGTGGCTCAAGTGCTCACCTTGAGCTGAAGAGTGCAGGGACAGCACGCAAGCCCAGAGTTCAAGCCCCATGACCACCACCACCAACAACAAAAGAATAGTACCACAGTCAGACCCTGTGGTGAAAGCCAAAGAGCCAAAGAGCTATGAGGAAAAAATGAGGAACTCCCCCTGAGTTGTTGATTTCTCTTTGTCCCTGCCAGAAGTCCAGAATGGCAAGATGTCCACCAATGGTGTATCCAATGGCATGTCTAATGGCCTTCATCTTCACAGCAATGGCTTCCGGCTGCCTGAGAGTAGAGGACATGTCAGGTGAGGCCAGTTGACTTTTCCATGCCTTAGTTAACATTTTAAGAACTGGAGGGATGACCACGACCTGAAAACATTCTTCCTGATCTGTCTGTACACATCCCAGAGGGAGGAGGCTGTGGCAAAGTAACTTCTCAAAGAGTGACTAGTGCTCCTGAGTCCACTCTTGCCTGGTAGACCACCAGTCATGCGCAGTCTAAAGCTCCAGTCCCTGGGTTACCAGTAGCAAGGGTTAGGTCCCAGAGCCTAGCTGCCTCTTAGCATTGAGCTGCTCCCGCAGAACAGTTCTCCCAGCTAGTCCTTCCCTCATACATTATTCCTCATCCCATAGCATAGTCCTTCCTCTGCTCTCTGACAGACCCTCTACTGCACTTTGGATGCATAGGTGTTCAAATTTCTTAGCCCTTAAGAGTAACACAATTCTCCATAAAGAGACCACCATAAGGGTGGTCTCAAGGCTTAGCTCAGCATGGAGCCAGGGTTATCAGCTCTGGTCATGTGAACCCTAGCAAATGATTAAGAACCTCCTTAACCCTGCCCAGGACAGCCTCATTCCCTCCCCTCTTCTTCTCACCCATTCAGAGTGTCAGAACCTGTGCCAGCAAGGGTTCCAACCCAAGCTGGGGTCAGGACTGCCCCTTCTTCTAGATGACAGTGCAGATTACAGAGGCTGAGAGAGCCTGCACAGCCAGCCCTCAGGCAGAACAACTCTCATTGTTTGACTTCGCTGACTTGGCTCTGCTTCCCCCCACAGTCCCCAGGTAGAGCTGCCCCCATATCTGGAGCGTGTGAAGCAGCAAGCCAATGAGGCTTTTGCTTGCCAGCAGTGGACTCAGGCCATTCAGCTTTACAGCAAGGCTGTGCAGAAGGCCCCTCACAATGCTATGCTCTATGGAAACCGAGCTGCTGCCTATATGAAACGCAAGTGGTAAGTGGGCACTGCAGAGGAGACCTGGGCCAGAGCTCTCGGGATGAAGCAGCTGGACCACAAGGCATTGGGCCTGATGGAACCAAGTTGCCAAGGCATCCAGTGAAGGCGGCAGTTACTCCTGCCACTTCTCAGGGCTCCTTGAGCCTGGGACTCTCCTGTCCATCTCCAGGCTGAGGATAGGCAGATACTCCAAGCACCAAGGAAGCTCACAACAAAGTGGAACACATTAACAAGTAACTCAGACAACAGGCTTTGTTATATAAAGTGCTGAGGAAATAGGAGTTGAGAGAATAGTTGGAGAACTGGGCCTTGAAGGTACAGGTAGAATCTTGCTTTGGAAATGAGTTTGTATAAAATGATTCTGTCTAGTTCAATGGCCCTGGGATTTTCATTCTGTTCCCTTAGACTCATTGGACCAAGCACAAACAAGAACACAGAGGTCTGAGTCTGTCCATGAGTCCTCCTGGGGTGTAGTGACTGGTGGTAAAGGAGCAGCTCTATATCCTTAGGAGCCCTTCATCTTCAGAGACCATCAGGGCCCAGACCTTCTGCCTATAGCACCAGCAGGCAAGCAAGCAGGCAGACCCCCCTCCCCCAGCCAGGGCCAGGACTGGAGATGGATAGAGCTGGGCCCACAGCCATTTCTGCTCCGTCTGGCATCCGTCGGCCCTGCCCAGACAGACAGGCCAGCTGGTGTGCCATCGTCTGGCTGGAACTAGGCAGGCTTGGGAAGCTTAAGAATCCCACCCAAGTGAGCAGGCTGGTAGGTGGGGGATGGGGAAGATGCCACCCCCTACAGGCCTCAGCTTGGGCATCAGGAATTTGTTCAGTGTTCAGGTGGCACCCAGATCCAAGAGATGACTATTTGGGGGCCATCCTGAGGTGTGTCACCTCTGTCCCAACAGTTAGGTAGAACATGGTAGTCCTCATCCAGGCATTAAGCTGAGAGCCCTGCTTCATAGCTATATACTGGTAAGACAGGTGGCTGATTTCCCAATCCACGTGTGTCCTGAGCTTGTTCTCAGAGCTCCTACTATGTGCTGGATACTGGACAAACAAAGCTCTGTTACTCTATAACAGTCTCTCCCTCAGCACCCAGCCTCTGGACAGGACCCTGTCCCAGACAGTTCAGCATGAAAGAGGCAGGAAGTCTTGTGAGTGGTCAGGTAAAGTGCTACGGACATCAAGAAGAGTTGGGTCACTTTAGCTGGGGATCAGGGAAGCATCAGAAAGACACAGTGTGTGAATGGGCTTGAAGTGTGGGCAGGCTTAGACAAGGAGATGAAGGGGAGGAGGGGACCGTGGGGAAGGACATTCCAGGGAGATGAAATGGTGTGAACAAAGGCGTGGGGGCGGGGGACTGACTGAAGAGCTTGCTTCAGAACAGCAAATCTATTTGGCTGGAGCAGAGGATTCGGGAAAGGACTGGCAGGAGATGAGTCTGTGAGGTAGCCTGGGGCTGGCCTGGAAAGGGCTTGGAATGCAGAGCGGTGGCGTTTGGCCTTGATTCAGTGTGTGATGGGCAGCTACTGGAGGGTCTGAGCATGAGAGGGATGTGCAGAGTGCTGTCCTTTCAGGGAGATTGATCTGTCAGTCGTCTAGGATGGGTGAGCCCGGGGGGTGGGGGGGCAGCCTGCTTTCTACCCTCATCCCCACATGCCTGCCAGTGACCCCTAGAATGTCACATTCTGTCCCAGGCTGGTCTCCCCAGGGCTACCATCTGCTCCTAGAAGCAGCCCACCCTCTGGCTCCTGGCTGGTCTCAGGTCAGGTCTGGCTGTTTCTGAGAGCTCTGAGGGGCACCTTGCAGGCAGTAATTGGGTTTCCAAACAGTGCCTGCTCCTTCGTCATAGCCACTCATTCTGACGCAGACCACACCATCAAAACATCTCTGTTTCCTGCCTGCCCGCCCCCACACTGCTGAGACACTGGTCCCTGGTGCGAGCCTGGCTGTTGCTATGTGCTCCCTCTGAGTGCTGTGGGGAAAGAAGGGTCAGGATGAGGCTTCCCTTGTCAGACTTGCTTTCGTGTGCAGGAGGGTTATGATCTAGGGAGCTATGCTTACTGCTTAGCGAGGGTCCACTCTGGCCCAGCACGGGGAGGAAAAAAATAGTCTCCAACAAGGCAAGTGGCACGCGAAACCTATCTGCTGTCCAGATGAGAAGCGGCGATGGGTCTCCAGGGACCAGGCGCCTCCTGTATCATAGTACAGGTTGGAAAAGGGAGGGGCTTCTCATTTACCTCCTCCCAGTCACACACCCCACACACACAATAAAAAGCACTCCCACTTCCTTCCTTTCCTCCACACTTTAGGTTGGAGACATGAGTGGGGACAATTTGGAGCTCCTGGCGCGCACAGCCCCCTCGCCAGCAGCTTCCAGAAAGCTGACTCTGCCAAAGTGTCAGGGCCCATCCTCCAGCCCCAGGAGGTGGAGGCCACAGCTGCTGCGGATCAGTCAGCCAGGACAGGGGGGGGGTCTGGCTGAGGGTTTGCTGCCTGCTGGTCAGACCCTGAGCCCCCAGCCTGGCACTTCTGGCTTCCCCAGGCCCAGAACTGTCCTTGAGGGCCCCCTGCTTTGGACATTGCTTTGAAGGCCAGCAGGGGGATTTGAGGAGGTGGATGAAGAAAAAGAGAAGGAGGGCTTGGGGAGCCTGAGGTGGGCAGGATGCCAGGCCTTCTGCTGCAGAGCTGCGGGTGCCTGAGGTGAGCAGTGTACAGTTGCAGCCAGAGTCCAGCAGGGGGCAGCCTGACACCATTTATTGCTGCCTCGAGCCTTCAGGGCTCTTGGCTTTAGCGTGTTCTATCTCCTTGGGAGAGAAGCTTGGGCTGAGCTAGGCCTTGGTCCCCTTGTCCCCAGACCCTGAGGTCTGTTCGGGATAGAGTACAGGAAGTAGAATAGAAGTAGACCTCTTGCTGGCCATGTGGCTGCACTTGTAAGGTATATTCTCTTGCCTTCCCAGGGACGGGGACCACTACGACGCCCTGCGGGACTGCCTCAAGGCCATCTCCCTAAACCCCTGCCACCTGAAGGCACACTTCCGCCTGGCCCGCTGCCTCTTTGAGCTCAAGTACGTGGCTGAGGCCATGGAGTGCCTGGATGACTTCAAAGGAAAGTTCCCAGAACAGGCCCACAGCAGTGCTTGTGACGCATTGGGCCGAGATATCACAGCTGCCCTCTTCTCCAAGAATGACGGTGGTGAGTGGGCACTGAGGAGGAAGGGGTGGCTGTCACTCACCTATCTGAGAACCTTCTGGAGAGGATGAAGTTGTGGGATTGGAGAAGCTTGGCTTCAGAAGCTAATGCAGAAACCATTCACCTAAGACAATAGTCTCCCTGTCTCTGAGAAATGCTAGCTCTCCCACTGAGAGTTTGGATTGGTTATAGTATGTTGTTTTGTGCCAGTACTGCGGCTTGAACTCAGAGTCTCACATTGTCACTCAGCTTTCTTGCTCATGGCTGACACTCTGCTGTTGGAGCTCTACCTCCAATTTGGCTTTTTTGCGGGTTGATTGGAGATAGTGTTTCACAGACTTTTGTGCCCAGACAGACATCAGACCATGATCCTCTAGGTTCAAACTCAATCCTGAGATCTGTCTCCTGAGTAGCTAGGATTATAGGCATGAGCCATGACTACCCAGCCAGTTAGGGTATGTTTGAGGCACTTGGTATAGGAGTACAATGAGCCCAGGCTGCTGGGTCTTCCCTCCTGTTCCCAGACTGGCCTTGGAAGCTCACTCGACTGGGTTTTACCTTTGTTCCAGCCTGTACGAGTGCAACAGAAGTGGTAGTTCAAGGCAATAGAAATGCCTCAGCCTTCCCCTCAACTTTGGCACCACACAGTTCACTGCCTTACCTGCACAGAGGTCACAAGACTCTGCAGCTCTCCTCGCTAGCATTGGAGGGCAAGCTTGATTGTTGTGGGGTGGTCTATAAATGTGGAAGGAAGGTGAGCTCACTGGAGGCAGACCCCTTTCTTCCTTCCAATTTACTAGCCCTGGAGTCTTTCCTTTGTTTAGTTATCAGACACGTACCATGTGCCAGACACTGTGCTAGGTCCTAGAAATATAGCTGTGATTCTGTCAGATGAGATTTGTGTTTGTGGAGTTCACAACCTAATGACGTAAGCATGCACCGCAAGACAGGCAAAGAAAATGACAAGTGCTAGGGAGCCCCAAGTGGCATAAGGGCTTGATGCTGGTCTGGGCTTCTTCAGGAAGAGACCTGAGGGATACAGAGTTTACAAAGTGGCTATGGGAGGCAGAGAGTCCCTGGCTTGGGGACTTTTAAGGAATTAAAAAAAAACTAGCAGCCAAGCACTGGTGCCTCATGCCTGTAATCCTTCAAGCCTTATGACCAACCAAAAAAAAAAAGAAGAAAGAAAAAAGAAAACTAGTATACTTTACCTGTTAACTGATTGATGCTACTGTTGGGATCCTTAAAAACTTGGGTCTGTCAAGCCTTTATTTGGGGAACTAAACCAGGTTTCTCCTGTTATGAAAGGTTTCCTCTTAAACATTCTGAAAAGATAGCTGGATCCAGAGATCCATCTTCCCACAACCTTTTCCAGTTTTCCAGAGTAGGTAGAGCAGGCAGCCCTACATGGCCAGTACTTGGACTGAAAAACAGGGCCAAGAATGGAGGAAAATGGAGAAGGAGTGGCAAGACTCACTCCTTTCCTTGGTCTTTGCCCCCAGAGGACAAGAAGGGAGCTGGTGGTGGTGGTGGTGGTCCAGTCCGCCTCCGGAGCACAAGCCGCAAGGACTCCATCTCAGAAGATGAGATGGTGCTACGGGAACGGAGCTACGACTATCAGTTCCGCTACTGTGGTCACTGCAACACCACGACGGATATCAAGGAGGCGAATTTCTTTGGCAGGTCTGAGGCCCTAAATAGGAGGAGGGCATACCCACTTGGCAACAGGAGTAGGGGTGGGTGGGCTCCGGACATCTGCTTTCATAAGAAAAGTCTCACCTCCCCACACTACCGCTGTACCTTTGTTCATTTGGCCTCACTTTTAGCATCTCTGATATGAAACAAGCCATACCCACCCCGGGAGCCATCCCCTGATCTCAGGAGAAACTCCCAAGTACAGCATCCCCCACTTCTGACTGTCTGCATGGGCTAGAGCCTGGTGGTGTTTGTTTTTGTTTTTGTTGGAAGGAGGCAGTGGGGATTGAATTTCACACTTGCTTGATAATGTTTTTGCACTTTTGGGGGGGGGTTGTTTTTGTCCGTCGTGGGGCTTGAACTCAGGGCCTGGGCACTGTCCTGAGTCCTTTTGCTTAAGGCTAATACTCACTTTGAGCCACATGCCACTTTTGGTTTTCTGGTGGTTAATTGGAGATACTAAGAGTCTGACAGACTTTTCTGCCCAGGTTTGCTTTGAACTGCAATCCACAGATCTCAGCCTCCTGAGTAGCTAGAATTAGCCACCAGCACCTGGCCTAGTCTTTTCAGATAGGATTATACATTTTTGCCTGAACTAGTCTCAGATCTCAGTCCTCCTACTTCTGCTTCCTGAACAGCTTAGATTACAGACAAATACCACCATGCCTGGGCCCCTAGTGTTTAAAATGTTTGGAGCTTCTCTAATGGGAAATAACAAGTCAAGAGCCCCCAAAAGCTGAGATCTTGGCACAAGTGTTGTGTGCTTACAACTGTGCCCTAGGTACTGAGAAACAAAGCCTGTTTCTTATACACCATCACCTTAGCCTTCTTTTGTAGATGCTTAGACTTTCAGTAGATGAGACCTATGAATATGAGTATATAATCTATCTGTCAAGTTTAGGCGCTGGTGGCTCAGGCCTGTAATCCTGGGAACTCAGGAGGCTGAGATCTGAGGATCATGGTTCAAAGCCAGCCAGGGCAGGAAAGTCCGTGAGACTCTTATCTCCAATAAACCACTCAGAAAACCAGAAGTGGTACTGTGGCTCAATTGGTAGATTGCTAGCCTTGAGCTGAAGAGCTGAAGGATAGCACCCAGCGTTTAAGCCCTGTGACTGACCACCCCGCAAAAAAAATCTATCTGCCAAAACCCCCCTGCTGTAGATGTATTGTAGGATTTAGGGGTCTGGATGAAGAAGCCTTGGGTTGCTGAGGGAAGGGTTAGATGAGGGTGTTCTTAGAGACCTCAGAGAAACAGTATCTGATTCTGGCACTTTGAATGGTCCATCTTAGAGGGCTGCTGGCAGTAGCAAGCCCAGGATCGAAGGGAACAGTAACTAGAGTCTGCAGCATGGAAAGAGTTCCAGGTGCGTGGGAGTTTTGAGTCACAGACAGACCTTGAGTGTAGGAACCCAGTGACTCCAGACTTTCCTGTTCCCCACTGAGCCTCTACTTGGGGCTGCAGGGAAGTCCCCACCTGATCTCTCCCTGCCCTTTGCCCCCCTGCCAGCAATGCTCAGTACATCGTCAGTGGCTCTGACGATGGCTCCTTCTTCATCTGGGAAAAGGAGACCACCAACCTAGTCCGCGTGCTCCAGGGGGACGAGTCCATTGTCAACTGCCTGCAGCCACATCCCAGCTACTGCTTCCTGGCCACTAGTGGCATTGACCCTGTTGTGCGACTCTGGAACCCTCGACCAGAGGTAAGGGTACAGGCAAAGTGACCAAAGACAGACCTTGTGCAGGGTGAGGTCCCTGTGCAGAGCAGAGCGTCTGGCTGCCAGCAGAGAGGGGCTGAACTGAGAACTGAGCTACACAGGTTTGCAGCTGCTGAGATGACTAAGGCGGGGCCAAAGAGGGGACCTCAGGTTCTGCAACGTTCTGAATGCAGTAGGCGATTCCAGGAGCAATAGTTGGTATCTGCCTTCCTGAAGTGCCCATACCCTAAGAACAGGGGTACAGGGCAGACAAGCAGACTAGCAGTGGCCCTTCATGAGAGGGGCCCTTCTGCTCACATACCAGCGGGCCCTCAGACACAGGAAAGTGTGTGGGACCCTTACTGTCTGCCCCTGCTTTCCTCCTACCTGCACCCCTACTCACACCTGCAGGGTCCAGCCACCCCGGCACCTCCTCAGGGGTTGCTGTGAGGACTGAGAGGCCATGCCTCCACTGTCCAGCCTGGCGTGGTACCTCCATCTCAGTGTACCCACCAGAGGACTCCCCGGCCTCTCTGCCCCACCTCCTCCCCTTTCCTAGTGGACAAGTTGCTAATTTAACATGACTTAAAAAGAGGCCCCCCCCCTTGGAAGTAGCGCTGTGTGTGGCTAAAGTGGTAGAGCAGTAGTCTTGAGCTGAAGAGCTCAGGGACAGCACCCAGGCCCAGAGTTCAAGCCCCATAACCAACCAAAAAAAAAAAAAGGCCCCTCCAGGAACCTTCCTGGGGAGGAGAAGAAAATGAACACTAAGAAAGGACTGTTGAGAGTGCAGTGGAACAATAGATGGGGAAGCGCAGCGACAGCTTCCAGATAGACTGTCTCCCATCTAGACTGACTCTGTTCCCCAGCATGCATCCCAGGGTGTGCTCCATAGGCTCTACCTGGTACGCCCACCACACACACATAACCTGGTGTGGCCTTGGGCCACCCTCGCTCCCCACACCCCCACACCGCTCCGTGTACATCTCCCAGTGTGTGTGGGTCTGTCTTCTCCTGCCCTCCCTCCCCTTCCGTGCTCTAGTGTGTGCCCCGGGGGCCCTCCCACCCCAGTCCTCTTGAGCTGCCCTTTCCTCCGCCACAGAGTGAAGACCTCACAGGCCGAGTTGTGGAAGACATGGAAGGCGCCTCTCAAGCCAACCAGCGGCGCATGAACGCGGACCCACTGGAGGTGATGCTGCTCAACATGGGCTACCGGATCACAGGCCTGAGCAGCGGGGGCGCCGGGGCCTCTGACGATGAGGACAGCTCCGAGGGCCAAGTGCAGTGCCGGCCCAGCTAGATACGCCTAGCCCCTAGTCTCCAGCCCCAGCCACTGGCTGGGCCCTCCTCCCTGGGCAGGAGGTCAAGGGATTCTGTTTTGGTTTGTCTTCCACCCCCACCCCCATTTTTCATTTCCCCTGTTTTGTTTGTTAGTTTGGCATTGGGGGTGGGGGTTGCTGCAACTTGCTGGCTTTTACACTCTTGGGCTGAGTGTCCCTTGACTTTTCCCAGCCCTGAGCAGAAAGAAGAGGGGATGCCCCCTCCGTGTGCCCCCACCTCCTGCTTCCATGTCCCTGGACGGCTTGGCCTGCCTCAAAACCCTTTCTGTCTTGTGGGGGGCAAGGGCTGCCGCTGTCTTCAAGGACTGCCCTGCCCTTCAGTTGGCAGCCGGAAGGGAGTGGAGCTCCCAGCTAGGCCTGGCCTGTTGCCACTTGCTCTCCTGCCTGCAGGGCTAACTCTCCTCCCTCCTGTGGTCTTCAGGGAAGTCCCTCCACAGCCACCAGCGTCAGGGTGGCAGAAAGGGAGGGGGAAGCCCTGGAGTGGGCACGGCCAGCCACATGCCCTGGTGGCAGTGGAACTTCTCACTTCCCCTCCTGGGCATCAGCTCTGCTGCCCAGGCCTACTCATGCTGGCCACCTCTGGGGGCCCTGCCCTTTCTGAGGGACCTGGTGGGGGTCTGGGCACTGCATCCACGCAGCCACTTTGTGCACCGTGGCCACTCTCCTGGGGCGCTCCTTGGCCTCACTGTGACCTTTCTGCCAGAGCTCCCAGCCAGGCCGGCTCTGCCCTCTCTGCCCTCTTTCCCACCCCACATGCTGAGCCGCCACAAAGACCAAAGAAGTGATGGCTTTTCTAGGTCCCCCTGCTGCTCTGGGGAGAGGGGGTGGGAAAGTCTCCAGCTCAGCCCCCTCCCTCCTCAGCAGCCCCAAGCTTTACACTGGATGCAGCAGTGGTTACCCCACCAAGCCCCTCCTCCCTCTGCCCCCTTGGCTCCTGGCTCTGGAGCTACTTGGGTAGTTGGTTCGTCCTCCCTCCCTCCCTCCCCCTCCCCTCTGTGCTTCCTTGGCTCCAGCCCTCCAGCTGCAGCCTCTGGGGAGAAGCAGCCTCCCTTCCTCCCTCTCTCCCTCCCGCCCTCCCTCGCCCCTGTCTCTGCCAGGTGCCTCCTCTCAGTCAGGCTTCAGAGCAGCCCTGGAGACAGGAGGGCCATGTTAAAAGCTTTTTCACAGTTTTAAGAAGACAGGGTAGGGGGTGGGGGTGAAACTAGTGGTGGGGGGTCTGGCACCATCTCATTGCTTTAATCCCAGCGACACAGGTGGCAGCTTCTCCCCCTGCCTGCCCACCCCAGTCTCTCTTCCCACCCCTCTTCTAGCTTGGTAATGAAGTATATTTATTGGTGAAGGGAACAGCTGCTGCTGCTTCTCCCGCTGCTGGGACTCACTCCCCTGTCTCTTCTCCATGACCTTTCTCTAGCTGGGGAGTGGGGATAATGGGGCTAGGCCCTGGGACATAAGAACTGGCCAGGGCCCCTTGGTTTCCTGTGTTCCAGCCACCCACCATTTCTTCCCTTCCTGCCTCCTGCCTCCCACCTCCCACCCCTGCCTGCCCTGCCTGGGCCCTGCAGTGTGGAGAGACACATAAGCCTTACTGTCCTCCGGGGCAGGAGCCGAGCCTTTTTGTTGCTCTGCTCCCAGGAGAGTGAGGGTGACGCAATTGATTAAAACCATTTTGTTCTAGTTGTGGCCAGTGGCATTTGTGGGGTACAAATGGGTCTTGGGTCCCTCCCCTCCCTAGCTGTGCGACCTTGAGTGACCACACCTCCACCAGGCAGAATGAGGCCTGCCGTGCAGGATCACTGGGCAGTGGCCACTCAGCCCAGCAGGATAGAACACAAAGCCCAGCACTGGCAACTGTAATTCTGCAATAATCAGCTTTTAGTCACTGGCTTTCCCCCCTATAAAATAAGGGACTTGGAATCTTGATGGTTTTTCAGACTTTTTAAAAACTAGAACCCAAATAAGAATGGAGTTTCACAGTGTGATTCAAGATACAGATGCTAGCTTGTTAGAAGTGTGTGTGTGTGTGTGTGATAATGAAGAAAAGTTTTGCACCATTATACATGTAATGTATGCTCTACCTACTTTTCTATTAGGAGGAAAATTCTGGTTGTAGCCCGCTAAACTGATTTCGCAACCTGCAGTTTTTGTTTGTTTTTTGTTTTTTTTTTAATGGTCATAGGGCTTGAACTCAGTGTCTGGGGGCTATCTATGAGCTTTTCTACTCAAAGCTAGCACTCTACCACTTTGAGCCACAGGACCACTTCTGGTTTTCTGGTGGTTAATTGAAGATAAGAGTCCCACAGACTTTCCTGCCATTGGCTGACTTCAAACCATGATCCTCAGATCTCAGCCTCCTGAGTAGCTAGGATTACAGGCATGAGCCACTGGCACCAGCTAACAATCTGCAGTTTGTTTTTTTTTGTTTTGATTTGGTTTTGTTTGGGTCCAGTTGTGGGGCCTGAACTCTGGGCATGGGCGCTGTCCCTCAGCTCTTCAGCTCAAGGCTAGCGCTCTACCACTTGAGCCACAGCACCACTTCCGGCTTTTTTCTTATGTGGTGCTGAGGAATGGAACCCAAGGCCTCAGGCATGCAAGGCAAGCGCTCTACCACTGAGCCACCTTCCCAGCCCGACAATCTGCAGTTTTTTTATGTGTACTATATTACTAGCTCTTCTCTCAAACCAGAAGATTCCAAATGTGCTCAGTGCTGTTAGCATGCTAGTAAGTTTCTTGGAGCCCTAAAGCCAAAAGAAATAGCTAACAGCTCAATTAAGTAGTGATGCCCAAATCCCTAAATAAGTGCTTATGTCTTAACAAGTTGCCATTTAAAAATTAATACACATAATTGGAAGGTATATTCATTTTATTGTTAAATAACTGCAGTTAGATTTGTTCACCTGTTTGGCACTGCACAACTTGTCAAACTCTAATCGACATAGGGATTATTACCAAGACTTCCTGTTATGCACTGATTTGCATTTGCTTCTTGTCAGCAACTTAGCTTCTCAAAATGATGTCAAAGTGATGTAAGGCAGTCGTGTAATGAAGCTGCAAACTCCCGGGAGCCAGTAGTTTTCTTAGTAGTACTTCTCAATTTTAAATGCTGTACTTGGCCCCCTGAAATTGGCTGCAGCACCCTAAAGGCTTTTGATACAGCTTAAGAGCTGGTTCACTACTGCAGGAATAGTTTCCTGTTGAAACATTATGATTCTTAGGGAAGAAGTGGGCTGGGCCAGCTGGCTATGCTTGGTTTAGTCCAGAAGACAGACCAGAAATAAGTTCTGTTACAAACATAATAGGTAGAGTTAGGAAGTAGGTACATCAGGCTGGCATCATTCTTTGTTCCCAAACTGAAATCTGCAGTAGCTTCAAGATACTCCCAGACCATGCAAGGCAGGGACAATATTCCAGGTCATGGCAGCAGTGTAATACTGCTTCATGGGCCCTGAGTGATTCTCAGGATGGCCTGGAAGGATAATTAAGTTGGGGAAGAGTTCCTGTGCTGGATGAGAGATGGTAAGTTTGATCTTATAGGCAAAGAGGAGTCATTAGAAACCATCTGAGGTTGGAACAAGCATCAGTAGCTTGCACCTGTTATCCTAGCTATCCAGGAGGTTGAGATCTGAGGATTGCAGTTTGAAGTCATCCTGAGCAGGAAGGGCCATAAGATTCTTATCCCCAGTTAACCACCTAAAAACCAGAAGTAGACCTGTGGCTTAGAGAGGTAGCTTGCTAGCCTTGAGCCAAAAAGCTTAGGAGGCCCTGAATTAAAGCCCCATGACTGACAAGAAAAAATAAAACAGTATCACCAGGACTCTTACACTTGGAGTTGGCATTCCCTTTTTTATTTTATATTTTTTGCCATTATTAGTATTTAAACTCCATGCCTAGGCTTGATTGTATTACTTGGTTTGCTGGTACTCAATTCACTTGAGCCATGCCCCCAGTCCACTTTCTGTTCTGTGTGTCCTGGGGCTTGAACTCAAGACTAGGGCACTGTTCCCAAGCCTTTTTGTTCAAGTCTTGAGCCAAGGTTCTACTTCTAGCTTTCCAGTGGGTTAACTGGAGATAAGGATTTCATGCACTTTCCTGCCTGGGCTGGCCAGGCTGGCCAGGCTGGCTTCAAACCATGATCCTCATATCTCAGCTAGGATTACAGGCATGAGCCACCAGCACCTGGCTGGTACATTAGTTTAGCCATAAATGTTTTCCTGTATGTCTTATGTGATATACAGCTCAAACATGACACTCTGGATCTGAGACTTCTTATTACTTTGGACTACAGGTGTCTGTCTGTGATATGACTGTTCACTGTCATTTGAGGATTTTAAAATACCTTGTATCTATATAAATACATTTTTACTGTCTAGATTGCATAATGAAGTGTACCCACTCAAACCCTGGGCTTCGTCCCTTTCTGAGGAGGAATAATGGTCACCTGCACAGTGCAGTTCCGTTGTGGGTTTTTGTTTCATAGAGTAATGACTAAAAATCCACTGTGATTTCCCACTTGAAATCCAAACATAGTATGAAATGTAAGGCTGCTTTTCTAAATAACAGCTGAGGTAAGAGCAGAGGAAGTTCAGATTTAGGTGATATAATTAGTGTGGCACTTTCTTTGTGCCAGTCCTCGGGCTTGAACCCCAGTCCTGGGTGCTGGTCCTCAAGCATTTGTGCCCTACCACCTAAGCCACACACCTCTACTTCCAGATAAGAGTCTCGTGACTTTCCTTGTCAGGCTGGCTTGAAACCACAGCCCTTAGATCTCAGCTTCCTAAGTAGCTAGGATCACTGGTGTGAGATACTGGCACCCAGCTGATATACTTTTATGGAAATTATTTGGTAGTAGCTCAACAAATTATATAGAAGAATAAAGATTTATTTACTGGGGGCTGGGAAGGTGGCTCAGTGGTAGAGCGCTTGCCTTGCATGCATGAGGCCCTGGGTTTGATTCCTCAGCATCACATAAGCAAAAAGAAAAAAACCCGGAAGTGGCGCTCTGGCTCAAGTGGTAGAGCGCTAGCCTTGAGCTGAAGAGCTGAGGGACAGTGCCCAGGCCCAGAGTTCAGGCCCCCACGACCAGACCCCCCCAAAAAAAATTATTTACTGTAAGGCCACAGTGATCAAGATAGCCTGCTATTGGCGCTGGGAAGATGGCTCAGTGGTAGAGTGCTTGCCTCACATGCATGAGGCCCTAGATTTGGTTCCTCAGAACCACATAAACAGAAATAGCTGAGAGTGGCACTGTGGCTCAAGTGGTAGAGTGCTAGCCTTGAGCTGAAGAGCTCAGGGACAATGCCCAGACCCAGAATGCAAGCCCCATAACAACAACAATAGATTAACAATGGAATTAATAGAGAACTAAGAAATAGACCTATACAATATAGCCAACTGATATTTAACAAAGGAGTAAAGTTAATTCAATGGAGGAAGGATAATTTTTTATCATGTGCAGAAACAACTGGACATCTGTTAAAAAAATTAATAATGACCTTATATTACACATACATATATACACAACAGCCAGGTGCCGGTGGCTCACACCTGTAATCCTAGTTACTCAGGAGGCTGAGATCGGAGAATCACGGTTCAAAGCCAGCCCAGGCAGGAGAGGCCATGAGACATCTCTAATAAAATATTCAGAGTGGTTCTGTGGCTCAAGTAATTGAGCACTAGCCTTGAGCAAAAGAAGCTTACGAACAGCACCCAGGCCCAGAGTTGAAGCCCCAGGGGAAGAAATTTTTTCTTAAAGTATCATAGAAAAACCAAGCATGAGGATCAAAAGTGGTGGCTCATATCTGTCATTTCACTTTCTGGGGAGGCAGAGATTGGAAGGCTTGAGGTTTGAGGCCAACCCCAACAAAAAGTTACAGACCCCATTTCAATAAGCAGGTGTGGTAACTATGATCCCAGCCACTCGCTGGCTGAGGTAAAACCATCACAGTCTGGAGCAAAAATGGGATACGCAACTTGAAAAAGCCAAGAAGAGCTTGAGCATGGGTTCAAATGGTAGAGCACCTGACTCGTAGATGTGAGGCCCTGAATCCAGAGCCCCAAGAACACAAAGAGAAGCCATTTGTGGTGGTTCAAGTCTGTAATCTTTAGCAGCCTTGGCTACATAGCAAGATCTTGTCAAAAACAAACAACAAAAAAATGGAAAATAACACAAAAAAATCTAGGCAACCTTGGGTTTGTTTTTAGACACAGCACCATGAAACAAATCTATGAAACAAAAAAACATACACTCAAAAAAAAAAGATAAGTTGGACTTACTTAGATTAAAAAATTTTGGCTCAGCAAAAGGCTCTGTTAAGGTGTGAGCCACTGGCACCAGGCTGAAACTATTTTTAAAACATGCCTGGTAAAAGACTTGTATCTAAAATGTACAAAGAGCCAGGCGCTGGTAGCTCATGCCTGCAATTCTACCTACTCAGAATGCTGAGATCTGAGGATTGTGGTTCACAGCCAGCCTGGGCAGAAAAGTCCATGAGATTCTTTTTTTTTTTTTTTTTTTGGGGGGGGGTCCGGTCGTGGGGCCTAAACTCTGGGCCTGGGCGCTGTCCCTCAGCTCTTCAGCCCAAGGCTAGCACTCTACCACTTGAGCTACAGTGCCACTTCTGGCTTTTTTCTTTTTGCTTATGTGGTGCTGAGGAATGGAACCCAGGGCCTCAGGCATGCAAAGCAAGCGCTCTACCACTGAGCCACCTTCCCAGCCCCTCCATGAGATTCTTATCTTCAATTAACCGTGAGAAAACCGGAAGTGGCGCTGTGGCTCAAAGTGGTGGAGCACTAGCCTGAGTGAAAAAGCTCAGGGACAATGTCCTGACTTCAAGCCCCCACAACTAATGACAAAAAAATGTACAGAGTCCCTAAGATACAACAATTTCAAATAATTAAAAAGTGGATAACAGATCAAAACAGACAACGTATAAACACAAGGAAAAAATTTCAACATATCATTAGAGAATAGTAAATTAAAACTTTACATACCTAAATTTTTTTTGGGGGGTCCAGTCGTGGGGCCTGAACTCTGGGCATGGGCGCTGTCCCTCAGCTCTTCAGCTCAAGGCTACCGCTCTACTACTTGAGCCACAGCGCCACTTCCGGCTTTTTTTTTCTGCTTATGTGGTGCTGAGGAATCGAATCCAGGGCCTCAGGCATGCAAGGCAAGCGCCCTACCACTGAGCCACCTTCCCAGCTCCCACATACCTGAATTTTTTGAATGATGGTATCAAATGCTGACAACGATATGGACAACTCATTGACTGCTGGTAGAAATGCAAATAAGGCACCACCATTTTAAATGACAATTTGGCTGACATTCTTACAGTGCAGATCCAGTTGCACTCTTTAGTACTTACTCAAGGTAAAACTCGTATGTCCACACAAACCTGTATACAAATGTTTATAGGAGTTAGTTCCATAGTTGCCCCAAACTGGAAGCAACCAAGTTGTCCTTCAGAAGATAAGTGCATACCAGATGCTGGTGGCTGTAACCCTAGCTACAGAAGGCTGAGGATCCTTGTTTGAAACAGCCCAGGCAGGAAAGTCTGAAACTCTCATCTTCAATTAACCACCCCAAGTCCAGAAGTAGAGCTGTGGCTTAAGTGGTAGAACCCTAGCCTTTGAGCAAAAAGTTCACTGCTCAGGCCCTGAGTTCAAGCCCCAGGACCAACACACAAAGTTGAAGGACTAGCCAAGTGCTGTGGCATGTACTTGTGCTCTCTGCTACTCCAGGAGCTTAGACTAAAAGTGGCTTGCACTTAGGAGTTCAAGATCAGCCCAGGAAACATGAGAAGCAATCTCAAAATATACACATAGCCAGGCACCTATAATCCTAGCTACTAAAAATGCTGAGATCTGAGGATCACAGTTCAAAGCCAGCCCAGATAGGAAAGCCCATGAGACACATCTCCAATAAACCATCAAAAAACCAGAAGTGGCGCTCTGACTCAAGTGGTAGAACATTAGCTTTGAGCTGAAGAGCTCAGGAACAGCGCCCAGGCTCAGAGTTCAAGCCCCATGACCAACAACAACAATGTGTGAGTGTGTGTGTACTTATAATTTGTATTCTTTTAAGGCATCTTTCTAACATGGAACCAAAGCTAAAGAACCACTGATCCAGCCCTATCCATGTTATACAAGTATGGACAGTGAGCCAGGTCCTAATGGCTCATATCTGTAATCCTAGCAACTCAGGAGGCTGAGATCTCAGGATCAAAGTTTGAAGACAACCCAAGAAACAAAGTCCATGAGACACATACCTCCAATTAACCACCAAAAGGCCAAAAGTAATGCTGTGGCTCCAGTAGAACAAACAGCTTTGAGTGGAAAAAACTAAGAGACAGTGCCCAAGCCCTGAGTTCAGGCTCCACACTGATAGAAAAAAAATTATATGGAACAATGAATTTCAAAGGTTGGCATGAAAAGGAAAAGATGAAGTGCTTTTCCTTGCTTCAAGACCTCTAATGAATGAGAACTTACATACATGAATTGGGAGCAAACTTAAATACATACTGCTTAGTGGCAGAATCCAGTCTATAAAGGCAACATATTCTAGGCAATTGTGTGGCTTTCTGGAAAAAGTAAAGTAATATAGTAAAAAGATCAGTAGAATTTAATTTTTAAAGTATTTTGCATGTATGACTCATCCAAAGCTCTTACCAACCTGCTGACCGAGAACCTGGGACTCACATAAGCTCACATAATGAATGCATAGCAAAACAGATGTGGAAAGTTGGGACTTCAGCGTCTGTGGTGGACAACTGTGGCCCCAATGTCCTGTTGCCAGTCTCTGTGCTTAGAAGCATGTCAAAACATGGCTGTAGAGCTTAAAGAGAGATGAGAAGTTAACTAGTTCAGTGGTTCTCAGCCTGTGTATATACCAGACTCATCCAGGATGCTTTAAAAACTTCCTAGTTCTCACCCCCAGAGATTCTGAGTTGACAGAGTTCAAGCATCCATCCATTATTTTACAGCATCATAGGTTCATCCTAATGGAAGCCAGAACTGAGATCCACTGATCTACTATAGATCTAACCACTGATCTATTATGTGGGTAGGCTCACATTCTATAAATATGGGCAGTAAGTTCCAGTTGGGGTAGGAACCCCAGTGCATGAAAAGCAAGACCACCAGGTCTGAAATTCTGATGTGTGTGTGTGTGTGTGTGTGTGTGTATGCGTGTGCCACAGCTCCATTTCTGCCTTTTTTTTTTTTTTGTCATGGAGCTTGAACTCTGGGCCTGGGTGCTGTCCCTCAGCTCTTCTGCTCAAGGCTAGCACTCTACCACTTGAACCACAGCACCACTTCCTTTTTTTGTGGTTTATTGGAGATAAGAGTCTCATGGACTTTTCCTGCCCAACAGGATTTGAGCCATGATCCTCAGATCTCAGCCTCCTGAGTAGCTAGGATGACAGGCGTGAGCAACCAGCATATGGCTTCCATTTCTGGCTTTTTGGGATGTGAGAACCTCAGGACCTTCCTAACTGGTTTCTAACTGTGAGCTTCAGATCTCAGCCTCCTGAGTAGCTATGATTATAGGTGTCAGCCACCAGCAGCCGGCTTTTTGAAATTGTGATCTCTTGATTCCTAGTGTGGTTCTTGAAATCAGTTTCTTACTCTATCCAGTGCCCTGAGTTTGATCTTCAATACCACTACCTCCTAAAGTCATTTTCTTCTAACGTACTAAGTCCTGGTACTTTTTCAGCTTTTACTCTGTGTCTGGCATTGGGCGAGGCATTGGCTTCCTGAAAATTCACACAACAGATTCAGTGTGTGCCTTCCCAGATCTTCTAGGTTATCTGGATGCTAAGAAATAGCAAAGTCAGGCTACTACATGGTCCCTGCACATCAGGTTTCACTGTGAAACATGAGTTTCCTCCAGTGCATTTTTTGGTCAGCAACCAAGGCTTGAACTCAAGACCTCACATTCATTCAGCTTTCTTGTTTTAAGGCTGGCACTCAGCTGCTTGAGCCACACCTCCAGGCAAGCTTTTTGCTAGTTAAGTGGAGTTTTAGTCTTTCAGATTCTTCTGCTTGGGCTGGCTTTGCACTGTGGTCCCCCAGGTCTCAGCATCCTGAATAATTATAAGGCTATAGATGTGAGCCACCGATGGCACTCAGTTTTCTCTCTAGTACTTTCTGTCATCATTGAAGTGCCCCACTATGTGCCAGATTTCGTCAGGCCTGAGATATCAACATGTCTGGCAGGGAAGTCAGACCTTGGGAAAGAATTCTGACAGCCATGATGATAGACCTTCCTGATCTCAATCATGTCTTTAATAAAAGAGGTCCTGGTCCTAATGAATTCATAGTTTATACCTACTTTATATGGATTTCTCAGGCTGGTCTCCATCATTCACTACTGGCCCTAAAAGGGATTCCAAGTAGAGACAGGTAAGGTCTGAACCCCAGCTCTGAAAAGTGCTTATACCTTAAGTAAGTGCCTCAACCCCTTTGGATACCTTCTCCTCATCAGTAAAATGGATGTTGAATCACCAGCTCTGCTCATCTTGCTGTGTGGTAAGGAGGCTCCAAATCACAGCGTATGCACACTGAAGTGCTCTGAAGTGTTTATGGGTCCTGAAGCAGTGATGTGGGGTTTTAACTGCTACAACGTCTGCCACTGAAGCCCTTATTTTGGCCAAGCATCATTCAGGTGTAAGCTGTCAAGCTTCACAAAAACCACAAGAAAATTGTTCTTTATATTAGAGCTGAGGAATCTGATTCTCCTGCTGGTTCGGCTACTTTCCTAAGGTGTGACAGTTAAGGTTCTGGTCCCACTGACTGACAACTCCTGAGGCTACACATTGAACTTCGTGCTTTACTACCTGTACTAAAGTCAATTCTGGTTCTAGCTGTACTTTCTATAACCTTGGAAAAATCTGTCCATCTATAAAAGAGAATGAAGAGGATGTAGAATCTAATGTCCACAGAATCAGAGGGGCAATTGTCAAATGATTACTTTGAGTGTGTGTGCGTGTGCATGCGTGCGCACACGCACCCCCCCCCCATAAGGGCTTGAACTCAGAGCCTGGGGACTGTTCTTTAGCTATTCCACTCAAGGCTGGTATTCTATCACTTGAGTCACATCTCCACTTTCAGCTTTTTGTTGGTTAATTAGAGATTAGAGTCTCACAGACTTTCCTGCCTGGGATGGCTTTGAACCTTGATCCTTAGATTCAAACCTAAGTAGCTTGAACTACAGGTGTGAGCCACTGATGCCCAACTTGATTTCTCTAATTATAGTGGCTACTTTGGCATCCCTCCCAATTATGGAAAGTTCTGGAATCATAATGGAAGGGGGGGGCTCTCCAGTCTCCAGTAGCCTCCAGGGGAGGGAAGAAGAGTTATGATAGAGCTGGACCAAAAGGCTGCAAAATCGAGGACACTGGCCTCCCCGTGCCATACCCCGTGCCATACTCAGCAGCTTCTCTACCTGCAGCATGGCAGCCCCCGGCTCAGCCCATCATCAGAGTAAGGGGGAATGAGTGGAGGCCCTTCTCCTCTTATGGTCAACAAATAGCTTGCAGGATATTCCCTGGGCACTTGAGATCTGCCAGGTGTCCTGCTGACTACAGAGAATAGTAGAGCCAGTCGATCTTTTTCTCAAGGAGTTCACAATCTCTTAAGGGAGACAGACTTGTAAACAGCTAACGCTAATGCAAGTACACATGAATATTCAGTAGGTGGAAACGTAGTCTTCGTGCTCTGGGAGCCAAGAGGGAGTATTTGTGTGAAACCTTGAAGATGGTGTAGTCAAGGAGGGGAAGGGCATTCCCAATTAAGGAACAGTGTGAGCAAAGACACGAGGTATGAAGTACAGGGTTGCTGACTTCCAAGAAGCCAGGGGGAGGGCAGTGAGAGGTGAACCTGGAAAGGAAATGTGGAACCAGACTATGGGGAGCCTTGAAGGCCAGAATGAATGAGAGGGCCTGAGAGAGGAACCACAGGGACTCATACATGGGGCCAACTGAGGGGGTACCTCGACTTCCCCCCAAATAAATAGTGCCCCAAGCTCACCCTTCAAACAAACGGCATCTTCCCCTCAAAGGCTTGCCAGCTTGATAGTTCCCACTCTGCCATCTTCCCCTCCCCCAGTTAGCCCCATAAGTGGATCCAGATGGTCATTCCTATTTTTGGTCTGAGCATGTGTTGGGGGATGGGTAGCTCTGAACCCTATCAATCCTATCCCAAAGCTCTCTATGTAAGAGGAGCTTCTTCCAGGGCCCTGCTGAGATCCTCTGAGCCTGGAAGGCAGTGTTAGTCTTTGATGGCGATTTCCCATCTGTCTAGGGGTGAGAAGAGAAGCAAAAGCAGAGAAGGCAGGGCACAGGACATGGGGGCTGTTAGACTGGGTGAGAAGCAAGGTGGTGATGTCTGAGAAGGGGCCCTGTTGTCATGGAGGACAAGCTTGAGAGAAAGGAAGTCAGAGTTGGAGCTGGCTCTGCCTCCAGCAACCTAGTCATCTTTGTGCTTTTGCTTCTGCAGCTGCCTGGACCAAAGAGGGGAAGAAGCAGGCCAGAGGGAATAGAGTTGGCTCTGGTAAGAACCTCCAAGAACACCTTAAAATGGCTCAGAGGTGCCAGTCACCAGTGGCTCACACCTGTAATCCTAGCTCCATGAGGCTGAGATCTGAGGATTGTAGTTCAAAGCCAGCCCTGGCAGGAAAGCCCATGAGACTCTTACGTCCAATTAAACCACCAGAAAACCAGAAGTGGCACTGTGGCTCAAGTGGAAGAATGCTCGCCTTGAGCTGAAGAGCTGTGGGACAGTGCCCAGGCCCAGAGTTCAAGCCCCACAATAGGAAAAAAAAAATGGCTCAGAGGTAACAGATGACAAGCTAGCATCCTGTCCTCTGGCTATACCCAGTGTGTGATGCTAAGCCTGAAAGTGTTTGCCACTCATACAATTGAGCTACTATTAAATATCATGTGCTATACTAGACATACAGCTTGCAGATGAGTAAGACAAAATAGCTGCATCCCAGGAGTTTCTAATCTAGTGGGGAAGGCAGACAGTAGATGGCCACATATGTGTTATGAGGAAAAAGAACAAAGTGTTCCAAGAGGAATTAGCAAAGCGTTTCTAATGTACATTGGAAGACCAAGAATCAGCTCTTTAAGAAAAATGACATTTAGCCGGGCATCTGTAATCCTAGCTATTCAGGAGGCTAATATCTGAGGATCATGGTTCAAAGCCAGCCCGGTCAGGAAAGTCCGTGAGACTTATCTCCAATTAACCACCAGAAAACTGGAAGTGGCACTGTGGCTTAAGTGGTTGAGTGCTCGCCTTGAGCTAAAGAGCTCAAGGCCAGTGCCCAAGCCCAGAGTTCAAGCCCTACTACAAAAGAAAGAATGAAAGGAAAAAGAAAGAAAGAAAACATTTCATCTGAAATTCAAAGGATAGATAGAAGTGGGTGGGGCACACATTTCAGGCAGAGAGGTACAGTATGCATCATATCCCTAGATATGAAAGAGACAGTAGGATCCACAAGATATTTATGCTTTTATACTAAGTGCAATGGAAGGCCACTGAAGGTTGTCAGATCAAATTTAGTACTATGTTAGTACTATCAAATTTGCAGTAGACCCTGAGAGACTTACTTTGGTTGATTTTTTTTCATCCATCCTTGCAATAAATGTTTAAAGGGCACCTGGGTTGACAGTGATGGTGGAGGATGTCTAAGACACAGACCTTCCTTGGAGCCTGTGGTACAGGACAGATTAGATAACTACAGTGATTTAATCAAGAAATAATGTAATTTATTTATCTGACAACTGTATACTGAGCACCTAATCTATTCCAAGCCCTCTGCTGGATGCTGGTTACTGCCCTCCAAGGATCACAGACTACACAGGGTCATGGGAGAAATGCAAATGTGCTCAAAGAATTCTGAGTGGGTCAGAATCCTTTTTAGTTGTGATACCTGTGAGGTCTTTAGAAGACATCAATTTGTTGAATCATTTGATAAACATTTAATGAATATTCAATCTGTCTAGGTATAGCTCCTATTGCATCTGGCTCTGCACCAGAAACTGTGGTAGCTACCAAAGTCCAGGAGTTGGGGGGTTCTATAGCACAGATACACCAAAAAATGAGTGAAGTATGATTGTCCAAAACAGAACCACAGGCTTTCTGGGGACCAGCATTGAGGGAGAATAATTCAACAGAAGAAAGACCTTCCCAAAAGGTGTGAGCTCCAACCTTACTGGGTGCATTTGTCTACCCTTTCCTTTTGCCTGATTTTGAACAGCTGCCTTTCACCTGGCCCCGCCAGGCCCCCTTTATCCATCTGGACACTCTAAAAGCCAAGACTCGAAGACCAGAGCCTGGCCTTCTGGTTTACTGGGTGTGATTTCAGACAATTGCTATCTCTACCGACCCTCAGCTTTCCCATTTGAACAAAGAAGGAATCCTATCACATCGAAGGGCTGGTGTTTTACTCCAGCTAGGGTGATATTCACACTCCTCTGCACACAGGGCTCCTCCCGGCCTGACTTTCTTTGCACCACTGCATCCACCCCCTCCCCCATGCCACCTGGCCAACTTCAAGACTCAGCTCAAATAAATACCTTATCTCCTTGCTCCACTGGCTAGCTCGCCCTCTGCCAGAAGACGCAGAATGAAAAGAACAAAGGCGATGCAAAGACGTGGGTTTGAGTCGCTGTCCCTCGAGTCCTTCCCCTCGTCCCTGCCTCAGTTTCTCACTGGTAACAGGGGGAAATACCTAAATATGTAATGTTTATGAGGATGAGAAGCAATGCTTGGCATCTTTAAAATGCCCAATAAAGCCAAACCCTGCACACTGGAGCTCATCGCAGTTCTCATTCTAGGCAACTGCCAGCTGCCTGAGGGCAGAGTGGACCGGCACAGCCTTGGGCGCGGAGGGTGGGCCGGAGGTGGGGGCGGGGGGGCCCGGAGGAACGCGGCTCCAATTCCCGGGGGGAAGGCCAACCGCGGGGGACCCACCTCCAGGAAGTGACGTCACGGGAACGAGCGGCGCCGGAACTGGGCCTCCCGGAGCGGGGCGCGCGCAGCATGGCGGAAGCGGAAGGGAGTTCAACGCTCCTGTTGCCGCCGCCGCCGCCGCCCCCTCCCGGGATGGCGGAAGTGGAAGCGCCGACGGCGGCCGAGACGGACATGAAGCAGTACCACGGCTCCGGCGGCGTGACCATGGACGTGGAGCGGAGCCGCTTCCCCTACTGCGTGGTGTGGACTCCCATCCCGGTGCTCACGTAAGTGTCCTCCGGTGCCTGCGCGGGGATTGAGGATCCGCGGGGAGAGCCGGGGCGCCGGCGGCGTCCTTGGGCGGGCCGGGATCAGACCCCAGCCCCGACAGGCAGCAAGCCCCTCCCCGGCCCCCTCCATTCTCCAGACCCTGCCACCCGCCCGGGGCCCGCGCCCGCGGACGGTGGGCCCCCTCCCGACCCGCGGGGTGCCTGGTCTAGTGCTGGAGAGAGCCAAGCGATCGGCGGAAAAGGCCGGGGGCCGCGAGGCCGGAGCGCCGCAGGTGTCCTGCAGAGGGGCCCCTAGCTTCATTCATTCACCGGCCCATTCACTCACTGAGCAAATTCTTACCGTTCGCCGACGCGACATCCTCCCGAGTCTGGAAGCAAGAGTGGGAGTTTGAAGGCCCACCAGCTTCTGGGATGTCTGCATTAGACGGGGCGCGGAGGGCTGAGAGTTGTGAGTCCGTTATGTTACACCGTCTCAGTTCCAAACCGGGGGCTGGTCGGAAGGTTCGTTGTCTTCGACCGGAGAGAAACAAATGCCCCGGTGCTGCTTGCTGCCCTTCTACTTCATCCTTGACAGGTGACAAGAACTGCTTGTTGACGTTCAGGACAGTTTGCCAAGCTTTTTCGCTTGGAATCTCAGTTTGATTTTCCTTTTTCTTTTCTTTGTGTGTGAACTTTTGCTTGAACTTAAGACCTCAAGCTGCTCTTGCTTGGCTGTTTCGCTCAAGGCTGCCACTTTACCACTTGAGCCACACCTCCGCTTCTAGCATTTTGCTGGTTAGTTGGGGATAAAGAGTCAGATTTACCTGTCTAAGCTGGCTTTGAACCTTGATCCTGACTCCTGATAGGATGAGATGTGAGCCACAACTATTTTCTAAGGTAGGAATTGTCTTCTCTTGTAGTAAAGCTGAGCTTCTTATAATGGCTGAGTCTGGTTAGAACTCTCTCTCTGAAGCAAAGGCATTCAGAACACAGTCTTCTGACTGTATAATTTGCCACTTATAGCTATAATTTAAATTACTTCTTTTCCCCTTTTAACATGAATTAAATACAGCAAAGTGGTGGTGTAGAGAAAGGATCATGTTGGACTTTATATGTTGCTGGCCTACAATTCACTATGTGGTACCTATCAACCTCAAATTCTCCATCCTGCCTTAGTCCTGGGGTGCTAGGATTACAGGCATGCCCTATCTCACCCAGCTAAATGATCTTAATTTTTTTTTTTTTTGGTCGGCCGTGGGGCTTGAACTCTGGGCCTGGGCGCTGTCCCTCAGCTCTTCAGCTCAAGGCGAGCGCTCTACCACTTGAGCTACAGCACCACTTCCGCATTTTCTGGTGGTTATTGGAGATAGGAGTCTCACAGTCTCTCCTGCCCAGGCTGGCTTTGAACCGAGATCCTCAGATCTCAGCCTCCTGAGTAGCTAGGATTACAGGCGTGAGCCACCAGCACCCAGCGATGATCTTAATTTTTGCATTATGTTGAGTATCTTGAATTGTTTTCAAATACTTACACATTTTCTTTTTTTCTTCTTCTTCTTTTTTTTTTTTTTTTGCTATTCCTGGGGCTTGAACTCAGTGAGGTTTAGACATTGTTCCTGAGCTTCTTTTGCTCAAGGCTAGCCCTTTACCATTGAGCCACAGTGCCACTTCTGCTTTTTCTGTTTATGTGGCACTGAGGAATCGAACCCAGGGCTTCATGCATGTGAGACAAGCACTCTACCACTAAGCCACATTCCCAGCCCACTTGTACATTTTGTTAAGAGAAGCCAAATCAAAGCCCTTTAAAAATAAAACTTGTGCTGGGTGCCAGTGGCTCATGCCTGTAATCATAGCTACTCAGGAGGCTGAGATCTGAGGATCACTGTTCAAAGCCAGCCCAGGCAAGAAAGTCCATGAGACTCTTATATCCAATAAACCACCAGAAAAACTGGAAGTGGTGCTCTGGCTCAAGTGGTAGAGCGCTAGCCTTGAGCTAAAGAGCTCAGGGACAGTGCCTAGGCCCCAGAGTTCAGACCCCACCAAAACAAAAAAACACACAAAACTTGTAAGAATATGTGTTCATTGATAAATTCAGTGATGTTTTGAATAGTCAATAGTGATTCCTATGTGCCCAGATAGTCCTAGGTAGTAAAATTATGCAGTGGAGTGCTTGCTTTCATAAAGGAGGAGGCAGTAAATAAGTAACTCACAAGAAAACTTCTGATAGTAGTTTGTGCTATGGAGAAAAATGTTAATGTGACAATAAATGGAGGGAATACTCAGGGGATGTGTTTTGCAAAAGTTATTTTATTATGTTACTTTTAAATCTCTGGTCTTCTCATTTTCAAAACATTTATCATATGGTTCACTGCAGAGAACTGGTAGCAATGTGAGGTAGAAGCACCACAATTCCATGTCACCTGGGCAGAAGCAGCTCACCTCCCAGTTCTCTTCAGGTCTAGATGAGGAAGACACCACATGCCCATTGAAGGCTGTACACTCCCTTCAGAGGACTCACCCTCCAGCTGATGGGAGAGAGGCCTTAAACTCACCTTTGTAATGCAAGGCCTTGTTGCTGACAGCTAGGAATAGGTGTGGCACAAGGAATTGTCATCTGTCTTTCAAAAGGAGGCCCAGGAAGAAGACTAAATCCTCAGATCTGCCTGCTCCCCTCGGATTCAGTGATGATTCTGCATGAAAATAGGGAATATCATTGCTACTAAAAAAAACATAAACAGCTGGGCACCAGTGGCTCACTCCTGTCATCCTACCTACTCAGGAGGCTGAGATCTGAAAATCACAATTGAAAGCCAGCCTAGGCAAGAAAGTCCCTGTGAGATTCCTATCTCCAAAAACCAAAGTGCTAGCCTTGAGCACAGAGAGGCTCAGGGACAGTGCCCAGGCCCTGATTTTGAGCCCCATAACTGACAAGAAAGAATGAAAGGAAGGGAGGGAAGGAAAAGAAAGGAAAGAAAGAAGAAAAAAACCTAAACATTATATGTCATGGATTAATATCATTTTATTATATCATTGAGGGCTTTCAGTCCTTGCATCAATCCATGAAAGTAAACATTATCTCCTTACATGTAGATGAGGAAATAAAGGCTTAGAAGCCAACAAGGGCTTTTACACTCCCCAAAGAGACCTCTAGGATTAGTAACTCTCTTGTTCATTCACTAAATCTTTATCAAGGACTTCATTTGTACTGGATCTGGTATAGTTTACAAAGTGTCTGGAGCTTGCCTTTGTGGAGCCTACAGACTGACAACTTAGAGAGTTCTTCCATGGGGCTGCACTGGGCACAGGGCTTTGCTGTGATCTCCAGCCTCCATCAAGAGTTCTGTTTGCAGCCCAACACAATTGTGTGTGGAATGCTGGTGAGAGCCAGACCTTCTTCCAGCCAGTTGAAAGGAGTCTGGTCCAGGTGAGGTCCTGAGATCGGGGTCTGAGATGCCAAGGGAGTAACCTTTTCATAAATCTCACTATCCATCCTGGGACCAGATGGTTTTCAGATAACTCGTTGACAGTTCACATAGCAAGTATTTATTGACTTCCTTGAGATAACAGTACTTGTTCAAGTACCAAACATGAAGCAGTGTCTTAAGCACTTTGCAAGCAGATCCTACTTAATCCTCACTGTTTCCACCTCCCCCCCCCCACACACACACACCCCACTCACTTTCTACTGAGAGATGAGAGTGAATAACTTGGCCAAAACAGAGACTTAACCTAGATTTGACATTAGAACCAGATTCAACAACAGCTATCTTGGCGCATTGTAATTATATATGTATTTATGAGATACAGATTAATATTACAGGCTCACAATTGTAATCCTAACTACTCGAGAGGCTGAGATCTGAGGATTGAAGTTTGAAGCCAGCCCCGGCAAGAAAAGTCCATGAGACTGTTATCTCCAGTTAACCAACATAAAGCTGCAAGTGGAGCTGTGAATCAGGTGGTAGAACAGCTATGTTAAGCAAAAAAGCTAAGAGACAGCTCCCAGGCCCTGAGTTCCAACCCCAGGACAAAAAACAAGCAAATCTCAGATGGACCCTAATGTAAAACATAGAAACCAGTTTCTTTTATAAGGTAATTCATATACAGTAACAAGCACATATTTTACTAGACATCATTAAAGATTTGTTGTTTGTTTTATTGTTTGTGTTTTTTTGCAGTTCTGTGCCTTACACATTCCAAGTTCAATGAGTTTTGACAAAGATTGCAACTATTTGCAATAAAGTGCAATGTATTTTCTTGTGCATGCTTTGGTATGCATGAGCTCTCGTTTTTGTTGGGTGAACTACTAAGACATAGAGTGCCTGGATCTCTTGTTATTTCTTGGTTGGTTTTAGGGCTTGAACTCAAGGCTTGGATGCTGTCCCTGAGCTCTTTTTGTTCAAGGCTAGTACTCTAGCACTTTGAGCCACAGCAACACATCTGGTTTTCTGGTGGTTAATTGGAGATAAGAGTCTCACAGACTTTCCTGCTCTGGCTGGCTTGAACTGTAATCCTCAGATCTCAGCTTCCTGAGTAGCATGATTACAGGATTACTAGCACCCCCGCTCTGCCTGGCTGTTTGTTTTATTGTGGGGCCTTAATTCTGGGCCTGGGTGCTGTCCCTCAGCTCTTCAGCTCAAGGCTAGCGCTCTACCATTTGAGCCACACTTCTGGCTTTTTCTACTTACGTGGTGCTGAGGAATTGAATTGGGGCCTCATGCATGCAAGGCAAGCACTCTACCACTGAGCCACCTTCCCAGCCCCTGCCTGGCTGTTTTGTTTTTGTTTTTGTTTTTGAAAAAGCCGGGCACTGGTGGCTCATGCCTATAATCCTAGCTAGTCAGGAGGCTGAGATCTGAGGATCGAGGTTCAAAGCCAGCCCGGGCAGGAAAGTCTGTGAAACTTATCTCCAATAAACCACCAGAAATGCTGTAGCTCAAGTGGTAGAGTGCTCGTCTTGAGCTGAAGAGCTGAGGGACAGCGCCCAGGCCCAGAGTTCAAGCCCCACGACGGGGGTGGGGAGTGGGGCGGGGGGGGGGCGGAGCCAGGTTCAGGTGGCTCCCGCCTGTCATCCTAGCTACTCAGGAGGCTGAGATCTGAGGATCACTGGTCACCGTTCACAGCCAGTCCAGGCAAGAAAGTCCCTGAGACTCTTATCTCCAATAAACCACCAGAAAACTGGAAGTGGTACTATGGCTCAAGTGGTAGAGTGCTCACCTTGAGCAGAAAATGCAGAAACAGCGCCTAAGCCCAGAGGTCAAGCCCCACGACCACCACCACCACCAATAACAACAAAATTGGTAGGAGCTGTTTTTGTTCCCCAGCAGAGAATAAGAGTTCGGCTGGCCCCTTTGCTTGGGGCCTTCCTGGCAAGGTGTCGCGGTATCTTTTGGGTGCTGTTCTCCATGGTCCTCATGCTTTCCCACCCTGGAGCACTGTAATGGACTCTCATCACAGGACGCTATCGTCACAGGCTCCCACAACAGAGTGTCCCCACATCTTTCTAACTGACTGGAGACCCCTAAGCACTGTCCCCCCCTGCCCTCTTTCCTCACAGGTGGTTTTTCCCCATCATCGGCCACATGGGCATCTGCACATCCACTGGAGTCATTCGGGACTTTGCTGGCCCCTATTTTGTCTCGGTGAGTCCCATTCTTGCCATGACCTGGAGGGTTCCAAGACTTACATGGAAAGCTGGCCCATCTCCCCAGACCCACAAAGATGCAAATAATGCGCAACCCTGGCTCTAGCCCTCTGCCCCTCACCAGTGTTTGACCCCTTTCCTTCTCTTGCCTCCAGGACAGGCCGGGAGGGCAGTGTGGCCAGAGGATTCTTAAGTTACTGGCCCAGCTCTTTGCCCCCATCCCTGGGGTACCAAGACATGGGTAGGGGTTAGAGGCAAGAGTGGAGTCAGAGCATCCAGGAACCACATCTCTGGACCTTCAGAAGGTGGGAGCCAAGGTGTGGGGGACAGGGGAGGCTGACATGGTTGGTCCCTGGGGTGGTGCTTCCCAAATAAACAGCTGTGTTCTCAGGTCTGTTCCTGAGGATGGCCCAAGACTGGTCTACCCAGTGGGCTTTCTCCAGATGAGCGCAGGCATCTGCCTGCTTCCACTTGCCAGGCTGGAATGAAGGGGTGTGTTGGAAACAGCCTGTTTGTATTAGAGTTCTAATGACCATCCTAATAGGTACTAATAACCATCCTAATAGGGTAAGACCTCTTTTGTGTTTTTTTTACATTTTCACATTTTTATTAGACTTTTGTATGTAATCATAAATATTTTAGTCCAACCTAGTTTCATTTTGTTACTCAGGGCAAAGTAATTACAACATTCACCTAGCCAGGTGCCAGTGGCTCACTCCTGCAATCCTAGCTACTCAAGAGGCTGAGACTGAGGATCACGCTTCAAAGCCAGCCCGGGCAGGAAAGTCTGTGAGACTCTTATCTCCAATTAACCACCAGAAAACCAGAAGTGGCACTGTGACTCAAGTGGTAGAGCACTCGCCTTGAGCTGAAGCACTCAGGGACAGCGCCCAGGCCCAGAGTTCAAGCCCCACAACCACCAACAACAAAAAAACCCAACAGCAACAAAAAATAAATTCACGTAGAGATTAATATGTCTCCTCCTTGAGGTTAAACAATATTACAATACTCTTTCATTAGTGAAAAGATGTTGAATTTGTATTTTAAAAAGTTGAATATGTATAAATTTCATGGTTATAAATACAGCTTTTTTTTTAAGCTTGTCTATTTGTGGTCACTTGGTTTGTTGTGTTTTTGAGGCCTAGGTCTTAGATAGCCCAGAATGGTCTCCCATTTGTGATCCTCTTATCTTAGCCTCTTGAATACTGGGATTACAGGCATGTGCTATTATGCGCAGCTACCATCATACAGGTTTATAATTCCTCTTCAACCAGCTCTTTGATCTTGGGTCTCCTGGGTTCTGAACCTAGTCTTTGTCTCTGCGTAAGTCCCATAACCCATGTCTTTTGTGATGAGTTTAGGTCTTCCTCATGGGAAGGCTCTATAGATCCAGCAGCCCCATCCTACACTGCATGTCAGGCTGCCAGGTAGAAGTTCCATGTGAGCTGTCTCCGTAGGACTGGGAGGTCACACCACGAAGGAAATGTGACTGTGATCAGCAATCAGAGACTGACTGAGAACTTAGAGAAATGATGCCTAGCAAGGGCCAGAGGATTCCTCGGGTGTTGCACTGCTTTCCTCCTAAAACTATTATTGGCACTGAAGACAACATGCTAGCCCTGAGCTGGCTCATGCCTAACTTCCTATCCCTGACATACCCCCTTCCGAATCATTGCCCTTCAGCCCCTGACCCAGCTTTGTCATGCGGCCGGCATGTCAGTTCCCACTGACCTCTGCTCTTGTCTCTCAACAGGAAGACAACATGGCCTTTGGAAAGCCTGCCAAGTAAGTCATGAACACCCGTGTGACTGGCCCTAGGGCCAGGTTCCTGCCCAGAGCAACAGGCCAGGCTCTTGGGCATGGCAGGAGCTAGCACCCAAAGGACAAGTGTGGGAGAGAGACAGACACTACTAGGCAGCCACGTACATCAGGTTTCTGGGCTGGATATTTGCTCCTAGACTGATTTTCAAAGGCAACATGTTGGGTCTGTCTGTTTTATATTTCTTTTTTTTTTTTTTTTGGGGGTCCGGTAGTGGGGCCTGAACTCGGCGTGGGCGCTGTCCCTCAGCTCTTCAGCTCAAGGCTAGCGCTCTACCACTTGAGCCACAGCGCCACC
>NW_012267222.1:11358949-11406199 GCF_000151885.1 Dipodomys ordii | reverse complement strand
TTTTTTTCTTTTTTGCTTATGTGGTGCTGAGGAATCGAACCCAGGGCCTCAGGCATGCAAGGCAAGCACTCTACCACTGAGCCACCTTCCCAGCCCCATGTTTTGTATTTCTTGAAGAAAGTTTTAAAGACTATCCTTTTCCAGGTACCTGAGTGGCCCCAGTTCAGGCTTGGTGGTTTCTCATTGTCTCCAGGCTCCTCCCCCAAGCCATTCCCTGCACAGCAGCCAGAGGGTGCTCTGACATCCAGCACTCCTGGCCTCTGACCCCTGGGGCACTCCATTGCCTGTCCAGCTTGACCTTCATGGGCTTCTCTTCCACTGACCGCAGCAAGCCACATGGGGAAGCTTGGGGAGAATGTTGCTGATGGGTAGAGTCATGTGACATTCACTCCTACCTGGTGTAGCTCTCATGAGACTAGCATGCTGCTACATCTCCTGCCTTACCCCCAAGTATTCCTTCGCTCCATTTCTCCAGAAGCCTTCCCTCATAAGTAGCTGATCCTCAACCACTTAAGTTTTGAGGCCCAGAGCAATCTTTTGCCTCCCACATTCTTCAGTGCCTACCTCCTTTTTTTGTCCTGCTAACTCCTTTTCTTTCAGCCTAGACTCAAGTGCTACCTCCAGAAAGCCTCCTCATACCTTGTATGTGTGTGCGTGTGCGCACATGTATGCATGCACCTGTACACACATGCCAGTACTAGAGCTTGAACTGAGGGCCTGGGCACTAACCTTTAGCTTTTTTGCTTAAGGCTGGTGCTCTACCAGTTGATTCACAGCTTCACTTCTGGCATTTTGCTAATTAATTAGAAATAAGAATCTCACTGATTTCAAACCTCAATCCTCAGGTCTCAGCCTCCTAAGTAGTCAGGATTATAGGTATGTGCCTGGCTCTACCCTCTACCCTCTGTCTTTATTCAGGTTTCTATAAGAAAATACCATCGAGTGGGTGGTACATAAATATCAGAAATTTCTCACAGCTTTAGAGGCTAGGAAGGCCAGATGGAGGTGCTAATGGATGCAGTGCATGGTGAGGTGTGGGACTGACTGTATCCTCACATTGTAAAAAGGTCGAGGGGTCTCAGGCCTCTCTTCATAAGAACTCGCGGTTCTACCCCGTGACTCTTACGCACTTCTCAAAGGCTGCATCTAGCACTGCTACCTTAGGGGTAGCAATTCACTGTCTGAAAGGAGTCCCCACCATTCAGACCATCAGCCCTGGGGCTGAATTAGCTTCCATGTAGCACTCTGTCTCACCCTGTGTTACAGTTGTCTGCTAGGAGACACACCCTGACTTGACACCCCCACAGCCTCAGCGCCCAGCTCAGGGCCAGGCACACAGCAGGTCACAGAACTTCCATAGAGCCAGGGTCTGCGGGGATCTGAGCAGTGCCCACACCCATCTCCCCTCAGGTACTGGAAGCTGGACCCTGCCCAGGTCTATGCCAGCGGCCCCAATGCCTGGGACACAGCCGTGCATGACGCCTCTGAGGAGTACAAGCATCGCATGGTAGGTGAGCCGGGACAGCAGGCCCCAGGCCCCCGCCCCCGCCCCCGCCCGTCCTCACCCAGCCTTCCCGCACTTCCAGCACAATCTCTGCTGTGACAACTGCCACTCACACGTGGCGCTGGCCCTGAACCTGATGCGCTACAACAACAGCACCAACTGGAACATGGTGACGCTCTGCTTCTTCTGCCTGCTGTATGGGAAATATGTCAGGTGAGCTCACCCCCTACCGCACCCCTCCAGCTGCTCCTCCAGGGGTCCCCGCAAGGCCATTGCTGCAGCCCTTCAGTCAATGAGGACGACTGGATCAGATGCTAGTGGGAGCCATGAAAGTTCTAAAATGGCAAGCTCATTTCCTGGTGGAGAGCAAGATGGTCAGAGTGCCCCCATCAGGCACTACATAACCTCCATAGCCTCCCGGCTGCAGCTGTCCCTGGTAAAATGGCAGTATGAGTCTGAAGCTGTGACTCTCCAGAGCCCTGTGCTGAGGCAGTGTGAGTAGATGGCAAGGTGGTCACTTCCCCTACAGGGTTAGATGGGACTGTGAAGCCACAGCCCCCTGCCCTGTGAATTCCAAGACAGTCCCAGATGACAGGAAAGAGAGAACTTACAGCCCATCATGGCGGCACCTGTCTGTAGTCCCTCCTGCTCAGGAAGTAGAGATCAAGAGCATCTTGGAGGGTTGGGAAGGGGGCTCAACTGGTAGAGTGCTTGTCTTACATGCATGAGGCCCTGGGTTCGAGTCCTCAGCAACACATAAAAACAGAAAAGGCTTGAAGTGGGCATTGTGGCTCAAGTGGTAGAGTGCTTGTTGTGAGCTGAAGAGCTGAGGGACAGCACCCAAGCCCAGAGTTCAAGCCCGTGACTGACAAAAAAAAAGAGGATCTCAGGCAAAAAGTTAGACCCTAGGCTGGGAAGGTGGCTCAGTGGTTGAGTGCTTGTCTTACATGCATGAGGTCCTGGGTTCCATTTCTCAGCACCACATAAGCAGAAAAAGCCAGATGTAGCACTGTGGCTCAAGTGGTAGAGCACTAGTCAAGAAGAGCTGATGAACTGAGGGACAGTGCCCAGGTCTAGAGTTCAGGCCCCATGACTGACCAAAAAAAAAAAAAAAGGCTGAGATATGAAGATGGAGAGAATTGGGCTGGGCGCCAGTGGCTTACGCCTGTAATCCTAGCTACTCAAGAGGCTGAGATCTGAGGATCACAGTTCAAAGCCAACCCAAGCAGGAAAGTCCATAAGATTGTTATTGCCACTGAACTACTAAAAGCCGAAAGTAGAGTTGTGGCTCAAATAGTAGTAGAGTGCTAGCTTTGAGCAAAAGAAGCTCAGGTCAGTGCTCAGGCCCTGAGTTCAAGCCCCAGGATGAGGACGTACACGAAAAAATGAAAAAAGTAAGCTGGGTGTGGCTCATACCTGTAATCCCAGCTCCTAGGGAGGTGGAGGTGTGAGGATCAAGGTCCCAAGCCATCCTTAGCAAAAGTGTTAGACCCTGTCTGAAAAACAAACAAAAATCCAAAGGACAGGGGCGTTGTTCAAGTGGTAGAGAACTGAGAGGCTCAGTAATTTGCCTGTGGTCCCCCAGCATGGCCACAGCAGAGCCCGGGCTTGGGAGCTCACTCCTGGGCTAATCTGACTTACCCCTGTCCAAGCTTCTTGGGTCTTCTTTCCTCCCAGGAAGGCTTTTAGAGGTCCCCTGGGAAGAGCATAGCTGTCATCACACTGAGGCAGAGCCAGGGTTGAAGCCAGCCCAGGCCCTTGACTCTCAGCGCTTCGGCTCCAGTGAGCTCCACGAATACCTGTGCACCCCATGCCTCCCTGTGGCAGGGGGTGCTTCTGGCTTCCACATGTACACTGACATGCTAGAGAGCCTCTCCTCAGGAAAGGGTGATTGTGGGCCCAGCCAGTGAGCCCCAAAGAGGGTAACACACAGAAACCTACTAGTCCTTCCGGCCGCATCAGGTGGGGCCTTGCCCTTGGCGGACCGCTGCTGGGGTGAGGCTCACCTGGCCCCGCCACTGTGCTTCTCATGTCAGCGTCGGGGCCTTCGTGAAGACCTGGTTGCCCTTCGTCCTCCTCCTGGGTATCATCCTCACCGTCAGCCTGGTCTTCAACCTGCGGTGATGGCTGCCAGACCACGCCCCTCTGCTCACGGACCCCTTCCCCTCACTCCCATGACAGGGTTGCTACAGGGGGGCTGGGCTGGGCTGGATAGAAAGCTAGGATGGGTGCTTCCTGTGTCTCACTGGCTGCTCAGAAGTCCCCTGCTCTTCCCCGGGGCTCAGGCCCTGCCCTGTGGCCCCTCCTCCTCCTCCAGGAGGGCCTTACTTCCCTCACAGCGCCTGCCACTGCCACACCCAGGGCCGGGTGCAGACAGGGAGGGTGGGGACCCCGGCCCACTGCACTTCGGTGGTAGCTGTGTCCCCAGGGCGGTGGGGTGGGACCCCAAGGTGTGCACCTAGCTCCCCGGAGGCTTCCCAAGGCCTCCTTTGGTTGTTTGCCTGAGCTACCCTAGGGTACTTGCACTCCATCTTCCGGTGTCCGCTAGCCTGGCAGCACCCATCCCCTACTCCTAGGGCTTCCAACACTTAGGCCCAGCCCAGGTGGGGTTTTGTGCTGAACATGGCGGTGTGTGAGTGGCCTGTCAGCGGCCAGTGCCATCGGAGAGTGGAGGGAGCTGCTGTCAGAAAGGGCCCTGTGCTGCCCTCCTCTCCCCCTGCTCCACGGGCTCCTCTAAGGGGCTTCCTGGCAGGAAATAAAAGTTTTGAGTCTCTGAGTGCTGCCTGTCATTGTTTCATCGCCCCCCCCCCGCCCCTGTATCCCCCAGTCTTACCTTGGTGGTGGCCTTGGCGAGTCTGCCCCCAGGAAGAGATGTGGTTACCAGCACCATGGTTGAGTCTGTGTCCAGTGCCGGCAGCATAGGGGTTGCCAGTATCTCTCAGATGTATGCTGTCCCATTCCCCTGCCGGTGTCCCATCGCTCCGTCTCCAGTCTGCGCTGGAGGCAGGGAAGTGTCAAGAGCTGTCCCATGATTCCTGCAAGAACTTGGCAGCAGAGTTGAGCTTGGAGCCTAGCAGGCCAGATCCCTGGGCCTGCCTCACCGGGCGCTGTCAGCCCTTGATCCTGCCTCTCATGTTGCCCACCTTCCTTTGTCAGTCAGGGACCACTCTCCTGCCGTTACCAAAACCCTGCAGGCTCCTCACTGCTAACATATCTAGGGGTGCTCGCCCACCTGTGGACCTGTTGAATCGGGCTGCTTTCCTGTGACCCTGCTGAAAGGCTGCTTCTGTAGTTCGTGGCAGAGTACTCACTTAGCACATGTGAGGCCTTGGGGTCCATCGCCAGTACCACATAGGAAAGCCCAAAAAGTCACTGAATGCTTACTGTGTGCCAGGCTTTATAATAAAGGGCTTTTCCTCACAACAGCCCTAGAAGGTAGATACCATGACCCCATTCTTCAGCTGAAGACATGAACACCGGGCATAGAGTAGGAAGAGGAGCAGTGGTTCAAACCCAGCAGCCTGGCCCTAGTCCCCTGTCCCCAGTCACCCTAGAAGGTGGCCTTGCTGGGGCCCAAGGAGACAAATTGGGGCAGTTCCTTCAAAAGACATTGTGTTTGACTAACAAGAAGGTAGTGGCGAGGTGCTGGTGGCTCACCCCTGTAAATCCTAGCTACTGAGGATTAAGGTTCAAAGCCACGGGGGTGGGGGGGAAGGGGGGGACTGGGAAGGTGGCTCAGTGGTAGATTGCTTGCCTTGCATACATGAAGAGCCAGCCCGGGGTTCGGTTCCTCCGCACCACATAAGCAGAAAAAGCCTGAAGTGGCACTGTAGCTCAAGTGGTAGAGTGCTAGCCTTGAGCTGAAGAGCTGAGGGACAGCGCCCAGGCCCAGAGTTCAAGCCCCATGACCAACAACAAAAAGCCAGCCCTGGCAGGAAAGTCTGTGAGACTCTGATCTCTAATAAACCACCAGAAAACGGGAAGTGGCACTATGGTTCAAGCGGTAGAGCACTCGCCTTGAGCTGAAGAGCTGAGGGACAGCACCCAGACCCAGAGTTCAAGCCCTATGACCAACCAAAAGAAAAGAAGGTAGAATAGATGCTGAAGGTGTAAAGCCTTCCAGCTGTCCAGTGAGACAGCTGCCGTCCCTGTACTACAGAGAGAACACGCGGCTGGTGGAGGCTTGAGCAAGGCCAGATGATGTAGAACTCAGGTCTGCTGGCTTTGGGGACCCTGCCTCCACCAGGAGCCTGGAGGGCAGAGGCCAGCCTGGAGTGAGCATGGCTGTGAACCTGTAGCTGGGCAGGAGCATGAGAGACAGAAAGGGAATTAGCCAGACTCTAAGGGCATAAGAGATGAAAAGAGCCAGATTTACTGTGGCATCTGAGGGTCAGGCTTGGTTGGATAGTCCAGAGAGGGGACCAGCTGTGCAGCCCAGGCCTGTGTGAATCAAAGTGGCTGGGTGTAGAGGTCTGGCCATGTTCAGAGACTTCGTGGCTGGCTGTTGATGCCTCCCAAACCTGAGGAATGACAAGTGCCATGTTCAAACAGCCCTCGGACAGCCTGAGAGAGAAGAGCAGAGGAGGCCAGTGTGACAGCAGAAGCCAGGGAAGGCTTCCAGAAGAGGCTGGACAGATGATGGGGCAGGGAGGGGGCAATCCTCGAGCGCCAGGGGCAGCTTACGAAAGTGCTGACTTGGAAATGAAGTTTCAGGTGGAGCCAGGTGCCCGTGGTCCATGCCTGCCATCCTAAGCTCTGTGAGCGGCTGACATTGAACTACTGTTCCAAGCTGTCTTGCATATGTGAGGTCCTAAGTTAAAACCTCGGTATTGGAAAACAAAACAAGCCTTTGGGGGTGACCTCTTCTGCCCAAGAGCAGAATACTGTCCCAGAGGTTCAGCCTCAAAGCCAATGTCCCTAGAGGCAGAATGCGAACTCAGGAGTTCTCCATAGATGAGGGTTGAGGCTTTTACCTTGAAGAGTCCAGTTCTCAAGAGAATGTGACCAAGGGTGACAGAGTTGCTAGTCTGTGGCCAGAGTGTTGGTGACACACGGGGCAGTGGGTGCTGAGATGGCTGTGGGCACTGGACTATGGGTTGGAGAGGGGATGCCTGGCACCTCCTACGTGCCAGCCTGTAGCGGGCACTTGCATTTCTCTTTTGCCAGGCTTCTTGCATTCTGCTATCTAGTTTGCATGGGAAGAAATGGCAGCTCAGATTGGTTAAGAGACCTGCTCAAGGTCACATAGTGGCAGAGCAGGGATCTGCTTAGGGTTGCATAACTGCAAAGTCTTCGATCCCTCCATTACACTAGTTCTTAGAAGTGTCTGGCTTTGCTTTCAAAGCAATTTCCTATTAGCAACTCCCTGGGCAGAGTGGGGCTTCTGCCCATTCTGCAGCCCGGCCAGCTGAGGCCCTGTGCTGCCTCTGTAGAGTCAGGTGGGCCTGTTCTAGTTACAGAGTGAGTGGGGCCTCACTGACTCACCCAATCAGCTCTAGGTTCTCTGAAAGCTGCTGTGGGGCACACCCTGGGAGCCATGGTCCAGGCCCGGTTTTGCACCAGGCCCTGCAGAGGTGTTTCCTCCTCCTCCCCTTTTGAGCCCTCCCCCTCCTCCTGCTGGCTGGGGCAACTGCTTGGCTGGGCGAGTCAGCCTTCCTCACTGCACTTCTGGTCCCTGAGACTCCTGCTTAGGAGGGCTGGAGTCACCCGCGAAGGGGTCCATCCATTCCCTACTGGACCCCTGCAGGTAACACCTCACTGTCCGCTCTCCTGCTGGGGCCCAGGGTGGGCAGGCACTGCTGCCTGGCATCTTGGCCACCTTTTGGCACCTAGGGGTGGGGGAAGCAGGAGCATGTCTAAGGCTGGGCTGGCAGGACAGATGGACAGACTTCTTTTACCAAAGGGTCTGAAAAGTGCCTAAAGAGGGCAGAGAGGCCAAAACACTGTGTCTGCCTCTGGTAGAAGGGGCTCTGGGAAGGGGGACACCCGGCTTGGATGCCCATGGCCCAGCCCAGAACACGAGCAGGCTCAGTAGTTCTATTTCCTCCCCCCACACCCCATATACCTGATGAACCCCAGAGTGCACACTACAAAACCCTGTCCGGTGTGGCAGACAGCCTAGAAGGAAAAGCACACACCCACAGAGACTGTCACCCCACTAGTCAGCCATTTGGCATCACACACACACACACACACAGCATGCATACTCAACAGAGACAGAAGCTCTGACATACCCTGCCACCAAAGAGCCCAAAACTGTTCAGGACAGCCAGCACCTTAGGCACAGCAGAAGTGCAGGGAAGTTGTAGCCCTTGCACACACGGGCATTTACATGGCTTTGTGCGTGTGCAGACATGCAGAAGTCTGGGGCCCTGAAGCAGGGCAGCAGGGGAACGGCTCCATTTAGACATTGACTCAGCTGGGAGGGGACGAGACAGGGCACATCCAAGACCTATTTATGAGTTGTCATCTCCACACCTCACCCCTACCTGAAGCCCTGGCATGGGGGTAGGGGAAGGGAGGAGAGACCCCTCAGGGGGCTCGGTCCAAGGTCAAACAGAGTGCTGGGTCCCTTGCCACGTCCACACGCCCCTCTTGGCTGGCGAATGTTTTCCTTCCGGAATCACTGTGGTGCCTGGCTAGTAGCTGCTTTGCCAGCCAAGGCTTCCAGCCAGGTGTGTGGGGAGGAGGGGGCTGAGCTATTTGGCCAGTGTGGAAGGCTCAGAAGCTCCTGGTAAGGGGCAGGCATGGCGGTGGGGGCACCCAGGGTTGGCAGCCTGATGGGAGTGGGTGCTGCGGTTACTCTGGGGAGAGGAAGTTGCCTCAGACAGGAAGGCCAAATGGGCCAGGGCAGGGTGGAGGTGAAGAGGGGTAGGTGGGAACAGACCCAGGCGAGGGGATGTGCAGAGGTGTATGGTGTGTGCATGCACAGGTATGTGTATGTGCATGCACACGTGCTTACACTAACTGCATGGAGGGCAGGGTGTTTTGAGGGGAATGGACTATTCCTAGCTTCAAGGAACTCACAACCCAGTCACAGGAGTAATGAAAGTGGGCAAAAGTCAGGGCTTTGTGTATTTGGGAATGTGTATTTGTCCCCAGATTTATGTGTGTGTGGATGGTCTGTCTCCTTTGTGTGTGCACACCGTGTGCACGTTTCAGAACAACCCATGACAGCTCTTAGGCATGAGTCCATGCCTGCGTCTGCACAGGTCCCTTCCTGGGGGACAAGTGTGCAGGTGTGCACCTGCCTGTCTTTATACAGTGTACATCGGTGACCACAGGTACTTGTGCCTCCATGGCCAGTGTGCGCATCTGCCTGAGTGTGCTGTCTCGCCGTCCATCTCAGAGTGTGTGCATGTATGTCTGTACTGTGTTTGCTTGAGGAGAAGAGGGCAGTAGTTCCAGAATGTGCTGTGGATCTGTTTAGAGACTGACCTGGCCCTTGGTCTCCTCCAGGAAGCTACGTGTGCCCATCTGGGGCACAGCCCCAGCTAATGCCCCAGGGGGGCCACCCATCCTAGGAGAGGACTTGGGCCCTGCCCTCCCTCCCCATGGCACATGGGCCAGAACCTGAGGCCGAGGGGCTGCTGGATCTCAGCTTCCTAACAGAGGAGGAGCAGGAGGCCATTGCCACTGTCCTCAGACGAGATGCCCGCCTACGCCAGCTGGAAGAGGGGCGAGTCAGGTGAGCCAGGCGCCAGGAAGAAGGGGCCTCAGGCCTGCAGAGGCTTGGTAGCTCCCACCCTGTCTGTCTCTACTAACATGATGCCATCTGATGGCTGGGTAACTCTCGAGTTCGTCTTTTGTTTTGTTTTGTTGTGGGTCGTGGGGCTTGAACTCTGGGCCTGGGCGCTGTCCCTGAGTTCTTCAACTCAAGGCGAGCACTCTACCCCTTGAGCCACAGCGCCACTTCCGGTTTTCTGGTGGTTGATTGGAGATAAAAATCTCACAGACTTACCTGCCTGGGCTGCCTTTGAATCATGATCCTCAGATCTCAGCCTTCTGAGTAGCTAGGATTACAGGCGTGAGCCACCAGTACCTGGCTTCTTGATTTCATCTTTTGGTCACCTCTGCCCTTGGCCTGCTCAGAACCTCTCAGGGTGGTTTTACCTGCTTCCTTTCCAGCCTCCCTGCTTCCAGGCCTGTCCCTCTGGTCACTCACTTTGGGACCAGACAATACTTGTATTTAATATCCTGTTGAGGGTCTGGGAATGTGGCTTAGTGGTAGAGCGCTTGTCTAGCATGCATGAAGCCCTGTGTTTGATTCCTCAGTACCACATAAACAGAAAAGGCCAGAAGTGGCGCTGTGGCTCAAGTGGTAGAATGCTAGCCTTGAGCAAAAGAAGCTCAGAGACAGTGCCCAGGCCCTGAGTTCAAGGCCCAGGACTTGAAAAAAAAAAAATATATATATATATACATGGATGTATATATCTTGTTGAAACCTCCCTTGGAGGGAGCTACTCCTGGACGTGACTCACAAGCCTCCCTGCTTGGCCCCTGAAAGCCTCTTCCCATCTCATCTTTCCTGGGGACCTGGGAAGGTGGCTCAGTGGTAGAGTCCTTGTCTTGTATGCATGAGGCCCTGGGTTCGATTCCTCAACACCACATAAACAGAAAAATCCAGAAGTGGCGCTGTGGCTCAAGTGGTAGAGCGCAAGCCTTGAGCTGAAGAGCTGGGGGACAGCGCCCAGGCTCAGAGTTCATGCACCACAACTGGCCAAAAAAAAAAATCATCTTTCCTGTGAAATACATGCACCAAAGCAGAGGAGCACAGGAGCCACAAACAGTGGCTGAAGACAGAGAGACACTTGGACAATTTCCGGGACCCTGAGCACCACTTTCCTCAGCTAAAATAGTGCTGAAGCCAGGCACTGGTGGCTTATGCTTACAATCCTACCTAGCTACTCAGAGGGCTGAGATCTGATCATCACAATTTGAAGCCATCCCAGGTCAAAAAAAAGTTTGCGAAGACTCTTATCTCCAACTAACCAACAGAAAATAAAATAGGTCTGAAGAGTCTTTGCACAGAATTAAGGATTATGCAAGTATAGTCCATAATAATCAATGATCAATAATCATCAGAAACTACTCAAATATTCCCTCCTCTAGGAAGCCCTCCTAGATTCCCACAACAGAGCTGGCCTATCTTGTATTCTTTTTTCTTATCTTTTTTTTTTTTTTTTGGTTGGTCAAGGGGTTTGAACTCTGGACCTGGGCACTGTCCCTCAGCTCATCAACTCAAGGCAAGTGCTCTACCATTTGAGCCACAGCACCACTTCTGGTTTTCTAGTGGTTAATTGGAGATGAGTCTCATGGACTTTCCTGCCTGGGTTGGCTTTGAACCACGATCCTCAGATCTCAGCCTCCTGAGTAGCTAGGATGACAGGCATGAGCCACCACCGCTCGGCTTCTGTCTTGTGTTCTTTCTACACGTACCTCATCATAAAGTACTTCTGTCTTGGGCTGGGAAGGTGGCTCAGTGGTAGAGCGCTTGCCTTGCAAGCCTGTGACCCTGGGTTCGATTCCTCAGCACCACATAAGCAAAAAGAAAAAAGCCGGAAGTGGGCTGTGGCTCAAGTGGTAGAGCGCTAGCCTTGAGCTGAAGAGCTGAGGGACAGTGCCCAGGCCCAGAGTTCAGGCCCCACGACCAGACCCAAAAAAAAAAAACAAGATAAAGTACTTCTGTCTTTTGGATTCTGTCTCTCCAGCAGTCTGAGCTCCTGCATTGCAGGGGTCAGGTCTGATTTACTGTTGAGTTCCTGGTACCAAACTGGCACAGAGTGGGTGGTAGGAATATTCCTCAGTGGTGACAGCCACGCCCTTTGGTCTCCTCCAGCAAGCTCCGGGCCTCACTAGTAGACCCTGGTCAGCTGAAGATCCTGACAGGAGACTGGTTCCAAGAAGCACGCTCTCAACGGCACCATCATGCCCATTTTGGCTCTGACCTTGTCCGAGCTTCTATCCGCAGGAAGAAGAGCTCCAGGGGTAAGAAGAGAGAGCACTGGGGATAGGGAGAGGGCCCCATACTGTATACCTTCCAATGGGTGCTATTCATCCCTGGGCTATAGGTGGCCATTGGGCATCACCAAGGGCCTCTCCTTGGGCTGGGGGTAGGGGGTCACAGTCAGACTTCCTGAGAATGAAGTTTCAAAAACTTCTCACCTGGGCCTAGGAGACCAGGCTCTGGGCAGTGATGGGGAGACTGAGGCTGAGGCTTCTGGGAGAGAGGCTGAAGAGGAGCCAGAACTCAGGTGAGGATGCACTAGGGAGGGGGCAGGTGGCTTCTAGTATCTAGCCCTCTCCCTTGAAAATCCCTTCTCTTTCCTCCTAGGAAAGATGAGGCCCCTGGACAGAGGCGCAGTGAGACCCAGGTGAGCATCTGCTCCTAGTGCCTCCTCAGGATGAGTGTGCTGGGGAACCAGGAGGCCTGAGACACACTCTTTCCCTGCTCTGGGCCTCAGTTTCCCTTTGGCCAAGTGGTAGCATGGACCCAGCCATGGAACCCCCTAAATCCAGCGAGTAAGAGTACATAGGTGTGAGGTGGATGAGGCTCAGGAGCAGGGAGTCAGGCCAGCCCATCCGGAGGGGCAGGCCCTGGGATGACAGGGTGTGAAGTACAGGCCAGACTGGTCCTGCAGCTGGTTGCCAGCCCTGCCCTGAGGGTTGCTCTAAATCTGAAGCTGGAATAGCCAAGCTGGATTCTCTGACCTCTGACCTTGGCATGACCTTTGCCCCTTTCCCCACTGGCACCCACTGTGATCTCTACCCCTTGATTTCTTCAGGAACCTGGTTTCCCCTCACCATATGCCTCCCCAAAAGCTTCAGGTCATGAGAAGAAGCCCCAGGACCAAGAAGGTGAGAGGGCGCAATGAGAGGTTGTGGGGATCTGGGGCGGCTGGTAGGGACCCCAGCCGCCAGACTCATCTTCCCTCTCCCGCCTTAGTCGCCCCTGGGGGACTCCTGGCCCACACTGGGGCCTGGGTCTGCAGATCTCCGGGGTTCGCTGGGGCACGGGGTGGGGGGCGCGGGCTCGCTGGCTCACAGCCCGTGCCCCGGCCCCGCTCCAGCCCCCAGCCCCGGGGGCCCGCAGGTGCAAGTCCCGGAGGCGGATCCGGAGCTGGAGCCCGCGCCCGGGGCGGAGCCGCGGCCCCCGACAGCCCAGGTAGGCCGGAGCGGACGGCGGCTGCTCCCAAGACCCGGAGCGGATCATGGAGGGGCGTGCCCCTTCCCGGGGCTGCCAGCCGTCGGCTGTGAGCAGCGCGGCCCGGGGAGGGGCGGCGAAGGAGGGGGCGCCCCCGTCACTGGCCCCCTCTGCAGACCGAGCAGGCCCCTGAGATCCTGGAGAACGGGGAGGAGACCCCAGCACTCGAGCCCTCACTCAACCGCATGCTCAGCAGCAGCTCTTCTGTGTCAAGCCTCAACTCCTCCACGGTGAGGGGGGGGTGAAAGAGAGAAACCGGGGTACCAGATCGGCCCGGCCTGACCCCGCCCTCACCCCAACCCGCCGCCTGGAGGTGCCCTTTACCTCTCCCCATCGCCCTGCGCCCCCCAGCCCCAGCCCCGACGTGAGCCCCACACCCCCGGGCCGGGCCTGACCTCCCTCCCGCTCCTGCAGCTGAGCGGCAGCCAGATGAGCCTGGCGGGGGAGGTGGACGCGGGTGCCGTGCAGGTGCGTGGCTCCGTGCACTTGGCGCTGCACTACGAGCCGGGCGCCGCCGAGCTGCGCGTGCGCGTGATCCAGTGCCAGGGCCTGGCAGCCGCTCGACGCCGCCGCTCCGATCCGTGAGTGCCCAGCGGGGCGGCGGCTGGGAGGGGGGGTGCCCCCGCCATGCCCTGGCCTCGGGGGTCACTGGAGGGCACTCAGCACGAGGCCTGGCACATCTCCAGGTCCCAAGTGCTCAGGGTGGTGGCTGGGGACCCACCCCCACCCCAGGGGTGGAGAGAAGCCTCTGGAAGGCCCCTTAAACCCCTAGCCTTCACCCTCCTTGTCCCCAGCTACGTCAAAATCTACCTCCTCCCGGATAAGCAGAGCAAACGCAAGACGGCAGTGAAGAAACGGAATCTGAATCCGGTGTTCAACGAGACTCTGCGGGTGAGGCTCCGGGAGGAGGGAGCCGCGGGGACGCCCCTTCCCGCAGGCCTGGATGGCGGGAGCCGCCGTGCCCGGGCCTCCAGTTTTCCATCCTGCCCGGGCGACGGCAGGGAGACCCCGTTTGCGCCTTGTTTCCCAGCGCAGCCATTTTTGCAGCCATATTTTTTAGCATTGCCATTCTAGACCCCCATGAATGCCCTTCGGGGTCCCCCAGAAATCCATCCTGCCTGGGGCGTGGGAGAACCAGCTCCATCAACACCGATGCCAGGGCACCAGCGGTGCCCCACTAAAGCGCACCGCCTGTCCCCAGTACTCCGTCCCGCAGGCCGAGCTGGCGGGCCGCGTGCTGAGCCTGTCCGTGTGGCACCGCGAAAGTCTGGGCCGCAACGTCTTTCTGGGCGAGGCCGAAGTGCCCCTGGACACGTGGAACTGGGACTCTGAGGCCACCTGGCTGCCCCTGCAGCCCCGGGTAAGGCAGCCGGGCCCGCGTGGGGTCATCGGAGCCCGTCTTGCCCACGGACCCCGCATTCCACACACACAGCCTCCCCTCTGCCTTGCAGGCCTAGCCCTCCAGGAGCTGGCTGGCTCTTTCCACCCATCCCTCTGTGGAAACCACGCCCCTGCGCCCCGCCCACTCATCTAGCCACACCCCCTTGGTGTCTGAAGACTCCACCCCTTGGCGGCCCTTTCGCTTGGGCCTGCCGGTGACTAGCCCACCTCTGGCTCCCCAGGTACCCCCTTCCCCCGATGAGCTTCCTAGCCGCGGGCTGCTCTCCTTGTCCCTTAAGTACGTCCCTGCCGGCTCCGAGGGTGAGTAACCGTCCCACAAGAAGCCAAACTGGTTGGGCCCTGGGAGACGGGGGGACCCTGGTCCCACGGAGGAGGAGGTGGCCTGAGCTTGAGGAGGTGACTCTGCCTCGCAGGCGCGGGGCAGCCTGTGAGCGGGGAGCTGCACTTCTGGGTGAAGGAGGCTCAGGACCTCGTACCGCTGCGCTCCGGATCTCTGGACACATACATACAATGGTGAGGGGCTCCAAGGCCTGGCTGTGTCTTCCTGCTCCTAATCTCCACTCAGTCCCTTCCCTACATCCCCGATTGCCCACTGAGCAGGGGGAGCAGGGGTGAAAAGAACGCCGTGTATGGTCTGAAATCAGGGAAACTGAAGACAACTTTAAGGAGCTGCATTGCAGGGTGACTGGAGGGCGCCTACAGGACTTACTGTAGGACTTACTGGAGAGCTGAGGGACCACCGTGGCCCTCAGTGAAGAACCTGAAAGGCCAGCCTGTGGAGCTGGGCCCTGAACTTGTAGTTGAGGGGTTTTTTGTTTTGTTTTCTTCTTTCTAGAGATCAAGCCCAGGGCCTCACATGGGCTAAGTATATGTTCTCTAAGTATATGTTCTCTATATGAGCTGTTCCTCCAGCTCCACTGATTTTCAAAGTGAACTCTGGGGCTCTCTGAGGGAGCTTCTCCACTCTGGGGGAGTGAAGTGGATGTAGGCCTATCAGCGTCTGGATTCCCAGTCTATTCTCTCAGCTACTGTACTTTAGGGTAATGGTTGGTTTTTACAGAAAGGGTTCTGAGGTGTTGGAAATTAATTGGCCTGGGTGGGGTGATATAGCAGGGAGTCAGAGCTGTCATCCAGCAGTCCTGTAAACAGCTGTCAATTTCAAGGCAAGAGACCTGAAAGTCCGCTGATCGCAAAGCTTGTGGGGCAGTGAAGTCTGGATCCCCGGTCTCAGGCTGGAGTGAGGACCCTCTCTAGGGAGAAGGGGCAGGACTCAGTGACTAGCTGGAGCTAGAGGGTATGAGAGGGTAGTCATCTGATGCCAGGCCCCCTCCTCTCCAGCTCTGTACTGCCTGATGACAGTCGGGCCAGCCGCCAACGTACAAGGGTGATTCGACGCAGCCTTAGCCCAGTGTTCAACCACACCATGGTTTATGATGGCTTCGGTCCTGCTGACCTGCGACAGGCCTGTGCTGAGCTCTCCCTCTGGGACCACGGGGCCCTGGCTAGCCGCCAGCTGGGGGGCACACGCCTCAGCCTAGGTACAGGTAAGCAGAGCAGGGCCTTGAGGGAGCTGATCTGGGAGGCAGGGACTCAATTCATGGCCTTGCCCTTTCCTGAGCTCTTTCTACTGAGAACTGGGGGTGGTAGCAGGTTTTCCTTCAAGCTGCAGGGTCCAAGGTGACCATGCCTTCTACCCCTGCCCACCCACATCCAGGCAGCAGCTACGGGCTGCAAGTGCCCTGGATGGATTCCACACCCGAGGAGAAGCAGCTGTGGCAGACACTCCTGGAGAGGCCGTGTGAGTGGGTAGATGGCCTTCTGCCCCTCAGAACCAATCTGGTCCCCAGGGCATAGCTAGCCCTACCGAACGCCTCCCTGGCTCACCATCTCAGAGCCTGCCCTTGGTTAAAGTCAATAAAATCTGTCTCAAGGACAATAAGAGGCTGATGTTTGCTGGGCAGGGAGGTAAAGTGTTATAAGGAAGGAGCTGGGGGAGTGAAGGAGGCCAGATCTTTAAGGAAACACAGACACAGAGACCTCAAGAGGTTGTTCATTAGATACTCCCTATACATCTCTGAAGTTCAAAGACCAACATTTACATTTTGTTTAATAGTCTTTGGTTCTGAGTGCTGGGAAGGTGGCTCAGTGGTAGAGCACTTGCCTTGCATACATGAGGCCCTGGGTTCGATCCCTCCACATAAGCAGAAAAAAAAAAGCCAGAACTGGTGCTGTGGCTCAAGTGGTAGAGTGCTAGCCTTGAGCTGAAGAGCTGAGGGACAGCGCCCAGGCCCAGAGTTCAGGCCCCATGACTGGACCCAAAAAAAAAAAAAGTCTTTGGTTCTGGGTGCTAGTGGCTCATGCCTATAATCCTAGCTACTCAGGAGGCTGAGATCTGAGGATCGCGGTTCAAAGCCAGCCTGGGCAGGAAAGTCTGTGAGATTTTTTTTTTTTTGTCAGTACTGGGGCCTGAATTCTGGGCCTGGACGCTGTCCCTCAGCTCTTCAGCTCAAGGCTAGCACTCTACCACTTGAGCCACAGCGCCACTTCTTGCTATCTGTGAGATTCTAATCTCCAATTAACCATCAGAAAACTGGAAGTGGTGCCGTGGCCCAAACGGTAGTCTTGAGCTGAAGACCTGAGGGACAGCGCCCAAGCCCTGAGTTCAAGTGCCATGACCAACAACAACAAAAAAGGGTTGAGGCTGTGGCTCAAGTGGTAGAGTACCCGAGTTCAATCCCCAGCCCAGCGCACATACACAAAGAATTTGGATTTTAATTTGGGGATTGGGGTTTTAACTTATTGGTAGCGTGCTGGCTTAGCCAGCTCCAGGGCCTAGTTTGGTGGCCAACAACAAAAGGGAAGAAAAGAAGTCTTTGGTCATGTTTGCTGTGCTTGAGTGTTTGAGTCCCCTCACACACACCGATGCTACGCCTGGGCTCTGCCCTGGCTCCACCAGCCTGGCCTGTGGTTGTCCCCGGATCTTCAGGCAGGTGTGTCGGCAGTTGCTTGTATCTTCACAATCCATCTGTCGAGTCTTTCCTGCCTCTGATGTCTTCATTCAGCTTCTCGGGGCCCTGTGGTAACTAGCGTGGATCCTGTTCGCTGTGCCAAGATGGCTCTCCAGATTCGGCATACCATCCCTCCCCTGGGGAGTGTAACCAGTGTGGCTCAGCAGAGAAGGCACGGCTCTCCCTGGTAGCCACTATCAGCCTAATGCTGCTCTGACCCTAGGGGGTCTGGGTGAACCTAGGCGGGCTCATAGCTAGGGGCAGAGGAGAGCTAGTTAAGATCTGGCTGCCAGGAGACCTAGTGCATGGTCCTCCCTGGGGAAGCCGGTATATACCTGATTCGGGTATAGAGGAGGTCATCTCGAGTGGCAGAGGTGAGCAGAGCATGCAGGGTGAAGCTGTGGTTCAGCAGCTGGTTGTGGACCACGACCCACAGAAACAGGGAGAAATAAGATTCAGAAACATGTATCCAGGGGCTGGGAAGGTGGCTCAGTGGTAGAGCGCTTGCCTTGCATGCCTGAGGCCCTGGGTTCGATTCCTCAGCACCACATAAGCAAAAGAAAAGAAAAGAAAAAAGCCGGAAGTGGCGCTGTGGCTCAAGTGGTAGAGCACTAGCCTTGCGCTGAAGAGCTGAGGGACAGCGCCCAGGCCCAGAGTTCAGGCCCCACGACCGGACCCCCCCAAAAAAAGAAAGAAAGATATATCCAGAGATCTGGGTATTTCCTTCTACTACCTAAGAGCTAAGGCAGATCCACTTAACCCATCTAGACAATGGGAGGGGTGCAGTAAGAAGGACCTTTCCAGTTGTCTACTCAGGAGAATCAAGGTTCAAAGCCAGCCTCCAATTAACCACAAGAAAACAGGAAGTGGAGTTGTAGCCACAACTCAAAATGGTAGAGTGTTAGCCTTGAGCAAAAGAGCTCAAGGATAGCACCCAGGCCCTGAATTCAAGCCCCACGACCGAAGCAGGGGGGAAGAGTCCGGGAGGGGGGGAGATGGACAGAGATGGAGTGTTGGTTGGTGGGGGTCAGGGATGGCCAGCACACACATCCTCACCGTTTGGATGGTGCCTGAGTCCACACGTAGTTCCTGTAGCCACTGCACTAGGCCCTGGTCTGTGGGGAGAGAGGCTGTCAAGAAGTCAGATGAGCCTGAAATGCCTAGAGTGCTTCCTGCTAGGGGTAATCTTACATATCCCCTGATGTCTCGGCCAGGTCTGCTCACCAGTTCGCTCTGGCGCACAGGTACTGGTCTGGGCATTCACCCGCTGCAGGGCCCGGTGCAGCAAGGCCTGGCACTCCCGTTCCTTCTCCTCCAGGATTTCTCGCAGCCTGGTGGAGGCCAAGAATAGAATGAAGGAGCCAGTGTATTGAAGAATGTGCCGATTGTCTGGATACTTCCCTGGGGGGACCTTACCTGTTCGTCTCTGCTCTCAAGAGGCCCAGCTGCACTATCAGAGCTGGGGGCTCCTGCTTGGCTTCTGTGGGGAGCTGGCTGGGTGGAATCGGGGAGTCCTGCTGCCTCTGCTGGGCCTCTCTTTCTTTACTTAACTCCTCTGACCTCAGAGAGACGTCTTTCTTCTCTGTCTCTGCCAATCCAAGTGGGGTGAGATCAGACAGGGCGAGATGCTGGTTTGGACGCCCCCCCCTCCCCAGGTTCTAATAGTGAGGGTAGTTTAGGGGGAGAGAGCCCTGGGCTCTGGGCAGTGACTCAACAGGGCTGGTCTGAGAGGCTAACCGAAGTCACTTTCCCACGGGCTCCATCCCACCAAGCCCAGCCAAGCTGCTACCACCATCTGCATTCTGTTTGCCACGACCCCAGGCGCCACACCCTCGCCCCAGTAGGCTGGTGGACTCCAGCCAACCCAACCTCACCGGAGTCCAGCATCGCCAGGGTGGCCCGCACTGCACGGCTGAGCAGCGAGTCCAGCACGAACATCCAGTGTGGGCGGATCTGGCGCCTGCGGAGGATCTGCTTCACCTGAACAGCGAGAGAGGGTGTGGCAGAGGTCGCTGAGCCTCCCACAGAAGCGGGCCTTGCCTTAGAAAGATCTAGAAAGTTTTCTGCCTGAAGCAAGTGAGGTGGGAGGGCTTGGGGTCCAGGGAGGGGCTGGGCTGCTAGGACTGGCCAGACCAGCGTCTTCTTCAGAGAGGAGACATGGTGTCCTGGATCATTAAGTCCTTGCAAATTTCCAGCATAAGGATGATAGAACCCTGTCATCACGGAGCAGCCCTAACCCTGGGGAAGCTGTGTTCTCACCGCCTCCGGGAAGGCAAAGAGCGGCCCATGGAGAAGTGTAGGCTCAAGGCCCTCGGCTCGCAGCTGTGCTTGTAGCATCCCAAGTTCCTGGTTCAGCTGCCGGCGGTTGGGGGTGTGAATGTGTGCACCAAGGCAGCGCAACAGCTGTTCCACGTGATTCCTGCTCAGGTGGGAACCCTAAAAGACAGAAGGGTGGTCAGCAGTGTCCGCCCGGAGAGATACTGGTGGGTGGGGAGAGGCAATCAGCCACTGTGGACCACGGTCCACCACCAGGGGCCTCTGGGCAGCCACCCACCTGCTCCTGCTCCTGACACAGATTCTCTGCCAGCATGGGCAGCTCCTGCCCCAGCACCGCTGCCAGCATGGCCCGCCGCTTGCTCTCCTGGTGCAGAAGGCTCAGCCCTGAGCTCTCCTCTGGAGATGTGGGCTCCTCCGCTCCAGGCTCCTCAGGCACCCTGGGCAGAATGGGAAGAGGCCGAGGGAGGGCAAATAACATGCTCCAGCCACCGCTCACATAGAGTTGGAATCTGACTCTTTTTTGGTCAGTCGTGGGGCTTGAACTCTGGGCGCTGTCCCTCAGCTCTTCAGCTCAAGGCTAGCGCCACAGCCACAGCGCCACTTCCGGTTTTCTGAGTAGGTTATTGGAGATGAGAGTCTCACAAACTTTCCTGTCCAAGCTGGCTTTGAACCATGATCCTCAGATCTGTACCTTCTGAGTACCTAGGATTGCAGGCATGAGGCGCCAGAACCCGGTGGAATCTGACTCTTACTTTAATGTCTATCTCCCAGGAGTAATGAGATTAAATCCAGTGCTGAAGGTGAGGGCAGTAAGCACATGTCAGGGTGGCTGGGAGAACACAGGGAAGCATCAGATGCCCACTTTGCAAGTAGTCAAGAAGCCCAGGCCCCCAAGGCAAGACCAGGCAAAAGGAACCCTCCGCAGGGTCCTAGATCTCACCTTAGTTGGCTGGTGTCTCCATAGCTGAGGCAGCGTTTGGGGGGGCTGGGTGGGTGCTGGGAAGGTGCCTGAGGGCTTGGGAATGTCTGGGACTGGGTGGCAGAATCAGCTGCAGGAATGGGACCAGCCAGAGGGGCATCTGAGGGAGGGAAAAGCCGTCAGCCCCTGGCCTGCACAGCAACCCTGCCCGGATGGAAGGCAGCAAAGGCGGTCTCCGTTTACTTCCACAGCACCTGAGGGCCGCCGGGTGTGGCGGCGAGGAGAGCCAGGACTGCGGCTCCTCTTCCCTGGCTGCAGGAAGGGATCCTCCAGCAGTGCTTGGGCACTGGCTCGGACACAGGGGTCTGGCTCAAAAGTTCGGAGGAGGAAGGCTTTGGCCTCAGATGATAGAGAACTAGGCATTGGTGGATGCACCTTGTACATGCCCACCTGGGGAGAGGAGACAGGAAGGGAAAATACGAGTCAAGAGTTTTTTTGTTACCCTCAATCCTGGGGCTTGAACTTAGTGGCCTGGACACTGTCCTTGAGTTTCTTTTGCTCAAGGCTAGCACTCTACCACATGAGCCACAATGCCATCTCTGTTTTTTTCTACTTATGTGGTACTGAGGAATGGAGGTACTGAGGGCTTCATGCATGCTAGGCAAGCACTCTACCACTGAGCCACCTTCCCAGCCCAGGAGTCAAGATTATTACAGATGTGCCAGGCTAGGCCTGGCCCCATCTAATCCCCATGAGGATCTCACCTGAAACATGGCAGCCTGAGGACTCCCCAGCTCATGAAAGGGTGGGTGACCTGTGGCCATCTCAATCACAGTACAGCCCAGTGACCAGATGTCAGCTGCCTTCCCATACCCTCGAGGGCCCTGGTCAATGATTTCTGGGGCCATATACTGTAGAGTCCCTAGAACAAGAGCAGAGCAGCAATGCCCATCTGGGCTTTAGCACCAGAGTGAGGGGCCACCATCACCCTCTGGCTGCCTGTACCCATGCTTAGCTTATTATCCAAAACCCTTTCCATTGCCTACTTTGGTATTCAAACATCTGTGCTACCCAAAGGTCCATCACCTGCCAAGGCTCCATCATCATCGCTAGGCCGCATTGTCTTCACGGATTCCATCATATCATGTATCTAACGTTGAATCACACCCCATGTGCCACCACCCACTTCGGCCAGCTTAGCCTGCATCAAGGTACTACCTTCAGTTTCATCAGTTATCCAAGTGCCCATTCTAGGTCCTATCAATTCTCCCCCTGTCCCAATCACCTGCCTCGGCTCCATCCTGTATCAGAACTATAACTCCACGTGTAAGAGAAACCCCATTTCCCTAGGAGGCTCCAAGAATTCAGCCACCCCGTTACCTGTGAAGGTCTCCGTGCACGGTGTGATGCCTGCCAGCCGCTTGGAGGTGCCAAAATCAGAGATCTTGAGCAGCCCACTGAAGGTGTTGATCAGCACATTGTCACCCTGATTGAGTGGATGTTGTGCTTTGTGGGCTGGCCCTTGAAACAGACCCCTCTCCCAGGACCCCCATCACTTGGGGGTCCCAGCCTGGCCAAGCCTCTCTCAACTCCCCCCCCCTGCCCTTCCACATAGATGCCCCCAGTGGAAATTGGTGCCACCCTGTCTCACTGGGGTCAGTCATGGATCTGACCTTGATGTCCCGGTGCACAATGCGGTTGTCATGCAGGTAGCTGAGTCCCTGTAAGATCTGCCGTGTGTAGAAACTAATAGTACTCTCGTTGTCCTTCAGAGGTCCCCACACAGACCGCAGCAAGGAGGACAGGCTACCTGGGCAGATACAATCCAAGTTCCTCCACAGAATCCACTCACTCCACCCACATCTTTCTGTTCCCAGGCCCTGACACACCCAGACACGCAGCTAATTCTGAGAGACACCACCCACGCACGCACCCTAGGGCTCATTCTCCCCCCAGGGCTCTCCACCCCCTGCCTGGCGCCATTCCCAAGCCCCACACCTCCAGGTTTCACTCCCGTCCCACCTCCAGGCACTTCTTCCATGAAGATCTTCAGGTATCTGCCCTGGCTGGCTGAACCCAGGTAGCGCACGATGTTCTTATGGCGCAGGCGTTTGTGGAGAGCGATCTCTTCATGCAGGGGCTGAGAGAACCTGGGGAGGTAGGGGAGAGAGGATGATTTGGACTGGGTTACCGGTTGCTTATGCCTGTAGTCCTAGTTACTCAGAAGGCTGAGATCTGAGGATCCCAGTTCAAAGCCAGCCTGGGCAAGAAAGCCTGTAAGAATCTTACCTCCAGTTAACCAACAAAAAGACCAAAGTAAATGGAGCCGTGACGCAAGTGGCAGAGCCTTGAGCAAAAAAGCTAAGGGGTGGTGCCCAGGCCCTGAGTTCAAGCCCCAGAACCAACGCTTGCAGAGAGAGAGAGAGGGAGAGAGAGAGAGATTTGGGCAGAGATGCTCCTCCTAATCCTATTCCTGCAAGGTAAACCCCCTGGGCCCACAAGCCCTTCTAACCTCACCCTTCCCTATAACCCCGCCCACAGACCACCCCAGATTTAGCCCCACCCACCACAGCTCTACTGTCAAGCCATGGGCCTCAGGTTACATCCCCCACAGGATCTAGCCAGACCTCCCCTGGCTTTCCACCACTGATCATTAGGAATCCATCTATAGGTCCCTTCCTCTGGGTCTGTTGATGCGCACCCTCTTGAACCCCTGAATACACATGGCCCAACACACCAACCTGCTGTCCCGTTCTGGGATTTCCTTGATGGCAATTCGGACTTTGGTGTGCCGATCGCGTCCTGCGTACACCACCCCATACGTGCCTTTGCCCAGCACCAGCCGCTCACCAGTCTCCAAATATTCATAATCAAACTACAGGGTGACGGACAGCAGGGCTCAGCAGAGCCCAGAGTCGTTCCCTTCACTCTCTTCTAGGCCCCCCTGGAGTCCATGTCCACGTCCTTACCTCTAGCACCTCTCCCACGCCCACCGCCTCCTCCGGGCGGGCTGTGGACTCTGGATTTGTCACCAAGGCCTGAATCAGGCTGCAGAACCTGAGGGGTGGGGGGTCAGGCAGGCAGGAGGGGCATCTTGGACAGGAGCCTACCCAGGAGCTCCAGGGGGATGTTAACTCTCCCTTTCTCTCATTTCTCCCCAGCACCCCCACCCCCCACGAAGTCCCCCAACCCCAAAAGGCCGCGCACCACTGGCAGCGCTCCACGCTGGGAAAGCACAACTGGATGTCCTGGGCAGGAGGAAGCGCGTAGAGGAAGCAGCAGCGCTCATCCCGCTTGGAGACGCTGGGGAAGGGTGGATGGAGACACCAGTGAGCCTCAGCCCTGGGGACAGTGGCCCAGCCAGTCCACAGGTCCTGCCTCTCACCTGACACCGCAAATGGAGCCCACAGGGAGCGTCCAGGTAGAGAGATCCTTCTGTGAGAAGAAAGAAGGCTTTTAGATGGGCACCGGCTCCTGCTTGTAATCCTTGCTATTCAGGAAGCATGAGTTCTGAGGGTTGGGGTTGGAAGCTAACTAAAGCAGGGAAGTCTGTGAGACTCTTTTTTTTTTTTTTGCCAGTCATGGGGCCTGAACTCTGGGCCTGGGCGCTGTCCCTCAGCTCTTCAGCTCAAGGCTAGTGCTCTACCACTTGAGCCACAGCGCCACTTCTGGCTTTTTCTGCTTATGTGGTGCTGAGGAATCGAACCCAGGGTCTCATGCATGCAAGGCAAGCGCTCTACCACTGAGCCACCTTCCCAGCCCGTCTGTGAGACTCTTATCTCCCAATTAACCAGCAAAATGTCAAAAGTGGAGCTGTGGCTTCAGTGTCAGAGTGCCAGCCTTGAGGAAAAGTTAAGATACAGTGCCCAGGTCCTGAGTTCAAGCCTTAGTACTACCATGTTCCCTCTCTCTCTCTCTCTCTCTCACACACACACACACACACACACACACACACACACACACGAAGGAGGAAGAGGAGGAAAAGGAGGAGGAGGGAGGAGGAGGAAAGAAGAGGAAGAGGGAGGAGGAGGAGGAGGAAAAAAAGAGGTCTCAGGGGAGGGTGCTTGGAGATGGGGGAAAAGGCCCAAAGGAAGAAGCACATAGCAGTGCAATTCACCTGGGTCTCTGTCTCCAGAAGACTTAGGGTCACTGCACTCACTGGATCAGTACCCTGAACTTGAAGCCTTGCGGGCAGCAGTACTTTGTTCAATTCCAGAACCAGCACCTGGGAGCCGTGGGGAGGAAGATCAGTCAGAAGAGGCTCACCCCTTTTCGGGGTTTTCCCTACCCACAGGCCTCACCAGATACTGGTCTTCCTGGGGAGAGTCTCTCTGGAAAGGCTGGCAGGACTGTAGCAAGAAGTGGAGCCAGAAGTGAGCGTGCAGCAGGGTTCCCCCCGAGGGCTCTGGGGTGGGTCTGAAGTGCTGGTAGAGCAGGAAGGTTTCCATCACTGACACCAGGTACCTGTAGGTACCACCTTGTCCTTAGCTCAACCCAGCTGGCACGCCCAGGCTGGATGTCAGTAAGACATGGGTGTGGGGTGACATGGGCACTGGGCTGGAAGTGGGGAAGTTAAGGTTTGGGGTTCAGTGCCAGTGGATATGGGTGCAGAAGCCAATAGCCCAGGCTGGGAATGTAGAAGGGGCCACTTACCATATGGGGGCATTGAGCTTGTACAGCTGCTCTGCAGCCAGCACCACCTGGATGGGGTCATTCGCAAGGATCTGGGCTCCCAGGTAGAAACCTACATCCCAGTAATACTGCATCTTCTCCACGCAGCCTTTGCGGGCCAGCAGGCAGCCCAGCTTCATGCCTGAGGGAGCAGGACACGAGGTACAGTGAGCTCAAGCAGGGGTGGGTAAGGCCCAAGTGTAGGTCTCATCATGTGTATGGGCCTGAGCATAGCTAGGAACACAGATCTGGGTGTGGCAAGCTCACAGGTGGGTGAGGGCATGGCTCAAGTGGCAGAACGCATACCTAGGAAGCATAGCAAGCATGAAGCCCTGAGTTCAAAATCCTATACCACTAAGTACAGACAGGTGAGCTTGGATGCTAGTGGATTCAGAATTCAGTGTATAAATGAACACCAGCAGGAATCTGACAACAATTTTGGCTCAAGGTCTCCTGAGGGCCCAGGGTGGGCATAAGAAAAGCTCAGTACAAGTATAAGTGAGTATAAGGATGAACTCTAGCTGGGCACTGGTGACTCACACCTGTAATCCTAGCTACTCAGGAGGCTGAGGATTGCAGTTCAAAGCCAGCCCAGGCAGGAAAGTCTGTGAGACTCTTCTCTCCAATAAACCACCAGAAAACCAGAAGTGGTGCAGTGGCTCAAGTGGTAGAGGGCTTGCCTTGAGCTAAAGAGCTGAGGAACAGCGCTCAGGCCCAGAGTTCAAGCCCCAGGACTGACAAAAAACAAACAAAAAAAAAAGGATGAACTCAGTTCCTGCCTCTCTCCAGGTCCTTCTGGACCTTGGCTGGAGCTGGGGGGAGCTGGCTCACCTATCAACTGGAGCTCCTCGGAATCCTCAAAGTGCTGGCCAGCTGCGATGAGGAGCACGGCTGCGTTGATGCCCGAGTGCAGGCTGGGCTCCACATCGAAGGCCTTGCGATACCTGGGGGTAGGATTGAGTGGGCGGGTGCCCACATAAGCTCCGCCCCTTATCCCACTGGCTCAGTCCTCCACTCACTCTCTTGTACCCCTTACCAATGATAGGCCTGCTCCAGATGTCCAACCTCCCGGAATCCAGAGCTGAAGAACATGTCCTTGTAGACACGGCCACACATGCAGTACAGATCGGGCGCCACAGGGCCCTCGAACTGGACCAGCGGCAGCAGCACAGCCAGTGCTTTCTCCCGGTCCCCAGGCTTGTTCCTCCTAAGGACAGGGGGAAAAAGCACTGAAGATCATCCTGATGGCTCTGACCCAATCAAGCTAAGAGCCCTAACAAGCAGGAGCTTTTTAGGGTCCTGACACTGACCCCTCCCCCAGATGATCTAGACTCTTGTCAACACTGACCTCTGGGTCAGTAGTGACAGAGGATCGAAGTGCTTCCGAGCTGCAAGAGCAGCTGTGACCACATGGAAGCTGCTATCACCTCTCTTGTCCCTGCCAGGTAGCAGTAACCCAGAACAGAAGAGACCTTTTGGGTCAGATCCCAGATCAACAAGTTCCTTGAAGCATAGTGATCCCAGACAGCAGGGACCCAGGCCACAGAGCCCCCCCCCCCTCCATGGCTCTCACTCAGCCTTGCTCCACACTCACCGGTTGAGGGCAAATGTGTAGTGGAAGCAGACATTGTGCTGCTCGGCCACATCATAGGTGGGCAAGGCCTGCAGCGTCTCCACCAGCTCAATGATGGCCGAGTAGTCCTGTGTGAAGGAACCGGCATGAGGAGCCCTCAACCTGGAGGAATCCCGGGACAGGATTCCTGCCCAGATTCTGCACACCTCCATCAGGCCCAGCAGACCACACCTTATGTGGAAAATCCATTGTGTGCCCACACTGCTGGGTTCCCTACCTCACCACAAAGTGGAGGCGTGGCTAAAGTGGTAGAGCACCAGGCTTGAGAGAGAAAAACAAACAAACAAATAAAAAAAGCCAAGCAGCCAGGTGGCAGTGGCTCACACCTGTAATCTCAGCGAGGCAGTAGGCTCAGATCTGAAAATCGCAGATAGAAGCCAATCTGGACATGAAAGTCCATAGGACTCTTCTCTCCAATTAATCACCAAAAAAAAAAAAAAAAAGAAATAGAGCTGTGTGGCTCAAGTGGTAGAGCGTTAGTTTTGAGCAAAAGAAGCTTAGGGAATTCAAGCCCCAGGACACACACACACACACACACACACACACACACAGAAAGCCAAAGTGGAAAAATGGTTGGGAGGCCCTGAGTTCAAGCCCCAGTATTGGCATAAAAAAAGAAAAGAAAGAATCCCAACCTAACACCTGTCCTGGGAGGCAATGGTATCATCATTCCCTACTGCAAGTAAGGAAACTGAGGCGCAGAGAGCTTAGACAATTTGCTCAAAGCTAGCAGTGACCAAATGGCCCAGCCGGTCCCCAGCAATGCCACTCACCTGCACATCACGGTACGACAGCAAGAGGTTCATGATGATGTCGGGGGTCAGCAATTCCACGCTGTCCAGTCTCCTCTGCAGGCGAGCCAGCTCCTGCCTCAGCTGCTGCCCACTGAACCGCTCCCGGGCCTGCCGGATACTCTGCCGAATGGTCTCCCGGAAATAGCCACTGATGACCAGGCCAGGAGAGAGAAAGAACATGGTAGGCGTGTCCCTCATCCCGTGCCCACTATACCTATATCAGTCTCTTCCCAGTAGGCCCCTATTACCAAGAGTCTGTTGGTGTGGCCTCCAACAGGCGGGCAAACCGGCCTACCAGTGGTGTGAGCAGAGCCTCAGTGCCCGCCCCAGCCTGTACCAGTCCATCAGCCATGCCCCTCAGGAGGCCTGCATCACCACACAACACACGACCAGCGGCCGTCACCACATAGGGGATCAATGTGTAGCTGCCAATGCAATCCTGGTGGGAGGAAGGCGGGAGTTGGTAGAGGTCATCTCAGGGTTAGAGAGGGGCAGGAAGAGGTCAGCAAGGACTGGAATAACAGGAATGGGCCACACTTCATCAAAGGGGGCCTGCAGAGAACTGGGGGTTACATGGAGCCTTAAGAGGTCAGAGGTAATGGAAACCAAGAATATTAGTGGAGGTCAGAGGTCAAAGGGCACACAGGAATGAGAAATGGATTCTGCTCACCGAATTCTTCTGGAAAACATCCTCCTGCAGAAGGAAGATAGTGAGATGTTAGCGTAGGCCTCACGCCAACTCTCACCTGTTCCCACCAGCCCCCTTGGCCACCTACCCGCAGGGCCTGCAGGTCAGGGAGGTCAGCTTGGGAGCAGAGGAGTACGTTGTTGGTCATGCTGAAGCTCTCACGCACACCAAGGTGGTAGAACAGGGAGGGCTGTGCCAGGGAGCTGCTCACCTCCAGCACCACCACGTCTGTGGGTACAGGGGTACAAGCCCTGAGCCCTGAAGCCCAGGGAAAGAAGCCTGGGGGTACAGCCTGGCTCCACGTGCCTTGCTGTGGGACTCCAGCCAGGTCCATTTTGCTCTGGGCCTGTTTCCCCATTTTTGGGGCTCCCCAGCATTTCACTGGGGAGGGAGAGGGAGGGGTGAATCTTTTGCACGGTGTAGAAGAGGAACTGGGCGCACTGGCCTGGGGCCCTGCCTTTCTTGTGCAGAGTCTGTGAGCAGCGTGATTGGGGGTCAGACGGTGATCCAGAGCTTGTCCCAAGGCTGTGTGGGCAGCAGGAGCCGTGCGATCACACCCCCTCCCCCGGTGTTCAACCTAGACACCATCATCACAGTGTGTAGACCCTCTGTACCTGCACCTGTGTCATTCACTATGTCCAACTGTATCTCTGTGTGACAAGATCTGCTAAGTGCCTCTGTGACTCGACATAGATGTGATTTGAGTCATTCTAAGACCACGTCTCTCTGCGTCCTCATCGTCGCGTCGACCTTCATTTGTAGGCAGTAATTTCATGTGCATCCAGGAAACGCAGGTTCCCGGACTCCGTGCACAAATAAGAAGCGGAGGCAGGGCATCCGGGTTGGCGGGAGGGAGAGGTGACACTGGCCTTGGGGTGTCGCCCGGGACCGCTCCCGGTCTCCAGCGCCTGGGCAGCCGCTTCTCCGAAGCTGTTTCCTCCCTCGGGGCCCAGGCCCGGTGGGTCTCTGCGCTTCCCTTCCCGCCTCTCTAGCCCGATCCTTGGGTGCAGTAATACCGGGATCTCTAAACCCAGCTCTACAGGAATGGGCCCCCACCCCGCTCGCGGGCCTCCCTTGCGTAGCCCTAGGTAAGATGGCCCATGCTGCGCTCCAGTCCCAGCGCAGGGCCACACGCCTTCCTTCCTTGACCACGCCCCCGACGTCTAAGCCCCGCCCCATCTTTGGCACCGCCCCTTAGGAAGAGTGTTTAAATTCCACTCCATACCCCAGAGCCAGGCCTAGTCCCCTCAATCTACTTTTGGGCCTGAGCACACTCCAGAGGCCCCTCAATCGCACAGTCATCACAGCCCCGTCTCCGGTCTTTTAACTTTAATCCCGAGCCCCTAGGCCCGGTATCCACCTCCACCCAGTCCTGGCCCCGCCCATCGCTCCGCCCATCGCTCCGCCCCCTCGCCCACGCCCCGCCCCGGGCGCCTACCCGCGTTGTAGAAGGAGTCCAGCGCCGCGGTGTCGCCCAGCGCCAGGGTTCCGAAAGGCAGGCTGTGCAGCCGGGGCGCTGGCCGGGGCCCCGGGAGCTGCGCGCAGGCCTCGCGCAGGCAGCGCAGGGGCAGCGGCTCCACCTCGGTTCCCGCCCCAGGCTCCACCCCGGGCTGCGGCTCTCGGGTCAGCACATAGACCACGCTGAGCGGCCGGCTCCGCGCGCAGCCCCGGCCCGGGGACGCAGCCAGCGGCCGGCCCCGGCTCAGCGCCTCGGCCAGCGGGTCCTGCCAGCAACTGCCCGCGCGCTCCAAGGTCCCAGCCCGGGGACACGGCCCCTCCATGCGGGGACGCTTCGGCGCGAGGAACGGGGACGGTGGCCGATCCGGGGGTCAAGTGAAGAGCTGAGAATCCCTTAGGAGATCGGGGGATCCAGACGCCGACCGGACGTCCCGTTCCAGAAATCCAGAGTAGAGAGACAAGGAAAAAACCTGAGCGCAGATGTGCAAGGTCCTGACGGTGGGGAATCCGGAACTGGGCTCCAAGAGTCTGGGGTACCGGTGATCTGAGGCCCGGGGTCACGGGGGAGCCCTGGGGTCCGGCCGGCAGCGCCTGCCACCCCGACTTCTGTGGGGAGCGCCGGCACTCGGTCCTCCCCTCCCGGGCAGGCCCGGCCCAGCCCTTTCCCGAAGTGGGAAAGCTCCACCCTCGACCCTGGGGCAGTGCCGCTCCCCGGCGGCTGGGGACTCGCCTCTCCCTCGCTCCTCTCCCGCCGGAGCCTCCGACAATGGCCTCTTCCGGAACAGCCTGTGCCCGTCCGTGCACGCCGCCGGGGACTGCTCGCTGCAGATGCTCGTCCCACGTGTGCCCGGGCCGCGGCTGGGAACAAGCCCAGATCCACTGAATGAACTGGACCTCACAGCCCCACGAGCAGCAGCCCTCGGCCCCGGAGTGGGGCCTGCCAGAATCCCACCACAGGTCCCTGCTGACCTATGACCTCTACCCAGAACCTAACCATGAGATCTGAGAAACACTGCAAAGACTACCTACCCTTTCCCAGAAACTGCATGTGAGGAAAATGGAGGAGAAAGGAAGGAAACAGACTGCGAGGGTCACAGCCTTCCCCGGGCTTGGAGACTGTGTGTCAGAGCTGGGACAGGAGCTGGGTTTTGTGAGATCGGAGCAAGGAGGCAGAGGTTAATGCAAAGCCATTAGGTTTGAGGAGGTGGCCGGCATTTCGGTTGGGCCCACAATGGAATGTTTACAGCTGGACTTGGGTGGATTGCCCTGTCTGCACATCAAGCACATCTGCACACACCTGCGGTTTTGCCTGGTGTCTGTAGCACCTGGGACAATAAGGTGGGGGTCAATTCTTCACTCCAGCACTCTAGGTCAAGGGTGTCCCAGCCTCAGCTCCCCAAGAATCTTTCTTTCTCTCTTTCTCTTTCTTTCTTTCTTTCTTTCTTTCTTTCTTTCTTTCCTTCTTTCTTTCTTTCTTTCTGTTTTTTGTTTATCAGTCGTGGGCCTTGAACTCTGGGCCTGGGCGCTGTCCCTCAGCTCTTCAGCTCAAGGCCAGCACTCTACCCCTTGAGCCACAGTGCCACTTCCGGTTTTCTAGTGGTTAATTGGAGATAAGAGTTTCATGGAATTTCCTGGCCAGGCTGGCTTTGAACCATGATCCTCAGATCTCAGTCTCCTGAATCTCTAGGATTACAGGCATGAGCCATCGGCACCCAGCTCAAGAATCTCTAACCTCTACTATGAATTCTTGTGTAAACCTCAGCAGACCCCAAAATCAGGAACTGAGGACTTACAGAGGTTAGGTCATTTGTCCATGGCCAGTCAGCTACATTTCAGAATAGGATCCCCACAAGGACTCTTTATCTGCTTACTTCTGCTGTCGCTTAATATGATGTGGCTTTACTTCCATGTTCATTGCTGCACTGTTCACAATAGCCAAGATATGGAAACAACCCAGATGCCCGACTCTAGATGAATGGGTCCATAAAATGTGGTACCTATACACAGAAGGATTGACGATGTCCCCCCCCCCATTGTCCCAGGCCTGCCCAGGCAGGCAGGGCAGTCCACCTAAGCCCAACTGTAAACATCCCATTGTGGACCCAACTGAAAGGCCCCCACCTTCCTTGACCTAGGGGCTTCTCATTAACCTCTGCCTCCTTGATCAGATCTCCTATAAAACCCCAGATCCTGCCCCAACTCGGGGGCACAACCTCCAAACTGGAAGGAAGGTCTGTGCCCCTCGATGTTCTGCAATAAACAGTCCTCGCCTGTTGATGATCGAGTCCAGCCCTTTTCCATTCTCCTCCATTCTTCTGACATACACAATGGAATATTATGCAACCATTAGAAAGAACAAAATAATGGCATTTGCAAGGAAAATTGATGGAACTAGAACAAATCATGTTGAGCAAAATAAGCCAAGATCAGAGAGACAAATGGCACATATTAAATTCAAAATGCAACAAGATATGACAAAGTACATAGGACTCAAGAGACAAAGGACCTCTTCTTAATTTTTTGTATTTTTAGATGATTCCACCTATGGTACATACATGTGCACATCTGAGGAAAGCTAGGATGGCACAAAGTCAGACGGAAACAGGTGAAAAATACAGCAAAAGTGTGCAAGAGCTGCACTGGAGACTGATGAAAGTGAACTGAGCAACTCGGGCAGCGATGGGAGGAGGGACTGAGAGAGAAAGAGGGAACAGCTCACACTACGCAAAAGGAAAGAAATGTACACATCACCCGATTTGGAAGAAAGAGTTGTATTGTCAAAGCCTGGAGAGTTCACAAGCTTTATAGGCCATGATATTGACAGCCTTGTAAAAATGTGTTTGTGACGTTAGCTAAGCATCACCATCCCACAATACGTAATCCCACAATTTATGTAATCACTTGAAAAATATGACGTGGCTTTGGAGATATAATATGCCTCATAAATGCTAGCCAGTGGCTTTTTTTGTTGGGAAAATGGAAGGTCTGTGCCTTTGCTATTCCTCAATAAACAGTCCTTACTGTTGACAATCAATTCCGGGCTATTCCTTTTCCATTCTCTCCCATTTTCCCAACACTTTCACCTCATGGGGGTGAAAAGTGCCCATTTTTTATTTGATCTCTGGTTCAAGACAGCATTTTTTGTTGTCAATTGTGGGGTTTGAACTCAGGGCCTGGGCACTGTTGTGGAGCACATGGGCAGCAAAGATGGCGCTGGGAGGGGGTTGAGTGGGCAGAGCCTACTTTACTGTAGAGCACATGGGCAGCCAAGATGGCGCTGGGGGAGGGTTGAGTGGGCAGAGCCCAATTGATCTGCCGATAGGTGCCTAACCAGCCCCTGAAGGCTCAGGTGAATGATAGGGTGTGACCTTGACAGTGATTGGTTCCTCTTCCTCCCTTACCATACCACCCACCCTTTTTGTCTTTAAAAAGGGGCTGCTCTCTGTTAATAAACGAGTTTTCTACCTGCTGGATTTGGCTTCTTGCTGTGTCTGATTGTCTCCTGGGCTGAGGGAGGCTAGGGAACGGGCGAGCGCCGCACTTACCTTTCCTTGGACCCCGTCCGTCTTTTGTGGGAGGGACAAAGACCCAACACACTGTCTCTGAGCTCTTTTGCTCAAGGCTAGCATTCTACCATTTTGATCCACAGCACCACTTCTGGTTTTCTGGTGGTTAGTTGGAGATTAGAGTCTCACCAACTTTCCAGGGTGGAGGGGTGGCCTTAAACTGCAATCCTCATATCTCAGCCTCCAGTGTAGCTAGGATTACAGGCATGAGCCACCAGGACCTGGCTCAAGCCAGCTTTTTACTGGACAGAAAAGAAGCCGTAAGGGATGAGAACTTGGATGTAACCAAGGCTAGGGTAGAAAACAGCTCACCAGAAACTGCAAAGGAACAGAGGAGGTAAGAAAGCTGTGCAATTCCCACTACAAAATGATTTGCTAAGCCAGGTGCTAGTGGCTCAAGTCTAGCTATTCAGGAGGCTGAGATGTGAGGATCATGGTTCAAAGCCAGCCTGGGCAGGAAATTCTGTGAGTCTCTTATCTCCAATGAGCCACCAGAAAACCGGAAGTGGCGCTGTGGCTCAATTGGTAGATCACTCACCTTGAGCTGAAGATCCAAGGGACAGCACACAGGCCCAGAATTCAAGCCCCATGACTGACAAAAGACAAAAAAGAAGAAAGAAAGAAAGAAAGACTCAATGATTTGCAGCACTGGTCAATCATCGCTGGGCTCCACCTGTAATCTTAGCTATTCAGAAGACTGAGATCTCAGTATCCTGGTTCAAAGCCAGATGAATCCAAGAGACTCGTCATCTTCACTTACCTCCCAAAAGAGCTGGAAGTGAAGCTGTGTCTCATGTGGCAGAGTGCCAGCCTTGAAAAAAAAAAAAAAGGCCAGGGACAGCACCCAGGCCCTGAGTTCAAGCCCCAGTCTAGGCACAAAATAAGTAGATTCTTTTAAAATGAGTATCTAAATAATAAAAAAAAATTCTTTGTAAAATGGAACTTAAACTTACATGCCTCTGCCCATAGGGCTTTCCCCAGTAACTAGAAGAATACTGAAAACCAGACAAAGGGTTAAAATTCTTTATTTTAAAATGTGGACAGGGAAGCAGAGGTGGGTGGAATGGGGAAGTGGCTGTGGTTCCTGAAGCTGTACAACAAAGTGAAGGGTACTGTTTTCTAGGTTGACCTAGCGAAGGGTGGGGTTTTCTAGGTTGGCTTAGCAAAGGGTACTGTTTTCTAGGTTGACCTAACGAAGCATCATCTGAACTCTACGGTAGGGGTGGCCCACACCTCGGCCTGAGGCCCAGTCAATGCCATACTTGTGGGCAGTGGCTTCAGACATGGCATAGCGCCCATTGAGGTTGGACCGGTAGCAGGAAGCGTACCACCAGGCACCATGGACTGTCACTGCACAGTTGGACTTGCTTAGGTCATGGTCAGCATCATAGGTGGAAAAGGGCTTCCCGCTGTGGAAGCTCAGAGAGTCCCCTGCACAGAGAAAACAGAAGGCATCTGGGTGTTCCACACAATGCCTGGATCCTTGGAGATGCTGCTCCAAGACCACCTCATATCAACTCTGAGGTGGACATTAGACAACATTTTCAGCAAGTCCCAGGGTGGTAGGACTTGAACTCAGGACCATCTTGCTCCAGGGTGCCGGCTCTTTCCCCTTCAGAGTCCCCATCTTCCCCTCCCACCTCTATCTCTCCTCAGCGCTGGTCAGCAGCCTGAGCAACTCTACCAGGGAGAGCTGGAGGAACACCTCTTAGTGCCTGGGAGGAAAAGGAGTGTCCCCAGTGTGTCCCCCCATAACAGCTCCCCTTTTATATCTCTCCCAACACCACTGTTTGTTTCTCTGAAAGATTTCTCTACTTCTCCTCCCAAAGCAGGAAACACAGACAAGCAACAGAACCTCTGTCTCTGTGCTTCTCTGTCTGTCTGTCTCTGTCTCTGTCTCTCTCTGCATCCCTGCAATTTTTTTTTTTTTTTTTGTCGGTCATGGGGCTTGAACTCTGGGCTCTGTCCCTGAGTTCTTCAGCTCAAGGCTAGCGCTCTACCACTTGAGCCACAGTGCCACTTCTGGTTTTCTGGTGGTTCATTGGAGATAAGAGACTTGTGGACCAGCACCTGCCCACATTTTTTTTTTTAAGAGAAGAAACTGAGAAGCTGGGCACTGGTGGCTTACACCTGTAACCCTAGCTACTCAGGAGGCTGAGTTCTGAGGATTGCAGTTCAAAGCCAGCCCAGGCAGGAAATTCCATGAGACTCTTATCTCCAATTAACCACCAGAAAACCGGAAGTGGCGCTGTGGCTCAAGTGGTAGAGCGATCGCCTTGAGCTGAAGAGCTGAGGGACAGCGCCCAGGCCCAGAGTTCAAGCCCCACAACTGACCCCCCCAAAAAAATAAAAAAGAAAAAGAAAGAAACAGAAGCTGTGCCAGGGAAGACATTTACCAATATCACACAGCGTGTGACTGACAGACCAGTGTACAGCCAGGGCCCTCATCTTTCCCTACTGTGCCATCCTGTCTCTGGCCTGCCATTTCTCAGATGACAAAACTGAGTCCCATAGAAGGGAAGAAGTTATGTAGGCTCATTTGTGGAGGTAAAGTACTGGCAGGGGAGGGGGGGTGGGAGTCGACCTCTGTCCCCTGTTTCCTTCCTCTGAGGCCCCACATCGAGCCCCACTTACCTGCTGTGCCCTCTAAGAACTTGCCTAGCACCAGCTGGTAGTGATCCACCTCTCCAAGGAGGTGGAAGGCTGCATAGTGGGCGAAGGTGCGGTTGCCATGGTAGTCTTCCAGCTCCACCCGGAGCTGCCAGGTACCTGGAAAGGGGGTGCAGAGGCTGGGATGGAGGACTCCTCAGACCCCAAGGCGGGAATTCAAGGAGGTGGACCCCATGCGTCATACCCAATCTCTTTGTCAGGAACTCACCCTGCAGAGTGAGTTGGTACAAATTCTCATTCCCCAGCCAGAACTCAGATGCCTGGTTCCCAAAACCAGCTTTGTAGGAGGACCAAGATTGGAAGAAATCCACAGAACCATCCTGTCGTCGCTGGAAAACCTGGGGAGACGCAGAAGGCAGGGCATGGGGTATGGAGCAGCGGGGAGTGGTGGCTGAGGCTGGGTGAAAGAGAAGAGAGGGAAGACATCTCCCTTCTCTTTGGATAGGGAGAGGCTGTGATTCCTCCCAGTAAGGTTGGCTTGGGAATATGATTATGAACTCAATTCCCTTTTTTGGGGGGTGGTCTGGTCGTGGGGCCTGAACTCTGGGCCTGGGCACTGTCCCTCAGCTCTTCAGCTCAAGGCTAGCACTCTACCGCTTGAGCCACAGCACCACTTCCGGCTTTTTTCTTTTTGTTTATGTGGTGCTGAGGAATTGAACCCAGGGCCTCAGGCATGCAAGGCAAGCGCTCTACCACTGAGCCACCTTCCCAGCCCCTCAATTCCCTTTTGTTGTTGTTCTGGTACTGGGCTTGAACTCACGGTCTGAGTGCTGTTCTTTTACTTTGTTTTGTTCCAAGACTAGTGTTCTACCACCTGAGCACAGCTCAATCTGTCTTACCCTGGCTCAGCAGCTCCCGGCAGCTTCTAGGGGAGACAGATTGTGAGGGTTCATTGGAGATAAAAATCTCACAGACTTCCCTGTCTGGGCTGACTTTAAAACATGATCCTCAGATCTCATCCTCCAGAGTAGCCAGGATTACTGGCCTAAGCTACCCATTTGCAGCCTCTTATTAACTTTCACTGCTAATCAACCTCACAGCTAAAATTTGCAGGCCTCTGAGGAATCTAAAATGATAGAAACATCATCCCTGTTCTAGGAAAGTGGTCAGTCCTGCTGAAAGTCAAACTCAAAATAATCTGCTTAGCCGGGTGCCAGTGGCTCACGCCTGTAATCCTATCTACTCAGGAGCCTGAGATCTGAGGATTGCAGTTCAAAGCTAGCCCAGGCATGAAAGCCCCTGAGACTCTTACCTGCAATAAACCTCTCAGAAAACCAGAAGTGGCACTGTGGCTCAAGTGGCAGAGCGCTCGCCTTGAGCTGAAGAGCTGAAGGACAGCGCCCAGGCCCAGAGTTCAAGCCCTACCACCGACAATAATAATAATAATCTACTTTAATTCACTATGATAAAAACAAGCCAGGCCAGGTCCGACAATAATAATAATAATCTACTTTAATTCACTATGATAAAAACAAGCCAGGCCAGGTCCGACAATAATAATAATAATCTACTTTAATTCACTATGATAAAAACAAGCCAGGCCAGGTGCTGATAGCTCAGGGCTGGAATCTTAGCTACTCAGGAGGCTGAGATCCAAAGATCATAGTTCAAAGCCAGGCCAGGCAGGAAAGTTTATGAGACTCTTATCTCCAATCAACCACCAGAAAACCAGAAGTGACGACGCTGTAGCTCAAGTGATAGAGTGCTTGCCTTAAGCTGAAGAGCTGAGGGACAGCACTCAGGCCCAGAGTTCAAGCACCATGACTGACAGGGAAAAAAAAAAGCTGGGTGCAATGTGCCTGCATGGTATATCTTGAATCATCTCTTTTTTTCTTTTTTTTTTTTTGTCAGTCATGGGGCTTGCAGGGTCTGGGCGCTGTCCCTGAGCTTTTATGCTCAAGGCTAATATTCTACCACTTTGAGCATATTGCCACTTTGAATTTTCTGTTAGCTAACTGGCGATAAAAGTCTCATGGACTTTTCTGTCGGGGCTGGCTTTAAACTATGATCTGCAGATCTCAGCCTCCTGAGTAGCTAGCCTTACAGGCATAAGTCCCTGGCGCTCAGCTGAGTTGATCTTTTCTTCTACCTAGAAAATGCTTCTACACAGCCTTCAAGCTCCTTTCAAATGGCCTCTCCTCTGGTAAGCCTTCTTAAACTTCTTTAGTGCAGGAGCTCAGCAAACTTTTGTCAGAGAATTCCTCTGAGGAGTGTCTTGGGCCAGCGGGCACTGGCTCCCCCTAGGGGTCAGGGGGAGAAGTGACCACTGAACCTGGCCTTTTCACTCACCAACCAGCCACCTCCTGTGGTGTCCATGTCGCAGTAGACCCAGAGGGCCCTGCCCACTGGTAGGCATACTTGGTACCAGCCACTCAGGGTGGCACCGTGGCTCAGCAGCTCCTGACAGCTTCTAGGGCCTGGGAAAGAGGAGATAGATTGAGGGGAACTACTAAGTTATTACGCGGGGCTGGGAAGGTGGCTCAGTGGTAGAATGCTTGCCCCACATGCATGAGGCTCTGGGTTCGATTCCTCAGCACCACATAAGCAGAAAAAGCCAGAAGTGGTGCTATGGCTCAAGTGGTAGCGTGCTAGCCTTGAGCTGAAGAGCTGAGGGACAGCGCCCAGGCCCTGAGTTCAAGCCCCACGATCGACAAAAGAAAAAAAAAAAGTTACTACCCAAACCTTTCCACCCAGGCTCTGGAACAAATGTAGGAGCCAGGCACCCTCTCAGCCCCTTTGAACTCCCCGAGGGGGCCTCTAGGAAGGGCTGACAGGAAGAGCCACCAACACCCCAGCTCAGCCCGATTCCAAGTTGCTGGCTCTGAAGAAGGAACCTTACCTTCTTGACACCGGAGCAGGCTCGAGGGGTCTCCTGAAGGGAGGAAGAGGAAGATGACAGCTCTGAGGTCTGAGCACCCCTAAGAGAATGCCCAGAAACTGCCAGTGGGGGGGAGCCCAGGCCCTTCTCCTCGCTCTCTCCACATAGCCCAGCCTTCCACCCCCAGGGGCAGGCGGGCACAGCTGATTGCTGATGGCAGCCATACAGACCTCCCCCCCCCCATCTGGGATAGAGTGCAGGAAGCAGTGGAGGTGGCAGTCTACATACTCACCAGGCTCACCCTGGGGCCCCATCTCGCCTGGTGGTCCAGGTGGCCCTGAAATCCCAGAGGCAGACAGACTCAGGATCAAAGTACAATGGAGGTTGAAGCCCTAAGATCCCCCAACCCCATCTTCACCCTGTTCTGGTTCTGTGATTGGAGACAAACCATTTCTGCTCCCTGTACCTGTCAGTCCTGCCCTTTTTTCGTGACACCCAGCCTCCCTCGTTACCCTACGGGCCCTGACAACTCCCCAGCATCTCTCACCTTGAGGACCTGGAACTCCCTTCTCCCCAGGGCTTCCAGGGGCTCCCGGACAGCTGGACAGGACCACAACTTTGCTGGCTTCCAGCTCCTTGGGTTCTGCATGGAGGCACAGGGCTGGTGGGCACCATGGATGTGTGTCTCTCCCAGACCCCTCTGCAGTTCTCTTTCTAGCTCCCAGATTCCAGCTGTCAGAATGTTCTCTCCTGAGTTGACAAGGTTTTGCATTGTTTCCATCCAATTTGCATGCATTTGCATTCTCAAATTCTAGTCTTGCTCCTTGGAGTAGGGGGGGATGAGGGGGGGTTGGGGAGGAGAATTCCTTAGGCCCTTACCTGGACAGCTGAGGTGGTCCTGAGTCTTCAGATAGGCAGGCCCCAAAACTAAGAGGAGCAGCAAGCAAAATGGGGTCCACTGTAAGTCCATCTTGCTGGGACCACCAGAGGAAGACGGCCAGCTTATAAGGACCAGGCTGGTGGGAAGATGTAAGCAAAATTTCCTCCCATTGTCCCTCGGGAACACTCCACCCAGGCTGGATCTATCTCAGATACGAACATTTCCTTCCTTAGCCCCAGAGAGAACTGGCTTCGTCCCCCTCCTGTCCAGCCAGGATAGAATCATTTGGATTCTCTCACCTTTGAGCCTTAGCTCACATGATCCTTCCGTCTGCAGGTCTAACCTCTTCTGCAAAGTTCCACCTGTCTGTGAATGTCGTCTCCCTATCCTTGTCCTTCTTGGTCCTTGTCAATATTATTATTATTTTGTTGGTGGTGGTTGTGGGGCTTGAACTCTGGGCCTGGGTGCTGTCCCTCAGCTTTTCAGCTCAAGGCTAGCGCTCTACCACTTGAGCCACAGCACCACTTCCGTTTTTTTTGAGTGGTTTATTGGAGATAAGAATCTCAGGGATTTTCCTGCCCAGGCTGGCTTTGAACCTCGATCCTCAGATCTCAGCCTTCAGAGGAGCTAGGATTACAGGCATGAGCCACTGACAAGCCTGGCTTGTCAGTATTATTAATAGTGAACACTGGAAGTTGGGCACCAATGGCTCACACCTGTAATCCTAGCAACTCTGGAAGCTGAAATCTGAGGGTCATGGTGCAAAGCCAGCCCAGGCAGGAAAGTCTATGAGATTCATCTCCAATTAACCACCAAAAAGCTGGAAGTGAAGCAGTAGCTCAAATGGTAGAATGCCAGGCTTGAGAGAAAAAGCTAAGGGACAGCAGCCAGGCCCTGAGTTCAGGACCACAGTACTGAGGCAAGCAAAATAATAGTGACCACTGGTGTCATTTATAGTACTCCTACCTCACTAGGTCACCCTGAGTGGTTTGTACATTACCTCTGACCCTTATGTGCCCTGTTATAACTGGCCATGGCTATAGACCTTGCAGAATAGGTGCCTAATGAGCATCAGTTTATTAAGTAGTAGAGTGCTTGTCTAGCTAGCAGGAAGCCCCGAGTTCACTCCCCAGTACCACCACCACCACCAACAAATGTGCAAAACATTTGTGAAGTGTCTAGGGGTGAAGTCTGATTGTACAGTTGCACTTGGCCATGTGAGGCCCAGGATTCCATCCAGTAGCGCCAATATATGAATAAAGGAGAATACCTGGAGCCCAGAGACAGGACATGGGACACGATTTTGCTCTCTGGCACTTACATGCCCAGAGCTTTTCCCTAAGCACCATGCATCCTGCATCCCTCTGTGGGAAGGGAGGAAGCCGACAGGTTTGAATCTCAGGGCTTCAGAACAATCAAGTGGGTGGCCCATTGGGGTGTGGGGCGGGGGTGCTCCCAGACAGCCATGGTCTGTTTGTGAGGTCAGAACTGAGCATGAGCAGAACATCAGGAGATAGGGGAAGAGAGGAAAGGTATGACCTCTCTCTCTCTCTCTCTCTCTCTCTCTCTTTCTTGCCAGTCCTGGGGCTTGAACTCAGGGCCTAGGCACTGTTCCTGAGGTGCTTTTGTGCAAGGCAATCACTTTTACCACTTGAGTCACAATGCCACTTCTTTTTTTTTTCTTCTTTCTTTCTTCCTTCCTTCCTTCCTTTTCTTTTCTTTTTTTTTTTTTTTGTCAGTCCTGGGGCTTGAACTCTGGGCCTGGGCACTGTCCCTCAGCTCTTCAGCTCAAGGCTAGCACTCTATCGCTTGAGCCACTGTACCACTTCTGGTTTCTGGTGGTTCATTGGAGATAAGAGTCTCACAGACTTTCCTGTGTGGACTGGCTTTGAACTGTGATCCTCAGATCTCAGCCTCTTGAGTGGCTAGGATTACAAGCATGAGCCACCAACATCCAGTAGTTCTGGCTTTTTCTGTGTAGGTGGTACTGAGGAATCAAACCCAAGGTGTCATGCACACTAGGCAAGCACTCTACCACTAAGCCACATTCCCAGCCTGGGTGTGAGCTCTTCTTCATTCAATAAACCTTCCTGTGCTAGGCCTAGTGAGTGAACAGGACTGAGGTACCTGCTAAGCTAAATGTCCAGCCTATGGGCCATATAGAGAGAAAAAGCTAAGGGACAAATCATTTGGTATATGATAGCACAGTCATGTACATTTCTCCTACGCTTCTTGTTGGCTGCCTTTAGCCACCTGTCTGTGTGGATAATTTGAAATGGTCCAGGAATGATGCTCTAAATATCCAAATGGCAGAAAAAATGTTTCCTCACCCCTGCCTGGATCCCTGAGATTCCCCTGAGACCCTGGGAATCTGTCCTCCCCCAAGCCTTCACGTGTGTGCCAAAGTCTGCCGGTGAGCCTGTTTGCCATGGCTGTTTATGAGAGTCAACACGGAAATGATGCCACCAGCCATTGGTAGTTACCTGGGCAAATCAATGACGACCATCTGGACAAGTCACAGGGTGCATGTGACCTTCAAGGAGGGGAGTTCACAGAACGACGTGGATAGAACCAGCCTCCCCCACTTTGTTGCTTTTGTTTTGTGGCAGTGGGGTTTGAACTCAGAGCTTTGTGCTTGCTAGGTAGGCACTGTACTGCCGAGCCATGTTCTTGGCCCTGTTTTTATTTCCTTTGTAGACAAAGTCTTGCTGTATAGCCCTGGCTGGTTTCAACGCTCAATCATTCGGTCTACTTCAGGTTCTCAAAGGCTGAGCTTACAAGCGTGAACTGCTGCACTTGGCTTGCAAATATCTTGAAGGGAGACAACTACAGTGTTGGGAAGAATTTCTGCCAAGGAGAGGGCTGTGGCCATCCCCTCCCCCACCCACATACGGCCTGAGACACCAGACAGGAAGCACAGAATGGAAACAGACTGTTTATTTGGGGGCAGCCTGTCCAGGCTGGGTTAGTGGGAAGAGACAGCACGGCCCCCAGGTACCAGTCTGGATGTCCAGAAGAGACAACAGAGGAGACATGAGGTGGTGGAGGGGTGCTCTCAGCTGCAGGTGTCTGGCCCAGGACTGGAGGGGATGTCAAGGCACTAGCTCTGGGCCTGTTGTGTGCCTGATGCCCGCAGGGGACAGACACTGGTGGCCAAAGTTTTTCCCACCCCAGTGCCCACAAGGCAGCCAAAGAGAGCAGCCTTGGTGTCCTGTAGGGTGGCATCCAGACCCACGAGGGTCAGATTCTGTGGAGGCCAGACAGAGAAGACATTTAGGGAGGCGCCTCCTCAGGCAGAGAGCAGGTGCAGCTAGAAAAGCAAACACTTCAATACCGGCTATGCCCCCCCATCTCACGACACACAGAACGCTGGAGGCTTCACACACCCTCCCTCCTCGCAGGAAAGCACACTGTACACACAGCCCCAGGCTGTGGCTTGAGGACCCGCTGGGGCTGCCACCTACTGGTTCTCCTCCCTGCTGGCAGCATGAGGGAACAAAGACACAGGGGGCTCAGCTGGACTCCCAGACACTGGGGCCAGGGCTGAGTCCTGATCCCAGCTAACATCTGGCAGAGACAGTCTGAACTGGAGGAGAAAGAAAGGGGCGTGGCTCCCGCAGGGGATGCTGGGAGAAAGTCATTATCCCTTTCTTGGGCCCAGGAAAGGTAGTTCCCTGGTGAGGAGGGAGTTGGGAAGGGAGCTGGCCCCCTCCCACCTGCTCACCAGGTACTCACAGTGTCTGGTAAGTGCTGTCCTTGGCCTTGAGGAAGCGTATCACGAAGAAGGCCACTGCCTGCAGGCTCAGCACCAGCACCACACCCCCAATGAAGCTGGCCCCGTCAAAGCCAGGGCCATGATCTTCAGGGACTGCCGGGCTGCCTAGGGTGAGGGGAGGGCAGAGGTCACAGCAGGCCAGAGGGGTCCAGGATCCCAGGAAGCCTAGAAGTGCCAAGCCTCACCATGGGACCTAGACTACTAGGCTTAGAAATCCAGATCAGCTACTCAGGAGGCTGAGATCTGAGTATCAAGGTTTGAAGCCAGTCTGAGCAGTAAGCAGGGAAGTTCATGAGACTCCGATTTCCAATGAACGAGTAAAAGGCCAGAAGTGGAGTTGTGGCTCAAGTGAAAGAATGTCAGCCTTGAGCAGAAAAGCTAAGGGGCAGCGGCTGGTGGAAGGGATGGGGCTGGAGAGGTGGGCCTTGGCCAGTCCTGGCCCTGCTCCTGAACTGCTCCATGGCTCAGTGGCATGCACACGCACTCTGAGTCTCCTGGTCACATGGGTCCCATAGGCTGAGTGGGACCAGATAGCAGCGAAGCTCTCCTCCGGCCCATCTGCCTGTCATTAGTCCAAGAGAGTAAGGGTGGACCCACAATGCAGGCACCCAGACCTTCTGTCAGCCAAAGGGTCTCAGGGCTCCAACCCCAATTGAGATGATGTGGTCCCTTCCCAAGCCTCTTAAGCCTGGAGGTCTCACTCCAAGGAGGAGGAGCAGAGGGGGAAGGTGGAGGCCTCAGAGCCAACACCCACTGAATGGAGGTGGAGACTAGCAGATGGTATAGACCTGGCAAGCCACCTCCTCAGTAGGACAGAGCTGGACTCCCAGGCCCCCCTTGACCCTTCCCTCTGTCCCTGCAAGGGTACAACCTTAGGGATGTGTAGTTGCCAATCTAGGCCTGGATGGCTCCCAGATGTGCCATGTTACCATTAACTCCTATCAGGGATTCAATTTCAGGTCCTGGGCCAGGTGCCCAGAGCAGGGCAGCTCTGGTAGGTATTAGATGATTCTGGGACAGTGGACAGGGAATGGGATGGGAATGGGGTCCACTGCCCAGGGACTAAGGGTGGCATAAGGGGGTCTGAGCCTATGAAGGGGAAAGCATGGTCTACCTGCAGCTCAGGGAGCCCTAAAGGAGGATGCAGGGAAGAGAAAAAAGAGAAGAAATGAACTGCATACGGCAGATCTGGGGCTTGAGCCAAGGGAGCTGAGCCATCAATAATTCAGCCTCTGAGATCAGTTTCTGGCTTTAATTAACCAAGAGCCTTTTCAGCCATGCTGACCAAGTCTGGTGACCTCCAGGTCCTGAGGGGCAATGGGAAGCACAGGGTGGAGCTCTGGCCCTGGCTCTGCTAAACATCTGCCCTATGGACCCTCAGGTTGCAGCATGTAGCCATCCAGGACATCTCGTGGAATAATGGAGCCCACTTCTCCCGCCCAGCTTCAAGGACAGGTCCCCAGAGGTCACTCCGGCTAGAACTGGTGCTGGGGAAGGGATGGGAGCTGCCATTTCTGATTCACTTCCAGTGTGTCCAGACATTGAAGCAAGCAGATCTTACTCAGTCCCATAAAATGTTTGCCACAGCTCTGTGGGGCAGATGTTGCCTAACTCATCTTACAGATGTGGACTGATGTGGAGCACTTGGAGGGCTGATCAGGGAGCATGACAGTGCCTGACTTCACTCTGTCCTTGACTACAACCCCTTGTGTTCCACCCACCTCCCAGGCAGTACCTACCTGTTGTGATTGTCTTCGGTTCATAGGTGGGGTGATGGTGGGCAGCTGAGAAGACAGGATATCATGGTAACACAGTCCTCCCACCCAAGACCCAAGCCCTGGGCCAGCAGTTTGGGCTCTGACTCAGATCAGATCCTGTCCAGCTCTCAATACCCAACATATTTTTAAGCCTTAGCCCCCCGCCACCCCCGCAGATCCCCCCACCAACTAAGCTTTCTCCCTCTCTGCCTACAGGCCCATATCAGATGCCACTTCCTCCAGGAAGTCTCTCTTCCCTTCCAAGCCGTGCATTAGAGAAAGTGCTAATGCCTGCACCCCTCAGCACAACTGGACCAAGTTACAGATGAGGAAACTGCCCGAGAGGGGAAGGGAGACTTCTTTGGGAACTAAAGGCAGAATTGAAACTGTACCCAAGTGTGTGTGGGCACAATCCACTTCCAGAGAAGCTGGTTTCTCTTGGAAGCAGGCTGTGGCTGGGGAAACCTCAGCGCTCTGCCGGCAAGTTGGCTTAGGTCGGCGGGCACTTCCTTACCTGGACATGACTCTGAGTGGTTGTAGACAGAGCAACCCTCCTTGGTCATCTCAGCTTGGGCCACACAGTGTCCTGGTGGAGGAAGGTACAGGTCAGACTTTTAGGGAGAGGAAGGTTCTGTGGTTGAGAACTGGGGGACGGCTGGACTTGGGGGGGACCCTGTTCTGTACCTGGCTCTTCTGGCTGACAGTGCTGCCAGACGCAGTGGGACAGGTTGTGTGCTCTGTCCCCCTCCACACAACGCTCACAGGCCTCCAGCTTTGCGCAGCCTCCTTGGTCAGCTGGCCAGATGTTCAGGCGGATCAGGGCTGCCCGCCCAAAGCCTCGAGCTCCTTTACCTGGGAGTGGGCAGGAGCCGGAAGAGAGCCAGAGAACCATTCCAGGTGGCCAAGCCGCGGCCCCCCTTCCCCCACTCCAGACCCTCACCCTTAGAGGGAATCTCACACTTTGCACACATCTGGAACTTGCACCAACTCGGGGTTACACTCGCCTAGCCTCCCTCCCCCCTCCGGATCCCCTTCCTTTGCACGCACCCGAAGTTCCCCAGTCTGTGTGGGGCTCTGCCTGCCAGAAACACCTGAAGCTCCTACGCGCCCCCCCCCTCACCTGGAGACCACGCAGTGCGCTTGGGGCTCCACACGGCTGGCGCCCCCTTCTCCCACCCCTGGAGCCCCGCCCGTGTGGGGAACGCTTCCTCGCTCTCCCGCAAGCCCCGACGGCGCCGGGGACCGGGGCTGAGTGAGGGGCAAGCTCCCCCGGCCCCTGCCTGGCCCGCTCATCAGACCTGCCTGGTCTTACCAGCCACAGCGAGCTGGGCACACAGGAGGAGGCAGCAACAGCCGCCGCACAGCGCAGCCCGCAAGGCTCGGGGTCCCGGCGTGGCCATGGGCGCGGGGACAGGGATGGGGGGTCGGCGGACAGCTGGTGTGGCGAGGTCCTTCTGGACTCGCTCCCCGGAGCTTGTGAAAGGGAGACCTGGGCAACCAGGGCGCGTTCAGGTAGGGGCGTGGTGGCAAGGGGCGTGGCCTACGCGGGGCGTGGCCGGCGCGCGGGGCGATTCCGTGGAGGCGGGTCCGAATAGGGGCGTGGTTGTGTTCGGTTGTTTGGGCGTGGCTTGGACAAAGGGGCGTGGTCCCGAGCTCGGCGCCGCCCAGACCCTGAGTGGCCTCTTGGGCAGCTTCATTAAAAGGGTTAAGCGGAGGCTGTTTTCATTCCTGCTTCACAGGTGAAGGAACCCAGGCTTAGGAAAGGTGAGTGACTAGTCCAAGGTTATTGGCAAAAACCTGAATTAGACGGAAATCCACTTTGTAACCTTCAAGGCCGGGCTCAGGACAGGCCTTGTAGGATGAACCTTTCCCAGCAGGCCCTGTGAAGGCTGGGCCAGCGGCCTCGCTGCCCCGGCCTCTGGCCGCCTCGCTGCCCCGGCCACAGCTGGTTCTTCACCCCTAACACCTCCTCCCTTCCCCTCAGCTTACCACCTGACCAAGTCATGGGGCACGCGGCACGCTCGCCATTTCCAGATCAATGGGCCTTTCCAGGGTCATCTCCATGGCCACTCTCTGTCCCACCCAGCACCAGCTTCAGTAAGTTCTTTTTTTTTTTGTTTTTGTTTTTTGGTCCGGCCTGAACTCTGGGCCTGGGCGCTGTCCCTCAGCTCTTCAGCTCAAGGCTAGCACTCTACCACTTGAGCCACAGCACCACTTCCGGCTTTTTT
>NW_012267222.1:11352818-11358899 GCF_000151885.1 Dipodomys ordii | reverse complement strand
CTCTACCACTTGAGCCACAGCACCACTTCCGGCTTTTTTCTTTTTGCTTATGTGGTGCTGAGGAATCGAACCCAGGGCCTCAGGAATACAAGGCAAGCTCTCTACCACTGAGCCACCTTCCCAGCCCTCAGTAAGTTCTTTTCCTACATCTTCAGCCACTTCTCAGGTCCCTTAGAGGCAACTTCCATCCCCTCCTTCCCATTCCCTTCTCCCTCCCCCTCCCCCCTCCTCCTCCCTCTTCCTGCTTCTCTTCCTTCTCTTCCTGCTCATATCCCCCTTTCAATCAGCAGTGACTCAGTCCAGTCCTGAGTCCTATTCTACACACTTCCAGGAGTATCTTGGCAGGCGTCTGCTATCAGTTCCCATTTAAAAGCTACTAAGCAGGAAAGCTACAGAAACTCTTATCTCTAATTAACTACCAGGAATCTGGAAGTGGAGCTGTGGCTCAAAGCAGTACAGCACTAGCCTTAAGTGACAAAGCTCAAGGACAGGGTCTAGGCCCTGAGTTCAAACCCCATGACTGAAAAAAAAAAACCAATAAAACTACTAAACTGGGCACTGGTGGGTAGCTCACACCTGTAATCCTAGTACTCAGGAGGTTGACAGCTGAAGATCATAGTCGGAAGCCAGCCTGGGCAGAAAAGTCAGTGAGACTCTTTTCTCCAATGTATCAGCAAAAAGCCAGAAGTGGAGATATGTTTCAAGTGGTAGAGCACTTTCCCTGAGCAAAAAAGACAAGCAAGAAAGCCATGAGTTCAAGCTCTGTATTAATATACAATAAACAAACAAACAAACAAACTGGAAATGTGGCTTAGTGGTAGAGTGCTTGCCTAGCATGCATGAAGTCCTGTGTTCAATTCCTCAGTACCATATAAACAGCAAAAGCCAGACGTGGCTCAAGTGGTAGAGTGCTAGCCTTGAACACCAAAGCTCAAGGACAGTACCCAGGCCCTGAGTTCAAATCCAAAGACTGGTAAAAATAAATAAATAAAAGCCATCAAGTCTGTAATCTCCAACTCCAAGACAGTCCTGGCTCCGCAGCCACCACACCTATAACTAGTAACAGGGCTATGAGTGAGCCCTCACTGCTAGAAGAATGTATATTCTCTGAAGAGCTTCTTTTTTTTTTTTTTGGTCAGTCATGGGACTTGAACTCTGGGCCTGGGCGCTGTCCCTCAGCTCTTTAGCTCAAGGTGAGCGCTCTACCACTTGAGCTACAGCACCACTTCCAGTTTTCTAATGGTTTATTGGAGATAGGAGTCTCACAGTCGCTCCTGCCCGGGCTGGCTTTGAACCGCGATCCTCAGATCTCAGCCTCCTAAGTAGCTAGGATTACAGGTGTGAGCCACCAGTGCCTGGCAAGAGCTTCTTCTTTTTTATTTTTTGGGTCCAGTCCAGGGACCTGAACTCTGGGCCTGGGTGCTGTCCCTCAGCTCTTCAGCTCAAGGCTAGGGCTCTACCACTTGAGCCACAGCGCCACTTCTGGCTTTTTTCTTTTTGCTTATGTGGTGCTGAGGAATCGAACCCAGGGCCTCATGCATGCAAGGCAAGCATTCTACCACTGAGCCACCTTCCCAGCCCCAAGAGCTTCTTGTCTAAGATCTACACCTACCCTTTAGGCATAAGCGGGATTGTCCTCAATTTGCAGGCTACTCAGGGGGACAGATATAATACAGCAGGCCAGGCTGTGAAGACAGAATGCAAGGAAGCTAGAGAACATTTTCCCCTCTTCTGTGCTTTCTGGGGATCCCTGCTTTTTAGACAGTTAAGACCTGTGGAACAGTCTGTTCCCTTTCCCACTCAGAAGCCCCAGCATTCCCCAGTCAGCCTCCACATTGGGCTTCGTGGTTTCGTTCTCGTTTCCCCCTCTCTCTTAGCCCCTCAAGTTAAAATCCTTCAAACTCCACATCTTCCCATCTCCTGAGCCTCTTCCTCATCTTCCCTCTGCTGACCTCCCTACCAGGCTCCTCCAGCTTCCGCCCGGAGCCAGCTGTCACAGCAACGGTAGAAGCTCTCCTGAAACCGAGCCCTTGACACACCTCTTCCGGTTAGCAGCTTGGACTCCTGGTTCTCATAGTCCCTAGCTTGTCCTAGGCTCGGCTCTCCTTTTTCTTTTTTTCTTTTTAGCCAATCCTGGGACTTGAACTCAGGGCCTGGGCACTGTCCCTGAGCTTCTTTTGCTCAAAGCTAACACTCTATCCCTTTAGCCATAGCGCCACTTCCTATTTTTTCCATTTATGTGGTACTAAGGAATCAAACCCAGGGCTTCATGCATGCTAGGCAAGCACTCTACCACTAAGCCACATTCCCAGCCATTGTGGGCTCTCCTTATTGCCTTCTTACTCTCTAAGAAGAGAACAGCAGCACCCATTCCTTTATCCTAGGTTTTCTGTTTCCTAGGGGTCCTCCAACCCTGACTGTATATGCTTGGCTGATCCTTGAGGTCACCCCTGAAACAGGGATCCTTGGAAAAAAAATAAGCCATTGAAGCCGGGCGCTGGTGGCTCACGCCTGTAATCCTAGCTACTTAGGAGGCTGAGATCTGAGGATCGCGGTTCAAAGCCAGCCCGGGCAGGAGCGACTGTGAGACTCCTATCTCCAATAAACCATTAGAAAACTGGAAGTGGTGCTGTAGCTCAAGTGGTAGAGCGCTCGCCTTGAGCTGAAGAGCTAGCTGAGGGACAGCGCCCAGGCCCAGAGTTCAAGCCCATTCTTCCCCTCAGGCTCACTGGGCTCCTCTCTGGTTAGCTGTGTATCTCTACTTTGAAACTCTGCCACTGATCAGGAACTGTGCATAATCTATGACCTGTGTTTGAACCTCTCTGCCTCTCCTGTGACTTGCTCCACGATCTTCCTACCTCAGAGATACGTCCTGGTTACTATCACAATGCTAGCCATTACATCTGGAGCATGTGTCCAGTGCATAATTAATTTCCCATTGTTTCCTGGGCTGTAATCTTCACAAAGACAGGAACCACATTTAGTCTCTTCCCTAGCTAACTATCAGCACAGGGTTTAGGAGAAGTAAATGTTCATTCGTAGCCATAGTGTACCATGTTGTGACCATTTGTACATGTATCTATCTAGTCCCCTGGTTTGTGAGACCCTAAAGGGATCCTCTGTGTGTGTGTGTGTGTGTGTGTGTGTGCATGCGTGAGTGTGTGTGCTGGTCATGGGTGTGTGTGTATGTGCTGGTTGTTGGACTTGAACTCAAAACCTAAGCGCTTTCTCTGAACTTTTTTGCTCAAGGCTAGTGTTTCCACTAGCAGCTCTACTTCCTGCTCTTTAGTGGTTATTTGGAGTCTCATGGACTTTCCTACCTGTGCTAGCTTCAAACCTTCATCCTTAGAGCTCAGCCTCCTGAGTAGCTAGGATTATAGGAGTGAGCCACTATCACTCAGCAAGGGCTCCTTATTCATATCACATTAAACATCTCTTTGTAGATGTTCTAAATGCTTGGAAATATTCAGTAAGTATGTACTAACTGCTCAAAATGCAGAAGCCTGGCTAAATTATCTCATGTCCAGGGGCCAACAATGAATATTGACTGAATGAATGGTAAAATAAATAAAACAAAAAAACATGCAGTAATAATACCAGGTATGGAGATTGTATCTTACACTAATGCACATTCTCAAACACACAAGCCCCTCCCTTTAGATCTTAGAACCAAATTCCTCAGATTGGTGGAGTAAAAGGGGTAAGGTTATGTCACCTGGCTGTGAGGTGAGCCATCCGGTGGCCACCTGGGGAACTGCATGTGTTGTCAACTGGAGAACTTGAGGCTGTCATCCAGGCTAGGGTGAAAGGTCCTGTGCACTTGGTTACAAATAGATATGTCTCCAGACTGCAGTTTTGCTGTTTACTGTATGATTTTTTTGGTCCAGTCGTGGGGCTTGAACTCTGGGCCTGGGCGCTTTCCCTCAGCTCAAGGCTAGCGCTCTACCACTTGAGCCACAGCACCACTTCCGGCTTTTTTCTTATGTGGAGCTGAGGAATCGAACCCAGGACCTCATGCATGCAAGGCAAGTGCTCTACCACTGAGCCACCTTCCCAGCCCCTTTACTGTATGATTTGAGGCAAACCCCTTGCTTCTCTGTTCTTCACTGAGATTTGGGAATACTGTCTCTAGCACCTGGTAGATGGGAAGGACTAAAGGGTGTGTCATTATTGGAAGGAAGTAGGCAGAAGGTAGGGACAAAGGTATGAGGAGGGGAGGAGAGACCTGATGGGCAATGATGTCCTCAGTTTTCCTATTAACATGAGTAATTTCACTGCGTGAGAGAGAACACGCATGCAAGTCTGTGGTCTGTCAGCCTCTCCCATGTCCCAGGTTTCTCAGGGTTGACACAGGGAAACACCATGCGCTCTTTTCCTCTCTGGCTGCCAGAGGAGTAACTTCTATTGTGAAGGACACCATAGCCATGCAGAGAGGAAGTTCATGACTAATCATCTCCTTCAGCAAAAACAAATGGTTGTGGATGGCCTTTACCCCAGATGGCAGCAGTAATTAAGATAGAAATTAGGGGGAAATCTACTTGGGTGCTGGTGTCTCATATCTGTAATCCTTGCTACTCAGGAGGCTGAGATCTGATGATTGCTGTTCAAAACCAGCCCAGGCAGAAAAGTCCCTGAGACTCTTATCTCCAATAAACCACCAGAAAACTGGAAGTGGCACAGTGGCTCAAGTGGTAGAGTGCTCGCCTTGAGCTGAAAAGCCGAGGGACAGCGCCCAGGCTCAGAGTTCAAGCCCCATGATTATCCTTCCTCCCTCCCCCCAAAAAAAACACTTAGGGACAGTGTCTAGGCCTTGAGTTCAAGCCCCATGACTGGCAAAGAAAAAGAGGTAGCCAGGTGTCCGTGGCTCACGCCTATAATCAAAGCTACTCAGGAGGCTGAGATTTGAGGATCTTGGTTTGATGTTAGCCTGGGGAGAAAAGTACCCGGGAGACTCTTATCTCCAAAACAAGTCAAAAACCAGAAAAGGGCTGGGAAGGTGGCTCAGTGGTAGAGTGCTTGCCATGCATGCATGAGGCCCTGGCTTCAATTCCTCAGCACCACATAAACAGAAAAAGCCAGAAGTAGCACTGGGGATCAAGTGGTAGAGCACTAGCCTTGAGCAAAAGCAGCTCAGGGACGGTGCCCAGGACCTGAGTTCAAGCCCCAGCCCAGGACCAGCAAAACAAAACAAAACCAGAAAAAATATTTTCAAAAAAAATTAATCCAAACACAGACTTGCAGGATGTGATCCAAGACCCCAACATGATAGCTAGGGGACAGGAGGAGAGCGAAGACAGTTGGGGATCCCAAGGGCAGCACGGGTACTGGCAAACAGGATGAAGGATTGTATAGTTACTTGATCTGCAGCGACAGAGTTCCCACCAAAGGCTCAATGCACGAAGAAGACTGTAGGAACCTATCATTCCCTACTTTCATGCCAACCTCCCTACGCCCTTCACTCTTTTCTGAGACCAGAGCTCCAGATGAGGGAGAAAGTGGATACATGAAACTTGGGGTGCCGATGCCCTTGTCCCTTCTCTGGGACATCCCTACCAGCCATATTGTGACTTCCACTATAGTTTTCTCCTTTTTCTGGCTGTTCTGGTCATTTTCATCGTCCAGCAGTGTTTCCGGGGCACCCACACACACTCAGGACTGCTCTGCAGCAGAAAACAGAACCCAGCCATGCTTCCATGGAGTTTATAGTGTAGGAACAATACATAGCAAAAGAAGGAAAGAAAGAAAGAAGGAAGGAAGGAAGGAAGGAAAGAAAGAGAGAGAGAGAAAGGAAAAGAAAGAAAGAGAAAGAAAGGAAAAAAAGGAAGGACAAGAAAAGAAAGATAAATAATGCAATTTTAGGAATGCTACAAAAATAATAGAAAGCTCTAAAAATAATAGAGAAAAGAAGGTGAGGGGAAAGGACACGTCATCTAGGACAAAGGTTGGTGAAGACTGTTTTATTTTTATTTTATTTTATTTTTTGGTCCGGTCATGGGGCCTGAACTCTGGGCCTGGGCGCTGTCCCTCAGCTCTTCAGCTCAAGGCTAGCGCTCTACCACTTGAGCCACAGCGCCACTTCCG
>NW_012267222.1:11348827-11350627 GCF_000151885.1 Dipodomys ordii | reverse complement strand
AAAAAAAAAAAAAAAAAAGGCAGGCTAGGTGAAGGGACCTCCCTCTAGATGCCCACCCACCAGCCGCCTGCCCTGAGGACTCAGCTGCCAGGTTTTCTCCCAACTTCTTCCCGGCTCTCCATCTTCTGCGGCTTCAGGGAAATAACCCCCCCACCCCCGCACCCTTTTGCTGGCCTTCCAGATCCTTCAATAAATAATTCAGAGTTAGAAACCTCGCCAGGCGCTCCCTCCCATCCCGCCAGGGTGCTATTGGGCCGGCAGCAGTGATGTCACTGAGCTCCTTATCCCCGCTCCAGCATCACGGGACCTGATCTGTCCCGACACCAACTTCGCGGCCTGGTCACCACTGTCCACCAGACCCTCCATCCTGCTCACCTCTCCCGGGGGCACCCCGAATCTTCATCCCAGGACCCCGCAGCCCTCATTTAGCTTCGTCAGCTCAGTACATCAGCCCTTGACAGGGGCACGGTGACCTGAAGTCCCTTCCCCGGGGTGTCCCCCATCTGTCTTGGCCGCTGCCAGCCTGGGATCCTGGGATCTGACGCCGGCACGGTGGCCCTGGGGGCCTCTGCCCCCCGCACCGCCAGCGTCCCGCAGCCCCCATCCCCCGCGATCCCGTCACCAGGCTCACATCGTCACAGCCACCCCCGTCCCCTCGAGGCCCCATTACCGGCAACCCCGTCATCCCTCATCACTCGCTGTCACCTGGAGGCTGTCAGCTGGTTCCGGTCACCCGAAGTGGGTCCCGCCACCCCACCTCCTATCCCGGCCTCCATGCTGCCGTCTCCCCATGACGCCCCCTGCGGCCTCCCTCAGACTTCACCAAGGTGCTCCCACCCTCGCCCCCGAAACCCGTCCCCCCGGCCCGCAGAGGGCGCCGCGTCAAGGACAGGGCGGGCCTGTGCGGGAGGGGGCGGGGCCGCGGCCACGGTCTCTTTTTATGAATGGGGGAGCGGGCGGCGCGTGGCCTCATTACTATGCCGCGCACCGTGCGCTGCGCCCCAGCGCACCGCGCCCATTGGCTGACCGCGCTGCTGACGTCACCGAACGGGTGTCCGGGGGCGGGGCGGGGCGGGGTGACTCACGCCGCTTCTCCCGCGGCCGCGGGGGCTTTTCGGGGTCCGCGCGCACCTTGCGCTGCCAGGACCCGAGCGGAGCCTCCCGCGGCCCGGCCGCGCCCGGCCTGGACCGGTGAGTAGCGGGCATCCAGCGTCCGGAAGGACACTCAGGATGCTAGGACCTTGGGAAAGCTCGGTGCAGCCGACCGGGGTCGGAGGTCGAAGCTGGGATTCTGGGTTACCAGGCGGGGCCGCGAGTGCTGGACCGGCCAGTCGGGTGACCTGGAGGGGCGGGGGTGGGGGTGGGATGAGCATCTCTGAGGGACCCCAGGCCCTAGACGGAGAGACTGGCATGTGAGGCTGGCTGGCGGGAGGAGTCCGGGCCAGAGACCCAGGGGTCCGAGCAGCGGGAGGGGCTCAGAGACCTGGGCAGAGGGCGGAGCCAGGCCCAAATCCTGGGGTCCAGGCACACCGAGGGGGTCTGACTCAAGGATCTAGGCTTCCAGTAGGGGGTGACCCTTACAGAGACCAGGCGTTGGGCAGAAAGGTCTGGCTGCTGACAGAAGTCTGGGAGAAGGTGCTGGGGTGAGGGGGGGACTGAGTTTGCAGGTGCTGTTCCCCAGGAATGTCGGGGGGGGGGAGAGCAGTCAGCCTCACGCGCTCTCCCTGAGGGCGGAGCCTGGGGCTGGTAGCTGAGAATCGTGAGGGGTCTGGGAGCCTCAGAAACGAAGTCATCCTCTTT
>NW_012267222.1:11345134-11348733 GCF_000151885.1 Dipodomys ordii | reverse complement strand
CCCCCCCCACCCCCGCGCCCCGTCCACGCCCCGCCCCGCACCTCCCTTTCCCTAAGCTTGAGCTATTTCAGGTCATCTCCTGGATCCTGTGGTTCCCCATTCACTTATAGCCCTTGATCGCCTCTAATCACACACGTGGGAAAAGAGGTCTGCTGGATCCAGAGGGTTGGAAGGGAGGGGCAAGGGACCCAAGACAGGGATCTTCAGGAACACAACTCCCTTGTTAAGAGGCCTGGGAACACTGCGGGGGAGAACAGCTATCCACAGAAGAGCCCCAGTTAGTACCCCAACAGGTATCCCACAGACCGATTCCCTCCCTCTAGGCCTCTCCCGTGAGCGCCCAGCCCCGCCAGCATCTCACAGGGTCTTTCTCCTGCAGGTGTCATGATGTGGGGTGCAGGCAGCCCCCTGGCCTGGCTCTCAGCCGGTCCAGGCACTGTGAATGTGAGCACCGGAGACCCAGAAGAGGGGCCCACTGGCCCAGCTGCCCTGCTGCCCTCACCCAGAGCCTGGGACGTGGTGCTGTGCATCTCAGGCACCCTGGTGTCCTGTGAGAATGCGCTGGTGGTGGCCATCATCGTGGGCACCCCTGCCTTCCGGGCCCCCATGTTCCTGCTGGTGGGTAGTCTGGCTGTGGCAGATCTGCTGGCCGGCCTGGGCCTGGTCCTACACTTTGCTGCTGTCTTCTGCATTGGCTCAATGGAGATGCGTCTGGTGCTGGTTGGTGTGCTGGCAATGGCCTTTACTGCCAGCATTGGCAGCCTACTGGCCATCACGGTCGATCGCTACCTTTCTTTGTACAATGCCCTCACTTACTACTCAGAGACAACAGTGACTCGGACCTATGTGATGCTGGCCCTGGTGTGGGGGAGCGCCCTGGGCCTGGGGCTGCTGCCAGGCCTGGCCTGGAACTGCCTGGATGGTCTGACCACGTGTGGTGTGGTCTATCCACTCTCCAAGAACCATCTGGTGGTCCTGGCTATTGCCTTCTTCATGGTGTTTGGCATCATGCTGCAGCTCTATGCCCAGATCTGTCGCATTGTCTGCCGCCATGCCCAGCAGATTGCCCTCCAGCGGCACCTGCTGCCTGCCTCCCACTACGTGGCCACCCGCAAGGGCATCGCCACACTGGCCGTGGTGCTTGGCGCCTTTGCTGCCTGCTGGTTGCCCTTCACTGTCTACTGCCTGCTGGGTGACGCCGACTCCCCATCCCTCTACACCTATCTCACCCTGCTCCCCGCCACTTATAACTCCATGATCAATCCCATCATCTACGCCTTCCGCAACCAGGACGTGCAGAAGGTGCTGTGGGCCGTGTGCTGCTGCTGCTCCTCTTCCAAGATCCCCTTTCGATCCCGTTCCCCCAGCGACGTCTAGCGACGTCCTGGTGCCCTGCCGCCCTGGTGAGTTGCTTTATTGCAACTTCCTCTGCTCCACACCCCTACAGACCCAGCTGGTTCTGGAGTTCTAGGACATTGGGTGTTCCAGGATTCTGTTCAAGGTCCTTGTAGGCAGTCAGCTGGCTCCAGGGTTCTAGAATGTTCCAGGCGGCCAGGGTTCCACTCAGAAATGTCCCACTGCCCAGGTGGCTTGCAGTTCCAGAATGCTGGGGATCTTACAGTGCCATTCCAAGTCCTTAAACTTGTCCTCTCCCTGAAACTTGACCTTGGCCATGTCACTTTACTTTTGGATTTTTCAGTCAGAGAGGATAGCCAGTTAGTTGCCTAGACAGGAAAAAAAAAAAGATTATATCTATATATCTATGTGCACATACAAAGAAATTATATTTATTATTTATATTTATAAATTTATTTATGGGTGGTTAGGGGAGGAAAAAAACAGACCCACATCTTGAAATCTAAGGCCATACTACTAGGGTGTTCCCAGACCCTCACACCCCCATTTCTGACCTCAGTTCCTGCAGGGGGGAATAGAGAAAGAGAAATCATGTATTTTGTTAATTGTTTTTGCTTATTTTTTATCGAAGAGATCATAGAAACCAGAGCCTTCTCCCCAGGCCTGCCCTCCTCAGGTCTGCGAGGGAACACACCAGCCTCTGGTTTTTTATTTTTTTAAGAAGCCATCACCTGAGCAACCGAGAATTCCTCCGCGCTGGGGCCCTGCTGCCCTCTGGTGGTAATTTTGGGGGATTGCATCCTGGCCAGGCAGTCGGGACTAGAAAATGCAACCCCAACTCTTAACTCCAGTCTGATGTCCAGCGCCACAGCCATGGCCTGGTAGCCAGGCTTCATCCTGAGGTGCCCTAGGGAAGGCGGGGCAAGAGCCAAAACCCCACCCCTCTGCCAACCGGGGTACTGGCCCCCAGTGCATTCCCTGTTCCTGTCCCAACCCAACTCAGTAATAAATGATTTTGTGATACCTATTTCTATGAGTCTGTGTTTATGCAGGGGGTACAGGCCTGACTGAGGAGAGTTTGGAATGAGAGGGCCCCGCCAGAATAAGAGGATCTGGGCAGCCAGGGTGGACTGTGTCTGACACCCCCCCCACACACACATACATACCCTGTTAGGATGTCAGTATCCACCTGGCATGGACCTCCCCCTCCCCCTAGGAACAGGAAGCAAGGTGCTGGGCTGTTCTTGGGTTGAGCATGCCCACATCCTGCCCACAGTAGCCCATTTGGGGTTCTGGCATGAAGCATGCGCTCACAGGATGTCAGATTCCTTCATAATAATAGTCGCTTTCCTCTATTAGTACGTGGTAACTCTGGCCAGGCAGGGTGCTAAGGTGCTGTGCAGCCTCTCTCCCCAATACTACACAGGTGCCTCCTGGCACAGGTTGCATCCTCTCCATTTTACAGATGAGAAACTGAGGCTGAGAGGGACAGAGACTTAAGATCATATAGCTAGGAGTGATTGCAGCTGGATTCAAACCAAAGGAATCTGTTTCTAGAATCTACATTCTGTACTCTGAACAAGAGCCGCTCACGTCCTTCCCCCCCCCCACACACACACATCTGGAGCTTAGGATGTTTTCAATTCCCCACCTCAGTGGTGGCCACAGGACTACAGGGAGGTGGCTATGCCGCAGAGCCCTGTCTTCTCTCCCCATCTTCCCGGAGGGTCCCAGGGAAGAGTCGTATTCCCCAAGCACCAAGTCAAACATGGGGGCAAACATTTCACATGGCACAACTGTTATAGCACCAGACAGGTGCTTTTTTTTTTTGGTCATGGGGCTTGAACTCTGGGCCTGGGTGCTGGGCTTGAACTCAGGGCCTGGGTGCTGGGCTTGAACTCAGGGCCTGGGTGCTGGGCTTGAACTCAGGGTCTGGGCCCAGTCCCTGAGCTCCTTTTTGCTCAAGGCTAACACTCTACCACTTGAACCACAATGCCACTGCTGGCATTTTCTGTGATTTAATTGGAGATAAGTCTCACAGAGTTTTCTGCCTGGGCTGGTTTTGAACACTGATCCTCGGATCTCAGCCTCCTAGCTAGGATTACAGGTGTGAGCCACAGGCGCCCAGTGGCGGTGGCGGCTTCTTCTTGTCGTCTTCGTAGTAGTCGTCGTCGTCTTCTTCCTCCTCCTCCTCCTCCTCCTCTTCCTCTTCCTTTTCTTCTTCTTCTTCTTCTTCTTCTTCT
>NW_012267222.1:11315654-11344599 GCF_000151885.1 Dipodomys ordii | reverse complement strand
ACTCCTATCTCCAATAAACCACCAGAAAACCGGAAGTGGTGCTGTAGCTCAAGTGGTAGAGTGCTTGCCTTGAGCTGAAAGAGCTGAGGGACAGCGCCCAGGCCCAGAGTTCAAGCCCCAAAACCGACAAAAAAAAAAAAAAAAAAGGGAAGAAGCCTAGGGAATATAGGAGTAATTTTTAAATGCAGCTGTTCAAAATGAAGGCCTTCTTGAAAAGTGACATGATTGTCCAAAGTCACAGACAGGACTTGAGCTGAGAGCTGGACCCAGGTCAGCAGTCCAGGAAACTGAGGCAGGGAGTCCTATGTGGACCCGGAAAAAACCTGAAGATCTCCTCTACACCCACACCTTGGGCCTAAGGAAGGGTGCACTCACGGGGTTCAGAGGGAGGGGCCAGGTGCTGCTGCTTGCTGGGAGGATGAACCGGGGAGCTTTGTGTCCTTATCCTAGCTTCTGGCTCTGAGGCCCAAGCAGGGACCTACCATGTGTGGAGTGGTGGATGGGAGGAGGGGGATGTTTGGGGCACTTGTCTGCTGGATCTGAGTCATTTGAAGGATTCTGTGTGAGGTGGGGCTCAGTAGGCTTCTCTCCCAGGGAGAAATGGCCTAGACCCCCCCCCCACCCTACTGCCCACTTCCCCCAGGCCCAGCCCAGCCTGTTGAGATGCACCATCCACAACACGCCCCAGCCAGCTCCCGCCGCACCCTGTAGAGAAGCGTGCCTTCAACCAGGTGCTGGTGACTCACGCCTGCCACCCGAGCTACTCAGAAGGCTGAGATCTGAGGATTGCGGTTCAAAGCCAGCCTGGGCAGGAATGTCTGTGAGACTTTATCTCCAATAAACCACCAGAAACCTGGAAGTGGTGCTGTAGTTCAAGTGGTAGAATGCTGGCCTTGAGATGAAGAGCTGAGAGACAATACCCAGAGCTCAAGCCCCCCCCCCAAAAGCAGGGTGCCTTCTTCTTCAGAAGGGAGCCCCAAAGGCAGGGCTGGGCTCCCACCGCCAGAGGAGGGTCCCTGAGGGAGGGGACCTGTTTGCCTACTCAGCCATGAAAGCAGAAGTCTTTGTCTCTCCTGATGACAAGTCCTGCCCCCCCTCCACCTCCCCACCTCCCCACCGGGGACTCCTGAGAGCCCAGCCTCCTCCTCCCTTGAGCTGAAGCCCTTCGGGGTCACGCTGCACCCCGCCAGGGCCTTCAGTCTCAGACTCATCTGGTGCTCAAGCCAGGACTGTGCACACAGCACATTTCTATGTGTGTGTGTGTGTGCATGCTCAAGTGCACGCGCGTGCGTGTGTCTGGGGAGAGAAGGCCAAGCTTTCTCCCAGCCTCTGCTTCCAACCCCAAGGCTTGATCCCACCCAACTACAGAGGCCAAGGAGGGGGAGCCGGGCGGTGGGCTCCCTGAATTGGGGGAGGCCAGAGCACCTGCAGGGAGGGCGCAGCCCTGAGCGCCCCCCGGCCCTGCCCGGGGCCACCACCGCCTCTCCCCACGAGGAGTGAGGAGACAGCAGCTATTAATATGAGTTCACACGCACGGCTTCTGCAGGCTGCAACGCGGGCTCCCGGGCCGGGCCGCGGCCAGGCTCATCCGTCAGCTTCCCTCTTGGAGCCTGGAGCCCCGTGGTCCTGTGGCCCTCAGCTCCTCCGGTGCCAAGACGTGCGCACACACTTGCACATGCACACAGACACACGTGCGGCAGAACAGGCATCTGACACATGCACACGCGCACACACACACAAAGTATACTCAGGTGCCTCCACACACTAGTGCAGCACACACATACATGTTGCACACGTGTACACGGGGAACCTCCACAAGTGATGCATGCTAGAACGTCTGCTTCATTGTGTGTAGGGGTCATGCTCACACACACGTGCACAGTTCCAGGCATATCGCCTAAGCAACCCCACTTGGACACTCATACACACCACCTGCACATGTGTTTACAGGTGATAAGTCATGCACACAACCGCCCACACAGGCACGGGCTCACACTCAAGTGACTGGAATGTAGGCACACACCAGTTCACACCATGTACCCGCCCCCCCCCCCCCCCCCGCCACGCCTGCCAATGCCCATGAGTCCACTACCTCCCCCCCCTACTATTCAGCACTGATTGGCTGGCTCAGCCCTGGTCCCTCCCCTCCCTTCCCCCAGCCTTCTGACAGGCAGTTCCTGCTCCTTCCAATCCCCCCCCAGGGGGCCCCAGATCCCTGATTAAGCCCCTTGCTAATTGGCCATCAGCCCCTTGACTTTGCTGCAGGCCTTCTCCACAGCTGGGAGCAAGAGGCTGCAAATTGGCCGAGCAGAATGGGTCTGGGGAATAGAGCGTGCGTGTGGGGGTGAGGAGGGGGGCTGAGAGCCAGAGCCTGGACCCGGGTGGGGGGCACCGAGCTCCGCATCCCCGCGAGCCATGCGCACCATCATTTACACACACCTCATTGCACAGAACACTCACCCCTCTGCACACCAATGCAGGTCAACGCTGGCACACACCCAAGTACACCAAGCACACGTGCGAGACCACCTCACATGTGAACTGTCACCTGTGTAGGTAGGTAGGTAGACAGACAGACACACACATATGTATGTAAGTGCTAGGGAAAGGGCAGCTCAGTGGGAGAACTTGTGCTTACGTGTACCTGCAGGCGTGTGCAAAAATACACCCTCAAGCCAGGGTTTGGTGGCTCACTCCTGTAATCCTAACAACTCAGGAAGCTGAGATCTGAGGACTGCTGTTCAAAGCCAGACTAGGCAGTCACATCTGAGAAACTCTTACCTGCAATTAACCAGCAAAAAGCCGGAAGTGGACATATGGCCCAAGCGGCAGAGCATCAGCCTTGAGCAAGAGTGCACACATGCTCGTGCACATCTACACACACAGAGGTGGGTGTACATAATGTAGGCATGCAGGGATGCAGCACTCGCACGCGTGCAGACCTTGACATGAAAGCTAGCAAGTGCCAGGGGCAATGGAGAAGCCCTGCTAACTTGCCTCTAGCTTTGCCTCCAGCTTTGCAGAAGAGAAACCTGGAGACCTGTTCAGACTTCTGGGCACAAAGTGGTCGAACTCAGTTCCCAAACCTTCAGGAAGCCACATGAGCCCTTTCCTGACTCCTAGAACGAACAGCAGAACTCTGGCTTTAGTCCTTCTAGCTCCAATCCTCTTGGCTCTGTGCCCAAGGCCACAAGGTGCTGTGCTCTCTGACACATCAAGGTGTTGCCTGCTTGCTGTGTGATTTTGGACAAGTTGCTGTGCCTCTCTGCGCCTTGTTTCCTCATTGGTAAAATAGGAATGCATGGCTTTGTATTTGTGATCCTTTCAAGACTGTCCTTAGAGGAGTCCATGGAGTCGTGTTAATTGATGTGTATTTTAGACCTATGAGGGAGCTCTGTCATTTCCTAAGATGGTGAAATGCCAGGATGGAGGGGCCACAACCATCCTTGGGGGGAGGGGGGTGGAGAAAGTGAGGAAGTGCAGCCCAGAGAGGGAGCAGGTGGGTGGGAGGTGAGGAGCAGCACAGGCGTGAGGCAGGAGGGCTGGAGCTCCGTAGGGAGGGCAGGCAGGGCGGCTGCTTGCTGGGGCGGGGGGGGGGGGGTAGACTTCGGCCTCCTGTAGAAGACGGTGATGGAACCAGAGATTCCTGGGTCATCAAAGGCCATTCGGGTCCTGAGCTTCTCCCCAGGGCCCAAGGGGGGCACCTGACACGGCTCCTGCCTGTGGTCTAGACAGGAGCTGGCTGCCACCTGGAGCAGAACGTCAGCAAATGGCGCCAGGTTGCCCTGGTGGTCAGACGGCCAGGAGGGGGCAGTGAGCAACAGGGCGAGGTAGCAGGCAGGGAAGGGCGGCTGGCTGGGACTTGGTGTAAGATCCGCCAGCCATGATGTGTGTTCCAGTAACTGCGTGCTGACTTGCGTCCTCGTTTGCACAAGGCCAGGGGCCTACACAATGTGTGTGTGTGCCTCTGGGGCCCGGGCTCCGGTGTGCCACTCACACACACCAATCGCCCGCGCGTGTGCCAGGCAGGGTGGCCTGCAGGGTCCCGTTGGCCTCCAGGGGTGGGAGCGAAGCTCTGAGCCGCGCCGTGGGCTGCCGCAGGCTGGGCAGGGTGTGGGCCGCGGGCTCTGGGGCGAGCGCTTCACCTGCGAACCTGCTGTTCTCGGGTGGGACACGGAGCTCCTGCCCTCAAGATCAGCGCTAACATGGGCAGTGTTTGGCAGTAATGGGTGCCTGCTAAGCGCTCCTCCTCAGGGTGAGTCCCGGGAGGTGAGGACAGGCTCGGGACTGGCCTGCCGCCAGCCCCCCGCCCAGGCTCCCACACCTCCATTTTGTCTTGCCAGGGCGGGCGTCTGGCTGCCTGTCAGTCACCAGCCTCTGGCAGCCAAGTGCTGACTAAACACAGGCCGGAGCAGAGGGAGCTGCGTGGCCTGCGCCCCCCCCCCCCCCCCGCCATGAGCTCAGGCCGGGTGCAGCGTTGCTGACAACTCAAAACTTCTCCGTCGCCAGTGGGTGACTCCCACAAGCAGGCGTGACCTGCAGAGCCACCAACCAGGCCCACCCTCCTGCCCAGGGTCACCCCATCGGGTCTACGGGGCCTGGAGCCAGCGCCTGCTCACCCATCACCCCCAGGACAGCCACTGCTTCCTGTGCAGGTAACTTGGGGGGGGGGTCCAGAACAAAAGGCCGCCCCCCTTCCCCAGGCAGGAGGAGGTATGAGCAGCCCAAGCCTTTCTACGGATCCCCGGTACAGGGTTCTGCTGAAGGTATGCCGCCTGGGTCTGAGGCAGGCAAGATGCCGGCCAGATGTTGGGCGGCACTCAGCCTGTGCCCCCCCCCCGCTGGCTGAGGAGCTGTCGGCACCCCTCCTCGCGGGGAGGGGGCCTGGACTCCAACCTCACAACGTGGGTCTCTACCCAGAGGCCCCCTGCAGCCCATGGCTCTCAGCGTGGCCTCCAAGTCTCCCATGAAACACACCAACACCAGAGGTGGCTGCATGGCCGCAGAGCCTTTATCGAATTCCTGAAGATGGTGTCCACATGTGTACAGAGTTCCACAGGACCTTCGGGTCGCTGGGGTACAAATATGGTACATAAACAAGCCTGACAGGAAAGCAAAGGAGACCAAGCTTGGAGTTTCAGGGCCCTAAAAACTGGGTGTCCTTCCAAGGGTCTGAGAAGGGGCAGAAGAGAAGAGAGGCACTTTGGGGGACCGGCTACTTTCCCAGCCTTGGGGAAAGGTGTGTTCTCTGACGGTGTCTCCACTACCTCTGCGCTCACTCCCTAAAATGTCGAGGTGCCAAACACACCCAAGAACTCACTAGAGTCTGTTCTTATAAATATATTTATATCAGAGAAAACAAGGCACTTTGGGAGCATTACAGCTTACTCTTCTACATGTACACCATTCTAGACAGAAAGTAAAAACTGGTTAGTTTCTCAAATGAATTAACCGGCTGAAGTTAATACAGAGACAGAGATGTTCCCTGGCCCTTGCTGAGGCCCCATTAAAGTGAAGGTGGCGGGAGGCGCGGGACCAGGCCCTGCTCTGTGACCCCTGCCCCTGGTCAGATGGACTCAGGCAGAGCTCAAAGGCTTACGCCCTCCGAGGAAGGCTGGCATCTCTCCTGAGCAGGAGCGCCTGGGCCTGGCACGCTGCGTCCTCCCGCAGGCCCCGAGGTCAGGTGAGGGGCTGCGGCGGGAGGCAGTCCTACAGCAGAGCAGGAACGCGGTGGGAATGCTTAAGCAGGGTCACCAAAGCCACAGAGACCTCAATCTGTCCATGCTGGCGCTGCAGAGTCGGAGGATCGGCGCCACGGGAAGAGATTTCACATTAGCCCTGACAACACCGCCTCAGTGCTGCGGTGACATTGGCCAGGGTCGTTTGTGAGGGCGCTGGAGCCTCCATCGGAGGGGAGGAGCGGGAGCTCAGGCCAGCTGCTCTGAGCCTCCAAGGGATCACCGCCCGCCTCCCCCCACCCCTGCTCCCTTGGAATGAAATCATCTCACGAGCAAGGCAAAGCCACAAGTCACTTCTGACACTGCCGAATGGAAGCTGGGCCTCTGGGCCACAGGAATGGGGGCAGGTCCCCTGGGCTGGGCAGACCAGGAAGGGAGGTGGCTCCTTGGCTTTGAAGCTTAAGAGTCCTTATGGGCCATTGTTCTATACTCTTAGCAGCCTCGGCCCAGTTTAAATAACCACCAAACTTCACATTCTACAATTACAGAATTCCACAAACACATGCCTACCTGCGCTGGGTCCTTTATCATCTTAAAGGGCCCTGGGTAAAGAAGCACTTTTTTTTCTTTTTTTTGGTGCACATATGCATAAGTAGAGCCCAGAGGGCCTCTCAGCTGACTGGGTCCCCCCACCCCCCAGCTGAGGCTTCGCAAGGCCGGCTGCTACAAAGCGCCGAGCTTGGCTGCATAGATTTTAATGAGAGCGTCAGGCAGAGCTGTGCTGTTGCTCTCCGGGACTTGCAGATCATTACCAAACCAGCTGTAGGATGAGAACACAGCACATGGAAACCCTAGGAGGTCACTGAGCTAATGATCTAATCCTACCTTCCGCAGGCAGGCCCTCCCCATCTCCTCCTGCCCCCAGCCCTTTGCACGGTGGACTCTGTCCATTCCAGAAGCTAGGCCAACACCGCCCCCTTCAAGGTCAGAAGAGAATGATAGCAGTGGCTCTGGCTCCCCCTTTTTCCGGAAAGGAGGAGGATGGGGGTAATTTAGTCAAAGCCATTAGGCCCAAACCCTGGCCTGGCCAGGCCCCAGGACTCCTATTTGGAAGAACCACGGCCCTCCGCCTGCCTGCCTGCCTGCCTGCCTCCCTCTCCAGCCCCTGCCGAGCTGCGGCTGGGCACCTTCAACGGCCATTTTAGGGTTCTGATGAAAGCGAAGGGCAAGGTGGAAGTGCACAGGGCGGGCAGGCGAGCCCACGTGCTTAGCATGGAGCTGGGTGCCAAGCCACAGCACAGACACTGGGGGGGGGGGCACGACACCGGAGGAGCGGCAGGAGGCCTCTGGCATCTGCAGGCTTAGTCCCCATGTTCCAAACTCGAGGAGGGAAGTGGAGGGAGGCTCTGGGTGAGGGCAGGCAGCAGCGCCGTGATTACGCACTCTCCTCACTCTCCTCAAGCCGGAGGGGTTTACGAGGGCTTTGGCAATTACTACAACCATTTGCTGTGCTGGGTAGAGACAGATCCTGTTTCTCTTTGTTTCAGGCTCTGAAAGCTGGAGAAGCCAGGAGAAGCTGATTTCAGCCTAAAAGGCTACACAATAGTTGGAGCAGAAGAGAAGAAATCTTGCTGTTGGCCAGAGCTGACCAGTTTTTTGGTGGTTGTTTTTTTTCCTGAAAAATAGCACCTGTGTATTGGCTCTGGGCAGGGAGGCAGAGGGGGAAGCAACCTCACGGTATGAGTGAGTGGGAGCTAGAAAGAGGACCCGGAGTCCTTCCGCCTTTTAGCCTTCTCTTCATGGCTGCCAGTCCCCCACCCCCAGGCAGGTATCTTGCGGCAGGCAGCTTCCAGCCCCAGCGACTGAAGTTTCTACTGCGGGCAGAACCCTGGCTAAACACTGGAGAAAGAAAAGGGGAAGAGGCTGCAGAGGAACTGAAAACAGCATTTGTCAAGGCTTCCTGCCCCCTTTCTTCTCTCCCTTATTCCTGGTCCCTCAAAAGTGCAGCTCCTTGGCCACCTGAGTGGCTGGAAGTAGAACGGGATGACAAAGGGCGACAAGAGAGGACACAAGGATCAGAACAGTACCGACAGGGCTGCCAAGGCCCTAAGCCCTCTGACTGGGACTCCTGCCTACAAGCAGTGTTGAGCAGCATCGTTAAAGCGGCTCTGCCCAGACTCCAGCAGGTGCCCATTATTTGGTCCTAGAAAGCATGGGTAACTTGGAATTCAGAAATCTGGGCGCATGCTCTGTCACTATCCAACTGTGTGACCTTGAGCGAGTCCCTTCCTACTGGCAAGCCTCAGTGTCCTTCAGAGAGCTGGACCCCAGGACCCTTGTAGTTCCAAGTCTCTAGGCTTTCTTTCTGACAACCAGCAGAGGCCCAGGTTCCTGAGTGTCAGAGCTAGTTTGGTCATGGATACTGGAGGTTAAAACCAGGCTATGTAGCCTAAAGGCACCTAAGGGTGAGGGAGAGACATCTAAAAGATACCTGAACACCAGGAGTTCAGGAGGGAGCCTGGGAGAGAGACACCAGCCAGGCAGGACAAGATGCCTCCTGAGAGAGGCAGCCAGGCCTAGAGATAACTGAGCAAGCGCAGCCCACCGGCTAAAAATGGTGGCGCAGGGGGCAGAAGCCTGCCACAGTCCGGCTATGGACACTTGCCTGCGATGCCTTCTTCCTGAGCCCAGGTGGGGGGCCGTCTGCATCCACACAGGCCATTCTCACAGGGTTAGGACCAGAATAATGGCTGGCATTATTTGAAAAAGCTGAGGGCAAGGATTTTGGAAGAAGGCCACCATTGAAAATGGCTCTTAGGGGAAGACACTATCTCCAACTGAAACCCAATCAAAGGATCTGCTCTGGGGGTTTTCTTTCTTTCAATATGTACCAGTCACTTGAAGGGAAGAAGGAGCAACTCAGCTGCAGACCCTCAGGAGCCCAAGGGCCTGGCAATGGAGAGAAAATGCATGGCAATTTGGAGGAAGCACTTGGATATATCTTTGGTTGCTTCGGGGAAGGCTTTGGCCCCTTGAAAAAAAAATTTTTTTCCTTCCTTTCCCCCATGGGATTGTTAGGGTAGATATCAAAGACAGGAAGGAAGGAAAGAAAAAGGGGAGGGGGGGCAGCAGGCAGAACGAGTTAATCCGACCAGTCATCTTCATCAAACTCCGAGGAGTCGTCTTCAGAGTCGCTGTACTCAACAGCAATGCGACGTGACAGTATGGTGGCCACATCATTGCCCACAACATCACGCTTCTCTTGCTCCCGCTGTTCTTCAACCTTGCGCAGCTGAAAGCCTGGTGACAGAAAGGGAGAAGGGTTAAGAAGGCACTTCCAGCCACAGAACCCATTCAGCACTAAGGGGTGTGCCCTCCGATAGAGGGAGAGACTGAAGACAGGAAAAAGAAGGATCCTTTAGGAATGTGAAGAGGCAGGGCAAGCAGGAAGAGAATATAGTGCTGTGGGGGTGTGTGGTTGCTGCTGAGGATGGCACTCTCTCATCAGGCTCTGAGTGGGGAGTGCCACAGTAGCCCATCCGGTAAGCGCACAGACTGCTCAAGTCCCCAGCTGCAAAGGGGCTCTGCAGCTCCTGTCTCTTGATCACCCTCAGAACAAAACTAACACTTTGGAACCAGATTTGGGCCCTGACAAAGAGAACAAATGCTCCAGGAGGGTTCGATCAGTTGGGGAGAGTAAAGGGGGAGATAAAGGGGGAAAAAAGGGAAAAGGATAAGAAAAAACAGGGTAAGACCCACCCAGTAGCAATTCTTACGTGCAAATACACACACTATATTTTCAAGGAGTTCCAAGAGCCTAGGAATCTTTACAATTTTTCACTGTAGCCAGGCAAGGTGGTATATAACTGTAATCCTAGCTATGTAAGAGGTAGAGATAAGAGATCAAAATTCTAGGCCCAGTCTAGGTGAAAATGCTGGTGAGAGCTTAAAAAACAAAACAAACAAAAAAAGCCAATGGGCTGGGCATGGTGTTTCCCAGCTGTAATCCCAGCTACTCAGGAGTTAGAAGTAAGAGAATCCAGAGTCATAGGTAAAAGCACCAGATCCTATCTAAAATCAAATTATAACAAAAAGAACTAGAAGTGGTGCTGAGGCTCCAAGTGGTAGAGCACTAGCTCTGAGTGAAGCAGCTCAGGGGCAGCGCCCAGGCCCTGAGTTCAAGCCCCATAACCAAAAAACCAAAAACAAAAAGAACTAGAGATGTGACTCAGATGGGAAAGCACTTGCCTAGCAAGCAAAAGGTCCTGAGTCAGTCCACTCTGGCACTGCCAACAAACAAACAGGAAAGTCTTCAATTTAGACCAATGCAATTAAAAACAACAACAACTGAATCTTCACATTTTTAGGGCAAAATCTTTTTCCAGCCCAAGGTTCCAATTGCTTTCTATACTCCATAAAAGCTGTCCCTTGAAATGGACAGAGAGCCCCCCCCCACCCCTTACTCAGTCAAATCAGCTCCAGAAAATTCCATGGCCCCAAACCACCAGCGGATTTACTTACCTTGGCGGATGGCAGAAAGCAGGTCGCTCCGGGCATCACTCACAGCAGGCAAGGAAGACTTGGGCTTGGTGGTCTCAGAATGTGGTGATGGTATGGTGGGCTGGCCATCTGCACCACTGAAGGGGAGAGGCGGGGGTCCCGGAGGCGGGGGAGGAGGAGGAGGGGGAGGGGCTCCTCCTCCTGTTGGTTGGGACAAGGGAGGTGGTGGGGGATAGTCAGCTGCTGGTGGGGGGGGAGGTGGGGGAGGAGCAGCAAAATCAGGGTGAGGTGGAAAAGATGGGGGAGAAGGTGGCGGAGGAGTCCCTGGAGACCCAAATCCTGCCGGTGGTGGTGGAGGCGGCACGCTCATTGGCGGGGGAGGGGGAGGGGCAGGTGGAGGCGCAAACCCAGGTTTGGGGCCTGGTGGAGAGCCCAGAGGAGGAGCTGGAGGTGGGTGGCTGGGGCTGACCACGCTGGTTCTTTTGGGTCCAGCCAAGCCAGATCCTCTTTGGTTGTCTGCTGGGTAGCTAGAGGGACAAAGAAGAGACCCATCTTCATTTTGAGGGCACAAACACCTACTTAGAGGAAGGCTTACCTACAAGCCCAGGCTCCCCTTAGCCCGCCATGTTCACCTGCTTTACTCAGGCCCAACAGAAGGAAACACCCAGGAGCGGTCAGAATAGATCAACAAGGAACTGAACAGCCTTATAAGGTAAGGAGCTAGCTTCCCGCTGGCAGAGAAGTGAGGGGAACTACCTGGTAAAAGTGGACTTCGGATGCCCCTGGCAGTTAAGAGCCAGCCAAGACACCTCAGGGGAAGAAGGCCTGCTCCCAAACATGAACCTGACCCTGAGCCCTCCTGGAGAGGAATGGCCCATGGGTGACCATTAGTTTAAGTCTAGACCCAGGACTCAGAATACATACAGGCAAGACCTCGAATGAAAATTCAAACCACCCACCCACTGGGCTGTGTTTCTCAGGTTATTAACATTCAGCAGATTTTGTGAGGAAAGGAACCCACGCTGAGCTGACCAAGCCTGAGCGGGTATAGGTTTAGGTGCATGCATCTTCACTTGAAGGAGAGTAAATCTCTATCTGAGGATGTGAAAGATGGAAACGCTCAGACTACCAACTCTTGATCTAGGCTGGAAAGAGGATTAAGGCTCCTCTTCTCCTGGGAACAGATTCATGGGCCTGGAACTGCAGTTTCAGGTCATGTGTGGGGCTGAAGCTTTTCTTCTACCTTTGCATCTGCCCTGAACTAATAGCTACTTCTTAGAAAAGCATCCATCTTGGAATTTTCCACAGACCTTCAAGCCTTAGCTGCATCTGACAGGGCAGCCAGCAGGAAGTGATTTGGGAGGCAGGAGGAGATTTGGGATTAGTGGTTACAAGGGCCAAGAAAAATGGGGGAAGGGAGGACAGCATTGCTTTAGACTGCCTCTAAGGGGCCTCAATATATTCACTCACTAATTAAACAGTGCAAGGAGAAAAGTGCACCTTTCAAAGTGCTCATTTGTCAGGCATCAGAAAGGGAAAAAGTAACTGTAAGGAAATAGTGCAATGCAAACAACCCTCAGCCCCCTTTCCAGCCATTACTGGCAGGCAATCTTCTCCATATACCTCTGCCAGAGAGACTCTAAGCCTCATTCCCCTTTCTCCTTGTTTTCATCTTTCTGAACAGTCTACCTAGAAGTGAAATTTGCCAGAGCAACAGGAGAGGGGGCAGGGAGAGTAGCTATCTGCAAGATTCCTAGATTCTGAGCAAGGTGTCTGCTAACTCCTACATGGCCAACAGACTGGACCGTGTTATCTCATACTAGTTAAAGCTGGTAACAAGGGGCTGGGAATGTGGCCTAGTGGTAGAGTTCTGGCCTACCATGCAGTAAGCCCGGGGTTCAATTCCTCAATATCACATAAATAGAAGAATGGAAGTGGTACTGTGGCTCAAGTGGTAGAGTGCTAGCCTTGAGCAAAAGAAGCTCAGGGACAGTGCCCAGACCCTGAGTTCAAGCCCCAAGACTGGCAAAAAATAAAAAGAAAAAGAAAAAAAGCTGGTGACTTCCACCTGTTCCTTCAGGCAGAATAGCAAGTAGTTAAGATTTAGGCTAGGCGTTCAGTAATCACGCCTGTAATCCTAGCCACTCAGGAGGCTGAGATCTGAGGATCGAGGTTCAAAGCCAGCCCGGACAGGAAAGTCCATGAGACTTATCTCCCATAAACCACCAGAAAAGCGGAAGTGATGCCATGGCTAGAGCACTAGCCTTAGCTGAAGAGCTCAGGGACAGGGCGCAAGCCCAGAGTTCAAGCTCCATGACCAACCAAAAAAAGAAAATTAGGCTTGACTAAATCATGGCTCTGCCTCTTGTTCACTGTGTAACCTTATGTAAGTTCACTGACCTTTCTGTGCCTCATAGTTTACTTATCTGTAACACGGGAATAATACCAGTGCCTCCTCAAGAGGCCTTCTATGGGAATAAGTAACGTATTACAGTGTTCAGTACAACATCCAGCACCCTCACTGTTGATAAATGTTCATTTTTTTCTATTACCTGGACAGATTTGCCACAAGTTGTGCCAGTGGTCCTGTCCTGTATTTTTAACTCTTGTTCTGTTCCTGAGTGCTTAGCCACACAGGATGGGTAGAAGAGGTCCTACCACTTACCTGAATTCTGCTGGCGGGGGAGGCAAGTTGTCCTCAGAGAAGGAAGGAGAAGGTGAAGAGGCAGAATCTGACTGTGGCGGTGGTGGGTAGGTGCCTGTATCCACATTTTCAACAGAGCCAATGCTGCCATTCTGATACACCAGGGATGGTGAATAGCTGACAACAGACCCAAGGTGAAAAGCTATCATTTAAAGAGTAGTCCCAGCACAAAAAAAGTAAAAATAAATAAAGAACCTGAGTGATACTCCTTTCCTCATACATACTACAAAAATGCATGTGATACAAAAGCGACTAGGGAGAAATAAAGTCAGTAGATTTCCCACCTATTTTCTGTTATATTGAAATTTTAGGACTAAATATCCTATTTTATTCATCTTTCAGACATTTCTGCTATGGTAACAGGATCCAACCCTTATGATCAAAACCCTGCTGTTCTCTTCCGGTATCAGCTTTAGCAAATCCAACATTCTTTCAAATTGTCTCCTAAACATTAGGGACAGTGATACTCGAAGCCCAAAGCCTGTGGTGGTCAAAGGGTGAAGCTAAAATGCACAGACCATTGAGCTGCAAACATGTGACTGGCCTACAGCCTGATTCTGAGTGCTCAAAGGCCAAGGAGGCATCTGATTGCAAAAATCATGCCAAGGTTGCTGTGTGGTAGTAAATGCAGTCCCTATGCCAGGATGCTCATCAACCAAATGAGCTGCTACTTAACGCAGGGTGCTAGGGCTTGCCTTATGAAAACCTCTCCCTCAAAGCACTGGGCCTTGAATGAACTTGCTCTGAATGAATGATATCAAAATGTCAAGCAAGGCCAGGTGCTAGTGGCTTGCCTGTAATCCTAGCTACTCAGCAAACTGAGATGTGAGGACCTCAGTCTTCTGGGTAACTAGGATTACAGGTCTGAGCCACCCGCACTCAGCTTGACACATTGCTTGGTAAGTTCATCAACAAGCATGTCTAGGTAGGCCACGCATGTAGCCCAATGCAAGAGGAAAATGGCAGGCAAATCCCTCATCTTCACCACCCCCACTTCACAAAACAGGACCCTGGACCTAGGAGAAAGTGCCTGTCTCAAAAGGATGGCAAAACAACCTCTTGTACTGGGAGGCGGGGGGCTGGGGCGCGGGCAATGAAAGCACACTCGGGGCTGACTTCCCTACAGAAAGAAAGGTTCGTTTTCCCTCTCACTATCTTCTCCACTCTTTAAAACAAATCTCTTAATCCAGAAAGAACGAGTGTCAGAAGTGTCAAGATTTTTAAAAGTCAAGGTTTTCATGGTAGAGTTACTCCTAAAAGCAAGAACAACTCAACTCTTTCCTTTTATCATCCCTAGACACCCAGCATGGGCTGGCATGGATCTCTGACAGCTAGAATGCAATGTATTTAGAGGAAAAACCAGTGTGACAATTGTGCCAAGCAGTCGTGGTGACTTGGTTCTGAACGTCACACAGGTCAGACAACAGGATAAGCATCAAACCAAGCTTACAACCCACTTCCCCCCCTTTACACCTCCTATATGATTTGGTATTGGGAAATGGGGTCAGACTGACATCTCCTATTTCTCCACAGAGATATATAGCCTCCACAGTGGCCTAGCAACCTTTCCCACACTGACTCTGAGCTCTGCATTCAGCCCCTTGGCCAGCCGCTCTCCCAAACCTGACAAAGGCTGGCTGAGAAGTTGCTCTGGTAATGCATGACTTCGCTGCCTGGCCCTTCCTACTTCTTCAAGATGACTGGCTCTTAGGCTTGACCTTCAAATCCACACTTTAGAGGCAAAGTGCTCCTTGGACCACTTTCCTTGCTTTCCAATTTTTCTTGAAATCCTTGGATATACTAGTGTCTGGCAGAGTAAGGCACAAGAAGCCATGGGTCTTTTTTTTTTTTTTTTCCTAGACCACTCCAGTCACCTCATTTAAATTGCTGAGTCTCTTGATTTATTTAGCAAATTTTAATCACCAGATGGCTGCACTTAGAAGTAGCTGATTAATGGTGGTATTGGTCTAAACCCCACAGTCAAATTTCAGGGGGTGTGAAAGGTGTTATGCCAGACTGTTATCTCCAGGTCCCTAATCTCCTCAAAGAAGGCTACTGATAGTACAAAAGCATCACCTACCCAGAAGGCCCCAGCTTTTCTTTGGACTCCACAAATTCTTGTCCCATCTTCATTTTCTCCCACTCTTCCTTACGCGTCTTGATTTTACGTGGGTTTACATTTCCTCGATTTGGATTATCTTTCTTTTCTTTCTATATTAAGAAGGAACAAAAGAGCCTTGGTAAAATATTTTCCAAAGTTCTTCATTAAAATTCCACCCATCTTCCAGGATGCACATTCAAGAGATGATTTGCCTAGACAACACATGATAACAGCAGAATTTATAGAATTGCCGGGTTTGGAGTGACCTAGAGGCCATCTAATTCAAACCACCTCCTGGGCAAAACATTTGCTCAGTCCCACACTCAACACCTCTCGCAATGGAAAATCCGTTACATCTCTGGGTAACTCTTTCACGTCTTTGAACCATTCTAATTGTTAGGAAGTGAGTAAACAGCTATTTGTTATTTGCTCTGCCACAAAGGTCAGTTTAGAGAGATAAAAAGAATAACAGCTGTTGATATCTTGGGTGGATAGAAGGAAATAGTTAAAAAAACAAAACCAAATCACTGAAGAATTTTCCAGCCCATGCAGCTGCATTAGCCTCTGGCAGTCTCCTGGGTCTGCTGGCAGCCATGCTAATGGGATTGTGGGGTGGAAACTGGTAGGTCACATATAGCATCAGGAGCCTAAGGGGAGAGAAGTATCTCTACAACCCAGGCAAATCCCCCTTCCTTGGCCCCACCCAGGAGCAAAGGAGTTAACCTGCTCCTGTTACAAATTGTGATGCAGAACCTGGTGCTGGTCTCGGAACTGAGCTGCAAAATTGGTGGGAAAGGGACTAGTCTTGCTCATGTCCAGCAGAGTTCAGGTGCAACTTGCAAGAGAAATAAATGGTAACCAGAAAAATCTATTCCTAAAACTCAGCCTGAATATAGTCAATTGTTAATAGTGTTAGCGGGAACAAACACATTTTTGGTGTGATTTGTGCTTTCATCTTGGTGATGCTTGGTGTGGACACATTTTTTTTTAAGACTTTCACCTGGCATTCTCCATGCAAGCAGTCACTTGGAATTACTTCACATAAGACTAGTTTCCTTTTTATCCGCCCTCCACAAGCATGCCTACTGATGTGTAGAACAGAGGCCCTCTTCCCCTCACCCTATGCTTTCTCTTCTCTTTCATGATATCCTTGGTGTCCTGCAGCATCTTCTCCCTCCAAAGATCAAAGAAGTACGAAGGGTTGGTGTAGAATTTGAGTGCCTCTTTTCCATCATCCCTAGGATAGAAATGAAGACAAGTAGCTGTCAGTAGACAGATGAGCTCTCAACCAAATCCAATATTCCAAACACCTACCAGTTAGCACGTTTACAGTAAGGAATCAAGAAGTCATTCAAATCGATTGCGGATTTCAATGCCCCTGAGTGGCACCTCTCTACTTTTTAAGAACGTTGGTATTCCTTCCAATTCCTGACAGAGAAATCTGTATGGTCAGGGCAAGAACAGGCTACAGCAGCAGGGATGCTGATTATTTCTAATGATCTGCATAGCCACACACCGTCTCTGAGGATATCTAGATATTCTGGCACCTATGAGAGGATTTCTGGCATTGGCTATTCCCCTAACAATTTCTCAAGACTCCCTAGGATGAGTTACTGGCTTTCCACCCTCCAGTGTAGGTTCATATGTACCTAAATATGTGCTTTTGATAGCTCTAATTTCTCTATGTGACGATAACCAGTGCATGGAACCTTCTTGCTCCCTCCTGGAATTGGTTAGCATCCAATAACACCCCAACCACAAGGGGGCCTCACAATAGATGGCCAGCTGTTTCAAGACTACAAGGATTTTTTTTGGTACCATCCTAGGGCTTAAACTCAGGGCATGGGTGCTGTCTCTCAACTTTTTCACTAAAGGCTAGTACTCTACCACTTGAGCCATAGCTCCACTTCTTACTTTTTGCTGGTTAATTGGAGATAAGAGTCTCATGAACTTTTTGAACTGAGATCCTTAGATCTCAGCCTGCTAAGTAGCTAGGATTATAGACATGAGCCACTGGTACCTGGTAAGACCACAGAGTTTTGTTTGGGTTTTTTTGGGGGGTCTGGTCGTGGGGCCTGAACTCTGGGCCTGGGCACTGTCCCTCAGCTCTTCAGCTCAAGGCTAGCACTCTACCACTTGAGCCACAGCACCACTTCCAGCTTTTTTTTCTTTTTGCTTATGTGATGCTGAGGAATCAAACCCAGAGCCTCATGCATGCAAGGCAAGCGTTCTACCACTGAGCCATCTTCCCAGCCCAGACCACAGTTTTTATCACCACTTCTTAGTGACTGTGACATTAGTACAAAGTGAGCCATTGACTATCAATTAGAGCCATTTGCTAGACTCAATGATCCTGGCTAGAATTCTCCACTTGGCATGGCATGGACAAGCCCCCATTATCTAGAAGCACACATAGAAGGGTGAATGTTTAACATTCTGAACTACAAGAACTGGAACCTGGAGCTGGGTGCCAGTGGCTCACGCCTATAATCCTAGTTACTCAGGAGGCTGAGATCTGAGGATCACAGTTCAAAGCCAGTCCAGGCAGAGAAGTCCGTGAGACTCTTCTCTCCAGTTAACCACCAGAAAACTGGAAGTGGCACTGTGGCTCAAGTGGTAGAGCACTTGTCTTGAGCTGAAAAGTTCAGGGACAGCGCTGAAGCCCAAAGTTCAAGCCCCATGACCAAAAAAAGAAAGAAAGAAAGAAAGAAAGAGGGAGGAAAAGAATTGGGCACAGTGATGCACACTTGTCACCCAGCACTTGGGAATAGAAAGCAGGAGAATCTTGAGTTCAAGGCCAGATTAGATTGGTTTGTCTCAAAATAAAAAAATTGAAAAGGCAATTCTATTTCCAGCCCCTCTAATCCTATCAAAACACAGAGAATTCATTTCTAAATTAAATACTAATCACTCTGAGACAGGCATGGGTGCTGAGTGTTTCCATTTCCAGTCTATCCGATGTTGAGGCAGGAGGATCATGAGCTCAAGGCCAGTCTAAGTTATATAGTGAGACCTTGTCTCAGAAAAAAAAGTGCTGGGCACTGGTGGTCACGCCCATAATCGTAGCTACTCAGGAGGCTGGGATCTCAGCATCATGGTTTGAAACCAGCCTGGGCAGAATAGTCCATGAGACTCTTTATCTCCAATTAATTAACAAATATCCAGGAGTGGAGTTATGCCTCAAGAGATAGAGTGCTAGCTTTGAGAAAAAAAAAGTTCAGGAGGCTGGGAAGGTGGCTCAATGGTAGAATGCTTGCCTTGCATGCATGAGGCCTTGGGTTCAATTCCTTAGCACCACATAAGCAGAAAAAGCCAGAAGTGGTGCTATGGCTTGAGTGGTAGAGCACTAGCCTTGAGCTGAAGAGGTGAGAGACAGCGCCCAGCTGAGTTCAGGCCCCATGACTGGCCAAAACAAAACAAAAAAAGTTCAGGGACAGTGCCCAGTATTGGCAAAAATTTTAAAAAAAAAATCTTTTTACTTTTGTCGGTCATGGGGCTTGAACTCTAGGCCTGGGTACTATCCCTTAGCTCTTCAGCTCAAGTGCTCTACTACTTTGAGCCAGTCACTTCCAGTTTTGTGGTGGTTAAATAGAAATAAGAGTCTCATGAACTTTCCTGCCTGGGCTGGTTTTGAACTATGATCCTCAGATCTCACCCTCTTGAGTAGCTAGGAATACAGGTGTGAGCCACCAGTGCCCTGCCTTATGTTAAATCTTGTTCTGACTTAGACATACCATGCTTGTTTTTTGTTTTTTTGTCAGTCGTGGGGCTTGAACTCTGGGCCTGGGCACTGCCCTTCAGCTCTTCAGCTTAAGGCAAGCGATCTACCACTTGAGTCACAGTGCCACTTCTGGTTTTCTGGTGGTTAATTGGAGATAAGAGTTTCATAGACCTTCCTGCCTGGGCTGGCTTTGAACCTCAATCCTCAGATCTCACTATGCTTGTTTTTCTTAGGACAAATCTATAGTTAACTAAAAGGAGATGCTAATTCTGATATATTTAAAAGGAAAATCATGTTATCAGAAAAATGGATTCCCCATAGGATATCATTTGCTTATTCTATAATACAAACTCTACATCATACTCCCTCTAATATTACCAGTGATCCCTTGCTGCCTCCACTCTGCCCAAACATAACCAGACTCAAGGATGGAGGGAGACCGGAGTCAAATCTTGCTATTCTCTCTAGCCCCTTTGACAGCCCAGAGATGAGCGTAATTTCACATAATAGTTGAAAAGAGCAGATGCCATGGACTTTGTGTATGTGTGACAAGCTACCAAGCTCTTGTTCCAGCTCCCTGAATCAGAATGACATCCTTAAATTTCACAGGGGTACACAAACATTCCACTTTGCAGTGTATCCATGTCTGATGGAAGACATCATCCTTCAGCTATCTGTACTTTTTACCTGTTCCAAAGATATATATATATATATATATATATGGATGGATACAGACAAGACAAATATTCGTTTTCCGCCCCTGTTCAGTGTTTCTGTGTGACATGACAACACTACCGTACTACAAGGGGGAAGGAAAGGGCTTTGAGTTGTCTTTGAGGCTGCCTTCTTTTGCAAGTCCAGCTGCAACAGGGTAGGTCCTTGCAGAAGGAAATGTCAAAAGGATGTTCAAAACAAAGCAAGTGACATTCACTTGGAAGAATGCCAATCGCTCTTTTTGGAGGGACCCCTGAGCCCCGAGCAGCCAGTCCGTGAAGATGGCCCCACTAACACGTCCAAACATCTGGCAATCTGGTGGTTTCCAAGTTAGTGGGAGCCTTCCTAGAATGTTGCCCCTGGGACCCAGGCTGTAGAACTGCCTTGGAACAAAGGCCTTTTGGTTCTATAATAACTAAATTCTTTGGATGGAATCCAAGACAGACCTGGCTTTTACCAAATTAAACTCTGCAGCTTGTAATGGTAGAGCAAACCTTCAATATGTATTACACTCACTATGAATTTTAGGAGCCCAACAACCAAACAGTAAGTGACAACTGTTTACAGCATAAACCTAGCTTCTGCTGCCACAAGCATCTCTGGGTAGACAGTGAGCTTTTGATACAATCCTCTGCTATAAACAACTTCCTTACATATTTTAAGCAATCTCATGTTGTTAACCATAGGCCTCAAACAAGGAGAGCTGGACAGTTACCTGTAAGGGGTAAGATTGTTGAGGGGGGGCGGGGTGTCACAGGTATTGTAGGTCTCCAAAACGGGCACTGGGAGTGAGTTTCGGTCAAAAAGCTTCTGGTCTTGAGTGGTAGAGCTTCTGAAGGCCTTTCGAGTGTTGATTCCTTGTAGTGACACTGAGACAAGATGGAAGGTGTTACAAAATGGACGACAGGCTATTTGAGCAAACACTGAGTCACGCCAGTCAGAGCAGCCTCAGCTGCTGCATTTCTTGGCTGCGGCTGTCTGCAGCCAGGTTTTTTTTTTCCCTCCCCCTCTGGGGAGGCCCCACGAGGCTGTCAGCAGCCCAGCCATTTCACGACTGAACAGCACGAGGCTACACAAAGGTTTCCTATGTGGCCAGATCTAACAGGCCTCTCCTTCAGCGGAAAGAATCTTCCAAGTACTTTTATGGTAGCAAAATAGGGCCAAGGGAAGGGAAACTTGAGAACAAGGGAACTGGGGGAATGAGAGAAAGGGAGTATGGAGGGGTGTGGGAGAGCTCAAAAGGTTTCTTACACCACCCAGGCTTATGTCATTTCAAGGCATAACTCTATAGGTGATTTCTCCTTTTGCTTCTTTTTTATACATCAGGGGGAAAAAATTCTAAAAAACTGCTCAGCAGAGCCTGCAAATGCTGAGCTCAGCTTCCTTACCTTCTTCTTCCTTGGGATCCAGCTGAGTGACTTTAACTTGTAGTCGGTCGACCCTTTCCGCAAGGGAGCTTACTCGGCAGGCAAAGGTGTTTGCCTGAGTAAAGAGCTCTCCAAAAATGTCCTCTGCATATTTACCTGGAAAGAGCAAAGGAATCAAGTTAACTAGTACACAGAAGTAATATAAAGAAAACTAGCTACTAAAGACTGTGTTCTTCTGGCTGGGAATGAGGTTTAGTGGCAGAATGCTTGCCTAGCATGTATGAAGCCCTGGTTCGATTCCTCAGTACCCCATAAACAGAAAAAGCTGGAAATGGTGCTGTGGCTCAAGTGCTAAAGTGTTAGCCTTGAGCAAAAGAAGCTCAAGGACAGCACCCAGGCCCTGAGTTCAAGCCCCAGGACTGGCAAAAAAAGAGATTGTGTTCCTCATCCCTCAAACACACACATACACACGTACACATGCACACACTTGTAGATATCCAAACTCATGTGCAAACATACATCTCCTTTAAGATACACATTCTCTCCACAGCTTGGAGTCTGCATATGTTCTATACCTCAAAGCAGGCTGAATAAAATCAGAAAGTATAATGCCAAATATTGACTGAAAGAACAGACAGATGTCTACACGTTTGCCCATGGCCCTCAGTCACTTGCTATTATTATTCTATAAAGCACCTTATAAATGGTATAGAAAACAGATTGAGATTTATTAGGTAACTGAAATTAATATGGTAAATAATAAACGACTTCCTCAATGGAGCTTCAAAAGTCCACTAAACACCTAGGCACAGTGACACACACCTATAATCCCAGCTACTCAGGAGGCAGGGGCAGAAGGATTTCAAATTTAAGGCCAGCCTGGGCAAAGGCGGTGAAGGCATGATCTCAAAACCAAATACAAACTAAAGGGCTGGGCAAGGCTAAAGTAGTCAAAAGGCTTACTCCCTAATTCAATCCCAGTACTCAAAACACAAAAGGTTCACTGAACAACCAAGATTGAGTTGTGGCCCTAGTGGCTATGAACTTATCAATATCCCTCATGAGAAAAAAATTTATACTCTAGAACCCAAAATTTTCAAAGTATTTGCTCTAGGTTACAATCCTCACATCTAGGGTACACTTGTACCCTACATTCAAGATAAAAGTGAAAAGCTAAAACGTTCAAACCCTCCTGGAAAAACAACATACCAGTGGTCTTTTCCCACAATGTTTTGTTTTTTAGAAGAGTTCTGTACTTCCAACCCTGGAATGCAAGGAGAATTTGCAGCCAAAGAAACATAACAGCAATTGGAAACTACCTACATATTGTCATTCCAAACCACAAGGCACTTTGTTTTAAGGTCCAAGACTGGGACTCTACTCCATTCCTAACCCTTTCACTCACTGGTTAGTGCTCTACAAACTGAGCCACACCTCCAACCTCCAAAAGGTTCATTCGCTTCCTTCCTTCCTTCTTTCCTTCCTTCCTCTCTCTCTCTTTCTTTTCTTTCTGCTTACTAAGGATAAAAAGTGGCCAGGAGCCGGGCACTGGTGGCTCACGCCTGTAATCCTAGCTACTCAGGAGGCTGAGATCTGAGGATCACAGTTCAAAGCCAGCCCGGGCAGGAGAGACCGTGAGACTCCATCTCCAATAAACCACCAGAAAACCGGAAGTGGCGCTGTAGCTCAAGTGGTAGAATGCTCGCCTTGAGCTGAAGAGCTGAGGGACAGCGCCCAGGCCCAGAGTTCAAGCCCCACGACCGACCAAAAAAAAAAAAAAAAAGTGGCCAGGAGCTTGTGACTCACACAGGTAATCCAAGCTACTCAGGAAGCTGAGCTCTGAGGTTATGGTTTGAAGCCAGCCTGGGGCAAGAAAGTCCATGAGACTTTTTATCTCCAATTAACCACCAAAAAGTCAAAAGTCAAGGTGTGGCTCAAGTGGTAGAGCACTAGCCTTGAGCAAAAAAGCTCAGGGACAGTGTCCAGGCCCTGAAATCAAGCCCCAAGCTCTGGACACCCCCACACAAAAAAGTGTTGCATATGAATAAATATACTTATTAGAGTAAGCTCTTATCTTTAGCTTCTAAGTCCATATTTGCTGGGGTAAAATTAATCTACAACTGTTCTTTCTGGGTGAACTGCTGTTCATCTTTCCAGTATAACCTGGAGAATAAGGATAACACCAATCAACTTCATATTTTGAATGGGTGGAAAAGTGAACTAAGGAGGTTCTAATCAAGGAAGAAGCTAGTCCTTGCATATGGAATGGATCTACACAAAGCTCAAAGGTCTTTTTTCTTTTTTTGGTCTGGTCGTGGGGCCTGAACTCTGGGCCTGGGCACTGTCCCTCAGCTCTTCAGCTCAAGGCTAGCACTCTACCACGAGCCACAGCACCACTTCCGGCTTTTTTTTCTTATGTGGTGCTGAGGAATTGAACCTAGGGCCTCGAGCATGCAAGGCAAGTGCTCTACCACTGAGCCACCTTCCCAGCCCTCAAAGGTCTTAAACTGGCAAACAAGCTGCATGAATGCACTGCAGGTGAAGGGTTTGATCTGATCCCTGTCCATAAGGTTATGCTTCTATAAAAACTATGTTGCATCATGGTAGACAACGTAAGGGAAAACTGCATCTGAGCAAAAGTAAAGAACATGCCAGGTGCTGGTGGCTCACACCTATAATCCTAATCAGGAGGCTGAGATCTGAGAATTTCAGTTTAAATCCAGCCTGGGCAGGAAAAGTCTGTTAGACTCTTATCTCCAATTAATCACCAGAAAACTGGAAGTGGGCAATGGCTCAAAATGGTAGAGCACTAGCTTCAGTGAAAAAGCTCAGGGACAGTGCCCAGACCCACGACCAACAACAATAACAAAAATAAAATATGTACCATTATGTGTGGAAAATAAATCAGGCTCAAAAATATCCAACTGTTCTGGAGGAAAAGAAAATCCAAAACCATCATGTCACCAAAAGAGGACTCAGGATTTCTTTCCCTTTAATGTGGGGGCAGTGACAGGGAACAGTAACTTTTGTGGGGCTTGAATTCTGGGCCTGGGCACTATCTCTCAGCTCTTCAGCTCAACGAGAGTGTTCTATCACTTGAGCCATAGGTGCCACTTCCAGTTTTCTAGTGGTTTATTGGAGATAAGTGTCTCATGGACTATCCTGCCTGGGCTGGCTTTGAACCCCGATCCTCAGATCTCAGCCTCTTTAGTAGCTAGGATTACAGGCATGAGCCACTGGCGTCTGGCTTGGGAACTTTTAAGTGTGGCAGAGTGGTTTTCTGGATAAGGTCTTAAAAGAACTCTAACATATAATAAGATTAATAATAATTTTTGGGGGGGGGGTCGGTCGTGGGCTTGAACACTGGGTCTGGGTGCTGTCCCTCAGCTCTCCAGCCCAAGGCTAGCACTTTACCACTTAAGCCACAGTGCCACTTCTAGCCTTTTCTGTTTATATGGTGCAGAGGAATCAAACCCAGGGCCTCATGCACACAAGGCAAGCACTCTACCACTGAGCCACCTTCCCAGACCCAAGATTAAAAACTTTTGTGTATGGGCTGGGAAGGTGGCTCAGTGGTAGAGCGCTTGCCTTGCATGCCTGAGGCCCTGGGTTGGATTCCTCAGCACCACATAAGCAAAAAGAAAAAAGCCGGAAGTGGCACTGTGGCTCAAGTGGTAGAGCGTTAGCCTTGAGCTGAAGAGCTGAGGGACAGCGCTCACGCCCAGAGTTCAGACCCCATGACCAGACCCCCCCCCAAAAAAAAACAAACAAAAAGAGTCATGGACTTTCCTGCCCGGGCTGGCTTTGAACCGTGATCCTCAGATCTCAGCCTCCTGAGTAGCTAGGATTACAGGCGTGAGCCACCAGCGCCCGGCCCCAGGATCTTTTTAAAACGGGTAGTGAGGTGGGGTGAAGGCTTCCCCACTGTAACCTCAGCTTGGGTCTGAAGCAGATTTAGAATTGCACTACTGTACGTGAAAGAAACAGTAGACCTTAAATAAGAAGATCTGGATTTTATATTTCAGCTTTTCCTGTTTATACTTGTGCATTCCTTAGCAAGTCACAATTTCTCAAGTGTAGTTTCTTATCTGTAAACTGGGTATAATAATTATATCTAACTCAATAAGTTATCATAAGAATTAATAAGCTAAAAATCTATATTGTTGAGTCACATAGGAGACTTTTAACTAAGCCAGGCATGGTGCTAAATACCTATAGTTCCAGCTACTGGGGTAAACTGAGGTGGATCACTTGAACACATAAAGTCAAGTGCAGCTTAGGAAACACAGAAAGATCTTGTCTCAAAAGCTAGGCACTAGTTTCTCATGTCTGTAATCCTAAGTACTCAGAAGGTACAGAGATATACAGATCCAGTTTCAAAGCCAGCCCTGGTTAAAAATAGTAATAAATACATGAGACTCTTATCTCCAACTAACCAAAATAAGCAAACAATTCATGGTTATCTAAAATTTAATTACAATTCTGATTGGTGATTTGATAGTCTCTATTTGTGTGTGTGTGTGTGTCTGTCTGTCTGTCTTAGGGCCTCATGCTTGCTAGGCAAGTCCTCTACCATGTGAGTCACAGTCTCACTTCTTTTTTTTTTTTTTTGGTTGGTCACAGAGCTTCCATTCAGGGCCTGAGCACTGTCCCTGAGCTTTGCTCAAGGCTAGTATTCTATCACTTTGAGCCACAGTGCCACTTCTGGTTTCTTGGTGGGTTAACTGGAGATAAGATTCTCACGAAGTTTCCTGCCTAGGCTGGCTTCAAACCTCCGTCCTAAGATCTTAAACCTCCTGAGTAACATGAACCATCAGTGGCCCATTTTATTGTTTTATTTTTGAATAGTGTCTTACATTTTTTGCCTGGGCTGTCTTAGGCACTGATCTACCTACTTATGCCTCCCCAGCTGCTGAAACTACTTAACACACTCAGTTTATTGGTTGAGAGGAAAAAAAAGTCTTTTTCACTTTTGTAAGGCTGGCACGGAACTGCAATCCTCCTAATCTCTACCTGTAGAGTATCTGTGACTGAAGGAGTGCTTTAGTACTGTGACTACGCTTGGCCTAACCGTCCCTACTCTCCAAATGTTAAATATTACCTCTGAAAACAGGCATGACACCTAAATACTTGAAACCAAAGCTGAATTTCACTCATCCAGATTACGAAGGTAGACAATACCCATCAGGATGTTCATAACAGATACCATATTTGGCAAAAATATTTTAGGGCGGTCTTCAGTCTTTTTTCCCCTTAGCAAAACTCTTCAAATGAAATGCTACATGTAGAGTAGGTAAAACTGAATTTTTACGAACACGTAGCTGCTCTTGTTGATGTCTGAGTGGGAGTCCTGGAAAGCCCTGATGGTGCAGTCTGCCCCAATGCAATCAGTATGAACAGCCAGTATCATGGCATGATTTCCCAGTGACCCCCGTCACCCCTCCTGGATGGCCTACAGTACAGATCGAAAGTGCTAGCTGATGACTGGGCCTGTATTTCCTGACACGGCAACCTAACATGCGAAATGGAATTTTTGCTAGACTTAGGGAAAATAAGAATACTCAGTGTGTTATCATGAAGGGATCCATGGCTGTAGAATTTTTAGCTTTGTTTTATCTATTCCATGGTCACAGTTTCATGGTTAGAAAGCAGTTCTATCTAGAGTACAATGCACAAGGCCAAGGTCTGAAGCACACAGGAACCACTTCTGAAGCTCTCTTTTACTAGGTGAAATCCTAGTTATCTTTCTTTCTTTCTTTTTTTTTTTTGGTCCAATCGTGGGGCCTGAACTCTGGGCCTGGGCGCTGTCCCTCAGCTCTTCAGCTCAAGGCTAGCGCTCTACCACTTGAGCCACAGTGCTACTTCCAGCTTTTTTCTTTTTGCTTATGTGGTGCTGAGGAATCGAATCCAGGGCCTCATCATGCAAGGCAAACGCTCTACCACTGAGCCACCTTCCTAGCCCCCCTAGTTATTTTTCAAGGCCCAGTTCAAATGTAACCTCTTCTTAGAAGCCTTTCTTTAATTTCCCTTTTCTCATGGGTGCTCCTCTTCCCAAAGAAATTATCTCCTCCTCCCCTTTACTTTCTGTACCGACAACACGGAACATGTAGGCACAACTCATTCAATAAACATTTATTGAGCTTCTACTGGGTTCAAGGTATTATATAGATACTGAAGGTCAAGGCCAACATGTAAGTCTTGCTTTCAAAGAATTTTTAATTTAGTTTAAGAAAGTGCTGCTAGGGGCTGGGAAGGTGGCTCAGTGGTAGAGCGCTTGCCTTGCATGTATGAGGCCCTGGGTTCGATTTCTCAGCACCACATAAGCAGAAAAAAAAAGCCAGAAGTGGCACTGTGGCTCTAGTGGTAGAGTGCTAGCCTTGAGCTGAAGAGCTGAGGGACAGCGCCCAGACCCAGAGTTCAGAGTTCAGGCCCTACAACTGGACCAAAAAAAAAAAAAAAGTAGGGCTGGGAAGGTGGCTCAGTGGTAGAGCGCTTGCCTTGCATGTCTGAGGCCCTGGGTTCGATTCCTCAGCACCACATAAGCAAAAAGAAAAAAGCCAGAAGTGGCACTGTGGCTCAAATGGTAGAGCGCTAGCTTTGAGCTGAAGAGCTGAGGGACAACCAGGCCCAGAGTTCAGGCCCCACGACTGGTCCCCCCCCCCCAAAAAAAAAAGTTCTGCTGGGAGCCAATGGCTCATGCCTGTAAATCCTAGCTACTCAGAAGGCTGAGATTTGAGGATCATGGTTCAAAGCCAGTCCAGGCAGGGAAGTCTGTGAGACTCTTATCTCCAATTAACCACCAGAAAACTAAAAGTGGCACTGTGGCTAAAGTGGTAGACGGCTAACTTTGAGCTGAAGAGCTCAAGGACAGAACCCAGGACGAGTTCAAGCCCCACGACCAACAAAAAAAAAAAGAAAGAAAAGAGTGCTAATTTGGGGGCTAAGAATGTGGCTTAGTGGTAGAGTGCTTGCCTAACATACATGAAGCCCTGGGTTCAATTCCTCAATACTACAGAAACAGAAAAGGCCAGAAGTGGTGCTGTGGCTTAAGTGGTAGAGTGCTAGTCGTGAGCAAAACAAACTCAGAGACAGTGCCCAGGCCCTGAGTTCAAGCCCTAGGCAAAAAAAAAAAAAAAAAGAAAGAAAGAAAGAAAGAAAATCTCATGATAAGGTTATAAAATGGGAAAAACAAACTGCAAAAATGAGAAAGGAAGGCAGGTCTTACATGCCAGGCCAAAGAACTGAAGATTATTCCATAGTGTGGAACAGGAGGGACAAAAAGATTTATATTCTTAGTTTACAAATGCATATTAAAATGAGAATGGTGGCACTTGATAAGATGGGCATGGTGGCACAAAACTGCAATCCAGCTACTCAGGAAGCTGTGACAGTTACTTAAGAGGCTGAGTTCAGAAGATCATGGTTCAGAGCCAGCCTGGGCAGCAAAGTCCATGAGACTCTTATTTACAATTAACCACTAGAAAACTGGAAGTGGCACTGTGGCTCACAGTGGTAGACTGCTCCCCTTGCGTGAAAAACTGCAAGGGCAGCATCCAGGCCCTGAGTTTAAGCCAATCAACCAAAATAAAACAGCAAAAGGCTGGGACTGGAGGTGTGTCTCAAGTGGTACAGTGCTAGCTAGAAGCAAAAACAAGCCAAATAAGAGTAGCACACACACACAAAATAAAAGTTAACATGATTCAATTTTTTTTTTGGGGGGGGAGAAGGGGACGCAGGTGTCAGTTGTAGGGCTTGAATTCAGGGCCTGGAAGCTGTCTCTGAGCTATTTAGCTCAAGGCCAGGGCTCTACCTCTTAGCCAAAGCACCACTTACGGTTTTCTGGTGGTTTATTGGATATAAGAGTCTCAAGGACTTTCCTGCTCCAGCTGGCTTTGAATCCTGATCTTCAGTTCTCAGCCTCCTGAGTAGCTAGGATTGCAGGTGTAAGCCATAGGCGCCCAGCTCTAAATTTTTTTAAATGGGGAACTACAAAAGTAAAAAGTGAGGACTGGGAAGGTGGCTCAGTGGTAGAGAGCTTGCCTTGAATGCATGAGGCTCTGGGTTCCATTCCTCAGCACCATATAAGCAGAAAAATAAAGCCGGAAGTGGCGCTATGGCTCAAGTGGTAGAGCGCTAGCCTTGAGCTGAAGAGCTGAGGGA
>NW_012267222.1:11309464-11315314 GCF_000151885.1 Dipodomys ordii | reverse complement strand
TCAAGGCTAACGCTCTACCACTTGAGCCACAGTGCCACTTCCGGCTTTTTTCTTTTTGCTTATGTGGTGCTGAGGAATCGAACCCAGGGCCTCATGCCTGCAAAGCAAGTGCTCTACCACTGAGCCACCTTCCCAGCCCAAGTCCATGACTCTTATCTCCAATTAACCACCAGAAAACCCAAGTGGCACTGTGGCTCAAATGATAGAGCACCTTGAGGTGAAGAGCTCATGGACAGTGCCCAGGCCCAGAGTTCAAGCCCCACAACCGAACAAAAAAAGAATAAAACGAAAAGAGCTGAGGGTAGGCCAGGCGTCATTGGCTCATGCCTGTAATCCTAGTTACTCAGGAGGCTGAGATCTGAGGATCGTGGTTTGAAGACAGCCTGGGCAGGAAAGACAATGAGACTCTTATCTCTAATTAACTACCAGAAAACTAGAAGTGGTAGAGTGTTACTTGAGCAGAGAAAGCTCAGGGACAGTGCCCAGGCCCTGAGTTCAAGCTCCATGACTGACAAAAATAAATAAAAAGAGCTGAGGGTGTGATGCTATAGTGCTTGTCTAGTACAAGGTCCTGAGTTCAAATCCTACTACTGCCCCCTCCCCCAACAAATAAGTTATTAGCAAAGTTTAACTATTCATTTTTAGGGTCTGGGATATGGGTGGGAGAGCGTGTCCTTAACGTGTATGTACAAGTGTCAGGACTTAAGTCCCAATACTAAAAAAATTTAAATAGATAAATGGATAGATGAATCAGATAAACCACTATTGGCTGTTATCTCTTTAGGAATGTTACTTCATAGTTCTGAGCTTTCATTTTTTCACGTGAAAAGTAGGAATAGCATTTCCTACTACCATAGGATTATTGAGAAGACTAAATGAGATCATGTCAAGATCCCGTAAAAACTTGGCACAAAGCAGGCAATCAACAAATGTAAGTTCCCTTCTCACCCTCTCCCCATTGTCTCCTCAAGAATTATTTATTTCTTTCTCCCTTGGTAGATAATGAGCTCCTGGAAGGCAGAGACCATTTCTTCTCATCCTGTATCTTCTCAGTATCCAGCACAGGAAATATGCCCATTACATGTTTACTGGATGGATAAAAGGTCAGTCAGCTTCATACTGTCAGGAAATCTTGTTCCTTAGGCAAAAGCTCTCCCTGGCCCACGCTGAGATCAGCTTCCTGAAGAGAGGAATGGTCTGGTCTCAAGTGGGAGAATCCACAATGGCATCCATCAACACTGTTCTAGAAAAGCACCTCAGAGGAGCCTAACTCCTGCTGGGTGGGAATAAGAACCATCATTAGCTACATGTTCTTTGTCCTATGAAGAAGGAAGCAGTGTGTGATTGACTTCCAGCCATTTGGCCTTCTCTGGGTGACAGAAGCAGAAATGATGCTTTTAAGAAGCAGTTCGGCTCTCTGCAGCTTTCATGTGCTTCACTGTCAGCTGCACTGCCTTTGCGCTGCTGTCAATGTTCCTTTGTATAAGACAGGCACTGGCAGGGTTTCTTGTCTTTGTGACGCCCCTTCCAGGTTTCCCTAAGCCCTGGATCAACTGAGATGGTCCCTGAGCTAGGTGCAGGCATAGGAACTTTGGACTCCATACATCATATGCTCGCAAAGCTTACACAGCTCTGGCTCCTTGGGCTCCTATTTTAAAGACAGGGCCTATTACTGTCTGGGGGAATGCAGGCTTTCTTGATATTCCACTACTTTTACTAAGGGCTGTGATGTGATAGGAGGGGTGAATGTCTGAAATAATTCACACCTAGATGGCTTTGCTAAGGAAGATCACTAGGACGGCATTTTGTTAGAGGTGCTTATGGGAGCTGGGGTGGCAGTAGACAAATGTAGAGCCAGTCCAGCATCTGCCCTTCCTATACATACTCAGCTTCCAACAAATGTCATCATAATTCAGAATAAATAAAATCCAAACCACATGCATGTACCCCACTCAGTGCAGTCTCATCATTGATGCCAATTAAAAATGTGATAGTTAAGCTGGATTTCCCTCATCTCCAGAAAATACTGGGTTAACCCTCTTCTCCCTTCTAGAGAAGAAAGGAAGGCTCCAGCTACCATCTGTGTCATTGTATGTTCCTGAAGCTTGCAAAACTCCCAATGCCCCTGAGACTCCAGAAGTAATCTGTACCCTGAACTTAGACCTGGAGGCCTGCTGCACAATTAAATGTGTACCACAGTAGAGAAGTCCACCAGAATATCTGAGTACATGTTTGCGTCCCTTCTTTCTGGGAAGAAAGTGGGGAGGGTGTTGGGTAGATAAAGCCTACTGGCACATTTGAGGCTTCCACAGAGTCAGGCTGCATGGAACAGCTCATGTAATTACAGGCACATTCGCCAACCCAAGACACAGCTCTGGGAACCTCCCACTTTACAGAGAATTCTGCTCTGTCATTCCATCTGCAGCTTTCACTGCAGCTCTTCCTGCCACCCTTCCCACAGATTTCTTTTGAAGCAGGTGGAGGGGAAGGTAGAAGAAACCTACAGGGGTGGAGGTAAATGAAGAAAGGGTAGAGGGGAAGACTCCGTACCAAAAAAGGAGGCTCTCTGGGAAGGGGGATGGGCTACATGTTCACATTACCTAGGGAAGGCAGATGGAGGAGAAATAGGAACATGGAAGGAGAAGGAAAACTAAATAAAGAGCACCAACGACCCCTGAGGGCAGAGCACAGGCTCTCGGAGGCACTCACTCAGGCTGCCCAGCTGTCGGATGACATTTGCCAGGGTGATGTTGGTCACGCATTCCAGCTCGTTGCTTCTAACGCTAGGCAACGTCTGACGGCACAGGTGCCTTGGCTCGATGTTCCTCGTTACTAACGGCATGGTGGACCTGCTTCAGGCAATGTTCTAAATGATGAAAAACAACCTAAAAAAGAAATAACAGGAAAGTATTACTCAACCACAAATTCCAGGCACACTAGGGCTGTGTGTCTTTTGTTTTTGGTGGGTTTTTTTTTTAAGCTGGCTGATCTAAAACAGCTTTTCTTTTCTTCTTTTCTTTCCTCCTTCCATTTTTCCCTGCTTCTCTCTCCCTCCTTCCTGTCTTTCCTTCTTCCTTTTTGTTTTTATGACAAGAGCTTGTCCAAACTGGCCAACAACTTGCAATCCTCCTATCTGGGTCTCTCAAATGCTGACCCTGTAAAGGTGTAACATTGTGTACAGCTTTACAACAGCTTTCAAAAAAAAAAATCTTTACTCTCTTTTTCTTTTTTTTTTTAAGCCCCTCAATCATTTGCAGGTTTGCTACTAAAATACTTGCTATGGAAGTTTAGACAACCTAAACTAGTAACTGCTGGCTAAGGTACACAGGCAGTGCAAAAACTTCAAGTGACAACTACTGCTCCAGCCAACAACAGTCCCCAGAGGCAAGGAGGCGTGGTCACAGAACAGTCCATTCAGCAGGCCTCGGATGGTAAAGAACCTATCCTTGGTGTATCTGTAACCCTATAACCAAGACAAATAGACTCTAGACCACCAACTGTAAGGATTAAAAAAGATCTCTTCTCATCTAATAATTTCTACAATGAAATCAAGCTGCCAACAGTGATTCTGGTGATCTACATCTGGACATGACTTCTCCAGTTCTTCCTGGGTGGATAATTGTACTGCATGACTAACTGCTAGCTGCCAGCATCTATTAACACGACCAAAGTTTAGTCTGTAAATTGATACAATGAAAGAATATCAAGGAAAACTAAACATGCTCAATAGGTCCAACCTGATACTGAGTGTGCTGTGCTAAGCTTTCCTGGTCTTTTCTCATCTACCTAGCAGTTCCCTTCCCACTCAGGCTCCTTTCTCCCTCCCACCCTGTTCAATACACCTGGGCCAAAGACAGCAGGAAGTGTCTGGAGCAGATCCGGAAACCTTCCAGTTACTGAGTCTTACCCTGACAGCTGAGCCCCTTTCCCTAGGAAATCCCCCAGCACTTCAGGCTATGCTGAGCCATTGTTTCAGATTTAGATTACCAAATGCTTAATTTTACCAGTTGAGGAAGAGGTTTTAATGTCAACAAAATGGCACACTGACTGGTCTGGTCCTGTGTGCACAGACTGTGATGAAATGAGAAAACTCATTTCAAACAAAAAGACAAGACATAAAAGGTAACTTATCTAAGCGCCCAATAATACACATTTAACTAAAAACAAAACAAAGAGGTTTACTTACATCAAATCTTAAAATACCAGCTCACCATCAAAGTTGATTGTGCATACAAAATGCCTAAATCCAACTAATCATCATAGATCCAACAATTTGGGAACCAACAATATACTGTCTGACCAAAAGAAAAGAAAAAAGAAGTCCTTTGGGCTCAAAGAGGGAGAAGAGCCCTTTGGAACAGACTGCTCCAAGTTATGGACACTCTGATCTGCTCCAGTAAAAATAAAACAGGAAGCCAGCAGCTTGGGGAACAAGATTTCCTGTCACCAATAGCAACAGCCCAAGAACCAAGAGAATCAGCTGTTTGCTTGCAAATGTGCGCCTCCCTTTAATAGTTACTGTGTGGCAGCTGTGCCTATCTTTGGGGTGCAGAGGTGTTTCCTGAATACTTGCCTACTGTCTTAGGAAATGACCTCCATTCCATTTCTCTACTAAGTTCCTCCTTTGACTCAACAGGTTTTTAAGTCTAAACTCCAGACTTTCCAGTTTTACACTTTTCTTCTTTCACTTATTATAAAAAGTTATCAGGGGCTAGGAAGTTGGCTCAGTGGTAGAGTGCTTGCCTTGCATGCATGAGACCCTGGGTTCAATTCCTTAGCACCACATAAGCAGAAAAAAGCCAGAAGTGGCACTGTGGCTCAAGTGGTAGAGCGCTAGCCTTGAGCTGAAGAGCTGAGGGACAGAGCCCAGGCCCAGAGTTCAGCCCCCACGACCACCACCATCAACAACAAAAAGAGTTATCAGTTAGAAGAATATAAAAAAGGAAAGGCTTTGTATAATCTTTAGGATGCCCTTAATACCCTCAAATTTCAAGTTGTTTGTGTGTGTGTGTGTTCAAGAGAAATAGGCCTGCCAAGATACTGTAGGAATGTCTGGAGAGGGTCACTATGGCTTCATCCTTCTAAGTACCATTCTACCTTCTTAAAGGAACTACAGGAGCCAGACCACATTGAAATTCTGTGTTCAATGTGACCAGTCAGGGCATTCTAGACTTTCCTTCTGGACATTTAGTGGGGACTGAGATCCCAGATGGCTAGATACTTGTTATCTTAGGAGCAGAGAAGTAAAGGCTAACATCCTGGTACTTTTAGCATTTATGTATTTCCAGGACCTTGGGTTAGCAGACACAAGCAGAATTAATTCCTATCATTTGCACGGTGTTTCCTTAAAACTAAAATTTAATAACAAGATGTTTCCTCTTGTCAAAAAAGCCAACTCTCAAAACTATTTGGGAGGTACTTTAAAAATGAGGCTGGCTTGAGCAGAAAAAAGTAGGTGACAGCGCCTAGAACCTAAGTTCAAGTTCCAGTGCCAGCACAAAAACCAATACCAAACAAAACCCTTATTTGCATTAATCTTGACATCAAAATAAACTAACTATTACTCATTTTCACGAAAAAAAAAAAGAGGCTGGGCGTAGTGGCTCATGCTCGTAATCCTAGCTACTTGGAAACAGGGAGCACCAGGACTTGGCAAAATTGAGAGCACCAGCCTTGCCAAAAAGTTAGAAAAGCAGCCAATCAGGGAATTATAGTCTATAGAACTTGCAGGTGGCAGGATAAACGATAAACTAAAACCTTCTTGACAACAAAATAGGGGCAGGAGACTACAAAAGAATGAGGAAGTGGGCTGGGAAGGTGGCTCAGTGGTAGAGCGCTTGCCTTGCATGC
>NW_012267222.1:11295277-11309414 GCF_000151885.1 Dipodomys ordii | reverse complement strand
TCGAGGCCCTGGGTTCGATTCCTCAGCACCACATAAGCAAAAAGAAAAAAGCCGGAAGTGGCGCTGTGGCTCAAGTGGTAGAGCGCTGGCCTTGAGCTGAAGAGCTGAGGGACAGCGCCCAGGCCCAGAGTTCAGGCCCCACGACTGGACCCAAAAAAAAATAAAAAAAAAAGAATGAGGAATGACTTCGGTTCAAAGCCAGCCAGGACAGGAAAGCCCATGAGACTCTTACCTCCAATTAATCACCAGAAAACCAGAAGTAGTGCTGTGGCTCAAAATGGTAGAAAGCTAGCAAGCTTTGAGCAAAAAGAGCTCAGTGATAACATCCAGGCCCTGAGCTCAAGCTCCCCCCCCCCCCACGACAAAAAATGAGAAAATACGGACATAACAATCTTATAGGAAACAAAAAGGAAGCCCAAAAATGAAAAGGCCATTTTTGCCCAATATTGGTGCCTCACACCTATAATCCTAGCTACTCAGGAGACTGAGATCTGAAGATTACAGTTTGAAGTCAGCTCAGGCAGAAAAACAGGCAAGTCTGTGAGACTCCTATCTCCAACTAACCACCAAAAAGTTGAAAGTAGAGTGTGGTTCAAGTGGTAGAGCACCAGGCTTGAGAAAAAAAAGCTCAGGGACAGTACCCAGGCCCTGAGTGCAGTACAAACACACAGACACAGACACACACACACACACAGAGCTATCTTCAAGGACTCCAACTCTCACACAAGGTCAAGCTCTGTAAGAGCAAGGTGAGATGGCTGAGGTGCCGTCTTCCTTGGTATGACTATACACGTTGCTCTACTTCTGTCTGATTTCTCTTCCAAAAATTTTTCCTATTACCTTTACTATGCTCACTTGTCTTGCCTGAATCCTTCTCTTGCCAGACAAAAGGTCAATTAGTTGTCCTAAATTTCTGGTAATAAATTTAGTGCCTTGGCCAGGAAGTTACGGATTAAGTATGCCTTTTTCTGATTTATTAATAAGACCCCATCTCAAAAAATAAACTGGGGGGCTGGGAAGGTGGCTCAGTGGTAGGTAGAGCGCTTGCCTTACATGCATGAGGCCCTGGGTTCAATTCCTCAGCACCACATAAGCAGAAAAAGCCAGAAGTAGAGCTGTGGCTCAAGTGGTAGAGCGCTAGCCTTGAGCTGAAGAGCTAAGGGACAGTGCCCAGGCCCACAGTTCAGGCTCCACGACCGACAAAAATAAATAAATAAATAAAAACTAACTAACAAACTAGGCATTGTGGTTCACACAGCGACATGGAGTTAGAATATTCAAAGTCTGAGCAGGTTTGTTTTATCTTCTGGAGAACAGATAGGCAATTACACATGATTTGAACTATAATGGTAACTTGGGCTGGAATGTAGCTCAGTAGCAAAGTGCTTACCTAGCAAGTACAATGCCCTGGGTTCTATTCCCAGTACCAAAAAAAAGAAAATACCCCTCCAAAAAATTAAGGTTACAATAGTAATTTGATCAAGAAAAAAGTCCTACATTCCAATAAAGATAAACTTAGAAATGACAAAAATATTTCCATCCTCTGAACTCTCTCAATTTAATTTCAAGCTGTGTTAGAAAATGCATGCATTGTGGAGCTGAGATGCATGTGGGTTAGTGCCTTGATTCTGACTGTGTGATCGTGGGCAATTTTCCAAATAATATGACATATATAAAATGCCCTCAGGCCAAACATGGTAGCATTTGCCTATAAACTTAGCACTCAAGAGGCCAAGGCAGGAGAATCCAGATTGGCAATCAGGACCAGTCTGGGCAATTTAGTGAGATACTGTCTCCAAACACAACTAATTAAAAAAGTAATTAATTAAAAAAATAACAAAAAGCACTCTGTAGCTGGGCACAGGTGGCTCATGCCTGTAATTCCAGCTACTTTACTCAGGAGGCTGAGATCTGAGACTCACAGTTTGAAGCTAGCCTGGACAGGAAAAGTCTGAGAGACCAAAAAAAAAAAAAAAAAAGCCCTCTGCAGAGTTTAAAGATATGGTGGTTTTTGTAGTTCCAGTGAAAATAAGTAAAGCTTCCTGGAGAATCAATTCAACTCATTGATTGAAAAAAAAAATTAGGATTTCTAATCCTCTTGCCTCAGTCTTAATAGTGCTAAGATTAAAGGAGTACCAACCATGTCTGGCTATCATTGATAAATATTTAAAACAGTTTTAGCTGAGCACTACTGGCTCATGCTTGTAATCCTAGCTACTCAGGAGGCTGAGATCTGAGGATCACTATTCAAAGCCAGCCTAGGCAAGGAAGTCTGTGCGATTCATATCTCCAATTAACCACCAGCAGTAGTGGAGCAGTAGCTCAAGTGGATAGATTAAAAATAAAAAGTTCAGGGACAGTGCCCAGGCTCTGAGTTCAAGCCCCAGGATTAGCAAACATACAAACAAATAAATAAATAAAAATAGTTTTAACCATAGAAGAATAATGCAGTAGAATGGAACATTCACATAAAATCCTAGACTTGACTGAAATCTGATGGGTTTTCCCCCTGAAATCACTCCTGGACCTACTAAAAACAGACTCTCTCTTTTCTAATCCTTCCTAACTGGGTTCTTCATCTGACCAACAAACAGAACAAAGGAAATGATTAGAGTAACTGTATTGTCAATTTATGTAACTAGCACCATTCTAAATTCGATGGAGAAAAGCTAATATACTACACACAATTTAGGTGCTGAATGGCATCATAGCTTCATTCTCTAAGGAAACTGGTTAAGAAAGGATTCTCCAAGACCAGATGCATTCACTTCACTGAAAAACTGTGGAACACTGGGTGCTGAGGGGTCACTGAATTAAGGAAGTATAGAGTCAAATTTGCATTTTAGACAAATAATTCTAACATAAAGGTGGAAGTCACATTGGGGCAGGAAAAGGTCAACTAGAATACTTAACAGGCTCAGTGGGAGAACAGAACTAGAAAGGTTCATTGCATCACAGATAGCACATACAAACCAAGAAGTCCAGGTAGGCTGCAGGAGTGATCCAGCCCTTCAAACCCACCTGCTTCTCTCCTTAAAGCTTTGTATAGTTATATTACAAAGTGTTTTTGGGTTGTTTTTGTTGTTGTTCTTTTTAATGTATGCTTCCTTATTAAAAGTGCCATGCAGGGCTGGGAAGCTGGCTTGGTGGTAGAGTGTTTGCCTCACATGCATGAAACCCTAGATTCCATTCCTCACCACCACATAAGTAGAAAAAAATGGAAGTGGCGCTGTGGCTCAAGGGGTAGAACACTAGCCTTGAGCTGAAGAGCTGAGGGACAGCTCCCAGACCCAGAGTTCAAGCCCCACAACCAGGGAAGAAAAAAATGCATGCAGCTGGGCACTGGTGGCTCATGTCTGTAATCCTAGCTACTCAGGAGGCTGAGATCTGAGGATCACAGTTCAAAGCTAGCCTAGGTAGGAAAGGCCGAGAGACTCATATCTAATTAACCAACAGAAAACCAGAAGTGGCCCCGTGGCTCCAGTGATGTACTAGCCTCAAGCTGATGAGCTCAAGGAGAGAGTCCGGGCCCAGAGTTCAAACCCTACGCAACCAAAAAAAAAAAAAAAGTGCCAACTGCTAGTGCTTGTGACAGAAATGAAGAATGAAGAGAATCAAGAATGTAGTGGTAGCCGGGCGCCAGTGGCTCATGCCTGTAATACTAGCTACTCAGGAGGCTGAGGATCTCGGTTCAAAGCCAGCCCGGGCAGGAAAGTCCATGAGACTCTTACCTCCAATAAACCACTAGAAAACCAGAAGTGGGGCTGGGAAGGTGGCTCAGTGGTAGAGCGCTTGCCTTGCATGCATGAGGCCTTGGGTTCGATTCCTCAGCACCACATAAGCAGAAAAAGCCGGAAGTGGAGCTGTGGCTCAAGTGGTAGAGTGCTAGCCTTGAGCTGAAGAGCTGATGGACAGCACCCAGGCCCAGAGTTCAGGCCCCATAACAGGCAAAAAAAAAAAAAAAAGAAAACCAGAAGTGATGCTGTGGCTCAAGCGGTAGAGCACTTGCCTTGAGCTGAAAGCACAGGGAAAGTGCCCAGGCCCAGAGTTCAAGCCCCATGACTGACCAAAAAAAAAAAAAAGAAAGTAGTGGTTCCTAGGTGGAAAAAAAATTATGATGGATAAGGATATATCAACAGAACACTTGCCTAGCATAAACAAGGTCCTACGTTCAATCCTCAGCACTTATGTACATGAATGTGTGCTTGCATGTCCCACAAACACACACACACACACACACACACACAGAGTTATAGGCATATAAAAAGAGTAGAACACTGTTTTTATAGAATCAGCAAAGGTCATTTTTTAGGTCTGGGATTTGAACTAGATACCTGACACTTTCTCTGATTGGCTATCATTCTACCAACTAAGCCAGGTCTCCAATCCCAGTAAATGTCTTTGATTAGGGAAACTATATATTATAGTAATATTTGCTATTTTGAAGATTTGAGATCTTTCCTTGGGAGATGTTATAGAGGAGAGGAACTGAATTAGAACTATCAAGAAAATAAGCAGGGCGCTGGTGGCTCACGCCTGTAATCCTAGCTACTCAGGAGGCTGAGATCTGAGGATCGCGGTTCAAAGCCAGCCTGCGCTTTGAGCCTGAGACTCTTATCGCCAACAAACTACTAGAAAATCAGAAGTGGTGCCGTGGCTCAAGCAGTAGAGCACTCACCTTGAGCTGAAAGCACAGGGAAAGGGCCCAGGCCCAGAGTTCAAGCCCCACGACCGACAAAAAAAATGAAGAAAAGAAAATAAGTCATGGGGAAGTAATATTTAGTTCCTTTTAAATTAGAGCTGTCCTAAAGCAGAATGGGGTTCTCTTTTTTCTTTTTTAGTGCCAATCCTGATGCTTGAACTCAGGGCCTGGGTGCTGTCCCCTGGGCACTCTACCACTGGAGCCACAGCTCCACTTAAAGCTTTTTGCTGGTTAACTGGAGACAAGAGTCTTAGGGACTTTAAGACTTTCCTGCCTAGACTGGCTTTGAACTGTGATCCTCAGATCTTGGCCTCCAGAATAGCTAGGATAACAGGTGTGAGCCACCAGCACCTGGCATGAATTCTCTTTAGCTAAAGTTATGAGATTCCCCAGCCTCTGCATAACTGGCTATCAGCCATGTTGAAGGAAAAAAATTCCTAGAGTTTAAGAAGTGCTGGGACTAGACAGAGCCCCTGCCTGGTACATGCTAGGTGGATTCCCAGCCCTGCACCGCATGTCAGTGCCATGTTGGGATTTATATTTTGAAAAGGAAACTGGATAAGAACCTCTCTCAGGGCCCCCTCCAACAATGAGATTGTTAAGTCTGCAGACTGGAAGTTACCATTTAATATTCACATGCCACATTTGGTCAATGTAAAGTCAAAGGGAGATTGACTACTTTTTGACTCCCACAACCCTTGCCAAGTAGGGGGGTGGGGAAGGAGGAAGGAGGCACTCATCTTTACCTCATACTCTGAACCTTTGCTATTACCAGGACAGAAGACAGATGACTGCTCATTCTGGCAATGATATTTATTATAACTATTTATGACAAATAAGCAAATGATGCACCGAGAACCATAGTCACTAACAATACCTGTAGATTTCTATGTGTCACATCACAAACACCAAGTATCAATGAGCTACAGCAGTAACTATCACACAATAGAAATGCTTCTAAACGCAGTTCCTCTTTGAAACATACCCTCAAAATGCTGACCAGCAGTAACAGGGATGAGACCATGTGAGGATGTTGTATTTGTGGCAATTAGGACTTCTGCTTTCACTTCAGCACTTCCCACTGTTGTACAATTAACAATATTTTGAAAGGACATATATAAAAAGTTTACTTTGTAGTTTCCTCTTGCAAGAGGTAAATATCTTTCTACTTAAAAGTATGCATTCCAACAGAGGTTGATAATAAACAGCTATTATCTGGGATTAAAGGGCCTGGCATGGTGGTGAATATCTGTAATCCCAACACTGGGAAAATAAGTCAGGAGGATCATGAGTTTGAGGCTAGTTTGGGCTACACAATGAAACCTTGTCTAAAAAAAATGAATAACTACATAAGTAAGTAAAAAAGGCAAGCCACTGGTAGCTCACATCTATAATCAGAGCTGCATAGGAAGGCTGGGATCTGCAGGATTTCCATTTGAAGCCAGCCCAAGCAGAAAAATCTTCAAAATAACCAGTAAAAAGGTGAGCTGTAGCATGGATCAAGTGGCAGAGCAGTGGTTAAACTCAGTTTAAACCCCAGTACTGTTTAACAATAGCTAAATAAACAGATTATTTTTCTCTTTGGTTAGTGCTGGGGTTTAAACTCAGGGCCTAAACTGGGCACTGGTGGCTCATGCCTGTAATCCTAGCTGCACTGGAGGCTGAGATCTGAGGATTGCTATTCAAAGCCAGCCCAGGCAGGAAAGCCCATGAGACTCTTATCTCCAATAAACCACCAGAAAACCAAATGTGGCACTGTTACTCAAGTGGTAGAGCATTAGCCTTGAGCTGAATAGCTGAGGGACAGCTCCCAGGCCGAGTTCAAGCCCCAATCTGACAAAAAAAAAAAACCCAAAAAACAAAAAACTCAGGCCTCTCCTACTTGAACTACACCTCCAGCCTTCCTTCCTGTAAGGTTTTCGGATACAGTTTACATTTTTGCCTGGGGTTGACAAGACCAGGTAGCTGAGTGGACAGATATGTACCACAATGCCCAGCTATTTACATGAGTCTTTCTAGCCTCTCTCCCTCTCTGCTGGCTAGCCTTACACAGGGATCCAGTTAGATCTCCAACTCCTGAGTGGCAAAAAATTACAGATTTAAATCATTGCTCCTGGCTCACATTCAAAAATTTTTACTGAAAATGCATACTAACTGTACAAAGGGGTTTCATGCATGTGCTGTTTTTATGCATGTAACGTACTCTGATCAAATTCACTCCCTATCAATTGACTTTAAAATGACAGCTAACACACAGTCTTCTTGTAATCTAAGCTGGCACTAAGTATGATTTTATTGTTCAACATAGCAGTCTTGCTACTGTGCAGCATCTACGAAAGAATGCTTCATTATAGAATTGAGTACCCATCCATTTCCTGTTAAAAACTCCTCTACTTCCTGTTAAAATACAAGGTGAAACTAAACTGACAAATACAACCACTTTGTGCAAACACAAGAAATTATTTACAAATCAGTTGAGATCACTAAGACAATGTGCAACAAAGCTAACAGGACAGAAATGGAACTCCTGGGGTGGACAGATAGCATGAGACAGTGAGAATAGCAACAACACAAAAATCCCCAACTTACTTATAATCTAAAATCAGGAGAAATTTCTGATTTTATAAAGGAATGACACTAAGCCCAGCTCTGGCCTATATGCAATCAAAGTAAGGGACATTCTTGTCTTACCTGGTTTTGGAATAGTAACACAGGAAACAGGATTTCCAAACTTCTGTATCTTATTCCTTGACTTCTTGAGTGCACTGAACATTTCTCAAGGTCCATTCATTCACACCTGGTAGTCCCTGAACTTTCCATTATCTTTCAGGGTGATTTCATCTTTTGTTCTTTCCTTTATTACTCTTCAGGCTTTAATCATAGCTTTGCTCTGATTACATCACTTTCACCTTCTAAATTGGCTTTTTCTGGTATCAACTTTTCCATACTATTCTTTACCATAAGTGACCAAAATTAGGCTTTTTGATAAAATCCATCTATTTATCCAAAAGAAAATACATTTAAACCACAAGTTGGAAACCTGAACTCTAGTTCTTAGTCTAATGATGACTGTTAACTTGGGGTAAAATTTCAAACATGCTCTATTGTTCAGCCATTATGTAGACTAAGAAAAAGCTCCAGATATGCTATATGAAACTGACATTTTGTTTGTAAAGTAATCTCAACTCTGAAAAAAAGTTTACTCGTATAAAATATTGCTTTTCTTCCTTTTTTTTTCTTTCTTCTGTGTGTGCCCCACTCACGCTAGTTCTGGGACTTTAACTCAGGGTGGGGCCACTGTCCCTTAGCTTTTTTGCTCAAGGCTGGTACTCTATCACTTGAGTCACAGATCCACTTCTGACTTTTTGGCAGTTAACTGGAGATAAAAGTCTCAGACATGGGCTGAGAAGGTGGCTCAGTGGTAAGAGTGCTTGTCTTGCATGCATGAGGCCCTGGGTTCGATTCCTCAGCACCACATAAGCAGAAAAAAAAAGCCGGAAGTGGTGCTCTGGCTCAAGTGGTAGTGTGCTAGCCTTGAGCTGAAGAGCTGAGGAACAGCGCCCAGGCCCAGAGTTCAGGCCCCATGACCGGACCCAAAAAAAAAAAAAAAGTCTCAGACATTTCTGACCCTAGATGGCTTCAAACCCTGTCATATCTCAACCTCCTGTGTAGCTAGGATTACAGGCATGACTCTCTGGTAACCAGATTAAAATATTTCTTGTATTGAGCTGGGCATTGGTGGCTCACACCTGTAATCCTAGCTACTTCTCAGGAGGCTGAGACCTGAGGGTTGTGGTTCAAAGCCAGCCCAAGCAGGAAAGTCTGTGAGACTGATCTCCAATCAATCACAGAAAAAGCCAGAAGTGGCACTGTGGCTCAAATGGTAGAGTGCTAACGTTAAGCAACAAAAAAAGGAGCTCAGGGATAGGTACTGCCAGGCCTAGAGTTCAAGACCAGTTCGTTCAATCAATCTATCAATCTATCAATCTATCAATCTATCTATCTATCTATCTATCTATCTATCTATCTATCTAGATTTCTTTCAGCCACAGTCATCAATTGAACATTAAAGTCACATAGGAATATAACATAAAAAAAAACTGCCCTAGGGGCTGGGAAGGTGGCTCAGTGGTAGAGCGCTTGTTGCATGCTCAAGGCCCTGGGTTCGATTCCTCAGCACCACATAAGCAAAAAGAAAAAAGCCGGAAGTGGCGCTGTGGCTCAAGTGGTAGAGCGCTGGCCTTGAGCTGAAGAGCTGAGGGACAGCGCCCAGGCCCAGAGTTCAGGCCCCACGACTGGACCCAAAAAAAAAAAAAAAAAAAAACTGCCCTAAAGCCAACACCTACCCACTAAAGTCACAGACCTCAGCAAATCATTTGAAAGCATTCAACTCACACAAGCCCCGATAAAGTGTATTTCATATTCAATGTTTCCTTGCTTAATTATTGCCAACGATAGAAAGAGAATAATATCTGATTGGTGGTTCCTAAAATGTGAGATAAAACAAATACAAAATGCATTCCTCATGGAGTGTGATCCCCAAAACTAACTAAGGAGGCTGAGGCAGGAGGAAGTAGTTCCAGGCCAGCCTGGACTATATACTAAAACCTTGTCACAACATGAAAGGAAGGAGCCAGGCGCCAATGGCTCACACCTGTAATCCTAGCTATTCAGGACGCTGAGATCTCAGGATTGCAGTTTGAAGCCAGGCTGAGCAGCAAAGTCCATGAGGATCTTTTCTCTAATAAAGCTTCAAAAAAGGCTAGGAGTGAAGCTGTGGCTCAAGTAGAGCAGTAGCTTTGAACAACAAAGCTCAGGGACAGTGTCCAGGCCCTGAGTTCAGCCCAAGGACCAGCACAAAAAAAAAAAAAAAAAAAGGAAGGGAATTCCTCTCCAAGTAATAGGGAAGAAGCCAAACCTAGGCATGTGTTCTAAATTCCCAGATGAATAAGGTTCTTGTTCTTTCCAGTATTGAGAATTTAATCTAAGGCCTCACACAGGACAGGGCAGTGCTCCACTACTGAACTATATTCCCAGCCCCAAAGCTACCTTTTAAATTTTATTTTGAGACAAGGTCTCATTAAATTGGCCTTGAACTTGTGACTTTCCTGCCTCAGCCTCCCCAGTAACTGAGATTGTAGACTTGTGCCACCAGAGCAGGCCAAGGCTAGTCTTTATGAGGTCCCTACTTGGGAACTGAGAGGACTGTGCTAGGAGGTAACCTTTCTTTTCTGGCTCTTAGAAGCAAGCAGTGGTGAGCAGTAAACACTAGATTCAACTCTCTATAGACAGGATGCTGAAGTGCCCACTGGCGGTAGCTCTAAAACTGAAGAAAAAGGGAGGTAATCAGAAGCAAACTGCAGATGAGCATTCTCACTTCATTTTGTCCATTGTGTAACCATTCTGTATGTGTGTGCATGTTGAATTTGCGGCCTCATACTTGCTTAGTAGGTACTCTAACACTGAACAATGCTTTTAGCCCTATTTTTGTGGGGGGTTTTTTATCCTTTTTTTTTGGTCAGTTGTGGGGCCTGAACTCTGGGCCTGGGCACTGTCCCTAAACTCTTAAGCTCAAGGTGAGTGCTCTACCACTTGAGCCACAGTCGCCACTTGTGGTTTTCTCAGGGTTAATTGGAGTTAAGAGTCTCACCAGGACTTACCTGCCTGGGCTGGCCTTTGAACCATGATCCTCAGATCTCAGCCTTCTGAGTAACTAGGATTACAGGTGAGCCACCGGCGCCCGGCTTGTTTTATTATTTTCAAGACAAGGTCCTGCTTCCTGCCCAAGTGTGCATATAGACCACAATCCATACATCTACTTTAGGCTTCCTGTTGGTGCTGGACACACAGGCACAGACCAAGGTATCCAGCTTCCCTCTGCTGAGATGTAGTCTAATATAATAGATTTTTCTTTCTTTTTTTGTTGGTCGTGGGGCTTGAACTCTGGGCCTGAGCGCTGTCCCTCAGCTCTTCAGCTCAAGGCTAGCACTCTACCGCTTGAGCTACAGCGCCACTTCCTATATTAGATTTTTCTGCCTGGGCTGGAATGGACCCATGATCCTCTCGTAGCTTGGGATGACAGGCATGCACCCTTGTACACAGCTACGGGTTGAGAAGGTACCTCTTAAATTTTTCTGCCCAGGCCGGCCTTGAACCTCAATCCTCCCAATTTTAATATCTATTATCTTATATCATAAATTTTAAGTTTCTCTGCAGTCTGAGATAGAACCCTAAAAAGAAACCAACTTTACACAACTAAGAAAGGCCATGAAAAAGAAGTTTGCAGAACAATAACAAAGAAGTAAAGTCAGCATAATGTTTGGCTGACAGCTCAGGGCAACACAGAGCAAGCAGAAGCAGCAGTCAGTACTGAGATGCGAGACTTGAATGAGGGGAAAGACCTAGCAAGTACAACCACATCTGAGCAACAGGCAGTGGAATTATGGGGCAAGCTGTCGTGCAATTCCACATCAACTCTTCTATTCTGCCAGGTATAACGAAAATTCACTCCTGGGAAAGTGTCACATTCATCTGTCACTAATGGCCAACCTGCCACCACTAAGAATCAGCAGCAAAGGGCAGATGTACTTCCACATCCTCTCACAAGGTGCATTCACTACTCAAAACATGGAGCCAGGCACTTGTGGCTTACACCTGTAATCTTTTTTTTTTTTTTTTTGGCTGGTTGTGGGGCTTGGGTACTGTCCCTCAGCTCTTCAGCTCAAGGCAAGTACTCTACCACTTGAGCCACAGCATCACTTCCAGTTTTCTGGTGTTTTACTGGCAATAAGAGGCTCACTGACTTTCCTGCCCAGGCTGGCTTTGAACCGTGATCCTCAGATTTCAGCCTCCTGAGTAGCTAGAATTATAAGCATGAGCCAGCAGCACCTGGCAGGCCTGTAATTCTTAGCTACTCAGAAGACTGAGATCTGAGGATCAAGGTTTGAAGGGAGCCCTGGTAGGAAAGTCTGTGAGACCCATCTTCAATTAACCACAGCTCTGTAAGTGGAGCTCTGGCTCAAAGTGGTAGGGTGCTAGCTTTGAGCAAAAAGGCTCAGGGACACTGCCCAGGCCGAATTCAAGCCACATGATTAACCAAAAAAAAAAGGGGGGGGGGACTTATATGGAAAAAGTCCTTGGACAGAAGGAAAAACAAGTCCTTTTGCTCTTCTTTTGATACCAGTATACTAGGCAATGACCTCAAAATCTAGTAAGCGGCAGGGCACAGCAACAAGAGCATAACGTGACGAGACAAAGGTGTGAGTTCATGCCATGCCATCACTGTCACATTTTAGCTTTGGGACCTTGGCAATATTCTGGTCTATTGCCTGACCTGTTAGATTAACATAATGATTCATACTTTGTCAGGTTATTGAAAAGAAAAATAAACTAATACAGATATCAAATGCACAATTCCTGGAACAAAATGGGTAATTGAGATGACAGTAGTAGTAAATAGGAGTAATAGTAATCATAATGGTGGTGGTGGAACTGTTCACATCTATCTAGGTTTTGAACTATTCCAAATGTTTCATATTACTAAACATATAATACTGCCTCCTAATACTGTTTGAGTTGTACCAATAGCTGACTACTAATAATAGTATCCTCATCAATAAATGAGTATTTATCTAATAGCCACTCAAACACACAAAGAAATACAAAATTTCAAACAGGGTATTAATGGCTCATACCGATAATCTTAGCTACTCAGAAGACTGAGACCAAGAGGATTACAGTTCCAAGACAGTGGGAAGAAAAGTTGAGATAGAGGCATGACATAAGTGGAAAAGTGCCAGTCAAGTAAGCAAGCCAAGTAAGCAGGAGGTCCTGAGTGCAAATTCTAGTACACAAAGGAAGGAGGAAGAGGGGCAGCAGGGAGAGAAGGAAGGAAGACAAGAAAGAAGGAAGAAAGGAGTGGGCAAAGGGGGAGAGAGGGAGGGAAGAAGGAAGGTAGGTTGGCTTGTTTCTCCTATAACTGCAATAATTAGAATAGAATAAAACAGAACAGAAAGAATAGAGGGGTTGGAGGCATGGTTCAGATGGTAACTCACTAACCAATGCAATGTATAAGTGTTCAAATACCAAGTCTGAGTTCTGGTCTGAGGGATGGGGGATTGGCAAAAGAATAGAACATACATTTATTTTTTATAACATAAGAGGATGGACAACATAAAGTTTTCCCTAAGGCCAGGCACCTGTGGCTCATGCCTATAATCCTACCAACTAGGGGGTTGAGATCTGAAGATCTCATTTTGAAGCTGGCCCAGGCAGGAAATTTCATGAGAATCTTATCCACAATAAACCACCAAAAAGGGCTGGGAAGGTGGCTCAGTGTAAAATGCTTGCCTTGCATGCATAAGGCCCTGGGTTTGATTCCTTAGCACCACATAAGCAAAAAAATCCGGAAGTGGTGCTGTGGCTCAAGTGGTAGGGTGCTATAGCCTTGAGCTGAAGAGCTGAGGGACAATGCCCAGGCCCAGAGTTCAAGCCCCATGATCAGAAAAAAAAAAAAAAAAACAACCACCAAAAAGCCAGAAGTGGAGCTGTGGCTCAAGTGGTAGAGCACTAGTCTTGAACAAAAAAGCTCAGGTGAAAGCACCCAGGGTCTGAATTCAAGCCCCAGTACTGACACCAAAAATAAAAAATAAGTTCTTCCCAAACTTAAAATGCTCTAATTCAGCTGTATAAGAGACTACTCAAATTTTACCAAATCATCAACACCATGAGAAAAAAGATAATAAAAAATAAGAGAATGAAGCAGATTCCTTCCACACATTGCAAGGCTAAAATATCTACCTTGTTGATGTTTTACTTCACATACTGGAACACAGTTGTAACAGCTGTTTAAGACCCTTTCTGCTCATTTGCTAATTGTATCATCTATGTCATTTCTGAGTCTGTTTCTCCTAATTCACTTTTCTCCCAAGTTACTTATCCTACCTTCCTGGAATGTTTTTAAATTGTTATTGTTATTAACTAAGTGTTCAAAGGAATTACAATTCCATAAATGAAGGTATTGAATACAATGCTTCTTGCTCAGTGTCACCCCTTTCTTGGTTCTCCCCTATCCCCCCCAACATTACCCTCAAGCTATACAGTTCATTTTTTTACATAATATACATAGAATATAATGACTACATTTGCTCACCCTTCCTCCCTCAATTCCTGTGCCCCCTCTCTTGACTCACCCCCCCCAAACATGTTTCCATTTCCTGATCCTGGCATTTTTTAAAATATATCTTTATGGGGGTTGGGGATTTAGCTCAGTGGAAGAGTACTTGCAAAGCCCTAAGTTTGGTCCCCAGCTGTGGGAGGGGGAGAGGGGAGATAAATAAATATTATGGTTATTATAAAGGTGAAATACAGATTATAAAGGTGAAATACAGAGGAGTTTCAGTTAGGTAAGTCAGGTGATAAGTACCTTTTTTTTTT
>NW_012267222.1:11279600-11294347 GCF_000151885.1 Dipodomys ordii | reverse complement strand
TTGAGCCACAGCACCACTTCTGGCTTTTTCTGCTTATGTGGTGCTGAGGAATTGAACCCAGGGCCTCATGCATGCAAGGCAAGCACTCTACCACTAAGCCAACTTCGCAGCCCTTGCTATTTATTTTGATGATGAAGTCTCATGGACTTATCTGCCTGGGATTGGCTTCAAACTGAAATCCTCTACACCTCAGCCTCCTAGCAGCTAGGATTACAGGTGTGAACCATTGGTGTGTAGTATCTTGTAACTTGCAGGTATACAGAGGCATAGATTCAGGGCCTTCCATACTCGCTCGACTTTTTCACCCATAGCTGCTATTATACCACTTAAGCCATACCACCAAATCTGCCATTTTTTAAAATTAATTTCATTTACTTATTGTTTATGTGGTACTAAAGAATTGAGTCCAGGGCCTTATGCATGCTGCACAAGCACTCTACAACTAAGCCACATTCCCAACCCCAGTCTAACATTCTGGTGATCAATCAGAGATAGAAGCTCTGGGACTTTACTGCTCTGTCTTGCTTTAGTTATTTTTCAGAGTCTAGTGTTATGTTTTGTTTTGCAGGGGCAGATCCTGAGGCTTGAACTCAGGGCCTACTCACTGTCCTTGCTTTTTTTTTTTTGGGGGGGGGTCCAGTTGTGGGGCCTGGACTCTGGGCCTGGGCACTGTCCCTCAGCTCTTCAGCTCAAGGCTAGCGCTCTACCACTTGAGTCACAGCGCCACTTCTGGGTTTTTTCTTTTTGCTTATGTGGTGCTGAGGAATCGAACCCAGGGCCTCAGGCATGCAAGGCAAGCTCTCTACCACTGAGCCACCTTCCCAGCCCATGTCCTTGCATTTTTTTCCCCCTCTCTCAAGGTTAACACTCTACTATTTGAGCCATAACTCCACTTTCCTGCTTTTTATTTTTTATTTATTTATTTAGGTCAGTCATGGGGCTTGAACTCTGGGCCTGTAAGCTGTCCCTCAGCTCTTCAGCTCAAGGCTAGTGCTCTACCACTTGAGCCACCAGGACACTTCCAGTTTTCTGCTGTTTTATTGGAGATAAGAGTCTCACAGACTTTCCTGCCCAGGCTGGCTTTGAACCGCAATCCTCAAATCTAAGCTTCCTGATTAGCTAGGATTATAGCTGTGAGCCACTGGTGCCCACCTTTTCTGCTTTTTGATGGCTAACTGGAGATGAGAGTTTCATGGACTTTGATGCCCAGGCTAGCATTGAACCTTGATCCTCAGATCTCAGCCTCCTGAGTAGGTAGGATTATAGATGTGAGTCACTGGCACCCGGCTGGTTCTTGTGCTTTGCCAAAGGACGACCTTGGCCACAATCTTCCTACCAGTGCCTCTTATGTCTCTGAGCCACAGGCATGCTCCTCAGTGCCCAGTCTCCCATCTCTTTCCACTCTCCTCTTTTACTCTTTCCATTTCCTTTCTTTTTTAATTGAGACAGGCTCTCCCTAGGTAGTCAAAACTGGCCTGGAACTCACAATCCTTCTATAACAGCCTCCCAAGTCTACACTACCACGGCCCACCAAGAACAGGATTTTAAAAACTCCTTTGCCAGGCACTGGTGGCTCAGGCCTGTAAAACTAGCTATTCAGGAGGCTTAGATCTAAGGATCACAGTTCAAAGCCAGTGGAAAGTCAGTGAGATTCTTATCTCTAATAAACCACCAGAAAACCAAAAGTAGAGCTGTGGCTCAAAGTGGTAGAGCACTAGCCTTAAGCAAAAAAGCTCAGGGACAGGGCCCAGGCCCTGAGTTCAAGCCCCATGACTGACCCCTCCCCCCAAAAAAAATTCCTTTGTATCCTAGTCTTGGCTCAACAAATATTTGTTACATTCCTAAATGTACCACATATTTTATTCACATTTTCTTGAATAGTTCTAACTCTCAAAATAATTAGGTAGCTACTGGAAAGTCAGAGATCAGATAATTACAGTTTAAGGCCAGATTTGGCAAAAAGAAGTTTTCAAACTTCCATCTCCGCCAATGACCAGGCAAAGTGCAGGTTATTCCAGCTACATGGGGAAACACAAATAGGAGCACAGAAGCCTAGGCACACTCTGGTACAAAGCGAAGACCCTACCTCAAAAATACCTATGCAGGGTGGGGAGGGGGGAGGGGGAGGGGGATGGGAAGGGATGGGAAGGGGAAACAAAGGAGGAGGCTACAGAGCTTGATACGAAATGTACTCATTATCTTGCCCATGTAATTGTAACCCCTCTGTACAGTATTTTCACAATAAAAAAAAAAATACCAATGCAGAAAGGTACTGTAGATATGGTTTACATGGTAAAGCAGCTACCTAGCAAGAATACAGCCAGAGTTTAAACACAGTAGTATTAGGATTTTTTAGATGAGAAAACTAAAATTCCAAATGGTTCTAGAACTTTTATCAAAGCTATGAAAGTATCAGTGGTGATAAGACAGCTTTTAAGTCCAGATCCATCTCTGTGTCCAAAGTGTATGCTCTGTCTAGGACACTGCTCACTCATCAAATAACACCACACCGAGAAGTTACACAAAACTGCTCCTATTTCTCCTCTGCACACACAGGTGCCTCCAAGCCCCAGACAAGAAATTCTCCCTGGGAAAACAGACTACAGCTACTACAGGAAAGCTTCCTGGAATATTTACCCTAGAATGGAAATGGTGTTAATGAGAATAACACACCGCTCTCTCCTTTTCTACCTCTCCACATCCAATTTTAGCCAGCTACATGGGGGAGGGGAATTTCACATCTTTCATTTTAAACAATGTAAACATTGACTAATTTAAAGTGCCAGCCTCAGATTACATGTTCAGATGTTATTGCTTTAAAAAAAAATACTATTTTCAAACAGCTAGGCATTTGGGGTTCCGTCATTTCTGACAGGTTACTTTTATCTATGGGGTCCCTGAGAATCACTTTAAGCTTCATTCTCTGTTCCCTGTTCCACTCATCAAACCTTGTCACTAGGGACTTTTTTTTAAAGCAACTAATCTTTCATCTTCTTTTACAATGAACCAAAACACATTCCTATGGGTAATTCCTAAGCTGCAGATGTATATTTTAAAATAATATTCTTCCAATTCTTTTTCTAAAAAGCCCAGTTGTTTTTTCCTATTTAGCTCAAGTTGGGATAATTTTATCAGAAATGAGCTTCCCCCATCTCTTTCTGAATATAGGGAATACTGAAAAGATAAGTCTTTTTTAATTATTAAATGTAAATAGCTCATTAAATATAATCCAATTACTTTAATTGTAAAAAGGAGGTAATTACAATATTACATGCATTCTTGCCTAGTAAATTTAATATCTTAAATTAATCTTTTCAATGTTAATACTTTAAATTAACCTTTGACACTGGGGGAGGGGGAGGACAAGAAACTGATGTCTCTTTTTAAAGATATATGGATCTTTTTTTGTGATTTCATCCATGAACAATCTTAGTGGGACAAGACCACTTCCACATATAGGAGTAATTATATATCACTTGTCCAAATTCAATTTCTTTTTTTTTTGTCTGTCATAAATTATGTTAAGGGCTGGGAAGTTGGCTCAGTGGTAGAGTGCTTTCCTTGCATGCATGAGGCCCTGGGTTCAATTTCTAGCACCCCATAAGCAGGAAAAGCCAGAAGTGATGCTGTGGTTCAAGTGGCAAGGAGCAAGCCTTGAACTGAAAAGCTGAGGGACAGCACCCAGGCCCAGAGTTCACAACCGGCCAAAAAAAAAATTATGTTAAAGGTAGCCAGGTGCCAGTGGCTCACATCTATAATCCTAGTTACTCAGGAGGCTGAGATCTGAGGATCACAGTCCAAGCCAACCCAGGCAACAAAGTCGGTGAGGCTCTTATCTCCACTAAACTGCTCAGAAAACCAGAAGTGGCACTGTGGTTCAAGTGGTAGAGTGCTAGCCTTGAGCTGAAGAGCTGAGGGATAGTGCCCAGGCCCAGGCCCAGAGTTCAAGCCCCACAACCGATTTTTTTTTAAAAAAAAATTATGCTAAAGGATCTCTTTAAATTCTAATGCCTTAAGGCTAGAGCTGTATCTCAATAACTAATGAGGTTCTAAGCTCAATCCTCAGTATGACAAAAAAAAAAATCCTAATGTTTTAGAGCAGAAAACAAGTCAAGAGATGAGTTTTATGGAATTCCAATCATCACAAAAGCTTCCCTTGGAAAGACAACTGCTAGAAAAAAAATACGTTAGAAGAATGTCTTAGGTACAATAGCCTAAACTTTCTATTCCCTAATTTCTAATCTGTCACTATCAATCACTTCCTGGGATTCCCCAGCCCCACCCCCCTGCATTATTCTTGTCTTTACCACATCTGGCTCAGCCATCTGGTTCTTTGGTTTTTACTCTTTCCTGGTGACCAACAGTAAATAAACTGTTTAGCTAACTAAGCCTTTATGAGCTGTTTTGAAAATAAGTTCTGCCAATCTATGAACTCAAGAGTATTTGTATAAGGAAAGAGAAGAAATTAAAGAGTTTGAGGATCTAGGTTCTGTGGCTCATGTTGGTAACCCCAGCTACTCGGGAGGCTGCGATCTGAGGAGTGCAGTTCAAAGCTTGCCCAAGCAGGAAAGTACATGAGATCCTTATCTCCAATTAACAACCAGAAAACTGTAGAGCTGTGGCTTAATGCTAGCCTTGAACAGAAAAGCTCAGGACCCCCCACAACCAACAACAACAAAAGTTGTTTGAGGAGTCTTTAACTCTCATTTCTTGCAATGAGGAGCAAGAAGTGTTTCTTTTTTCTATGTCTCCCTACTTTAACCCTGTTATGCTAAAATAAATCCTTGTTAAAACTTACAAAAATAGTAAGTTCTGAGAGCAAGTGGCTCACACCTATAATTCTAACTACCTCAGAGGTTAAGACTGGAAGGATCTTAGTTTGAAGCCAGCCTGGCCAGAAAAGTTCATAAGAAACTCTTCTCAGCAAAGAGCTGGGCCTGGTCCTTCCTCTATTATAACAGGAAGCCCAAAATAGGTAACTCACAATCAAGTGCGTATCCTGGCAGGAAAAGACCCAATTTCTTTTTTCTTTTTTTTCCAGGTCCGGTTGTGGGGCCTGAACTCTGGGCCTGGGCGCTGTCCCTCAGCTCTTCAGCTCAAGGTTAGCATTCTACCACTTGAGCCACAGCGTCACTTCCGGCTTTTTTCTTATGTAGTGCTGAGGAATCGAACCCAGGGCCTCAGGCATGCAAGGCAAGCGCTCTACCACTGAGCCACCGTCCCAGCCCCAGGAAAGACCCAATTTCAAAAATAATATGCTAGCCAGGCCCCATTGGCTCACGCCTGTAATTCTAGCTACTCATGAGGCTGAAATCTGAGGACTGAGGTTCAAAGCCAACCCAAGCAGGAAAGTCCAAAGATTCTTATCTCCAATTAACCACCAGAAAACTGGAAGTGGTGCTGTGGCTCAAGCGATACAGCGTTCGAGGGCTGGGAAGGTGGCTCAGTGGTAGAGTACTTGCCTTGCATGCCTGAGGCTTTGGGTTCGATTCCTCAGCACCACATAAGCAAAAAGCAAAAAGCCGGAAGTGGCACTGTGGCTCAAGTGGTAGAGCACTAGCCTTGAGCTGAAGAGCTGAGGGGCAGTGCCCAAGCCCAGAGTTCAGGCCCACAATCAGACCCAAAGAAGAAAAAAAAAACCAAAGAGGTACAGCGTTCATCTTGAGCTGAAGAGCTGAGGGACAGCGACCAGGCCCAGAGTTCAAGACCGACAAAAAATAAAAATATAATAATAATAATCTGCCAAACTTGTGCCAGCGGCTCACACCCATAATCCTAGCTACTCAGGAGGCTGAGATCTGAGGATCATTGTTCAAAGCCAAACCAGGCTTGTAAAGTCCATGAGACTCCTATCTCCAATTAGCCACTAAAAAAAAAACAGCTGGAAATAGAGCTGTGGTTCAAGTGGTAGAGCACTAGCCTTGAGCATAGAAGTTCAGGGACAGTTTCCCAGGCCCTGAATTTAAGCTCCAGGACCAGCACCAAAAAAAAAAAAACCTGCCATGGAGGCATGGTTCGAAGGAAGGAAGGAAGGAAGGAAGGAAGGAAGGAAGGAAAGAGGGAGAGAGAGAGGGAGGGAGGGAGGGAAGGTTTGAACTGTTTTCTTATCTCCTACCAAAATCTATTAATGAATGTTATCTTTTTTTTTTTTTGGTCGGTTGTGGGGCCTGAACTCTGGGCCTGGGCACTGTCCCTCAGCTCTTCACCTCAAGGCTAGCGCTCTACCACTTGAGCCACAGCGCCACTTCCGGCTTTTTTCTGCTTATGTGGTGCTGAGGAATCAAACCCAGGGCCTCATGCCTGCAAGGCAAGCGCTCTACCACTGAGCCACCTTCCCAGCCCTGAATGTTATCTTAAGACATGAGTATTTAGAAAAAATATTACACTTACAGTATCATAAAACTTTCACACACACAGGCTGGGGGTTTAGCCCAGCGGAAGGGCGCCCGCCTGGCGCACACAAAGCCGTGGGTTCGGTTCTCAGCCCTGGTTAAAAAAAAAAAAAAAAAAAGACACAAAACTTTCACACACACACAGAATAACAGTACCAACTAGAAAGTCAGAGTATAGTAGTACACACATATAATGCCAGCATTAGAAGCCTCAGACAGGAGGACCTGAGTTTGAGACAGACTGGGTTACATCCTGTCTTTTAAAAAAGTAGCAACTATGTTTGAACTGCAACTTCCCTCCAAAACAGAAAAGTTCTGTTCAAAGGACTGGGAACCATGTGTTTTCAGCTACTCTCAAGGACTTCACTGAAAAACATTTTCCAGTTCAAACTTTGTATTAATTAGCTAAATGCACAGCTCTGCCTGATACCACTGCCCAAATAAATTAATGACATGGATGAAGGTGACTGTGACTAATTCCCACAGTTATTCAGAGTGTGGGCATGTTGCAGCAGTTCCTGACCCCTGTTGTCATTGAGCCTAAGTTTGGCAGATATTTTATGGTCTGATAGTGACATGGGTCACTGTAGGGGATCTGAACAATCATCAAAGGTTAGCAAGGGATAGAGCCTGGCATCTGAGGATGACCACGGTGCTCCAGAGGACAGCATCATTAAAAGACCACAAGTAGTTTCACGGTAAAAGGTGTACCAGCAGCTAAAACTAAGCCCCTTTCAAAACTTCAAGGAGTCCAGTTTCATCTTGATAACACTAGTATTTTTGTACAAAATATATCTTATTAGTACAGCTCTTGAAAGTTAAAAAGGTGTCTTTAAATGCCTTCTGACCTAAAATTGCCATGTTCCATGCTTCAAAGGGATTGATTTTCTGGAAAAGGACAATAAGATGCCAAATTCTGTTCAATGGAGATCAGAATACTATTTGGTGAACCTATTCTGCACCTGGAGAAGTGAAAGAATGAGACTGGCTCACACACCCAAGAGGGAGGATGGTATTTATGTGGGCTCTCCTTGTGACCTCTTGGCAGCAAATGTTAAGAAAGTCCTTTTTTGAGGCTAAGGGGCGGGCCCAGGACTTTCAACTATCCATTCAAGCAGGGTTACAATCCCCTCCTCCATAATTAAGTTCCCTTTCCTACTCTCCAAGCATGCATGAATTGCAGTGACATTGACATGAGGGCCTGACATGAGTCTTTGAAGGTCATTTAAATCCTCCTCCTTCTAAGCTACCCTAAAAGCAATGCATCACCCATCCATTCCACAATGCCTGAGTGTAGGGTGTAACCAGACAGTATTCAAAGCAGCATCACCTAAAGAATAAAAAGAAAGGGCTCCAAATCCAGGTATAAAAAAAGAACAAATAAAAGGAAGAAATCAAAGAAACAAAAGATTTTAAAACTCAGTTACCTGTTGGGCACCGGTGGCTCACATGCTACTCAGGAGGCTGAAATCTGAGGATCACAGTTTGAAGCCAGCCTGGGCACAGTTAGCAAGATTTAAAGATCCTAGCTCAAAAACAAAATCAAAAGGAGGGGTGGCACTGTCCAAAAAGAAATATACTCTTTACCTGACTTAGGTAACTGTAACCTCTCTATATACCACATTTATAATAACAATAAAAATAAAAAGAGGGCTGGGAATGTGGCTTAGTGGTAGAGTACCTGCCTAGTATGCATGAAGCTTTGAGTTCAATTCCTCGGTACCCAAGCCCTGAGTTCAAGGCCCAGGACTGGCAAAAATTAAGTAAGTAAGTAAGTAATAAATAAATAAATAAATAAAAAGAATGTGAATGTGAATACAAATGTTTAAGTTCAAGATGTTATGGGTGCACCTAGCTCACTGGTGTGGAAATAGTCAGTTAAAAAAGGATTTCTCACCAGGGACTGGTAGCTCACTCTTGTAATCCTAGCTGATCAGGAGGCTGAGATCTAAGGATTGCAGTTCAAAGCTAGCTAGGGCACGAAAGTCTGTGAGACCCTAATCTCCAATAACTACCAGAAAAGGCCAGGTGGCACTGTGGCTCAAGTGGCAGAGCACTAGCCTTGAGTTGAAGAGCTGAGGGGCAATACCAAGGCCCAGAGTTCAAGCCCCATGGTGGGGACTGGGCTGGGAATGTCCCTTAGTGGTAGAGTGCTTGCCTAACATAAATGAAGTCCTGGGTTTGAGTCCTCAGTACCACATAAACAGGGGGAAAAAAGGAGGGAAGGGGTGTAATGTAACAGTTCATACACACACACACACACACACACACACACACACACACACACACACACACACACACACACACACACACACACACACACACACACACACTTAAAAAGGCTGGGCACCAATGGCTCATGCCTGTAGATCCTAGCTACCCAAGAGGCTGAGATCTGAGGATCATGGCTCAAAGCCAGTCCAGGCGTGAAAGTCCATGAAAATCTTATCTCCAATTAACCACCAGAAAACTGGAAGTGGAGCTGTGGCTCAAGTGGTAGAATGCTAGCCTTGAGCTGAAGAGCTGAGGGACAGTGTCCAGGTCCAGAGTTCAAGCCCTAAAACTGACCAAAAAAAAAAGATTTCTAGGTCTGATTGTGCTACCAGCTCCCCTTAAGATCTTACCAGGTATCCCTGGGTGACCTGAAGCTGGCTATATAACCCAGGCAAACCTCAAACTCATGATCCTCTTGCATCTGCTCCTGAGTAATGGGATTATAGGCAAAATATATATCTTTTTTTCTTTTCTTTTTTTTTGCTGGTCCTGGGGCTTAAACCCAAAGTCTCAGAACTCAGCCTCCTGAACAGCTAATAGACAATCCAAGCCCTGTTCAAAAGGAGTATCTTAAAAGACAAATAAGGTTGGTTAAGAGACAATCCAGGTGGAAGAAACAACAAGTACAGAAGCAAACAGTATTCCAGGAACAGCAAATAGCTTGGTGTGGCTGAAGTGCAGGAAGCCATGAGTGATGAGGCTAATAAGGCAGACAGAGGCTGAGGCACAGAGGACCTTGCATGCCATGCAATAGCACCTGGAGTGTGCTGAAGGCTACATGGAGCTATTTAAGATTGAAGCCAGAGAGTGACAAGATCAGATTTGCATTTAGAAAGCTCTCTTTGGCGTTAGTGTGGAGAATGTACTACATGATGGGTGAAAGACTGAGGCAGTAGTCCAAGCAGAAGCACTTGTAAAGGATCAATAGAATGTACCGAACCTAACAGGAGAGTTGCAATGAAAGATGATAGAAAGTGCTCTACACTTAAAAAAAAAAAAAAAAAAGTGCTCTACACTGAGTTAGACAGAGAGCTCTATCTCCGAAAATGATATATATTGAAAATGATATCTCACATATCTCTAATCTTAATGTGTATATTCTCTGGTAACTTTTTCACTTTTCATATTTCTAGGCTTTTTCCCTTGAACTTACTTACTCTTTCTGAGCCACAGTTGTTGGGTTTTGTGCTGATTCTGTGGCTTGTACTCAGAGCCTGGACACTGTCCCTGAGTTTTTTTGCTCAAGAATACTGCCCTACCAGTTCAGCTACAGCTCTATCAATTGAGCCACAGCTCCACTTCTGGCTTTTTGGTTAATTAGAGATAATAATCTCATGGACTTTCCTGCCTGGGCTGGCTTTGAAACTCTATCCTCAGATCTCAACCTCCTGAGTAGCTAGGATTACTACAGCCACCGATTAAAGAAATTCCTGCTGGTATTTTTAAGACTTGGAGGAAATGGAGTTTGAAAAGAGTATTTCCCAAATGATCTTGAAGCAAAAGAATTAGCAAATCAAGAGAAGAAAATATGAAAATACATCAAGTAAAGGTCTGAGTTCTACTGACATAAGAAAAAAAACACATGTATGTTTCATTGAAAAGAATCCATGGACAGAGTGCCAGTGGCTCATGCCTGTAATCCTAGCTACTCAGGAGGCTGAGATCTGAGGATCATGGCTCAAAGCCAGCTGGGGCAGGAAAGTTCCTGGGACTCTTATCTCCTACTAACCACCAGAAAACCGGAAGTGGCCTTGTGGCTCCAGTGGTAGAGTGCTCGCCTTGAGCTGAAGAGCTCAGGGACAGGGCCCAGGCCCAGAGTTCAAGCCACACAACTAACCAAAAAGAAAAGAAAGGAAAAGGGTTGGGAAGGTGGCTCAGTGGTAGAGTGCTTGCCTTGTATGTATGAGGCCCTGGGTTCGTTTCCTCAACACCACACAAGCAGAAAACACCTGAAGTGGCACTGAGGCTCAAGTGGTAGAGCACTAGCCTTTGGCTGAAGAGTTGAGGGACAGCACTCAGGCCCAGAGTTCAGGTCCTATGACCGACAAAAAAAAAAGAAAGGAAAGAAGGAAGGGAGGGAGGAAGGGAGGGAGGGAGGGAGGGAGGGAAGGAAGGAAGGAAAAGAAAAAAAGAAGGAAAGAGAGAGAAAAAGATTCCATGGTAAACGAAATATTATGGCCTGTCATATTTGTTAAAACTGAACCTTGGCCGGGAGCCAGTGGCTCATGCCTGTAATCCTAGCTACTCAGGAGGCTGAGATCTGAGGATCACAGTTCAAAGTCAGCCCTGGCAGAAAAGTCCGTGAGACTCTTATCTCCAATAAAGCACCAAAATCTGGAAGTGGCGCTGTGGCTCAAGCGGTAGAGCGCTTACCTTGAGCTGAAGAGCACAGGGACAGCACCCAAGCCCAGAGTTCAAGCCCCACGAACGACCAAAAAAAAAAAATAAAAATTGAACCTTGCCAAATAGTATCCTTTTAAGGCATCCATTCATCTTGGTTTATATCAATTGCCCCTCAGTGATTATTAATAGTATTCCCTCCTTATTCTTTAAAAAGAACAAGTTTACACAATAAATTGCATGATAATACTGTCCTTGAAGGAGGAGGCTGAGTTGTTAAAACAGATCAGTGTTTGAAATCCACAGTCCCATAGTGAGAATTCAGTACAGATTCACTGATCTTCTGTGTATAGAGCAGCATCACAGCTATAATTAAGAACATAGATTCTGGAATCTAACAGCCTGGGTTCAAATCTTAGCCATGCTTATTCTTTTTATTCTTTTTTTTTTTTTTCTGCCAGTCTTGGAGCTTGAACTCAGGGCCTGGGCTCTGCCCTGAGCTTCTTTTGCTCAAGCCATTCTGCCACTTAAGCCACAGTGCCACTTCCAGCTTTTTCTGAATTGGACCAGGGCTTCATGCATGCTAGGCAAGCACTCTACCGCTAAACCACATTCCCAACCCTTTAGCTACACGATCTTAAGAATTTTTTTTGTCTTACTTTTCATTTTAAAAGATCCCAGCACACGTCTTGGGCAAATATTAACCTCTGTGCATCAGCTTAACTATCTATAAAATGGAGATTAATAACAGTACCCATCTACTGGGATTACTGAGAAAAATGAAGGAGTGGGCTGGGAATGTGGCTTAGTGGTAGAGTGCTCCCCTAGCATGCATGAAGCCCTAGATTTGATTCCTCAGTACCACATAAACAGAAAAAGCTGGAAGTGGCGCCGTGGCTCAAGTAGTAGAGCGCTAACGAGTAAAGGAAGCTCAGGGACAGTGCCCAGGCCCTGAGTTCAAGCCCCAGAACTGGCAAAAAATAAAAATAAGTAAATAAATAATGAGTAAATATAATAGAGAACTGAGAACAACTAACGGCATTAAGTACATTAGCTACTTTTAGAGTTCAAAACCAGCCCCAGCAGCAAAGTCTGTGACACTCTTATCTCTAAAAACTACTCAAAGCCGGGCACTGGTGGCTCACGCCTATAATCCAAGCTACTCAGGAGGCTGAGATCTGAGGATCACAGTTCAAAGCCAGCCCGGGCAGGAAAGTCCTAAGACTCTTATCTCCAATAAACCACCAGAAAACTGGAAGTGGCGCTGCGGCTCAAGTGGTAGAGAGCTCGCCTTGAGCTGAAGAGCTCAGGGACAGTGCCCAAGCCCAGAGTTCAAGCCCCAGGACCAACCAAAAAAAAAAAACACTACTCAAAAAAAGCTAGATGTGGCTCAAGTAGCAAAGTGTCTAGCCTTAAGCAAAAAACCTCAGGGGTAGCATCTAATCTACATTATTTTAATAATACTTATGGTCACAAAAAGCATTTTCATATCAGCTCTTAGTAATTCAATAAATATCTACTATATCATTTGATTAATGACTGATTTGAATCTAACAAGTAGTCTGTTGGGCAAAACAAAAATAAATCATTTATCTTCAAAACCTAGTACTACCCTAAAAAAAAAAGGGGGGGAGACCTAGCAGACATGGCTTAAGTGGGTAGAAGACTTACCTAGTAAGACCTTGAGTTCAAACCCAAGTACACCACAAAAACAAAATCATGAATTTGCTGCTCCCATTTTAACTACCTCATTGAGTAAATGAAGGCTCAGAGAGGTTAAGTGACTTTCTTTGGGACACCAAGTCAGTATCCACGATTATCTAAGTGGGGCCTTATGATGATACTTTGAAGTGAAGTAAAACAGCTCTCTGAAATTTTCACTACTCAGAAGCACTTGCTGCTTACATTTAGATGGGATTACATTCTGATGGCGGAAACTGCCAGACCTGTAGATATTCTTCTTCTGTACTTTCTTAAATATCAGTCTAAACTTCTCTAAACTTTACAAGCAACAGTTCATTGATATAGACTTCACACATTTCAAACTTGAGATAAATCCAGATCTGAGCTAAAGTTTACCTCTGTACTCTAATAAAGAAAAGACTAAGAAAACAGTGTAAATAAGATTGCAGGGAGAAACATTTAATGAGCTGTTTTTAAGCATTTCAAGAGTCTAATTTACATAAATTAAAGTTAAATTGCACATCATTCTCAGCTATTCATTAAACCAGGTACAAGGACCTCTATCAACAAAATAACCTAGTAACACCATTAGCCTAGTTTCAGTTACTGTATGAACTCAAAGTAGCAGCTGCACCTAAAGAAAAACAACATACAACACTCTCACTAGGTTTCCCCCAATTAGCCCTAATTAATGAGATTTGATTGTACCTCTAATGATGACCCACAAAACTTGTCTTCTCCTGATGGCTTAGAGTAAACGTTGAAATGCAGCTAAACCACCCACCCTAGAAATTAGAGGACAAATTTAAAAAAGAAAATACAAGGCTAAACCAGAGGGCTAGTTTGTGGGCAGATCATTGCCCATTTGACCTTGGTCAAATCACTCAAGTTTATTAGCCTTCAACTGTGTCACTGACAAAATGAGGGAGCCAGTGACATGCTATCTCTATATAATATTCCACTAAAGCAATCTTGAGTTCTTTGAGGGAAAATTTTGGAAATATACAGGATGAATCTTATCATCTTGGACATATACTAGAACATCTTTTCTAGTAAAAAGAAATACATCTACTACAAACTATATTTCAGAGCCACAGTAACAAAAATAGCATGGTACTGACCAGAACAAAATCAGACCTGAAGACCAGAAAACAGACTAGAAAACCTAAGAATAAAACCACACAGATACATCTAATTTCTGACAAAGTCAAAAACATAGACTGGAGACAGCCTCTTCAACAATAGTAGTGGGAAAACTAGTTATCTACTTGACCCTTCTCACAAAGTACAAAAATTAGAACTTTTGAGTATGGTGCAGGTCTTCCTGAAACTTTAAATCTACCACAGGAAAACATAAGCAAACTCTGAAATAAAAACAACTTTTTTTTTTTTTTTGCCGGTTGTGGGGCCTGAACTCTGGGCCTGGGTGCTGTCCCTCAGCTCTTCAGCTCAAGCCTAGCACTCTACTACTTAGCCACAGCACCACTTCTAGCTTCTTCTACTTATGTAGTGCTGAACAATGGAACCCAGGGCCTCATGCATGCAAGGCAAGCACTTTACCACTGAGCCACCTTCCCAGCCCCAAGTTATTATTTTCTAAATAAGACTAGAACCAGCCGGTGCCAGTGGCTCATGCCTATAATCCTAGCTACTCAGGAGGCTGAAATCCAAGGACCGAGGTTCAAAGCCAGTCCAGGCAGGAAAGTCTAAGAGACTCTTATCTCCAATTAACCACCAGAAAACCAGAAGTGGCGCTGTGGCTCAAGTGGTAGAGTACTAGAGGTTGAAGTGAAAAGCTCAGGGACAGCGCCCAGGCCCTGAGTTCAAGCCCCATGACCAACAACAACAAAAAAAAGTATTTTTCAGGGGTTGGAAATGTGGCTTATTGGTAGAGTGCTTGCCTAGCATGCATGAAGCCCTAGGTTCAATTCCTCAGTACCACATAAACAGAAAAAAAAACAGAAGTGGCACTGTGACTCAAGCAGTAGAATGCTAGCCTTGAGCAAAAAAAAGCTCAAGGACAGTGCCCAGGCCCAGAGTTCAAGCCCCAACACTGGC
>NW_012267222.1:11266482-11277647 GCF_000151885.1 Dipodomys ordii | reverse complement strand
CGATCCTCAGATCTCAGCCTCCTGAGTAGCTAGGATTACAGGCATGAGCCACCAGCACCCGGCATCCATGATACTCTTATCTCCAATAAACCACCAGAAAACGGGAAGTGGCGCTGTGGCTCAAGTGGTAGTGTTTGTCTTGTACTGAAGAGCTCAGGGACAATGCCTAGGCTCAGAGTTCAAGACCCACAACCAACCAAAAAAAAAAAAGTAAATTTTCTGGCCAGGCACTGGTGGCTCAAAAAATCCTTACTGTATTCTAAGAAAAGGCTGGCAATATAATTCAAGTTATAGAACTGGGTTCAGTTCCCAAGACTGCAACTGTGTTTGGGAGAGGGGGAAGATTGATGAGTACTGGTGGTTCACACCAATAATCAGATTTTCAGGAGGCTGAGATCTGAGGATGGCAGTACAAATTCAGCCTGAGCTGAAAAGGCCCCATAAGACTCTTTTATTTCCAATTAACCACCAGACAACCAAAGCAATACTGTGGCTCAAAGTGGCAGAGCACTAGCCTTCAGCAAAAAGAGCTCAGAGCCAGCGCTGGTGGCTCATGCCGGTAATCCTAGCTACTCAGGAGGCTGAGATCTGAGGATCGAGGTTCAAAGCCAGCCCGGAAAGGAAAGTCCGTGAAACTCTTATCCCCAATAAACCACCAGAAAACCGGAAGTGGCACTGTAGCTCAAGTGGTAGAGCACTAGCCTTGAGCTGAAGAGCTGAGTTGAGGGACAGCGCTCAGGCCCAGAGTTCAAGCCCCACGACTGACAAAAAAAAAAAAAAGAGCTCAGAGACAGCTCCCACACCCTGAGTTCAAGCTCCACACTGACCAGAAAAAAAAAAAAAAAAGATAGAAGTCAACTATGACTACAGATGGGTGAACAATGTTAATGTTATATAGAATTGGACAGAGGGGTAGATAGGAACCAGTTATTTCAAAACTCTGTATGTCTGCTTTATAGTGCAAAGGCTCCAGACCAGGGTCTTACCCTAGGGCCTAATGCATGCTAGACTACCCCTGAGCCACATTCCTAGTAAAGTATATTTTCTGCTGTCTTTGAGTTTTGTGTTATTGTGCTGTAGTCCTAAAGATCAAACCGTAGGCTACTATAAACAGAAAATAGGTTATTATTTCCTCTTGAAGAGAATTCATTTAGAAACTGGAAAAAAAATTGTGATATAGTCCCTTTTTAAGATAAAGATGTAATGTAAGCCGGGCGCCGGTGGCTCACACCTGTATAACCCTAGCTACTCAGGAGGCTGAGATTTGAGGATCTCGGTTCAAAGTCAGCCCAGACACAAAAGTTCGAAAGTTTGTGAGACTCTTATCTCCAATAAACTACTCAGAAAACCTAAAGTGGCACTGTGGCTCAAGTGGTAGAATGCTAGCCTTGAGCTGAAGAGCTGAGAGATGGCATTCAGCCCAGAGTTCAAGCCCCATGACCACCAACAACAAAAATCTCTCTAGTTTACAAAAGACTCTATAGTACTAAGTACTAAAAAAGAGGCATGAAGGGGGGCTGGGAAGGTGGCTCAGTGGTAGAATGCTTGCCTTGCATGCCTGAGGCTTTGGGTTCGATTCCTCAGCAATACATAAGCAAAAAGAAAAAAGCAGAAAGTGGCGCTCACAGCGGTAGAGAGCTAGCGTTGAGCTGAAGAGCTGAGGGACAGTGCCCAGGCTCAGAGTTTAGGCCCCACGACCAGACCCAAAAAACAAAACAAATAAAAAAGAGGCATGAAGGTAAAAAGTCATATGTGTTCAGAAGTACAGAAAATAATGTCCATATAGTTAAAAGTAAGTAATGCTGTAATTGAAAAATAGTCTAAATTGTAATTATTGGTTGATGAGCTCTAAAGCTACCTGATATAATACAGGAAAGGGTTTCAGAGTCCCTGGTCTACATCCCGAATACAGATACAAAAAGGCCACAAAATGCTGAATGTTATTATGAAAGCTTGGGAAACATAGAACATATTATCCTATCTTGGTACAAACCAAAGTGTATCTGTATCTAGAATAGAATGTGCAGTTGTGGTCACATAACACAAAAAAGGTATGATAGAGAGGTTAGAAAAATGTCTCAAAGACCAAAAAGGATGGAGGGGCTTCTGCTTCCATATGAGAACAGTTCTTAAAATTACATACACGCACATACATATGTGTGTATATACATATGTACACATATATTTATATGCTACTTTAATGTGAAGCAAAGAGTAAAATGGTAGAGACTTCTACATCAATCTTAAAAGTTATAAAGTAGCAGAGTATGTAACAATTTCAGCAATAACAGCACCTGGAAGGCAACAGCAGGAGGAACTCAGGGTTGAGACTTGCCTGGGGCTGGAAAGGTAGCTCAGTGATAGAGAAAAAAAAAAACTGAGTCCAAGTTCTGATAACAAACAGGTGTCATTATGGTTGTTTCGGAGTTTTCAGATTGAGTATTGTCATATAGTCCAACTTTTGAACTTCAAATTTTCCTGCTTCAGCTCCACTAGTGGCTGGGACTACAGATGTATACCACTACAGCCAGACAGTGTCTAGGGGTTCAAGTGATTCTTTGTTTAGCCTTTCTTATCTGTAAATAACTAATTTGAAGAACTGCTGTAAGACTGGAAATATGCACAAGTGCCTAACACATCTATTTACCATACAGTAGCTATTACTTTTATTAGAACCAATAAAAGCAATAGTTACTACTCAGTCTAGTATATAAAGTAGTTAAACTCAGGTAGAGTGTACAGAATATAACAAAAAGCAACTGAAAGATACTACAGATAATTCATAGGTGACTTTTTCAGAGTGCTTGCCTTGCATGCATGAGGCCCTGGGTTCAATTCCTCAGAACTACATAAGCAGAAAAAAAGAAAGCCAGAAGTGGCGCTGTGGCTCAAGTGGTAGAGTGCTAGCCTTGAGCTGAAGAGCTGAGGGACAGCGCCCAGGCCCAGAGTTCAGGCCCCACAACCGGATCCAAAAAAAAAAAAAAAGATTCTATTACCAGGCCGATTCTTATGTCAAAGGTGAGAAAAACGCATCTAAAGGAGGATGTACTACTAAGTATTAGTGGCTCACGCCTATAATCCTAGATGCTCAGGAGGCTGAAATCTGAGGCTCACAGTTCAAAGCCAGCCAGGGCAGGAAAGTCTGTAAGACTCTATCCACAATTAAGCACCAAAAAAGCTAGACATGGAGCTGTGGCTTAAGTGGTAGAGTGCTAGCCTTGAGCAACAAAGCACAGGGATAGCACCCAGGCCCTGAGTTCAAGTCCCAGGACTGCCCCCCCCCCAAAAAAGCACACAGCCATGAAGAAAAATTAAATCATGTCATTTCCAAGAAAATTGATAAAACTGGGAAACATTATGTTAAGCAAGATAAACCAAGCTCAAAAAGGCAAAATACCGTATGTTTTCACTCATATGTGGAAGCTATACTTACATATATATATACTTACACACACACAGAGAACATGATTCTAATTATGGTAGTATGTAGGAAGATGAGGAGAAGAGGGGGAAGATGGAGGAAAATAATTTTGAAATAATAGTTGAACTATGTATGAAAAGAAAGCAAGCCAGGTGCTAGAGTCTCACACCTGTAATCTTTGATACTCAGGATATGAGGATCACAGTTCAAAACCACTCTGGGCAGGAAAGTCCATGAGACTCTAATATCCAATTAACCAAAAAACCCAGAAGGGAAGCTGTGCCTCACATGGTAATGCACTAGCTTTGAGCACCAAAGTCGAGGACAGTGTCCAGGCCCTAAGTTCAAGCCCTAGGATCAGGAAAGAAAAATAAAGGAGGGAGGGATAAGTTATTCTGAGCAAAACATAATACACGCACATCTAATGTCATATACACATTAAAAGAATGTCAGGCCAGGCCCTGGTGACACAAGCCTGTAATCCTAGCTACTCAGGAGGCTGAGATCTGAGGATAGAGTTTGAAGCCAGCCAGAGAAGGAAAAGTCCACAGGACCTTTATCTCAATTAACCATCTAAAACCCAGAAATGAAACTGTGGCTCAAAGTGCTAGAGCACTGGCCCTGAACAAAAAATGCTCAGGGGCTGGGAAGGTGGCTCAGTGGTAGAACACTTGCCTTGCATGCCAGAGGCCCTGTTGATTCCTCAGCACCACATAAGCAAAAAAGGCTGGAAGTGGTATTGTGGCTCAAGTGGTAGAGTGCTAGCCTTGAACTGAAGAGCTGAGGGACAGCACCCAGGCCCAGAGTTCAGGCCCCACGACCAGACCCCCCCAAAAAAAAATGCTCAGGAATAGAGCCTAGGTGCCAAGTTCAAGCCCCAAGACAACAACAAAAAAAAGACAGTAAAAAAGATTCTTTCTAAGCCAAGCACTGGTGACTCTTGCCTGTAATCCTAGCTACTCAGAAAGCTGAGATCTAAAGGTTGCGGTTCAAAGCCAGCCTGGGCAGAAAAGTCTGTGAGACCTCCCCCCCCCACCACCACCCCAGTGCTGGGGCTTGAACTCTGGGCCTGGGCGCTGTCCCTCAGCTCTTCAGCTCAAGGTTAGCGCTCTACCACTTGAGCCACAGCACCACTTCCAATTTCTTGAGTGATTTATTGGAGATAGAGTCTCACAAGCTGGGGAACCAGTGGCTCACTCTACTCAAGAGGCTGAGATCTGAGGATCGCAGTTCAAAGCCAGCCTGGGCAGGAAAGCCCACGAGACTCTTATCAAGTGGTAGAGCACTAGTCTTGAGCTGAAGGACAGCACTCAGGCCCAGAGTTCAAGCCCCACAACCAACAGAAAAAAAAACAAAAAAACACAACATTGAGATGTACAAAATTAGTCTACCGCTCATAAATCCTCAGATGCCTTTGGTATTAGGAAATCTAGTTTCCAGTTGTAAATAACAATAGCATGACCTAAGACCTTCTACAGGGTTAAAGAATTTCCCAAGACCTGCTCTGAGACAGAGTTGGGATTTTTGTTTGTTTTTTTGTTTTTGGGCTCAACTGCCTGCTAGAACCCTGGCATAATCAGGGGGAGAAAAAGTTTCAACTCAATACTCACAAGCTAGTACTGAAACAAACCATAGCTTCTCTTTTGGGAAAGAGATTTTTTTTTTTTGAGGAGGGAGGGTACCAATACAATACTAGGACTTAAAATCGGACTGGATGCTCTTAGCTTTTGTATCTGTGTGTGCTAATCCTGGGGACTGAACTCAGGGCCTAGGCAATGAGCTATTTTGCTCAAGGCTAGTGCTCTTAACTCTTGAGCCACAGCAACACTTCCAGCCTTTTCCTGGTGAACTGAAGAGTCTCAAAGGCTTTTCTGCCCAGGCTGACTTCCAGCTTCCAAACGTGATCATCAGATCTCAGCCTTCTGAGTAGGTAGGAATACAGGCATGAGCCACCAGCAGCCACTAAGAGAATCTATATCCTAAAAGATACTTATTTTTGTGCCGGCTGCAGTGACTCACACTTATTATAGCTACTTAGGAGGTTAAAATCGGGAGAATCGTAGTTTGAGGCATCCCAGGCAAAAGGTCACAAGATTCCATCTGAACAAACAACTAGGTGCAGTGACACATCACTGTCATCCTAGGCAGGTGTGCGGGATGCTAATGTGCAGGAAGACAGTAGTTCCAGACAAGGTAGAAAAAGTTTGCAAGACCCCATCTCCACAGAAAAAAAAGCTGGGCATGGTGGTGTATGCGTATCATCCCAGGTACAACAAAGTTGAAATATGAAAATCAGAGTTCAGAGTAACAAGAGGGAGAAAAAAAAAAGGAAACACCAAAACCCCTATCTCAAAAACAAAAGGATGTTATTTTATTCAAGTGACATTAATCTTACAAGAATATATTTTAGCTCATATTTCTCCATGTTTTACCAAAAATTAGAGCTTAAAAAGAAATAGCAAAACCATGGTTAAATAGCTTCACCTATCAATCTTATACTGTTTTTCATTGTTGCTTTTTTAAGACAGGGACTTCCGACACTGATTGGGCTGTCCTGAATTCCTTCTGTAGCTCAGCATCAACCAGAACTCATCATCCGAGTATACTCCAGTCTCCTTAATGCTAGATTACAGATGTGTATCACCAAGCCCAGCATCAATCTGTTTATTTTTAATACTCTGGAAATTATAGCACAAGCAATTTTTTCTATGACACTTCTATATCTGAACTTTATTTCCTCTGAAAGCATTCAACAATCCTGTTTCTATTCTTTTTTCTAATTCAATTCTGTTTGGTTTCTAAGTTAAGAAGTGTGTTTCATTTGCATAAATGGTAACTATTCTGAGATACTATTCATAACTATACATTTGAATTCTCCAGAGAACCATTCATGACTTCAAATGAAACAGAAAAAAAAAATTCATTCAACTTTGAAGATCTTAATGGTGACTAAGACATGAATGATTATAATGCTATATTGTAAAGGGCTGGCCAAAAGAGAGTAAAATTTCCCAAGCCCAGTATGGTGGCTCACACCTGTAATCCTAGTTATTCTGAGGGCTGCAATTTGTGGGTCAGTTTCAGGTAAGAAAGTCTGTGAGACTCTGACCTCCAATTAACCACCAAAGAAGCCAGAAGTAGACCTGAGGCTCAATGAGCTCCGAGACAGCATCCAGGACCTGAGTTCAAGACCCAGGACTGCCACCAAAAAAAAAAAAAAAAAGGGAGTAAAGTTCCTGAAGACTACAGTCTTTTTTTTTTTTTTGGTAAGTCATGGCGTTGAACGCTGGCTTTGAACGGTGATCCTCAGATCTCAGCCTCCTGAGTAGCTAGGATTATACACGTGAGCCACTGGCGCCCAGCTAAAGACTACAATCTTGACTATTCAGCTAGCCAGGTGCCAGTAGCTCACCCCTATAATCCTAGCTACTCAGGAGGCTGCGCTCTAAGGATCACAATTCAAAGCCAGCCCAAGTAGAAAAGTCCCCATGAGACTCTTATCTCCAATTAACCACCAGAAAACTAGAAGTGGTACTGTAGTTCAAGAGGTACAGTGCTCAACTTGAGCTAAAGAGTTGAGGAACAGCACCCAGACCCAGAGTTCAAGTCTGACAAAAAAAATTTTAAATAATAATAATAAATCTGCCAAAGTGGTGGCCAGTGGCTCACACCCATAATCTTGGCTACTCAGGAGGCTGAGATCTGAGGATCACGGTTCAAAGCCAGCCTGGGCAGGAAAGTCCATGAGACTCTTATCTCCAATAAGCCACTCAGAAAACCGGAAGTAGCACTGTTGGCTCAAGTGGTAGAGCGCTCTAGCCTTGAACTGAAGAGCTGAGGGACAGCGCCCAGATCCAAAGTTCTAGCCCCACAACTGACAAAAAAAAAAAATCAGAAGTGAGCCAGGCGTTGGTGGCTCACACCTGTAATCCTAGCTACTCAAGAGGCTCAAGTGGTAGAGCATAGCCTTGAACTGAAGAGCTGAGTGACAGTGCCCAGGCTGCCCAGGCCGCCCAGGCCGGGAGTTCAAGCCCCACAACCAACACAAACAGGAGTGATGCTGTGGCTCAAAGAGCTAGAGCATTAGCCTTGAGCAAAAGAGCTCAGTGACAGCACCTCCAGGCCCTGAATTCAAGCCCCACAATTGACAAAAATAAACAAATAAATAAAAATAAGACCAGGAGGGCTGGGAAGGTGGCTCAGTGGTAGAGTGCTTGCCATGCATGCATGAGGCCCTGGGTTCCATTCCTCAGCACCACATAAGCAGAAAAAGCCAGAAGTGGTGCTGTGGCTCAAGTGGTAGAGCACTAGCCTTGAGCTGAAGAGCTGAGGGACAGTGCACACCCAGGCCTAGAGTTCAAGCTCCTCAACCGACCAAAAAAAAAAAATATATGCTTACTGGTTACCAGTGGTTCACACATGAAATCCTAACTATTCAGGAAGCGAGATCTAAGGATCCATTTTGAAGCTAGTGGAGGCAGGAACAGTCAGTGAAACCCTTTTATACAATTAACCACTGAAAAGCCTGAAATGGAGCTAGCTGTAGCTCAAGTGGTAGAGTATTAGCCTTGAGCAAAAGAACACAGAGACAGCACCCCAGCTCTGAGTTCAAGCCCCAGGACCAACACAAAAGAAACAAAAAAAAATAAACTTTTCAGTTAGGAGCTTATCTGAGAAAGTCTTTCCTTCAAAGTAGTAATATGCTAGTAAGTTTTACTCCATCTAATCTTAATCAGTGATAGAAATTGAATTTACATAGATTTGCATAAATAATTCAGCTATCAGTTCTGCTCTAATATATTTAAACTGAGCAGAATAAAAATGATGGGGCTACTTTAAAGTTGTCATTTCCTGATTTCCCTCATTTTCCTTTCTTGCCCAAAGTCAGGAACAGGAAACTAACCACAAGAAGAAAGAAAGGGAGAACACACATCCAAGGATATCTATATACCACCATCACTACCAGTTAATTCAGTTAATTCTCAACAGGGGGCAATTCTGCCTGCCAGAGTATGTGTGACAATATCCGGAGAAATTTTTAGATGTCATACAGGGATCTAGTGGGTAGCAAACAGAATGTTCTTTAATTATCTGGTCTAACTGTGAAACAGAAGAGAAAGAAGAAGTCGTAAAAATTAATTAGAAGCTGGGCACCAGTGGCTCACGCCTCTAATCCTAACTACTCAGGAAGCTGAGATTTGAGGATCACGGTTCAAAGCCAGCCTGGGCAGAAAAGTCCGTGAGACTCTGATCTCCAATAAACCACTAGAAAACCGGAAGTGGTGCTGTGGCTCAAGAGGTAGAGCCCTCACCTTGAGCTGAAGAGCGCAGGGACAGCGCCTAGGCCCAGAGTTCAAGCCCCATGACCAACAAAAAAAAATTTAATTAGAAGCTGGACGTGGTGTGTTCCTATACCCTCAGCAGTCAGGAGACTGAGGAAGGAGAAGTGAGAGATGGAAACCAGCATGGCTACATAATGAGACCCTGTATCAAGGGGGGAAAAAAGGGCAGGATAAATCCAGAGGTCATGATTTAAACATTGTAAGCATATATACATTCATTTAGCTTACTTGTGTTGTACACTGATCATACAAAAATTAACAATATATAGAGGTGGTATAGATGATCAAAATACATTATATAAATGTATGGAAATGATTAATACACACTAATAAAATTTCAAAATACATTAAAACTGCGCATGAAGAATGCATAAGGCACCTTGATGAAAGCTGTTGACTAATGAAAGGAAAGGAGATAAAGCAATAGAGAGGGATATTCTGAGAAAAATATATGAATATCTTAAATACCATGGTGAAAATCTTTCATGCAATTAACACACACACACACACACACACACACAGACCAGCAGCAAGGCAATAGCGGCTCACACCAGTAATCCAGCTACTCAGGAGGCTAAGATTTGAGGACCATGATTCAAAGCCAGCCCCAGAAGGAAAGACTCTTATCTCTAATTAACCAGTAGAAAATTGGAAATGGAGCTGTGGCTCAAAGTGGTAGAACACTAGTTTTGAGCAAAAAAGCTTAGACAGTGCCCAGGCCCTGAGTTCAAGTCCTATTACTGACAAAAACAAAAAACAAAAAAAGAACAACAGGCAACAAAGTAGGCTTTGTTGGGGGTTGGCCAGTAGCAGGAGGGAAGAATACAAAAGAAGAAGGTGAATGATTATGGCTATGATCAAAGCAGTTTTGTTCCCATGTATGAAAATTAGAACAATGAGGGGCTGGGAAGGTGGCTCAGTGGTAGAGCGCTTGCCTTGCATTCCTGAGGCCCTGGGTTTGATTCCTCAGCACCATATAAGCAAAAAAAAAAGAAAATTAGAACAATGAAATCCACTGAAACTACTTTAAATAGATGGAGGAGAAGGATAAAGAAGGTTGGTAGAGGGAGTGAAGTTGATAGGGATACAACATATGTGTGCAAAAATGTCACAATGAGCTCCCCTCATTGAGCATCTAATGTATGCTAGTAAAAAATACAATAAACAGAAAAACACAGGACATAGGGGCTGAGTGTACTGCTGAGTGTAGAGCATTACCTAGCACAGGTGAGGTGTTGGATTCAGTAACCACTATCATCAAAAAGAAAGAACAGTCTGGCCAGGCGCCAGTGGCTCACACCTGTAATCCTAGCTACTCAGGAGGCTGAGATCTGAGGATCTCGGTTCAAAGCTAGCTCTGGCAGGAATGTCCATGAGACTCTTATCTCCAATTAATCACTAGAAAACTGAAAGTGGCACTGTGGCTCAAGTGGTAGAGTACTCTCCTTGAGCTGAAGATCACAAGGACAGCGACCAAGCCCAGAGTTCAAGCTCCATGACTGACAAAAAAAAGAGGAAAAACGAACAGTCTAAGTCCTGTTCTTATGTAGCATGATCATAGTCCGGTAGAGAGTTTTCTAACTTGTCTGATACCAGTTTTGACTCTCTGATAAATGCTTTCACAAAGGAGAAAACACACAAGAGAATCAATCCACTTTTCCCAGGGATAGCATCAAGGAATAGATGACTTCTTAGACCAACTCTGAAGGATAAGCAGGAAGCACCTTATTTACAGACTAAAATCCTCTTCCCAAACAAAAAGCATTCAGTTCTTTAGTCAACAAGAGCTTTGAGGGGACACCAGTAGAATTCTTGAAGTTTTGGATGAGGTAGATGCATCATTGTGTACTACTACTGCCAGAGGAAGAAATGGAGAGTTGTAATCTGATTGAGTCTTCAGAATGTCACTGATATGTAACTAATGCTCCAAAGCTGCTTCTTTTTTAGATAAGAGTCTTATGCTTTATGCCCAGGGCCAAACTTAGACTTTGACCATCCTACCTAAGCCTCCAGAATACCAGGGATTACAGAGTGTACCACCATGCCTCGAGTGTCTGGTTAAGATGGAGCCTGCCTCCTGAATAGTTTCAGTTGTCCACACAGACTGCATCCAATCCTGCCTTGCCACAAAATGGGAACAGCAATGTTGGCAGGATAGCTAGTAAATGATGGATACAAATGTCTTCAAAAGCGGGGCTGGGAAGGTGGCTCAATAGTAGAGTGCTTGCTTTGCATGCATGAGGCCCTGGATTTGATTCCTCAGCACCACATAAGCAGAAAAAGCCAGAAGTGGCGCTGTGGCTCAAGTAGTAGAGCTTTGAACATGAAAGACACAAGAAGCTCAGGTTCAGGGCTCAGGCTCTGATTTCAAGCCTAATGGGGGAGTTAAAAAAAAAAAAAAA
>NW_012267222.1:11249022-11256135 GCF_000151885.1 Dipodomys ordii | reverse complement strand
GCCCAGGCCCAGAGTTCAATCCCCAAGACAGACAAAAAAATAAAATAATTCTTCCCCATTCCCTGAAAAAAGCAGCAAACAGCCTCTCCTCCTCCAAGCTGGGAATGTAGTTTAGTGGTAAAGTGCTTGCCTAGCATAAATGAAGCCCTGGGTTCGATTCCTAAGTACCACATAAACAAAAAGAGCCGGAAGTGGTGCTGTGGCTTAAAGTGGTAGAGGATGAGCCTTGAGTGAAAGAGTTCAGGGATGTGCCCAAGCCCTGAGTTCAAGCTCCATGACTAGCAAAAAAAAGAAGAGTCCCAAAACTTGGTCTAACTCCCAGTTTCCCCATATAATAGCTCTGTAATTATGGCCAAGTCACACATTTCTGAGCCTCAGTTTTCTTATCTAGACAACCTACAAAGTAGGTTACTGGATGGCTCACACTTGTAATCCTAGCTACTCAGGGAGCTGAGATCTGAAGATTGCAGTTCAAATCCAACTTAGGCAAGAAAGTCTGTATCTCCAGTGAACCAGAAAGAAGCCAGAAGTGGAGCTTTGGCTCAGTGGCAGAGTACCAGCTTTAAGTGAAAAAGCTAAAGGATAGTGCCTGAGTTCAAGCCCTAGTACCAGTACACACACACACACACACACACACACTCATACACACTTATACACACACACCCTACCTACAAAGGCTGAGAATCACAAGCAATAAAGCCCGCAAACTCTAAAGTGTAGTCCATAGAGTACTTGCCTAGCAAGTTTGAGACCCTGAGTTCAAACATCAGTACTGCCAAAATAAATAAATAAATAATAAAGTTCACATCGAAGTTCCTGTCCTTGTTGCTATGGAGATGCTGAAGGGCTGCCAATGTAGCTTAGAGGGAAGGCATTTGCCTAGCATGCACACAAGATGCTGAGCCCTTTGGGAGAGCAGTCTATCCATCCCGCAGGCAAGATTGCCACCTGTGGAAAAAAGAGACAAACAGATCCACTCCTAGATTTGCCTCTTACATACTGTAGGAAGCAGGAGGTGGTCCTGCATGCCTGTAATACCATAACTTGAGAGGCTGAAGCAGGAGAATCACCATTTCAAGGCTAGTCTGGGGGTACAGAGCAAAATCTTATCTCAAAAATTAAAAAAAAAAGCCGGGCGCTGGTGGCTCACGCCTGTAATCCTAGCTACTCAGGAGGCTGAGATCTGAGGATCTTGGTTCAAAGCCAGCCCGGGCAGGAAAGACCGTGAGACTCCTATCTCCAATAAACCACCAGAAAACCGGAAGTGGCGCTGTAGCTCAAGTGGTAGAGCGCTAGCCTTGAGCTGAAGAGCTGAGGGACAGCGCCCAGGCCCAGAGTTCAGGCCCCATGACCGGACCCAAAAAAATAAAATAAAAAAAAGCTGAAGAGCTGGGGCTGGGAAGTTGGCTTAGTGGTAGAGTGCTTGCCTTGCATGCATGAGGCCCTGGGTTCAATTGCTCAGTACCACATAAGCAGAAAAAAGCCTGAAGTGGCGCTGTGACTCAAGTGGTAGAGCACTAGCCTTGAGCTGAAAGGCTGAGGGACAGTGCCCAGGCCCAGAGTTCAAGCCTCACAACCAACAACAACAACAAAAAAAGTGGAAGAGATGTAGGCAGAGCTCCTGACGTAGCTCAGAAATAGCATACACATAGAAGGCCAGGAGCACCACAGAAAAGGAAGAAAGTGGGGGGGGGGAGGTAGAGAGGTTATTTTAATATATCAAGCCAGTGACAGTATTTAGAGACAAATTTGACAGTTAAGTTAAAATGCACATCAGCAAGCCCGGCATGGTGATGCATACCTGTAACACTAGCCCTCTGGAGGATGAGACAACAGGATCTTATGTTCAAAGACAGCCTGGATTATCTACTTGCTATAGATCTGCCACCCCTACCCTGCCTCAAGGAAAAAAAAGAAGTCAGATGTTTTAATTAGAGTAAGATTTTTTTTATTTTAGCAGTACTGAGGTAATGTTAAGATCTTTTTCTTTTTGGTCGGTTGTGGGGCTTGAACTATGGACTTGGCCACTTCCCTGTGCTCTTCAGCTCAAGGCGAGCGCTCTACCACTTGAGCCACAGCGCCACTTCCACTAGTTTTCTAGTGGTTTATTGGAGATAAGAGTCTCATGAACTTTCCTGCCTGGGCTGGCTTTGAACCGCGATCCTCAGATCTCAGCCTCCTGAGTAGGTAGGATTACAGGCATGAGCCACCAGCGCCTGGCATGTTAAGATCTTTACATGATAAAAATCAAAACCACAAACCTCTTCTACATATACTATTTTTAGGAGTTTGGCATTAACTTGGTTATATAATATTTTTCCCTATTGCTCAGTATTTTTCCTTATTATTCTTTTTTTTTAATTTTATTTTATTTTATTTGTGAACATACTGTATAGAGGGGTTACAATTACATGGGCGGGATAATGCGTACATTTCTTACCAAGCATTGCAGCCTCCTCCTTTGTTTCCTTATTATTCTTGCTATAAGTTTTGTTTCTGCCAGTCAGGGCCTGGACACTGTCCTGAGCTTCTTTTACAACATAAGGATCTAAACATTTCTGGTGTTTTAGTTTTATTTTTTAATTTACTTATTTATTTTTTGCCAGGCCTGGGCCTGCGCAGTGTCCTTGCGCTTCTTTTGCTCAAGGGTAGCACTCTACCACTTGAGCCATAGCACCACTTCCACTTTTTCCACTGTACGTGGTACTGTGGAATAGAACCCAGGGCTTCATGCATGCTAAGCAAGCGCTCTACCACTAAGCCACATTCCCAGCCCACATTTCTAGTGTTTTACATATATATAGTACATATCCATACTTCTTTTCTATTTTTCCCAAAGTTCTAAATTCAAAAACATTATCTGGGGACTGGAGATGTGACTCAAGTGGTAGAGTGCCTGCCTAGCACACATGAAGCACTGAGTTCAAATCCCTGAACAGAAAAAAAAAAATTCTCTGGCACTAAGTACCTTTTTTTGGCATGAAGGATTTTGAATTACATACTGTCGATTTGTATATTAACTAATTAAAACTAATATAATACAATTAATGTAGACCTTCACATGGAATGAATTCTGAGTCTCCACACACATTGTAGAAAACAAAGCATTAAGAACTTTTAATGAATGTCAAAACAGGACATGGTAGCATACACCTGTAATCCCAGCACTCAGGAGGCTGAAGCAAGAGACCTGCACCTGCAGGCCAGGCTGAGCTACATAGAAAGACTGTCTCAAAAGAAAAAAATATAAATATAAAAATAAATAAGTGTCAAAACACCATTATGTTTTTCAAGTGATGGTAACACATATCCCCCAATAGCTAAGTCAATTCCTCTTAGGTTGATGTCCACTGATTTAATCATAGAAAAAACACTGCTCAAAACCAAACTAGTAAATATGCTGAGGAAATGAATCATCAGTAATAAGTAATTTATTCAGTAAATGTTGACTTAAAAAAAAACCCTATGGGTTTAAAATTACCTCATTCTAGACAATTTCTGAAACACCCAACAAATTACAGTTGACTTTCTCTGCAAGAGCAGAGCCTCTCACATGGACAGGGTCAGCTCTTAAAGATCTTTGAACAGGAAGAGGAGTTACAAAGTTCTTTCCTTCCTTCCTCCTCTAGCTGAGGCTGTTCTCGATTTAGAATGTCAAACAAAGAAAATACATATTGGCTCCACTGCTAAGAACCGCCCTCTTTCTCTGCAACTTCCTCTTCCAATTTTCTTCCTCGGCATTGACATATGAGAACAATACCCAGGCCTAAACCATTTTGATTAACCCAAAATTCTGGGTTTTGGAAGATATTAAGGGCTGCAAATTTACTGTACCCAACTACTTTGTACCCCAAGTTCACAGTCTTCAGGGGATCACCAACAAAGTCAGACAACATGATGGAAGTAGAATTTCCTGGTCTAGTAAGCATGAGGCCCTGAGTTCAAATTCCAGTACCACATAAAGTCTGACAATAAAGAACAACAAAAAAAAAATACTCAGCTTAATCACAGGCAGGCTACTGAACTTTTACACCCAAGGAATCCAAAGAAACTTGAACTAACAAATGGTAAATCTCTCTATCCAATACCTCTTAGCCTTCTTAAGGAGGAGAAAAAAAAAAACTAGACTGGCATCACCCAGAATTAAAAGTCAAGTCTATACCCTAATAGCTGTGAACTTTTCCCACCAGGACACCTAAACAGGATACATACTGAATTCTCTCAAGTTATGGCACTTTAAAATGACTCTGAGAGAATTTTAAACCTAGAATGGTTCTTTCCAACTCACAGTATGAACAAAAGGGATGGGCTGATAATTAATCATTAATTAATAATCAGGCGATCAAGAACCAGCCAGTCCCCATGCCAGAAGTCAAGTCAAAGTCTCTGTCCCTCTGTCTCTCTCACTGTAGTAAAACTTCCTTATCTTTAGGTGGGCAGTAACTTACCCCTGCCCAGTAGCTCTTAGAGGAAACAACACGTTAGCCTGCACTTTGCTGTGTGGCTTTGAGTAAGTTACTAAACTTCTCTGGAACTTAGTTTCCTTAAGTGCAACTTCTCAAGGGGGGCGGGGAGGGTGTAAAAAACTAAACAAGAACGTATGCCTAACCAGGTTTGTGGCACATAGTATGCAACCCATCTTCTTCATCTTCCTCCTCACTTCTGGTCCCAAATCCCAATCTCAGCCCCCAGAGGCTCCAAGCATCTCTTCCTCACCTCCCTCAATCTAGGTGCAACTGCATAAAGCTTCCCCACCTCCACCCCATCAAGACCTGGGTAGCTAGCACCCGGCGATTTCGCCGAGGAGCCCCTTCAAGCCGACCCCCCCCCTTGTTCTGCAGCCCACCCCCGTGCACGCGGGCCTCCCTCCAACTCAGCAGGGTGAGGGCCCTTCAGGGTCCTCTCAGCCTGGGGAAGAACTTGTCCGGGAGTTCAGGAAACACTTGGGACCCCGATTCATGCACTTCTGTCCACCAACTCTTCGCGGAACACTGAGGCCCGAAGAGGGGAAGTGACTGGCCCACGACCCTACGGCCGCTGGGTGGTGGCAGGCCCGGGCTGCTCGCCGCTCTTCCGCAGCCTCACACACTCGCGGGACCCTCCAAGTTTCCAAGGGGGACGGGGGGCTCCGGGCCCCTTAGGGACGGCTGGCGGGCCGCTGCGGGTCCCCCGCGGGAGGCGCGGCGCCCACCCCCCCTTCGACCCCGCTCCGTCCGGAGGGGCGGCCCGGCCGCGGCCCGCGCCTCACTCGGGGGGACCCGCCCAAGGGGACTTGTTGCTCACCTGGCCTCGCGCAGTCGCCCTCAGCCTCAGGAAGGGCTACCCGGCCGGCTCCCGCCGACCGCCTCGCGGGCTACCTCACAGCCGGACCCCCCCCTCCACTTCTCAGCGCGCTACGCCCCCAGCCGCGCCTGCCGGGCCTGTGTCCGCCATTACGTGAATCCCCGCCCCAGGACGCAGCCACACCCCGCCAAGAGCTCTGATTGGCTCTCTGTCTCACCCGCCCTAGGCTGCTGGCCATTCCATTGGCCGCGATGGAATGCCAGTTAACTCTGTACGCAAAAGACGTACTCAAGGTACTGTCCCGGGAACTCCACCCGAGCGACTTCCGCAATGGGAGTAAACAGCCAGGAGCAAACCAAGTGCAAGGGGAGGTAGAGATAAAGGTAAATCTTCCCATAAACTCAGAGTGCGAAAATCCTACAGAAAAAAGTGTAAACCGTCGCCCAAAGTGTGAGGAAAGACGAATAATATTGATGAGAGTTCAAATGGCCTGTCTTTTGGTTAAAGGGAGGGGGGCCTAAGTTGGTGAACTTCGTGTGGACACCCCCCGAGTTGAATGAAGGTAGTTTGTCCCTCCGCGCCCAGTCCCAGGCTGGGCCGAAAGTCCGGTGGGAAGAGTGAGTCACGGCTCTCGCTCGGGGCCGGTCCCGCCCCTGGGAGATCGGTCACCGGCGGAGCTCTGCTCCCGGCACCGGTAGCTCTTTCAAGGAGGCCCCTCTCAGGTGAGCTGAGCCCTGGTTCAGCCGCCACCACCGTGCTCTGTCACCTCACACAACTCCCTGAACTTACCTGAGCCTCAGTTTCCCCATTTACCAAATAGATGCGGTAGGTTCAGGCTTCATCCGCCGGGTTCGGGCCTCGGCCTCGGCGTCCTGCTGCAGGCCTGCTGATCGTGAAAGCTGAGGGACAGCTTTACCTGCAGATTCACAATCGCATGCTCTAGAGCAACTCTGAAGCCAGAAGATATTTTCCTCATCTTGCAAAAGAAAAGGAAAAAAAAAAAAAGAGTCGCTGGGCGCCGGTGGCTCACGCCTGAAATCCTAGCTCCTCAGGAGGCTGAGATCTGAGGATCGAGGTTCAAAGCCAGTCCGGGCAGGAGAGTCCTTGAGACTCTCAGAAAACCGGAAGTGGCACTGTGACTCGAGTGGTAGAGCGCTCAGAGCCCCACGACCAACAAAAAACGGAGTCCCTGTGACATACCTTACATAGTTTTCCCAGGGTCACTCAGGAAATTAGGAACAACCTTGGGGCTCAAACCTGTATCATTGCTAGACACCAGTAGCTCATATCTGTAATCCTAGCTACTCAGAAAGCTGAGATGTAAGGACAGTAGTTCAAGGTCAGCCAGGGCAGAAAAGTCGATGAGTCTATCTCCGATGAGCAACCAAAAAAGCCAGAAAAGAAGCTGTGGCTCAAATGGTAGAGGGTTAGCCTTGAGCATAAAACCTCAAGGACAGTGCCCAGGACCTGAGTTCAAGCTTCAGGACTGGCACAAGGAAAAAAATAAATACTTGTATCATTTGCATCATTTAGCTTCTGTTTTTATGTTGCTCCCTCTCCCCCAGGCATAGCATCACCTGAGAAAAATCTTCCCTGGCCACCTATTCCCTTAATAAGCCAAGGACAGTCTTAGGGGTACCAGGCCAATCTCCCCACTCTGGTTACCATAGACATAGACACAGATTATCACCACCACTACTACTGTTAATCATCACCATGGCTATAGAAAGTGAACCTGTGGGGGGCTGGGAAGGTGGCTCAGTGGTAGAGCGCTTGCCTTGCATGCCTGCAGCCCTGGGTTCGATTCCTCAGCACCACATAAGAAAAAAG
>NW_012267222.1:11237117-11243704 GCF_000151885.1 Dipodomys ordii | reverse complement strand
ATATATATATATATATATATATATATATATATATATATATATATATAATATTATAGATCTATAAGTAGATAAATAATATATATATACAGGTACTGGTAACTCACGCCTGTAATTCTAAATTCTAGCAACTCAGGAGGATAAGATCAGAGGATCGGGGTTCAAAGCCAGCCCCATCAGGAAAATTCATGAGACTCTTAGCTCCAATTAACCACCAGGAAAACAGAAGTGGCGCTGTGGCTCACGTGGTAGAGCACTAGCCTTGAGCTGAAGAGCTGAGGGACAGCGCCCAGGCCCAGAGTTCAAACCCCACGACAGACACTCCCCCCCCCACAAAAAAAAAGAGCTTAGGGACAGCGCTCCAGCCCTGAGTTCAAGCCCCAAGGCTGACAAACATAAAATAGTAAATAAACAATTCAAAAAAATAAAACAACAAAAACACCCAAGTCTCCCTTTAGAGAAATTATACATCCTGATGGCGCCTCAGTTTTCTCATCTATAAAGTAGAATGAACAATAGGTATCTTGTGAAGCTGGAGAGAAAATGCAATGTGGAATGTATAAAACGCCAGGAAGCAGGGCCTGGCACAGAACTGACAGAGCAGGAAACAGAGCCGAGGGACCCCGAAGCATCACCCTCTGCAGCTCCCATTCTTGCCTGAGGGGAAGAGCCTAGAATCAATCTCCTCCCTCCGCAGCCTCAGTTCTCGGTCCACAGCACCCCCTACCCCCACGTGTCTCTCATTCTCCTTTTACTATCTCCCCCCATCAAACAAGTTCTCCTCCACGGAGCAGTCCCAGCCCCCCTCTCGGTTCCAGCCCAGCTCTCAGGCTCCCCCCTCCCCCGCCTCCACAGCCTTAATCCGCAGTCTTTGCATTTGCCATTCCTTCCACCTGGAATGCTCTCTCCTCCCTGGAGCGCCTTTGATGGGGAAGGGGGGTGCTGGAGGGGAAGGATCTGGAAGGATGCTCCCCTCCCTCCCCCCCTCCCTGGCATCTCCCGTGGCTTGCCTGACCTCCCCCTCCCAGCGAGGGGGCTGAGGCTGCGCGGGGAGGGGAAGGAAGGGGGGAATCAGGGAAGGGCCCTCGGTGGGGTTTTTTCACCTGCTTAGAAGAGGCAGACAGAAATGAAAGCTCTGGAAAAATGCCTGCTGCTCTGCTTCTGAGGCCCCAGCCTGGTGAAGCCTCCCTGCCTTCCCACCAGGCTGCCGCCACCGCCTCCCCTTCCGTCTGCAGGCAGGTGCCACAGGAAATGACCTGAGTGGGCAGCAGGGCCGGAGAGACCCGAGTTCCAATCCCTCTCCTGCCACTTACCCAGCAAGTGACCTTAGCCAACTGCTCCACCACAATCTCTGTCCCTTGGGCTGTGGGTGAGGACGGAGAGGGCAGATAAAAGTGCCTGGCACCACTCAACTGCCTGGTGATCAAGATAAGCGCAGTGGCAGCCAAGACCATGACCAAGTGGGCCTGGCACCGTGCTCGGCGCCTTTGCGTGATTGCCTAACTCCGGGTGAGGTGGAGACCATTACATTTTACAGATGAGGAAACTGAGTCACAGAGGAAGCTCGAAGGACTTTCCCAGCTCAGAAAGCTGGTAAAGACTCATCTGGTTCTTACTCAGCCTGTTATGGCTTACTCAGCGGCCTTAAGGGTGAAGATGCAGAGTTTTATGTATATTAATTCCAGAGCCTCAGTCAAAACATGTTATTCCCCCCCACCCCCCCCCTTACAAAATCCTCCCTGGAAGTCTGGCTACAGGTGGCTCACACCTGTACTTCTAGCTATTCAGGAGGCTGAGATCTGAGGATTGTGGTTCAAAGCCAGCCAGAAAAGACTGTGACCATCACCGCCACCTCCTCCTCCTCCTCCTCCTTCTCCTCTATGAGCACTCTACCACTGGAGCCACAGCACCACTTCCGGTTCCCTGTTTGTTTATTGCAGATAAGTGTCTCATGGGCTTTCCTGCCCAGGCTGGCTTTGAACTGTGATCCTCAGTTCTCAGCCTCCTGAGTAGCTAGAATTTACAGGTGTGAGCCACTGGCTCCTGACAAGACTGTGACATTCTTATCTCCAATGAACCATCAAAAAGCTTGAAGTGGAATTATAGTTCAAATGGTAGAGAGCCAGCCTTGAGCAAAAACAAAAAGCTCAGGGACAATACCCAGGCCCTGAGTTCAAGCCCCAGTAACAGCACACACACACACACACACACAGGATTTAAGAGTGTAAAAATGAATGACTTTCACCCAAAAAGGAGCCAAGCTTAGACAGGGCAATGGGGCAGTGGCAGGAGATAGCCTTTGGGGAGCTTGGAGACCCAAGATTCAGAGACAAGAAAATAGGAATGAAAGCCGGAGGAGAGCGAACGGACTAAGGGGAGGGGGAAATCCACATCTTGTAACTGTAACATGTGGAGGAGGTGGCCAAGTGGGAAGGGAACAAGGTCCCCAGCCAACTCCCACTGCACCCCTGCATTTTTCTCAGCCCCACTGAGCGCTGCAGCTTGATTCTTCCTGGCTCCAAAAAGGCACACCAAAGCCTGGAGGAGAAGAAGGTGGTGAGGAGGGCGGCCGGGGACAGGCCCGGGCCTCTGCTCAGCACAGCCTTCCTCCCAGCGCCTGCAGCCAGCTCGCTGTGAAGCCAGAGGTTTAAGGATTAGGGAGCTGGTTTGTCCCCCCCCCAAACCATAGCTGCATTTCTCTCTCCCTTTCTTCCTCTCTCTCTCTCTCTCAAGAAAAATGTTCCTGTGCATGCACCCAGAGGCTTTTGCAAGAGGCAGCTTTTAGAGAACTGGGAAAACAAGCCAAGAAACAAGAGAGAGGAAAAAGACCACGCCTCGCCTGGCAGATTCCTGATGGCCCAGGAGACCCAGGGCTTGGGGGGCTGGTAGGGAGGAGGCTGCTGGGAGCTGGCTTGGGTGGGAGGGAAGGACAGGCCGAAGGACAGCCACTTGCTGGCTGGTGACCTTGGGCGGGACACCGCCTGCTTCCCTCTGCTGAGGCTGGGGAGGTGCTGGCCAGCTGAGGTCACAGGAAGGCCCCTTCCAGCCTGAAATGCGATCTCGGGATGTGGGGCCTTGCCAACCTGCAGCGACCCCGGGCCAGCAGAGATAAAAGGCTGCCTGTCCCCAGCTTCCGGACCCCCAAGCCCCCCCTTCCCCCCCCCCAGTGCTTCAAACTAGGAGGGCAGTAAAAGCTGCTGCAGCTGGCTAGAACCGGTTGCTGGACTTCCTTACCCCACACTTTAGCTCATCACACCCTCCTTTTAGACTCTGGTATTGTAAAGGGGACTCAAGCCCAGAGAGGGCAGGGGACCTGCCTGATGTCACACAGCAAGTTCGTGGGGCTAAGCCAAGAATCACTTCAAAGCTGGACTCCAAGTCCAGGCCTCTTTTGCCTTTCCCAGAAACTTGATTGCCCTGGGGGCTTCCCTGGGGACTTGGAGAGACCTCTGACCAGGAAGGACAGTTCTAGTTCCAAGAGTTGTGTCTGTTTGAAGTCAAAACTCCATGTTGACTAAAGTGAGGGTTTTTTGTTTTTTTTTTTCAAAGACCAAGAGAAAATTCCTGGGCTCTGCCTAAGCCAGGACTTGCCTGCTGGCAGGAGGAAGGAATTCAGCTCTGGCCACCACAGCTGTTGGTGGTGGCCAGCTGCAACCTCAGCTCCAACCCTTCCCAGCAGACACAGGGACAAAGGCCTCTTCTTCGCCTGTCCCCTCCAGCCCCCTAAATGCTTTCCGCACAGACCTGCTCAATCATCATTCCCCTTTGGGTCTCGGTGACCTTTCTGTAAAATGGGGACAGGGGTATGGGCCTGACCTACTTCCTCTCAACATCACCCTAAGATTCAGTCACAGAGACGCAGGCCTCCCAGAATCTCCCTCCATGTGAACGAAGCCCCTCCTACTTACTGCCCCTCTGCCTCGAGCGCCCCCTCCCTGCCAGCCCCCCTCCCCCCTCCCCCTTCAGCTCAGCCAGCCCCATAGCTCACTCTGGGAAGCCCGCCCTCACCTCCAGTCCCCATCATTCCTTCAGGGTATTTATCGCTGTTGTAATTAAATAATTAATTGTGTAATTGGACCTGTCTCCCCACTCAAATGCAAACTCTGCAATACCAGCAGCTAACACTGAAGGCTTCCCCTGTGCCAGGGCTTTGATGCGTTTCAACCCACTTAATTCATGTCTTGCTGTCAGGATCTCCCCCCGTCTTGCAGATGAGAACATGGAGTGGATGAGAACTTCCATCACTAATCTGAAGTCACAGCAAGTGGAAGACTGAGCCAGAAGCCATATGAGCAGAAGGACTCCAATCCAGAACTGCCCCCCAGCCCCAAATGGCTACAAACTGGTGCTCTACCACTTGAGCCACAACTCCACCTTTGGCTTTTTGGTGGTGAATTGGAGCTAAGGCTCTCATAGACTTTCCTGCCCAGACTGGCTTCCAACCATGATCCTCAGATCTCAGCATCCTTGAAGAGCTCGGATTATAGTCATGAGCCACACCAGTGCCCTATTCCATCTTAGATTTTTTTTTTTTTTTGTCAGTCATGGGCCTTGAACTCTGGGCTTAGGCGCTGTCCCTGCGCTCTTCAGCTCAAGGCGAGCGCTCCACCACTTGAGCCACAGCGCCACTTCCGGTTTTCTAGTGGTTTATTGGAGGTAAGAGTCTCACAGGCTTTCCTGCCAGGGCTGACTTTGAATGGAGATCCTCAGATCTCAGCTTCCTGAGTAGCTAGGATTACAGGCGTGAGCTACCAGTGCGCCCGGCTAGATTTATTTTTTTTTTAATTTTTATTATCTTTAGGTGTACAAAGCCCATTCTATAAAACAGTATCCATTTCAGATTTTTGCATCAACTCTCCCAAAGGTTTTCTCTGTGTCTAATGCCTTCTTTAGGCCCCGCGATTGACAAAAAAATAAATAAAAGTATAAAATAAGTAAGAATAAAGTGGGCCTCTGGAAGAAAAGAGAGCTAACAGAAAGTATCATCTTTTATTCTGGTCGTGGGGCCTGAACTGTGGGCCTGGGCACTGTCCCTCAGCTCTATAGCTCAAGGCTAGCGCTCTACCACTTGAGCCACAGCACCACTGCTGGCTTTTTCTGCTTCTGTGGTGCTGAGGAATCGAACCCAGGTCTTCATGCATCTGAGGCAAGCGCTCTACCACTGAGCCACCTTCCCAGCCCAAGTATCATCTTTTTTAACCTCCCTCCCTCCACCACCTCTATGGCTCCCCTCTGCTGATTGGATAAAGCGCAGACTATTGACTAGGCCTCTCCCCAGCACTCCGGCCTCCTCTCCTGCCCCTCTCCCCTCCTCTCCAGTGGCCTCTACCATACTACAGTAGTGTAGCAGAAGGTCAATGAGGGATGTGGACACTTTCAAGTCCCTGCTCTGCCATATTGTCTGAAAACAAATCCATTCACCTCTTTCTGCCTCAGTTACCCCACCTGAAAAATGGGCATCATTATACCATTTCACAGAGTCAATGTGGATTGAATAGTTTACATGCTGCATATATTCCTTCCTAACAGTCCCTTTAGTTATTGTAATTCTTTTTTCTTTTTGCTCACAGTACTGAGATTTGAACTCAGGGCTCCATGCCCAGCTAAATAGGCGCTCTAGCACTTGAGTCACATTGTCAGCTTTGTTTTGCTTTAGTTGTTTTTCAAAGAAGGGCATGTCTTGTTTTTTTTTTTTTTTGTCAGTCGTGGGGCTTGGCCTCAGGGCCCAGGCCCTGTCCTGGAGCTTTTTTTCACTCAAGGCTAGCACTCTATCACTTTGAGCAACAATCCCACTTGTAGTTTTTCTGATAGTTGATTGGAGATAAGAGTCTCACAGGGACTTTTCAACATGATCTGGCTTTGAACCATAATCCTCAGAACTCAGCCTCCTGATCAGCTAAGATTACTGGCAGGAGCTATCAGTACTCAGCTAAGGGCTTGCTTTTATAGCACTACAATCCTCCTATTTAAACTTTCCTCTTAGCTGGGATGACAGGTATGTAACATGATGCCCAGCTTTTTATTGGTTGAGATGGGGGTCTTATTAACTTTGTTTTGCTACTTCCGGCCTTGAAACTTGATCCTCCTGATTTTTGTCTCCCTAGAAGCTAGGATTACAGGTGTAAACCACCACACCTGATTCACTATAAGTCTTATAATTCCCTTTGCTACAAATAGCTTATAGCTTTTCTTTTTCTTTCTTTTTTTTTTTTTGTCAGTTGTGGGGCTTCAACTCTAGGCTTGGGCACTGTCCCTCAGCAATTCAGCTCAAGGCTAGCGCTCTACCACTTGAGCCACAGTGCCACATCTGGTTTTCTGGTGGTTTATTGGAGATAAGAGTCTCAAGGACTTTCCTGTCCAGGCTAGCTTTGAACCGTGATCCTTAGATCTCAGCCTCCTGAGTAGCTAGGATTACAGGCGTGAGCCCTGTTACAAATAGCATTTTTGGGGGGGCATGGGGGTCCAGTCGTGGGGCCTGAACTCTGGGCCTGGCTCTTCAGCTCAAGGCTAGCACTCTACCACTTGAGCCACAGCGCCACTTCCGGCTTTTTTCTTTTTGCTTATGTGGTGCTGAGGAATCGAACCCAGGG
>NW_012267222.1:11233961-11237067 GCF_000151885.1 Dipodomys ordii | reverse complement strand
CGCTAGCCTTGAGCTGAAGAGCTGAGGGACAGCACCCAGGCCCCGAGTTCAGGCCCCATGACCGGACCCAAAAAAAAAAAAAAAAAAAAGAACCTGTGGTGTGTCCAATTTTCTCGGACCCTGTGAGTCCCAGCTGAGTAAGAGAACAGGTGGATCACTTTCTAGGCAGAATTCTATATAAGGACATCACCGAGTCCTCCACAGGGAGGCCTCATGCCCTAACTTAAATCCAGGCCTGTCCAGCCCTCAGAATAGGGATCTATTCACCCCAGGATTGTTTTCCCCAAAAGGGATGCCTTGGTTATATTTCCTCCTCCTTTTCCCTCTGTGGAAAGAAATGAGACAAAAAAGGAAGTGGGAGGAGTTGTGGCCTTTCAGAAGGCCAGAGACTTCCACATGACCCATGTGAGCGGTGTCTTCTGAGCCCCAGGGACAAATGGGTTGGTATCCTCCGGGCTTCATGGGACACATGGTCTGATCACCAATGACTGCCTGTGACTGTTGAGTACTGGGAGGCACCAGTGCTACAGGCGGTGACTTTTGAGGTCAGACAGACCTGAAATCAAATCCAAAAGCCCTCTGAGTCTTCCCTCTTCTCCAAAATGGAGGCAAGGGGTAGTTGTAAGGGTAGGTGAGTTACTTGTGGAATAAATGAGTCATATGTGAAGTGTCACATATTTCCCTCCTTTATAGATTCATTCACTCAGCAAGAGCTGGTATTAAATATGCAGTGCAGAAAAGTGACAATGGTGAACCAGTCTCAGATCCTCATGGAGCTTGAAGTCTGGCAAAAGAGAGAGAGGGGGAGAGAAAGAGGGAGAGGGAGAGAGAGAGAGGTGATTAAACAAGTGATCAGACAAATCCAAACAGCTAGAAACTTTGATAAGGAACAAAAAGGCAAAGGGCAATGTGTTTATGAAAGTGAATGCCAAGGTATTGGTAGGGTCAAAGGAAGCTTCCCGCCAGGTACCAGTGGCTAATGCCTATAATCCTAACCACTCAGGAGGCTGAGAACTGAGGATCATGGTCTGAAACCAGTCCAGGCAGAAAAGTCCCCATGATTCATCTCCAACTAACCACATAAAAATCAGAAGTGAGCCGGATGCTGGTGGCTCACACCTATAATCCTAGCTACTCAGGAGGCTGAGATCTGAGGATCACAGTTCAGCCTGGGCAGGAAAGTCCAGGAGACTCTTATCTTCAATTAACCACCAGAAAACTGGAAGTGGCACTGTGGCTCAAGTTGTAAAGCACTAGCCTTGAGCAAAAGAGTTCCCAGACAGTGGACAGTGCCCAGGGCCTGAGTTAAGGCCCCATGACAAAAAAAAAAAAAAAGTTTCCCTGAACAGGTAATAAATATCTACAGTGAGTTGGTGAATAAGGGAATAAGGGTTTATCCAAAAGAGCCGAATACTAGTACCAGTGGGTAGTCTTAGCTACTCAGGAAACTGACATTTAAGGACCTTAAGGATCGAGGTTCAAAGCCAATGCAGATTGGAGACTCTTGCCTGCCAGAAGTGAGCTGTGGCAAAAGTAGTATAGGGCTAGCCCTGGGCAAAGCAACTCAGGGACAGTACCTAGGCCCTGAGTTCAAGACCCAAGACCAGCATATACACAGAAACGATTAAATGAAGCCAATGATGGTGGCTCACACTGTTATCCTAGCTACTAAGGAGACTGAGAACTAAGGATGGTGGTTTGAAGCCAGCCCAGGCAGGAAAGTCCCTGAGACTCTTATCTTCAAATTAACCACACAGGGCTGGGATGGTGGCTCAGTGGTAGAGTGCTTGCCTTGCATAAGCAGAAAAAGCTTGAAGTGGCGCTGTAGTTCAGTTGGTAGGGCACTAGCCTTGAGCTGAAGAGCTGAGGGACAGCGCCCAGGCCCAGAGTTCAGACCCCACAACCGACAAATAAAATAAAATAAATAAATAAATGCCAAAGCAGAGCTGTGACTCAAGTGGTAGAGTCCCAAGCTCAGGAAGTGTGCACAGGCCCTGAGTTCAAGCCCCAGAACCAGCATCAAAAGGGACAAAATTCAAGAGACAGAAAATGTGAAGTACTTAACACAATGATTGGCACATAATAAGCAGCTGTTGGATGTTGTCTAATAATAACCATTATACAATAACAGCAATTTTCACCTACACGAGAAATTAAGATTGGGGCTTCAAAGACTGTCCAATCACAGGGTCCTTATTATTATTTTACTAAGGAACTCAAAGAAACTCAGAGAGACTGACAGGCCCAAGGGCAGCCACTAGAGAATGCTAGATGGAATCTAACCCCATCCACAGAGGGAACCTACGGTTCCAGTGTCCCAGGCCCAGCCTCTTCCACCCAAGGAGTAAAAGCTGTCACTTAGAGGGCTGAACTAGTACCTGGAGCACACCTGGTGCGAAGACAACCTGTTTTGTTCCTTCCTTTCCTACTACTTGTAAAGAAGTAATTCCCAAGAGAGAGGGAAGGGGTGATACTGTCCAAAAAGAAACGTACTCTTGGGGCTGGGAATGTGGCTCTGTGGTAGAGTGCTTCCCTAGCATGCATGAAACCCTGGGTTCGATTCCTCAGTACCACATAAACAGAAAAAGCCAGAAGTAGGGCTGTGGCTCCAAGTGTTAGAACACTAGTCTTGAGCAAAAAAGGTTAAGGACAGAGCCCAAGCCCTGAGTTCTGGTGGTTAATTAGAGATAAGACTCTCAGGAACCTTCTTGCTTGGGCTGGCTTTGAACCTTTATCTTCAGATCTCAATCTCCTTTTTTTTTTGGGGGGGGGTGTCAGTTGTAGGGCTTGAACTCTGGGTCTGGGCGCTGCCCCTGAGCTCTTTAACTCAAGGCCAGCGTTCTACCACTTGAGCCACAGCGCCACTTCCGGCTTTTTTTTTTTCTTTTTGCTTATGTGGTGCTGAGGAATCAAACCAGGGCCTCAAGCATGCAAGGTAAGCACTCTACCACTGAGCCACCTTCCCAGACCTACCTGTCCGGGAGATTCTTATCTCTAATTAACCACTAGAAAACCAGAAGTGACACTGTGGCTTAAGAGGTAAAGAGTGGCTGGGAGCCGGGCACTGGTGGCTCACGCCTGTAATCCTAGCTACTCAGGAGGCTGA
>NW_012267222.1:11221331-11224351 GCF_000151885.1 Dipodomys ordii | reverse complement strand
GGTGCTGAGGAATCGAACCCAGGGCCTCAAGCATGCAAGGCAAGCACTCTACCACTGAGCCACCTTCCCAGCCCACAAATAGCATTTTTTTTACTGGTATTTGTAGTCCGTGTGTGTGTGTGTGTGTGTGTGTGTGTGTGTGTGTGTGTGTGTGTGTGTGTGTGTGTGTGATAGGAGTGTGCCAATATTGGGACTTGTCCCTTAACTTTTTTGCTCAAGGCTAGCGCTCTGCCACACTCACTCTACCTACAACTTGAACACCACCTCCACTTCTAGCTTTTTGTCTTTTTCTTTTTTTCCCAGTGGTTAATTGGAGATAAGCACCTCTTGGACTTTTCTTCCAGGGCTGGCTTTGAACCACGATCCTTAGCTCTCAGCTTCCTGAGTAGCTATTTCCCCTGTTTGTTCTTGCTCAGCTCGGATGCTCCCTCTTACATGATTTCTCACATGGAAGCACCTTTGCTTCCCAGCTTCGACTTTTCACCTCTACAAAGCACTATGGATGACTGATGGCCTCCTCCCCCAGTGCAGGGCCTTGGTACAAAGCAGGTACTCAATACATGTTGATTGGATCAGATGGGGTCAATGCTCTGCCTTTCCTGAGAGCCTGCAGGAGAGAATAAGATGGGCTTGTGTGGGGCCAGGTGCCAGAGGCAGCCCCCACCCCCACCCCCCTGCAGCTGTCTCTTCCTGAGGGAGGGAGGGAGGGGAAAGGAGGTGAGGAGCTGCAGGTGCTGAGCAGGGGTGGGTGGGGCCGGAGCAGGGCGTGGGTGGGAGCTGGCAGAAGCTAGCTCCTCTAAGACCAGGGCTGGGTCTGGCAGGACAGGGCCTCTCAGTCCTAGTCCTCACCTGCAGTGCCCCACCTCATGCTGGCACCTGGATTAAGTGACTTTTCAAGTTGTAAAAGTACATCTTGATTGCAAAGGCTGCGGCTCCAAGCCTGGTGGCCTCCTCCCTGAGCAGGGAGAAAGGGGCGGCTCCCTTTTGTTTCTTTTTGTGTAGGCAGCACCTTGCAGCCCTGGGCACATCAAAGGAGGTAACTGTGGATTTTAAGGTCACATTAGCTCCAGCCTTTGCGTCCACGGCCATTCCTGCCACCTCCCTATAGAAAACCTTTCTCTGACTGCTCAAGATGAAGTCTCAACTCCTACCCAACCCACAGAGCCCTAGGTGGTCTGTCCTTTGCTCACCTCTTGGTCTTTATCTCATTTCATTCCTTCCCTTTCCATCCTGGCCCTTTTCTTGGAGAGAGAGAGAGAATTTTGCTGCTCCTAGGGCTTGTACTCAGGGCCAGGGCTATGTCCTTAAGCTCTTTTGCTCAAGGCTAGCACTCTACCACTTGAGCCACACTTCTGACTTTTTAGTGGTTAATTGGAGATAAGAAACTTACAGGGCCTGGAATATGGCTTAGTGGTAGAGTACTTGCCCTAGATTTGATTCCTTAGTACCACATAAACAGAAAAAGCCAGAAGTCGGGGCTGGGAAGGTGGCTCAGTGGTAGAGTGCTTGCCTTGCCTTGCATGCATGAGGCCCTGTGTTCAATTCCTTAGCACCACATAAGCAGAAAAAGCCAGAAGTAGAGCTGTGGCTCAAGTGGCAGAGTGCTAGCCTTGAGCTGAAGAGCTGAGGGACAGCGCCCAGGCCCAGAGTTCAGGCCCCACCACTGACAAAAAAGAAAAAAGAAAAAGCCAGAAGTGGTGCTGTGGCTCAAGTAGTAGAGTGTTAGCCTTGAACAAAAGAGGATCAGTGACAGTGCCCAGACCCTGAGTCAAACACTAGGACAAAAAAAAAAAAGTTCCACAGACTTTCCTGCCTAGGTTGGTTTCAAACAACCATTCTCAGATCTCAGTCTCCTGAGTAGCTAGGATTATAGGTGTGAAACACCAGTGTTCAGCTATAAGACTCTTATCTCCAGTTAGCTAGCAAAAAGCCAGACATGGAGCTGTGGTAGAATAGGTTAAGTGGTAGAGTGCTAGCTTGGAGCAGAAAAGAACTAAGGGACAGTGCCCAGGCCCTGAGTTCAAGCCCTAGTACTGGCACACAAGAAAAGAAAAGAAGAGTAAAAAGAAGATACTTCCATGTTTTCTTCTTTCCTTCCTTCCTTTTTTTTTTTTTTTTGTCAATCATAGGACTTGAACTCAGGGCCTAGATGCTGTCCCTGAGCTCTTTTGCTCAAGGCTAGTGCTCTACCACTTTGTTTGTTTGTTTGTTTGGGTCCAGTCATGGGCCTGAACTCTGGGCCTGGGCGCTGTCCCTCAGCTCTTCAGCTCAAGTCTAGCGCTCTACCACTTGTGTCACAGCGCCACTTCCGGCTTTTTTCCTTTTTGCTTATGTGGTGCTGGGGAATCGAACCCAGGGCCTCATGCATGCAAGGCAAGCACTCTACTACAGAGCCACCTTCCCAGCCCTGCTCTACCACTTTGAACCACAGCCCCACTTCCAGTTTTCTGGTGGTTAAATGAGTCTCACAGACTTTCCTGCCCAGGCTGGCTTCAAACTGTGCTCCTCAGCTCTCAGCCTCCTGAGTAGCGGATTACAGGCGTGAGGCATCAGCACTCAGCTTCCATGTTTCTCTCTTTTGTCCTTCTTTCCACCCTTACCACTGAGCCACATTCCTATACTCCCTAGTACTTTGTTTTCTAATACAGAGTCTCACCATGCAACCTCCAGAATGCTGGGATTACAGGTGTACCCCATCATACCCATTCTAGAATTGCTAGAATATTACGTTTCACGTTAAGGCCTGTGATGCATGGTGACTTAAAGTTTATGCAGTGTGAGGCAGGAGTTGAGAATCATTCCCATTCTTCACTTCTGCTCATTCTTCCTGTTCCATGTATATCTCACCTTCTTTCCTTTCTTCCCTTGTCTGCCTTCCTTCCTTCTTTTCTATCCTTACCACATGAACCATGCCCACAGTCCTTTATGTTTTCAATATGTTTTTTTTTTTTGTCAGCCGTGTGGCTTGAACTCTGGGCCTGGGCGCTGTCCCTCAGCTCTTCAGCTCAAGGCGAGTGCTC
>NW_012267222.1:11219319-11220706 GCF_000151885.1 Dipodomys ordii | reverse complement strand
GCGCTGTAGCTCAAGTGGTAGAGCGCTCGCCTTGAGCTGAAGAGCTGAGGGACAGCGCCCAGGCCCAGAGTTCAAGCCCCACGACTGACAAAAAAACAAAAACAAACACGCAGTAGTAGTTCAGGCCTGTAATCCAAAGCTCAGCCTTAGGCTGAGATCTGAGGATCTCGGCTTGAAGCCAGCCCAGGCAGGAAAGTCTGTGAGACTCCAATTACTCAGCCTCCTGAGTAGCTAGGATTACAGACATGAGCCATCAGCACTAGGCTGTGAGGGGTCCTTGAGGGAGAGTCAAGTAGGCTCCAGGCCTCTGAGGGCCCCAGGGGCCCAGAGCTGGGAGAGGGCAGCACAGAGAGAGACGCCCTGGGGGAGGGAACGTACAGTCTGGCCATGAGACCTAGTGTTCAGCCAGGAACCAGTGGAAAATGGGCTGATGGTCCAAATGATTCTGTCTGTGTGTGGGGTGAAGGGAAAGGGGCTGGAATGCTGGGAGACTGGGAGGGTATTGGAGACCTAGGGTTGAGAGTGGGGGAAGGCAGAGATGGCTTCCTGGGGGAGAAGCCTCTGGAAATTGGCAGGGCAGCTGAGGGGCCTTCCCAGAGATGGGAGGAGGCAGGAAGAAGGAAATTGGGTCCAGGTGACCACAGAGCAGCAGCTTGGCCTGGTGTGTGAGAGGCAGGGCTGGCGGGAGCTTGGGCGCCGCCCCACAGCTGTGCCTGGGAGGGGAAGGGGGGATGTGGACTGACCAGGCCTCAGCCCTGGGAAAGTGCCATCTTCTCAGGCCACAGGCTGGGAAGAAGGGCAGAACAAGAAGCCAGGGGGCCTCTCTCTGTGAACAGTCCTCAGGGCCCAGCCTGAGTATCCAGGGACTGCAGGACAGAAGGAAGGAGCAGGGTCAGGCCCCAGGCCCCCGGCCCCCAGAGCCTTCCACAGGGGCCACCAAGACCCTTTGGATCACATTTCTCTGCCTGGTTTTCGCTTTACAACCACAGCATCTCAGTGTCCCGTTCCTCAGGCAGATGATGGAGGCAGGTGCTTACTAAACAAGTAAAAGGACAAACATCCAACCATGATCATGGTAATAAGCAGCAGAGCTAGGATTGAGAGTTTGACTGCCAAGGTTCAACCCCCAGCTCTGCCACTTACAAGCTATGCCTTTTTGTTTTGTTTTGTTTTGTCAGTTGTTGGGCTTGAACTCTGGGCCTGGGCACTGGTCCTGAGCTCCTCAGCTCAAGGCTAGCATTCTGCCACTTCCCGTTTTCTGGTGGTTTGTTCGAGATAAGAGTCTCGGGTGGGCCGGGCGCTGGTGGCTCACGCCTGTAATCCTAGCTACTCAGGAGGCTGAGATCTGAGGATCCTGGTTCAAAGCCAGCCCGGGCAGGAGAGACCG
>NW_012267222.1:11201638-11218679 GCF_000151885.1 Dipodomys ordii | reverse complement strand
TTTTTTTTTTTCTTTAATCCAGCATTTAACTGTGTATTCTAGGCTGGCCTCGATTCTCTGGCGTCAGCCTCTGGATCGACAAGGTTACAGGTATGTGCTACCATGCTCTGCAGGCAAGTCTCTTACCTTTGCTATGCCTTCTTTTGCTCATGTGGAAATGGGATGGTAATGTTATAGAGGGTTGTTGTGACAATTAGGTAATAGCTGTCTAACATTCAGGTATAAAGTGTTGCCACCTCAGAGATAGGCTTTGGAGTCACTCTAGTCTGGGCCTCAGTTTCTTGATCTCTAAAATGGGGCGCCTGTGATTTGGAAGGCCAAGCTGTTCCCTAGGAAGAGTACCCTGAAGGTCCTTCTTCCCCCTGTACCTCCTTCCTGCCCACCCCTGGAGACAGCTGCCTTTGGCCAACCCTAAAGCTGAGGAGTCTGCCCTGGCACTCTGGTTTGGAGTAGGGAAGGGCCAGCCCAGGCCCTGGAAGCTAGCTCAGGAATTCCAGAATCCTGGGTACTCACAGCTGGTCAAGAAGGGGGTGGGGTGGCCTCTAGCTGAGCATGTCCTATTGAACCCTCTGACTGCTGACCCTGTGGGAAGGGACCAGTGGGGAAAGGCTGACATGGCCCTCTGAAATGCTGCGGCCCTGTCTCCCTGGGCTCCTGAGCCTAATGGCTGTACTAATTAACAATAAATGACAAAGCCTGGCACAGCACATCGTTGACACTTGGGAAATGGTAAAAAATGATTGCCATTCTTTATCTTTACAGCAACCCCTAGGACAGGGGCTTTGGGGTTCATTTTTCTTTTTCTTTTTGCCAGCCCTAGGGCTTGAACTCAGGGCCTGGGCACTGTCCCGGAGCGTCTTTTTGCTCAAGGCTAGCACTCTACCACTTGAACCCCAGTGCCACTTCCAGCTTTTTCTGTTTATGTGGTACTGAGGAATCGAACCTAGGGCTTCATGCACGCTAGGCAAGCATTCTACCACTAAGCCACCTTCCCAGCCCTTTGGCTTCCTTTTGAGGATGAAGACAGAGAAGTAAAACTAGTTGCTTTGGGTCACACAGCTATATCTAAGGGCAGAACTAAGAGTCAAAGCAGACGGATTCCGAAAGGGCTGCTAGTTGGGTGCTGGGTAGCTTATGTCTGTAATCCTTGCTAGCTACTCTGGAGACTGAGATCTGAGGATCAAAGTGCTATCCCAGGCAGGAAAAGTCCATGCAACTCTTTAATCTCCAACTGATCACCAAAAAGCCAGAAGTGAGGCTGTGGCTCAAGCCTTGAATGAAAAAGTTTAAGGGACAGTGCTCAAGTCTTGTGTTCAAGCTCCAGGACTAGCACACAAAAAAGGATGGACATTCCAAAGTCACAGTGGCTCTTTGGAGGGGCGCTGCCAGGAGACAGAGGCTGGACCAGATGTGGGGTCTGTCCTGGGATGGGGAATGTGGGGGTGGGGAGGGTTACCCGCCCTAATCTGCCCAAGAACCCTTCTCACACCCCTCCCACTGCAGTCTACCTAAAGTTATTTGTTCATTCTGTACATTTGCACTCCAACCTGTGGGTGGAGCCATGTGTTGGGCCCAGAGGACCCTGAATGAATCAGACTTGGACTCTGTCCTCCAAAGACTGCCAGCCTGGTGCAGGAGACAGATACACCACCAGAAAAACCTTACACACACACACACACACACAAGTGGACAAGAACTGTGGCCACAAAGCCTGGCTTCATGCCCAACTCTGTCGTTTAACTCCGTTTGGGAACTGGGCCAGTCACTTAACGTCTGTGAGCCTCAGTTTCCCTTGAGTAACATGGGGATAAGATCTTTACAAGCTAACCCTGACTGATGAAATCAGAGATCAGGGACATAAAATGCTTACAGAAAGTCTGATAAAATAGTCCCGGAGCATCCGTTGGCTGTGATTCCGTGTGAAGAAGAAACCGGGGTCAGGAGGGCTTCCTGGAGGAGGGGACATCAGAGCAGCACCCCCCTCCCGCCCCCTCAAAGGGTGGGAACAGAGAGGGCATTTCGGGAGGAATGCATAACCTGGGCAGCGACCCAGCGGCGCGGAAGGATATGACCTGGGTGGGTGCGGCCGCCCCGAGCTGGCCAGAGCAGGGGGAAGAAATGAGGCTGGAGGGCGGCCGCCTGGGCCTGGAGCTCCGCGCTGCTGCTGAGCTCGGGGTTTGAAGGGCGGTGGAGACAGAGCAGGACTGAGCCTGTGTGAGGCAGATCATCCTCACTGTAGCGTGGAGAGGGAACCGGAAGGGGAGAGGCTGGATGTCGGGGAGCAGATCCAAGCACGCTTCCCCCCCTTGGGTTCAAGTCCCCCGGTGGCTCCCCACCAGCCTCCAGATCCGGCCCTGACCGCGCTCTTCCTGCCTTCCCACAGGCGTGCTCTTCCCCCTGGCCTCGCGGGCCTCACGCAGGGCGCCTGCGGGTCACGGGCGATCTGTATTTCCGCCTGGATCCCTGCTGGACCCCTGTCTGGGGTCGGTCGTCCCACTCCTCTTGCACTTGGTTTGCACACCTGCAGCCTCCCCCGGGGCTGGACTCCTGTCCCAGCCGGAGCCACGAGGCCCGCAGCACCCCGGGCGCCTGACCTCTGCAGCCAGGGCCCGGGATGAGGGCGCCGGGGTCTGCAGCGCCAATGAGAGGAGATGGGGTAGGAGGTGACAGGCCAGGAATGAGGAGAGGTGAGGCAGAGCGGGGAGAGTGGGCGATGACTCAGAGCTTTCTCTGTGCTTGGCTGAGGAAAGGGGGTTAGAAGCAAGGAGGGAGGAGCGGCAGGAGGCTGGGGCAGGAGGCTGGGGCCTGCCATCCCTGCTGGGAAGGCTCCTCCCCTCTGTCTGCCCACAGTGGATCCTCTCACCCACGTCTCTGACTCTCAACATGTTGGCTCCTCAGCAAAGCCACCTTGACCACTCCAAACAGGCTGTTCCCTAGCGGCTGTCCATTTCCACCCCAGCCCTCAGCATGCTGCAGTCCTTTACTGGATCTTAGTGCTGTTGTTGTTGTTGGTGGTGGTGGTATGTGTGTGTGTGTGTCCTGGGCTCTGTCCCTGAGCTGCTTTTGCTCAAAGCTAGTGCTCTACCATTTGAGCCACAGCGCCACTTCTGGGTTTTTAAGTAGTTTGTTGGAGGTTCATGGACTTCACTGCCTGGGCTGGCTTCATACCATGATCCTCAGATCTCAGCCTCCTGAGTAGTTAGGATTACAGGTATGAACCACCAGTGCCTGGTGGCCCATATATATATTTGCCAGTCCTGGGGCTTGAACTCAGGGCCTGAACACTTTCCCTAAGCTGTTTTTTTTTTTTTTTTTTTTTGCCAGTTCTGAGGCTTGAACTCTGTGCCTGGGCACTGTACCTGAGCTTCTTTGTGCTGAAGGTGCTCCACCACTTGAGTCATAGCACCACTTCCAGTGTTTTGTTTATGTGGTACTAAGGAATCGAACCTAGGGCTTTGTGCATGCATGCTAGGCAAGCGCTCTACCACTAAGCCACATTTCCAGCCTCTGAGGTTTTTTGTTTTTTTTTGTTCTTTTTTGTGGTCATGGGGCTTGAACTCTGGGCCTGGGCACTGGTCCCGAGCTCTTCAGCTCAAGGTTGGTGCTCTACCACTTGAGCCACAACACCACTTCCAGTTTTCTGGTGGTTAATTGGAAATTAGAGTCTCATGGAGGGCTGGGAAGGGGGCTCAGTGGTAGAGTGCTTGTCTTGCAGGCATGAGGCCCTGGGTTCGATTCCTCAGCACCACATAAACAGAAAAAGCCAGAAATGGTGCTGTGGCTCAAGGGGTAGAGCACTAGCCTTGAGCTGAAAAGCTGAGGGACAGTGCCCAGGCCCAGAGTTCAAGCCTCAAGACTGACAAAAAAAAAAAGAGTCTCATGGACATTCCTGCCAGGGCTGGCTTTGAACAGTGATCCTCAAGTCTCAGCCTCCTGAGTAGCTAGGATTACAGGTACGTGAGCCACCAGCACCGGCAGAATTTTGATTGTTTGCTTTTTGTTGGTCACTGAGTCTGAACTCTGGGCCTGGGCGCTGTCCCTCCGCTCTTCAGCTCAAGGCTAGCGCTCTACCACTTGAGCCACAGCGCCACTTCCGGCTTTTTTCTTTTTGTTTATGTGGTGCTGAGGAATCGAACCCAGGGCCTCATGCCTGCAAGACAAGCACTCTACCACTGAACCACCTTCCCAGTCCTTTTCTTTCTTTCTTTCTTCTTCCTTCCTTCCTTTCTTCCTTTGCTTCTTTCTTTTTTTAATAGTGTGTCTTCCTTGCTAGACTGGAAGTTCTGTGAATGCAGGGATTTTGGGATTGAATCCCCGGTCCCTCTTACTCTAGGTAATGCTCTACCATTGAGCCACACGCCCAACCCAAAGCAAGAATATTGTTTATTTCATTGACTGTGTTTACCTAGAAAGCTCCCTAACATCCAGTAGGGTGCTCAGGAAAGATTTGTTGAGTGCATGTGTGACTGCCTGGAATACCGTGATAAGGAATTAGACTCAGCCTCCAGGGTATGGGGTCCGTGGAACGTTCTTCAGGAAGGCAGTGTCAGGATTCAGCTCGTGTTTGAGAAGTATTTTCCAAAGCTTGCCCTGGTGGCTGTATGAAAGATGGATTATGGATTGGGGAGGGAAGGCAGGCGACAAGAGGAGGGGGAATTGAGGAGCCACTGGGGGAGACAAAGATGCAGCACCTGGGGCTGGGCCTGACCCCCCCCTGCCTGTGAGAGCCCTGAGTCCTCCCCCATCTCCCCCCCCACCCACCTTGCAGGCCTGTTGTCTCCAGCCCAGCGGCAGGCGGTGGGAAGAGCAGGGCTGGCAAAGCTGACACTCACTAATCACGGCCCTCACCCCGGAGCCGCACTGACTGTCTGGTCTCCATGGAGACACGGCAACCTCCGGCCACTTGTTAATGGCAGCTCAACAAGGCTGCAGCAACAAGGGATGGGCCTGGCCAGCATGCCGGGCTCCGTAACCACCCATCTTAGTCTGGGCCTCTGTGGAAGACCCCAGGGGTGCTTGAATTGGGGGACAGGACAGAGGTCTGGTGGCTGGATTGGTTTTTCATCCCTCCACAGCCCCGCCTCCCTTGGCACTGCCAAGCAGAGAGGGCAGAGGCGGCCTCTGCAGGGCTGCGTGGAAGCTGAGCTCATGCGGGTCACCCAGGCAAGGCCAAAGGGCTGGCGGGAGATGGTGAGGAGTCCAGAGGGGATCTGACTGCATCCCACACACAGCAGAATGGAGAGGGACGTGCCTCGCCTGCCCTGACAACCCTCTGTAATGCTAGCCGGAGGCAGGGGCCCAATTGGGAACCATCTGTCCAGAACCTCTTCCCAGAGCATTGTCATTACATCTGAAATGCCACCATTAGCAATTTGCTCCTTCGGGAGGCAGTGTGGCACAGCACACAAAACACTGGCTTTGCATCAGGCGTGCAGGCCTGGGTGGACGGACTGACGCCGGCTTCACCGCTGAGTGTTGATTTCCCCATCTGTAAGATGGGGATAATAATTGCGCATGCGCGAACGCCTGTTCACCCTAACGTTGACTTGCCCTAGAAACCTAAACTCTAAATCTGGCCTACCACTCTTCCCAGAGGCTTTATTTATTTGGAGAAGGGACTGGAGTTTGAACTCAGGGCCTTACATTTGCTAGGCAGGTTCTCTACCACTTGAGCCATCCTCCCAGCCCTTTTAGTTTTAGTTTTTCTTTTTGTCCGTCATGGGGTTTGAACTCTGGGCCTGGGCACCGTCCCTCAGCTCTTCAGCTCAAAGCTAGCACTCTACCACTTGAGCCCACAGTGCCACTTCTAGTTTTTCTGGTGGTTAATTGGAGATAGTCTCATGGATCTTCTTGCCGGGGCTGACTTTGGGCTGACTTGGAACTGCAATCCTCAGATCTAAGTCTCCTGAGTAGCTAGGATTACAGGCATGAGCCACCTGCACCTAGCTGTATACTCAGCTCTTTTATTGGATGATATAGGGTCTTGTGAACTTTTTGCCCAGACTGGCCTCAAACCACAGTCCTCTCAATCTCTTCTTCCCAAGTAACTCTGATTAAAATTGTGAGCTACCACACTCCGTTTCAGAGGTTTTTCCTTCCTTCCTTCCTTGCTTCCTTCCTTCCTTCCTTCCTTCCTTCCTTCCTTGCTTTCTTTCTTCCTTCCTTCTTCTGCCCCCTTTTCTTTCTTTGTATGTCAACCCTGGGGCTTGAACTCAGAGTCTGGGTGCTATCTCTGAGCTTAATCAAGGCCAGTACTCTACCACTTGAGCCTCAGCTGCATTTCTGGCTTTTTGGCAGGTAATTGGAAATAATAAAAGTCCCACAGGTGCTGGGAAGGTGGCTCAGTGGTAGAGTGCTTGCCTCGCATGCATAGGGCTCTGGGTTCGATTCCTCAGCACCACATAAGCAGAAAAAGTCAGAAGTGGTGCTGTGGCTCAAATGGTGGAGTGCTAGCCTTGGGCTGAAGAGCTCAGGTAGAGCGCCCAGGCCCAGAGTTCAAGTCCCATGACTGACAAAAAAAAAATACATAAATAAAAGTCTTCCAGATTTTCCTACCTGGGCTGACTTCACACCTTGATCCTCAGATATCAGCCTCCTGAGTAACTAGGATTACAGGCTTGAGTCACTGGGGCCTGGCTCAGAGGTTTTTATTTCTTTACCCCTTTTGCTAGCTGGGTTCCTCCTCCTACACAGTACCCAGAATGATCCCACAGCTTCTCTACTCTTCCTGTAACTATCCTCTATTTGTCCCCTGTTTGCCTTTTTCACAGCCTAGGGCTGACAGGGCTGGGTAGTGAGCAGCAGGAGGAGGCCATGAAGTAAAGACAACCCTTGACCTTTGGTGCACCTTCCTCTCCTTCCCATTCTCTAAGCCCCTGAGCAGTGGTCCCCAGCTTCTCTGCCCTGTTCTCCTTTATACCTTTGTAGTCCATCAGTCTGTTCATCCATCCTCTGGCAACCACTCCCGAGTCCCTCCCTTCCATGGGCCCTCAGCGGAGGCAGACAGCTTGCAGGTGAGGCAGGGCCAGCTTCCCAGCCTCCAGACACCTGAGGCACACCATGGCTGCTCAGGACCTGAGATCCAGCCAGCTCCTCACACTACATTTTCCCCTGGTCACTCCAAGCGGAAAGGGTCCTTGGAAATCATCTGGTCCAACTGAAGACAGCCAGCCAGAGGACGATACTGAGGCCTGCGCAGCCCAAGATCCCACAGCAGCTCTGTTTTTGAGCTGACAATGTACCGATTGTGTGAGCTTGCTGGAGAGGCGGAGTTTGGCTCTCTGAACCCTGCTGACAGCTGTGTTCTTAGTGGCAGCTGGAATGCTAGTGGGAGGCCTGTCTGGCCTTTGCACCCTGACTTCCGGGGGCAGAATCAGGTGACTCTGGTATGGCCACTGAGGCAGTGACTCTGATTCTGAGGGGCCACTTGGGTCTTTGCATGATTGGAAGATGTGACAGAAGTGTTGATTTAATTTTATTCCTTTTTTCCCCTTGTGCTAGTACTCAGATTTGAACTCAGGGCCTGGGTGCTGTCCCTGAGCTCTTTTGCTCAAGGCTAACAGCCACAGTACCACTTCTGGTTTTCTAGTGGTTAATTAGAAATAAGAGGATCTTGGATTTTCCTGCCCCAGATGGCTTTGAACTGTGGTCCTCAGATCTCAGCCTCCTAAGTAAGTAGGATTATAGGGGTGAGCCACCAGTGCCCAGTGACAATGTTGATTTTTTTTTTGGCCGGTTGTGGGGCCTGACCTCTGGGCCTGGGTACTGTCCCTTAGCAATTCAGCTCAAGGCTAGCACTCTACCACTTGAGCCACAGTGCCACTTCTGGCTTTTTCGGTTTCTGTGGTGCTCAGGAATCGAACCCAGGGCCTCATGCATGCAAGGCAAGCGCTCTACCACTGAGCCACCTTCCCAGCCCAACAATGTTGATTTTAGAGTGCATATCAGAAGTTCTATTGTCCTGTCCCATCTCTGTCATTCACTTGCTGGGTGGTTTGGGGGGCATCACTTGAAAACCAAGCCTTAGGGTTGAGAATGTGGCTTAGCGGTAGAGTGCTTGCCTGGCCTGAAGCCCTGGATTCAATTTCTCAGTACCACATATACAGAAAAAGCCTGAAGTGGCGCTGTGGCTTAAGGGACACAGTGCTAGCTTTGAGCAAAAGAAGCTCAGGGACAGTGTCCAGGCTCTGAGTTCAAGACCCAGGACTGGCAAAAATAAATAAAGAAAAGAAAGAAACTGGAAGTTTTCTTGTCTATAAAATAGTCCAACCTCGGCTGGGAAGGTGGCTCATGGTAGAGCACTTGCCTTGCATGCATGAGGCCCTGGGTTCGATTCCTCAGCACCACATAAGCAGAAAAAGCCGGAAGTGGGGCTGAGGCTCAAGTGGTAGAGCGCTAGCCTTGAGCTGAAAAGCTGAGGGACAGCACCCCGGCACAGAGTTTAAGCCCCACGACTGACAAAAAAAAAAAAAGACTTTTTAAAAAAAACTATATTTAAAAAATAACAAAATTAGCTAGGTGCTGATGGCTGATGCCTGTAATCCTAGCTATTCAGGAGACTGAGAGGTAAGACTCACAGTTCAAAGCCCAGTCCAGGCAGGAAAGTCCATGAGACTCAACTCCAATTAGCCACCAGAAAACTGGAAGTGGAGCTGTGGCTTAAAGTAGTAGAATACTACCTTGAGCAAAACAGCTCAGAGCTAGGAATGGGGATGTTGCTTAGTGGTAGAGTGCTTACCTAACATGCATGAAGTTCTGGGTTCGATTCCTTAGTACCACATAAACAGAAAAAGCCAGAAGTGGTGCTGTGGTTCAAGTGGTAGAGTGCTAGCCTTCAGCAAAAGAAGCTCCGAGACAGTGTTCAGGCCCTGAGTTCAAGCCCCAGGACTGGCAAAAAAAAAAAAAAAGTCAAAGACAGCACTCAGGCCCTGGGTTCAAGCCCTATAACTGACAAAAAAAGCAGAGGAAAAGAGGCTGGAAACATGGCTCAGGTGGTAGAGCACCTGTCTAGTTAAGCATAAGGTTAATTTGAACACTAGTACTGCCAAAAAAATAATAATAAAATGGTAGCCATGTACTGGTGGCCAATTTCTATAATTCTACTCTTTTTTTTTTCTTTTCTTTTTTTGTAGGTATTGGGGCCTGAACTCTGGGCCTGGGTGCTGTCCCTCAGCTCTTTAGCTCAAAGCTAGTGCTCTACCACTTAGCCACAGCGCCACTTCCAGCATTTTCTGCTTACGTGGTGCTGAGGAATGGAACCCAGGGCTTCATGCATGCAAGGCAAGCACTCTACCACTGAGCCACCTTCCCAGCCCCAAACCTAGTTACTCTTGAAGCTGTCAATTTGAAGCCAGCCAGGGTAGGAAAGTCTCTAGAATCTTTTTTCCAATTAACCCCCCAAAATTGACAATGGAGCTGTGGTTCAACTGGTACAGCACCAGCTATGAGTGACAAAGGTAAGGGTTAGTGCTCAGGGCTGAGTTCAAATTCCAGTGCCAGCAAACAAACAAACAAACAAACCCTCAGAGTTGTTGCTGGGTGCTGGTGGCTCACGCCTGTAATCCTAGCTACTCAGGAGGCTAAGATCTGAGGATTGCAGTTCAAAGCCTGCCCAGACAGGAAATGTGGTTGTTTATCTCTAATTAACCACGGAAAAACTGAAAGTGGTGCTGTGACTCATGTGGTAGAGCACTAGCCCAGGCCCTGAGTTCAAGCCTCATGACCACCACCAGCAACAACAAAAAAGCAGAGTGGGATTACCTTTGTAGAAAGACAACATTTTGGCCACGATGGTGACAGTACAAAGGGGACCAAGTGGAAGCCATAGAGCGAGTCTCTGTCTGTGTGCTGAGTGTCCTGAGTGAACGACAAGGAGCAGAAAGGAGAAGCCACCAGTCTAGACTGATCGCTTGCTGACAGAGGAAACAGGATCAGAGATGGGGAACAAATTGCTCAAGGTCACCCTTGTGAGTCTGGGGCCAATGTGGGCCCATGGCCCAGGCTGGGCACGAGGTCCCCCTGCCCAGCTGCCCTTGATTCTGTCTCCCCTAGTGAGTGGGCGCACAATGGGCTCCGCTTCCTTCCTGCTGCCCTGCCCGCCGTCTGCCACGTTGGCAGCCGCCTGAAGCCTTCTCACCCCTGCTGCTGCTGCTGCTGCTGCCGCATCAGCAAACACCGACCCTCCGAGAGGAGAGTTTTTGCCCAGAGTAGTCAAGGCTGCCTATGCCAGGCTGGGCTGGCTGACTCCATCAGACAGGAGGGAGCAAGCCAGCCTCCGGCCTTCCCAGACTTCCCTTCGCCCAGCGGAGCAGGGCAGGGGACTGGGTTGGGGGCCAGGGAGTCTGCAGAGTCTGGTAGTAAGGTTCCATCCCTTGCAGGCGTGTGTATACATGTGTGTGCATGGAAGAACATATATGTTCTATGATAGATGCTGCTGAGTGTGTTTGGACCAATACAGAGCCACTGCACTCTGTGTGTGTGTGTGTGTGTGTGTGTGTGTGTAAATACAAGGGAAAGCTCTGTGTGTATGTGTGTGTCCTGAGTTTGAACACCAGCTCTGGACAAAGAAATGCCGTGTCTAGCAGTGTGTGTCCACAGAAGTGGATGTGTGCCACGTGGGTGACAAGGACTCAGTGTATGTCCCCAGCGTGGGCACACGTGCCTCCTCTGCATTTGTTATGGCGTACAAGAGGAGAGTGACACGCAGCCCACGAGGACTAGCAATTGTGTATGCACAGGGACTGCTAGGTGGGCCTGTGAGTTTGTGCACATCTCCACAGCCCGGAAGACAATGCGTAGCCATGTGGGTCAGCCCGAATGTCAGGAATGCCAAAGCATCTGGATTCCAAGGGATTTTGTGAGTGTGTCTTTTCTTTTGTTTGTTTATCTGTCCTAGACAGGATCTTGCTATCTAGCTAACGCTGGCCTGGAACTCAGGATCCTCCTGCCTCAGCCTCCCAAGTGCTGACATTACCACCCTGGGCTCTGAGGGGTTATCAGTGGCACAGGGGGAGACACAGTGTGGCTGCGGCTGCATTTCTGCAGGCTGGCATGCGTTGTGGGGGGGTGGTAGCTATGGCATTGTGTAGGGTGACACTGCGCACTAGGGCTGCCCTTGTTTCTCTGCGCGCCACAGCCGGTGTGTGACGGTGTGTGTGCATGTCTGTGCGAGCCGCGTGCTGTGGAGTGTGTGCTGAGCTGAGTGTAGACGGGAGGGGCGGAGGGAGGGAGGAGGCTGGGTTTGTACTTGTCTGGGAGCCCGGGGTCAGATGCACTCTGTGGGTGCCCAGGTGGCCACCGTGTCCAACTGCGTCTTTGTGTGTCTCAGGTCGCTTGAATGTGCGCAGGAGGGAGGCGTGGGGGGACGCGAGTGCGTGCCTGTGCAGGCCCCTTTAACGTGGCAAGTCTAAGAAATGTCGGCCTTCTTGGCAGCAAATCTGGGCTTGGCTCCACTGGGGGTGTCTGCAGAGAGGGGCTCTTAGAAGGGACGTGCTTGAGCGAGAGAGACAGGAAGGGAAGGGGGGGCAGCCCCAGCTCGGGGTTTCCAGGAGGGAAAGGCAGACATTGGAACTTGTCAATGCCGCTACCTCCTTCCCTACCCCCACCTCTCTGCTGCCGCCTCTTCTCCTGGCGCCTGAAGGCTGTTGGCAGACGGACAGACAGACAGACAGTGCACACACAGACTGGCTCGGTGGCACAGAGCCCAAACCCAGGACCCTAAATACACAAGGGCCTGGACACAGAGGTCCAGGGGGAGCAGAGGAAATGGCCGCCTGTTGGAAGAGCACATGTGTTTATGTCTTTTAGGACCGGGAGGTGCTGTTGGTCTCTAGTGCTCTAAGCAGACTAGCAGGCCCTGGAGGGAGGGGGAGACTGGGGGGGGAGCCCCTGGGGAAGGGGCTTTTGTGGCTCTTACCAGGCTCTCAAAGCGCCCAGCTCCATTCCCTGTTTAGACAACTGCAGCAGTGTCTGACATTTCTGTTGCCTCCAGAATCACCCGCTGCAACTCCCTCTTTGGACCTAGGCAGAGGAGGCTCAGAGAGGGACAGCAACTGAGCCAAGGTCACGCTGTAGAACCAGGACTGAAACTCATGAGTCCTCCCCATCATCACTGCTGTCAGTGCGAGTCCGTGGGCCAGGCAATCCTTCCTGTCGTTCATGTTCATGTAGTTCTTCCTTCTTTGCAGGTCTGTAGGGGATGATGATAACCCCTCCCTCTCTCCCCACACCTCAAGTGATAGCCCTGCTTGATTGTTAGCCCACCTATTGGTCACAAGAAGAGGAAGAGAAGACATTAACCAAGAGGAACAAAGAGGGAGAAGAGGGGCAGATCAGAACAGCACAGACCATCAAGGTACACTCAGGAGTTCAGAGTAGCCAGGCGTCGGGGCTCACGCCTGTAATCCTAGCTACTCAGGAGGCTGAGATCTGAGGATCTCGGTTCAAAGCTAGCTCTGGCAGGAAAGTCCGTGAGACTCTTATCGCCAATAAACCACTCAGAAAACTGGAAGTGGCGCTGTGGCTCAAGTGCTAGAGCACTCGCCTTGAGCTAAAGAGCTGAGGGACAGCGCCCAGGCCCAGAGTTCAGGCCCCACAAGCGACAAAAAAAAAAAAAAAAAAAAAGTTCAGAGTCCTACCTGCCTTAGGAGCTGGAATTGGGACTTTTGGTTTCCTGGACTCAACCCTTAAACTCTAGGGCTAGAGGGTAACAAACTTAGTGTGGCACCTGCAAGTACACACTGGCCCAGAGTCCAGGATGATCACACTTAGCTCCTGAGAAAGGGGCTGGGACTGAGGACAGAGCCTACGTGCCTGGGTTCACACCCACTAGGGCGTGCAAGTGTAAGTGTAAGCTTGCTCAGACATCCGCTGTCCACCCATGACTGTGAGGAAGCAGGATGGGAGGTCACGGGGAGGGAGGGGAAAGAGGAGGATTAGGGAACATGTGTGTATGCGTGTGTGTGCATACATGTGCATGTGATAGGCAGGGAATGGTTGTGCACAGGATACTTGTATGAGTGATTATGTGTGTAGTTTTATTGTACCACTATGTACAGCAATGTGGGTGTGTGCCTGGATTTGCCTCTCTTGTGTGTAGCTGTATATGTGTATGGTTGTGTGTACACATGATGTCTGTGTTTTGAGGTACACATGCATTGTATGTCTCGACCATAAGCAATTGTATATATTTCAGGGCCAGTGACTATAAGGGTTCACACATGTACATTTTGGTGGATTGGATCCTATGTGTGGTTCTTTTGCATGTGGGTTTTGGTACTAGGGCTTGAATTTAGGGCCTTGTGCTCTTACTTTTCACTTAAGGTTGAGGCTCTACCACTTGAACCAAACCTCCACTTCTGAGTTTTTGCTGGCTCTTGGAGGTAAGAGTTTCATGGACTTTGCCATCTAGACTGGCTCCAAATCATGATCCTTATATCTCAGCCTTATATCTCAGCTAGGATTACAAGTATTAGCCTTTGGCACCACTTGGAAAGATTTTTGTTGTTGTTTTTGCTAGTCCTGGGGCTTGAACTCAGAGCCTGGGTGCTGTCCCTTCGCTTCTTTTGCTCAAGACTAGCACTCTACCATTTGAGCCTCAGCTCCATTTCTGGCTTTAAAAAAAAAATTAGTTTACTGGAGATAAAAGTGGTACGGACTTCCTTCCCTGTCTGGGCTGGCTTTGAACCATCATCCTCTGATCCCAGCTGCCTGAGGAGCAATGATTACAGGCATGAGTTGCCAGTCAAGTTCTTATCTCTTTTGTTCACAGAGTGCCCAGTATGTGGTAGGTGCTCACTAAATACTTTTTTGTTGTTGTTCCGGTAGTGGGGCTTGAATTCAGGGCCTTACAACTGACTCAACTTTTTCCATTCACTGCTGGACTGGGACTTGAACTCTGGATCTGACATTTTTCCTCAAAGACAAACACACTACCACCTGAACCATTCTTCTAGCCCCCAGTCAGCATTTTTTTGCTAGGTCACTAAAGACAGAATCTTGAGGCCTTCCCCTCACCCCAGTCCTGGGGCTTGAACTCAGGGTACTGTCCCTGAGACCCTTTTGCGCAAGGCTAGAGTGCTACCACATGAGCAACACTTCCACTTCAAGAATGTTGGTGACTCATTAGAGCCAAGAGTCTCACAGACCTTCCTGCCTGAGCTGGCTTCAAACCACAATCCTTAGATCTCAGCTTCCTGAGTAGTGAGGATTACAGGCGTGCACCATCAGCACTTGGTCTACATACTTCTTGAATGAATGATGAGCAAGTGAACGTACGCAGGGCCACGTATAGGAACTGTGCTGTGTGTATGATTCGTGTGTATCTGTGTGTGTCTGAACAGACACATGTTTTGATGTGTTCAGGTATGTGCGAAGTTTCTGGCATACGTGGCATGTGAGCCAAGTGGAGTGCACAGGTATGTATGCATGTGTGATTAGGTATGTGATCTTCTACCTGCGGCTGTGTGCGCACTGTGAGGGCTGGGGCTGGGGCTGCGTGTGCACACGCAGTTGTGTGTGCTTGTACACGGGGTGGGAAGGCGCTGTCGGCTTCTCCCAGCCTTCAGCACTCACTCAGCTTCACCCCAGGTCGCCTGCTGCGAAATGTCAGTGGCAGAGAAGCTAAAAATATCCACTCTCCTCCTTCTGCTCACTGCTTGAGCTGATGGGACTGTGGGGCCCCAGCCGGCCCCTTGGGCCCTGGGGGAGGAGGAACTGCTGGATGAGGGGGGCGGGGTGGGTGGGGTGGAAGGAAAGGAGGCCCTTCTGGGTACATACCCTTGCTTCTTCTTCCTGGCTCCAAAGCCAGGCCCCAGGCTCACTTCTTTCAGGAAGCCCTTTGAGAAGCCCCTGGAGCTGCCACAAGCACTGTTCCCTGTCCCCTCCTCTGTCATCCATCTGCAGTCACAGCGCCCTTACTATGGCCTCCATCAGAGAGGGCTCAGAGCTGTGTTTCCACTGGGATAGGGAATTCCCATAGAAATGGCTGGGGCTGGGGCTGGGAAGGTGGCTCAGTGGTAGAGTGCTTGCCTCCCATGCATGAGGCCCTGGGTTCGATTCCTCAGCACCACATACACAGAAAAAAGCCAGAAGTAGTGTTGTGGCTCAAGTGGTAGAGTGCTTGCCTTGAGCTGAAGAGCTCAAGGACAGCGCCTAGGCCCAGAGTTCAAGATTCACGACCAACAAAAAGAAAGAAAGAAAGTAAGTAAGTAAGAAAGAAAGAAAGAAATTAATTGCTGGTGCTGTCTCCTTCGGGCTGAGGCTTGGGAGGGGAGGGTGCAGGCCAAACTAGTTCTTGGGCTCATGTGGCCCTGCTCCTCTGACCCCAAGGCGGATCTGCTGCTACTCAGAACTTGTACACAAGAGGAATCTCAGCTCTTGCCCACACCACACCCTAGCTGGCACATGTGAGGAAGCGACATGTCAGGGCCCGTGGTCCTGCAGAGAGGGCCATACCTCTTCCCATGTTAGGCTCCTGGGTGTGCCTGCCCTGTGCCAGCAGCGTCTGCCATTGCCTGCCCTGGGCACTGTGGATGATGGGTAAAAGTCAGTTGGGTCTAGTGTGCACATGGATGTAGGAGGGGGATGCTAAGGATTTCTGCTTCTTGTCATTCAGACCTGAAAACACTAGCAGAAATGAGGGGTGTGCATGTGAGAGGAGCTGAGATTAATGTAGGGTGCTCTTGTTGATGCCCGTGTGTTTCTGTTGGTCAGTGCCTGTTTATTCTGTGTATTGGGAATCTGTGGCTCTATTTGTGTGTTGGTGTTTTAATCACTTGATGACTCTTTCAGTGCATTTGTATGTCTGTCTGCTTGAATGTCATTCTGCCTATACCTGGGGTCTGTGATCCACGTTAGTATTCTCCATGTGTGTTGGCATCCGGGTCCCTCTCTCTCTTTCTTAGTCTCTCACCATTCTGTTGCAGGCCTCGGGCACGTGTGCGCATGTGCAGACATGTACACGTGCCTATCAACTTTCTAGGGCCCCAAAGCCTCCAGTCCTGAGATCTCTCCCACCCTCTTTCTCTCGGTTGGACTTGAGGTGGGGGCAGAATCAAAGAGGGCAGGCAAGCATGGAGCCCAAGAGAAGCAGGGCCAGGACCAGGCCGCCATGAAGGCCCTGCCTCAGCTTTCCTCCAAGCAAGCGCTAAGCCAGAGCCTCGGTTACATGTAAACACCAGCTGTGTCAAGACAGCGCAGCTTCTTCTAGGTCAACAGACAGCTGTGGGGTTGCTAGGCAACCGCCTGGCTCCCCCCTACTCAGCCCCCCTCCCACTGTTTCTACCTGCAAACCTTCTGCTGGCTGCCCCCACCCCACAGGGCCTCCCCCTCCATGCCAGTTAACACAGCAGGGGCTGAGGGGGCAAGGAGGGGGGTGGTTAGGACAGCTCTGGGACTGGGGATCCAGGTAGGGGAGCATTAACCCTGCCTGTGCCACTACCCCCTCTCCCAGTCCTCAACGTCCTCCGTGTGCCCACCTTAGCCTGCCCAATTAGGACTGGACTGCAGGGCTGCCTAGCAGGTCCTGAGAGGAGGGGGACCCACCAAGGTGCGGGGGGGGGTGTCTGCAGAGCAGCTGGGAGCAGGGGAGGTGTGCGATCACATCAGCACATGGTCAGGGTAAGGAGGGGGGTGTAGGTGGGGGTACTGGGGGGCTCCTGTGGCGACACAGGGCTAAGTCCCCTTTGATTTCCTCTGTCCTGCCCTCTCCCAGGATGGCCGCCCAACTTCCAAGAGAGCACCTGCGCTGCCAGCTGCCCGGCCCTCCCGGTGCCAGCGCCCAGGCCCGCAGCCCCCCCCCCCGCCCCCCGCGCCCGGCCGAACCCGCCCCGCAGATCAGATCCGGGAGGACTGAGGCTCCAGGCCCACCCGAGGGCTCAGGCTCTGCGTGGGCCGCGTGGGCCGGGCTGGGCACCGGCGGGAGCCGCAGGAAGGAGTGGGAGGAGAGCGGCCGACGGGGGGCAGCTGTGGGGGCAGCGCGAGGCCGCCCATTAGTATTCGGGCCCGCGCCGCGTGCCATGGCAACCGTCCCCCCCCCTCCGCC
>NW_012267222.1:11196584-11201403 GCF_000151885.1 Dipodomys ordii | reverse complement strand
GCCCCCACGGCCTGAGACCGATGGGCGTGTCCCAGGTGCTCGAGGCGCCCCGAGGGAGGGGGGCGCAGTGTGACCCTCGGGCCTCAGGTCTCTGATCGCCCTTGGGGGCTTATGCCTGCCTGGCCTGAGCTCACTTGCCTCTATCCCCCAGTGCATGTGGTTCTGAGTGCCACTGCCCAGAGGTGTCTCTACCTGTCTGTGCCTTTGTGTGTCGGTGTCCCAGGTTGTGCTTGCATCTACTCTTTGTTTCTTGTGTCTGGATGTGCCTGGCGTGCGTGTGTGTGTGTGTTTGTGTGTGCACGCCTTCGGCCCTCAGCGTGTTTGGGGCTCCGAGTTTTCCTCTAGAGGAATAACCTGGGTGTGTCTGGATGAGTGTGCACGTGCCTCAGTACTGAGCATGCCTGCGAGTGTATGCTCTGTGGATAGCTACTTGGGACACACACACACACACACACACACACAATCTGGCATCCTTAGGTACTTTTGGGTGGGGCTGTGCGTGTAGTTTTGTGCTTGTGTGTTGGGTCTGTGTTTGTGTCATTGTGCCCTTAAGTGTGCCTGTGTCCAGGGACTGCTGGCTCTTTGCCCTCCTGGGCTTCACTCCCTGCTGCCTGAGTGAGCCCACACCTGCTCCCTGAGCACTGGGCCCCTCCCCCCACCTGGCAAGGACACGGAAGGACAGAGGCAGACAGACATGGAGGAAGAGACAGAGACATAGAGGGGGATACAGAGCCAAGGAGACTGAAGAGGTGGAGACCCAGAGTCATGTGATCAGCTTCATAGCCCAAGACCCAGAAGAGAAACAGATGCCAAGATCCGGACATTACAGAGAGGGACACCCAGAGCCACACAGAAACCCAGAGTCCGGAACTGCTGAAACAGAACAGAGATCAAGGATGTGGCTCCCCAGCTTCCCTCCCCTTCTCCCCTTCCCCCTCCCCCTCGCCCCTTCCCCAGCTTTCCAGCCCCAGCTGTGCCTCCCCCACAAACCCAAAGCAGAGCTGTTCTGGCTATGTGAGTGGACCCCAGCTCCCTCCTCACAGCTGCTGTGTGTGTGTGTGTGTGTGTGTTCTGGGCTGGTGCCTACCTTGCACACCGCCTTCCACCTCTCCCTTGCTGTCCACATTTTCACAGGCCTGGGTCATGGCCATCCTTACACCCAGGCCAGTCAGGCCACACTTGTCTCACCCCAGACACACATCCTGAGCCTCTGTCTCTCAATCACACACTCACATGGCGCCAGAATACCCAGCACAGGGCTGCAACCCGGGTAAGCCACTGGTGTCCTAAGCTCTGCCAGTCAGCCGCTCACCCCTCAGCAACTCTCCAAGGGCTCCAAACTCCAACCAGAGAGAAACATACCACCAACTGTGTCCGTTCTAGCAGACTGGATGCTGAAAGGCAGGGGGGGCCCTGTGTCTGTTCACTGTTTGACATAGTGCTTGGGCCAGTGTCTGGAAACTCGCAGGGGAACAGGCAGTATGGCTGGAATGGAGGTTTAATGGAGATTTACCCAGCATCTGCAGCAGCCATTCCAAGAAGCCATAATAACTTGCAGGCCCTGCGTGAAAGATACTCCTGGATACTCCAGTGTTCAGACACATTAAATATGGGTGTGTGCACACAGGTGGCTGCTTGTGTGCGAATACTCAGCACAATGGCTAGATTAGAGGCTCAACTTTGGCTGCCCATTTAGAACCATGTGAGAGCTTTGAAAATTCCCAATGCCCAGGCCCCACCCCAGACTGAGAAAAGCAGAAGCTCCTGGGGCAGGGCATGGGCACCAGCAGTGGGAGTCTATTAACTACCGCTCTTGTTGAATAGACTGGAAAACTCTGACATGGGCTATTGGTGGGGAGGTTGATAGAGAGACAGTTTTCAGTTTCTCTTTCCTGGTAGGGATTGAACCCAGGGCCTTGTTCAAGATTGGCAGATTACTCTACCATCGAGTTGTTACATTTCAGTCCTTAAATTTTCATTTCAACAGTAAGCCCTGGTGCCTGGGGCTCATACCTGTCATCCTAGCAACTCAGGAGGCTGAGATCTGATAATCACAGTAGGAAACCAGCTGGAACAAGAAAGTCTGAGACTCGTACATTGGATACCACCAAAAAGCTGGAAGTAGAGGTGTGGCTCAAGTGGTAGAGTGCCAGTCTTGAATGAAAAAGCTCAGGAACAGTATCCAGGCCTTGGTTTCAAGCCCCAGTACCACACAAAAACAAAAAATAAAAAAGTGGTACAGTGAAACACAGATCCTGAACCTAACTGCTTGAAATCTGGTGTCAGCATAAGATGTCTTTGCAAAGTAACTTCTATGCATTTGAGCTTCCTGTCTGCAAAACAGGAATAATAATGGGTAACAATGAAGCCTCTGGGCATTGTTGTAGACACAGAATCAGTGGTTTAGTATGTATGGAAATTGTTAAAAACACCTGATGTGAAAAAAATACTGTATAATTGTTTTACTATTACTATATTTACTATTATTGTATGTCTACCATTATAATGATAGTACTGAGGCTTGAACTAAGGGTTTGGGTACTGTCCTTTAGTATTTTTGCTCAAGGTGGACACTCTTAAACCACTGATCCACTTGCAGCTTTTAGATAATTAGAGATGCATCTCACCAGCTAGGAGCTGGTGGCTTACCCCTGTAATTCCAGCTACTCAGGAGACAGATCTGAGGATTTCAGCTCAAAGCCAGTCCTAGCAGGAAAGTGCCTGAGACTCTATCTACAATTAACTACCAGAACACCTGAAATGGTACTAAGGTTCAAAGTGGTAGTGTGCTAAACCTGAGCAGAAGACCTCAGGACTGCACTCAGACCCTGAGTTCAAGCCTCATGACTTGGAAAAAAAAAAAAGTACTCTTTACCTGACTTATGTAACTGTAACCCTTCCCTTCTGTACATCACTTTTTTTTGTGTGTGTGGGGGGGAGTGGGGGTGTTGGGGGAGGGGGAGTGTCAGGCCTGGGCGCTGTCCCTCAGCTCTTCAGCTCAAGGCTAGTGCTCTACCACTTGAGCCACAGCACCACTTTGGGCTTTTTTTCTGCTTATGTGGTGCTGAGGAATCAAACAGGGCCTCATGCATGCAAGGCAAGCACTCTGCCACTGAGCCACCTTCCCAGCCCAGTAATATTTTTTTGTTTTTTGGTCTCACGGACTTTCTGGCCTTTCCAGGCTTGTTTCAACCTCAGATCTCAGCCTCCTGAGTAGTAGGATTACAGGGATTACAGCACTGAGTCTGTGCCCAGCAACATTCTTTTCTTTTTTTTTTTTTAGTGGTACTGAGGATGGAACCCAGAGCCTCCAGCATGCTAGGCAAGTGCTCTATTATGACTACTGATCTATATACCAACCCTGCATTTTTTATTAATAAGTTTTTTATTGTGAAAATACTATACAGAGGGTTATCGTTACATGAGCAAGCACATTTCCTATCCCCTGATTATTTTTACTACAGAATGTATTAACTTGTTTTTATTTTTTGACAGTTTTTTTTTTTTTTGCCAGTCCTGGGGCTTGAAATCGACCTATGCACTGTCCCTGGGCTGGTATTTGTTTGTTTGTTTGTTTTTTGCTCAAGGGTAGCACTCTACCACTTGAGGCACAGCGCCACTTCCAACTTTTGTGTTTATGTGGTACTGAGGAATCAAACCCAGGGCTTCATGAATGCTAGGCAAGCACTCTACCACTAAGCCACATTCTCAGCCTTTTTGACAGTATTGTAGCTTGAACTCAGGGCCTAATGCCCTCCCTCCCTTCCTTCCCCTCTTTCCTTCTTGTGCCAGTCCTGGGGCTTGAACTCAGGGCCTGAGCACTGTCCTTGAGCTTCTTTTTTTTTTTTGGGTCCAGTCGTGGGGCCTGAACTCTGGGCCTGGGCGCTGTCCCTCAGCTCTTCAGCTCAAGGCTAGAGTTCTACCACTTGAGCCACAGCGCCACTTCCGGCTTTTTTCTTTTTGCTTATGTGGTGCTGGGGAATCGAACCCAGGGCCTCATGCATGCAAGGTAAGCACTCTACCACTGAGCCACCTTCCCAGCCCATCCTTGATCTTCTTTTGCTCAAGCCTAGAACTCTACCATTTTAGCCACAGCGTCACTTCCAACTTTTTCTGTTTATGTGTTACTGAGGAATCAAACCCAGAGCTTCAAACATGCTAGGCAAGCATTCTATCTCTAAGCCACATTCCCAGCCCTCATACTTGGCTTTTTTGTTGAAGGCTGGCACATTACCACTTGAGCCATGCCTCTAATTCTAGCATTTTGCTGGTTAACTGGAGATAAGTTTCTTAAGATTGTCTGTTAGAGCTGGCTCCAAACCAAGATTCTCAAATCCCAATGTCCATAAGCAGCTAGGATTTTTATTTATTTAAATTTATTCATTTATTTTTGTGCTGATAGCACAACTTAAAACCCTTGAGCTCTCTTTCCTCTTTTTCATTTATAGCTGGCACTTCACCATTTGAGCCATACTTCTAGATCTCAGCCTTCTGAGTAGCTAAGATACAGGCATCAGCCATTAGCAATTCTCAATTTTTTTTTTTTTTTGTGCCAGTCCTGGGGCTTGAACACATGACTAGGGCTTTGTCCTTAACCTTTTTAAAATCAAGGCTAGCACTCTATTACTTGAGCCACTGCTCTAGTTCCAGCTTTTTCGGTGGTTAATTAGAGATGAGAGTGTCAGACTTTCCTGCCCAGGCTGGCTTCCAACTGCAATCTTTGGATCTCAGCCTCTTGAATAGCTAGGATTACAGGCACAAGCCACCGGCACTGGGAAATTTTCTGATTTTTTTTTTTTTTTTTGGGTCCGGTCGTGGG
>NW_012267222.1:11152511-11194626 GCF_000151885.1 Dipodomys ordii | reverse complement strand
CCTCCTCAGCAATTGCTGAACACATTCATTTTTCTCCCTGCAGGCAATTCTTGGGGCTGCAAACAGCTTCTCTTGGGTTGGACCATCCCAGCTTCCTCTGATGGATTCTCTGAACCCCCTCCTCGCTCAACGAGACCTGCCAAAAGCCCTTCCCCCTCCAGAAACACAAGCAGTGTTAATTTCAGACAGACCCAACTGTGGCTTCCACCTCCCACCACCCTCTCCCATCTCTGGGCCTTGGCATTTTTTTTTTCCCTCCTTTTGTTTTTCTGCCTAGCACCCTAGGCTTGGCTTTTTTTTTTTTAGCTTTCTCTTCGGTGGAGCCCCTTGCTCTGGCCCTCAGGGGGTTTTTACTGCTTCCTACTCCCACTTCCGGCTGGGCATCGATTGTCAGTGCTGCAGGCTGTCTGTAGAGAGGAAGGATAGGCCAACGTCTTCATCCTGGGGAATGTGTGGAAGGCCTTGAGCAGGTGGATGAGCCTTCCCATCGTCACAAAGGCTGCAGTATTAGCGACTGTGATATACTATCCTCCAGCTTCTCCCAAGCAGGAAGGTCCAGAAGATAGGAGCCCCCTTAGAGCAGGGTTCTTTTATCTACCCCAAGGCCTGGGCCTAGCTGGGAGGAGGGAGGGTATCAGGGATGCTAAGCCACATGAAGCTGTCTTTTGGTGTCTCCATGGATGGGGAGAAATCACATGAGCAGAGTTTAACATACAATGGGTCATGGGAAAACTCTAAAGATCAGAAGACCAAAGCGGCCATTGTTTGGGTAAGGGCAACCAAGAGCTCCCCTAAAGTCAGGGAGAGGAAAGCAGTTCAGTTTTTCTAGACCTAGCATTTGGGGTTCAGAATGGAAAGAGAAAGGTGAAGAGATAATGGGCTGACTGGCATGGTCATTCCCTGGGTTGTGGGGACACAGACGCGCTTTCTGTGTGTGTTAAGTTAGGGGGTTTGGGGGCAGAGGAGGCCCAGGATCTAAGGCAAATGTGAGACATGTAGCAGTCCCAGGGGAAAAGAGTATCAAAAATGTTCTTGACTCAGAATGGAGTGTTTTATAGGTAGGTATACCTGAGCAAGGAAAGGAATGCGGAGGGCCTGGCCCCATACTGGAGTTCATATCTGTAATCCTAGCTGCTCCAGGAGGCTGAGCTCTAGAGGATCACAGTTCAAAGCCAGCCTGCTAGGAAAATCTACAAGACTCCATCTCCAGCCACAATAACCAGCAAAGCTGGTGCTCCCACCTCTAATCCTAAATCCTAACTACTCAGAAGGCTGAGATCTAAGGATCAAGGTTTGAAGCTAACTTGGGCAGGAGTATCTGTGAGACTCTTATCTCCAATTAACCAATTAAAAAAAAAAAAAGCCAGAGTAGAGCTGTGGCTCAAATGATAGAGCACTAGCCTTGAACAAAAAAAGCTCAGGGACAGGGTTTGGTACTTGAGTTCAAGCTCCAGGATCAGCCCAAACAAACAACAACAAAGAGCAAAAAGCTAGCTATTAGTGTGGCTCAAGTGGTAAAGTGCCAGCTGAGCAAATACAGAGGTCTTGAGTTCAAGCTCCTCCACCCTGGGGAGGGAGGGGGGAAGGAAACAAAGAGACATTGGGCTAAAAGGCCAGAGACACAGAACAAATGAAGGCAGAGTCCTGAGACCAGGGCTGGAATGAGGGGGGTCTAGAAGAAGAAACTCAAGACCAGGCACATGAAGGAGGCTCCTTAGGGAGAATCCAACCCTCACTCCTTAAGTCCTAGGGCAAAATAACGATCAAGAGGTAGAATTTTCTGGGGCTGGGAAGGTGGCTCAGTGGTAGAGCGCTTGCGTTGCATCCATGAAGCCCGGGTTCGATTCCTCAGCAGCACATAAACAGAAAAAGCCAGAAGTGGCGCTGTGGCTCAAGTGGTAGAGCACTAGCCTTGAGCTGAAGAGCTGAGGGACAGCACCCATGCCCAGAGTTCAGGCCCCACGACCAACAAAAAAAAAGAGGCAGAATTTTTTTCACATTTAGGGCAGAATACATGGACCAGGGGTCAGGGAAATCCTGGGGACCAAACCAGTCTGCAGGGGTTGGGGGGTGGGGTGGTAATGAGGGGGAGGGTGTCAAAGGCAGGAAAAGTCTGCAGCCTACAGTGGAATTGGGGAGAAGGGGGACCCCAGATTTCAAGCAGATGTCAGATGTAGCAAGGAACACATGTAGGTATTTCAATTCCTCTGGGGAACCAGTGGCTGGTGACAAAATCCAGCTGTGTCCCTCCTACCCCACCCCCCTCCCCCCTTCACAAGACACAAGTGGGTTTTTTTTTTTTTGCTTTTTTTCATTTCTTTTTAATACAAACTTGGATCTTTGGGTGTGTCCTGCCAACAGAAAGCAACAACAACAACAGAAGAGAAAACCCAAGAGTGAAAAATAAGAAAGAAAAGGGGAAAAAAAAAAAAAAGCTCCCGTAAGAGGTTCTTCTCCCTTCCCCCCCACCATGCGAATTTGCACACCACGGGACCACAGCAGGTTTACAGAATGCAATATACAATCCACGATTTATAATAAAACAGTATATACAATAAATAGGATATTGTTCATTTTTGTCAAACGACCTGTAGATAAATTTCTCAGTGCATACTTGCAGGGGCTCTGGACACTTTGAGGCCCCCTCGCAATCTCTTGCACACGCACTCTCTCTCGCTCTCTTTTTTTTTTGTCTTTTTCTAAAACTGTGTTTTTGTCTTTAAGTTTTGTACATTTTTAAAAAGTATTTACAATTGCTGGTTTTGTGCAGAAAGGGCTCACCTTCGGCTTCTGCGTGGAGGAGATGGGCAGGGAGGGTTAGGGTTGGGGTGGGGAGCAAAGGGCAGGCTTTCCTGCCAGAGGACAATGTGGACACGAGGAGGGGTCTTGGCGTTGGTTTTCTGAAAGCTGCAAAGAAACACAAGAGAAGAGGCAGAAGTCAGAAGCAGGCAGACACTGAACGTTGAGACCAGGAAGACTAAGAGTCCCCCCTCCCTCCCGTGTGCTCCATTCCCACCAAGATTCTGGGAGAAGCTAATCACATTGTTTCTTCCCCCAGATCTAGCTCCCACATGACTTTGGGACTACATGTGGCCTTCTCTGAGCTCAATTTCTCTCTGTAAAACAAGCATGCGAATCAGGCGCTGGTGGATCACATCTGTTACCCTAGCTACTCAGGAGGCTGAGATCTGAGGATCACTGTTCAAAGCCAGGCTGGGGAGGAAAGTCCCTGAGACTCTTATCTCCAATACACCACCAAAAAAACGGAAGTGGCAATGTGGCTCAAGTGGTAGAGTGAGCACCTTGAGCTGAAGAGCTCAGGGACAGTGCCCAGGCCTAGAAATCAAGCCCCATGACCAACAAAACAAAAACAAACAACCAACCAAGCATGCATAAGCCTACACTAAGAAGTGATGGCTGGGCTGAGTGAGGTGTCAGGGTCCCAAGCAGCAGGCTTGTAAAGAGCTCTGGCTCTTGGAGTTAGGCATGACTGAGTTCAAATGCAAACACCACCATTTAAGGAAGCTCTGGGACAGCAGGGTGGCTCAGGCTTCTGTGAGCCTCAGTTTACTGATCAGTAAACTGATTCAGGAGAGTGAGGCAGAAGAACTTTCAGTGTTAGGCCAGCCTGGACTACACAGCAAGACCTTGTCTCAACACAAGAAGTCCAAACAAAAACAAAACACTAGGGGGTGGGGGGATGGGCATTACAACTACCCCCAGAGGTTTGTTGGCAGGATTCAGTGTCTTAAGGCAGACAAGGCTGAACACAAATGCACAATAAATGTATTACCACTTGCTATTATTTTTCCTGGAGCCAGTCGGGTTCTCCAAACCTCAGATTCCTAATGTCACAATGAGTTCATTTACTAATTCTTTTCCCCACCTAGGCTGTTGTGAGGAACACAGCAAGGAGGAGGACAGAGGCGGCACGGCACAGCTGTGAGCCACTGCTTCAATTTTCTCTAAATCCAACCTTTTCCTAGCCTACCCATGCCATTCTGTTCCTTAGAGACTGAGGTGATGAGGAAGTCTGTCTGAATGAAGAAAGAACTGCCCAGCAGGCTGCCCCCTGTGTTTGGTGGAACGCTGCCTTCCCGAAGCTCCCAAGTCCACCAGGAGCAGTAGACTGGGGTATCGTCCCCTTCCTAGGCAGCCCCAATCACCTTTGGGAGACCTGATTTCCCTATCCAGAACCCCCGTCACACTAGAGCCTCTGGATTCACAGCTTTACGCCGTGAGGACTGAGCTGCCCAGAACAGGGTCGGCTTGGTTAGTGCCCTGGTCTGCCTGCCTCTTCCACCCCCAGCGTGTGTCACTTCCTCAGGATTGGGGGCCGGGGTGGGGGGTGCTAAAAGTGCCTCCTGAGCCTCCTCTGCCAGCCAGCCAGCCACCGAGCCATCCATCCTCCCGCCGGCCACAGGAGCCAGGAGGCGACAGGAGGCGACGGAAAGCTCTCCTCCCTTGTACTTTCTTGGCTTCCCTTCCAACAGGCCACATTGACATTCTGCTCAGCCTCAGCTGCTGTCTGCTGGGCAGTCAGCCTGGGGACGACTTTTGTCCCAGGGCCGGACTTGCCAGGACACCCCCAAGAGCTAGGGGATCGGGTGGGCTCCTGAAGGGCAAGGGCAGCAGCCAATCCTGCCGACGGGAGCAGGCGGTGGCAGGCACTGCCACACTGGCAGGGTCCATGGTGGGCGAGGGGAAGCCGGATCTATGAGGTGGCCCTTGGGGTGGGAAGCAAAAAAGTAGCTCTTGGTCTTTGCAATGAGGGTGAGAAGCAGGACCAGCTGCAGAGATTAGGGGGCAGGAGGACGCTCTCGGGGGTGCCAGGCTGGGGGTGGGGCTGAGGGCCTCTATCCAGAAGCTGGCCTCATTGCAGGTGAAGGACAGTGGCCAAGCTGGGTAACTAGCGAGGGGAGATTTACGGTGGGCCGTTCCAAACACTCTGCACATCAACAGTGATGAGCCTCAGCTTTTCTCCCAAGGGCCTGGGGCAGGAAGAGAGGCTCTGCACAAATCCCTGCCTCTCCCACCCCCACCAGCCCTCAGCCACTGCCAGTGACCCTCTCCAAGCCAGGTCTCCATGGTGATCTCAGCCCAGCAGGCAGCTTCTGCCAGAACCTTCCTGTGGTGCCCGCGGCCAGGCAGCAGGAGGCTTTCTCAGCCTCTACTAAGCCGCCCAGTGCGTCTCACCTTCCTCCTCCCTGTGCCCTCCCAGCTTTCAGGACTTGGCCAGCACAGACTCTGGCAGAATCTGGGAGAGGATAGGAGGTGGGGAGGGGGAAAGGGAGAATGCTATGGCTGTGTAGAACTCACATCTCACTAGACTCAACTGTCTGTGTAAGAGACCCAAACGCGAAGGTGCCAAGCCTGGTGTCAGGCACTAGAAACAGGGCAGAGCAGAAGACTGCGCTGGTCTTGCCTTTGAGAGGCTCATGCAAAGCAGACCTACGACCAGGCACTTTATGCAGGGAGATGAAGAAGAACCAGGAGCAGGGGTACCTAACAATCTTGGCAGAAGGTATTGTGGCTCTTGGTTCACTGTTGAGCACAGTGCCTAGCACACGGTACTCTCAAATGTGTGGACTGAATGACAGAGCGATGACTGATCAGAGGCAGGTCAGCATGTCAAGGTCCAGCTCAGCTCTTGCACACCTCCAGGACGCCTCCTTAGAGCACCCTGTTACCATAGCTACCGGTGTACTTGTCATTCTCTCCAGGGCACAGGCCTGCAGGTGGTACCTCTGTATTCTCAATCCCAGCATGCACCTGGCCCCAGAACACCAACCACTGTTCCTAAGACTTAACCTTTTAATGGCTCTACAAGGAACCTCAGAGCTACATTCCACCAAGCTGACATGTCTAGAAGTTTTCTAATCTGAGGTACCACAACCTTCAGTGCCTCTTGCCTGGCAGTGGGAGTAGGCTTGGTGGGCACTAAAGGGTAGCTGAGTTGAAATTAAAAAGGGCTGTAGAGGATAGACATCAGGTTTCCCAGAGAGCTGGTCTCTCCCCAAAAGAAGGCTACACTTGTGCATTTACTTAAGCAACTGGCAAATATGCATTCATGTTCACTCTCAGGGCACATTAACGTTTAACTTACACTAGTCTCTGCCTCAAGAAGAGGGGAGTCCAGTGACAAATAAAGAGTAGAAAGCAAAGTGTATGAGAATGAGATGAATTCACTGTGTTACCTAGATCAAGGCCCTTCCTGCATCTGGGCCTCAGCCAGGCGCCAGTGTCTTATACCCGTAATCTTAGCTACTCAAGAGGCTGAGATCTGAGGATTGCAGTTCGAAGCCAGCCCAGGCAGGAAACTGTGAGACTTTTTATCTCCAATAAAGTACTTGAAAAAGCTGGAAGTGGCACTGTAGCTCAAGTGGTAGAGTGCTAGCTAGCCTTTAGCGAAAGAAGCTTAGGGACAGTGCCCAGGCTGAGTTCAAGTCCCAGGACCAGCAAAAAAAAAGGGGGGGGAGGGGAGCTCAAACAGGTAATGAGGGGGATCTTTTTTTTTTTTTGGGTCTGGTCGTGGGGCCTGAACTCTGGGCCTGGGCGCTGTCCCTCAGCTCTTCAGCTCAAGGTGAGCGTTCTACCACTTGAACCACAGCGCCACTTCTGGCTTTTTCTGTTTATGTGGTACTGAGGAATCGAACCCAGGGCCTCATGCATACCAGGCAAGCGCTCTACCATTGAGCCACCTTCCCAGCCCTGTTTTTTTTTTTTTTTTTGCTGGTCCTGGGAATTGAATTCAGGACCTGGACACTGTCCTTGAGCCTCTCTTGAGCCACAGAGCCACTTCTGGCTTTTTCTGTTTATATAGTATTAAGGACTCGAACCCAGGGCTTCATGCATGCTAGGCAAGCACTCTACCACTAAGCTACATTCCCAGCCCCTCTCCCCTCAGTTTTTTGTTTTTTATTAAACAGGGTCTACTACTGGCCAGAGGCATTCTTTAATCTCTGGCTCTGCCAGTCACTTCCCATTCTTCATCCGCTGCTGGGCACAGAGATTTAAAATGCTAGTGGGACCCCACAGAGTTCACATCCATTGACATTCATGTCTGTCACATCCCAGAGCATCATATTCCCTTTATACCTGCGCCCATCCCTCCCTCTCTCTCTCTCTCTCTCTCTCTCACACACACACACACACAGAGCTTTCCCTCTCTCCCAGCTAGGGATATATTATATGTAAAGTAGGGGTCATCACTTGTATGTGTTGGACAGGCAGATGAAATGGGGTGATCCTTGGCTCTACTGTTACCTGCTTTGATGACCAGGTGGCTGAGTCCCTAGACCAGTCTAGACCAGTCCCCTGTAAACTAGCCCTGCCTGTCTGTATCAGTTTACTTATATGACCCTTGCCCACTCGCCACTCGTCTTTCATGATTCTCCCATTCTCCATGCTCATCTTTGACTGGTTAGAATACAGACACATTCCCTGACCTGTCCCAGGAACAAGGAGACACTGGGGTATGGAGATAGTAGTAGCAGAGATGAGTAAGTGGCCAAAAGGGTTTGATGGCTAGTGAGGACATTCCCAAGAAGGGCTGTCACCATGCATACAGGGCCAGAGACTAAGCGTGTCTGGGAGGGGGTGAAGTCAGGGAAAAGACAGGAACTGGCAGGTGGGAAGACCACGGTGGATAGGAGGGGATAGCGCAGGCCAGGGAAGTAGGAAATCAACAGGGCACCTTCAGGAAAGACCCCTCCCGTAACAGCTTCCTCACTCCAGATTTTCTCATTGGGCAAGGAAGGGTGAGTGTGAGAGAGGTGGGGCTCAAGGGAGGCGATGCCAGGACACAAGTCCTGAGTATCTTCAGCACCAGGCCAGGAAGACTGGCCTGTATTTTGCAGGCAAGGAGGCTGGAGAGGAAGGATTGCAATCAAAAGGTGTGAAGCATGGAGTTGCAGGAGCAGATGTGCTTTAATCAATTCATCCAATAAATATTTTAGGGGCTCCAGACACCAGGCATCTAAAAATACTGAACAATAAGCACTTTGGCGGCTTGGTGGGGAGAATGGACTCCAGTGGGGGAGGGGTGGGTGGGCTGGAAACCCTCGCTGTGGAGTAGGGCTCCAGGCTCTGAAGTCAAGACCCATCTCTGGCCTCCAGGGAAGGCCTTGCTACCTGCCCCACTCTGGTGGCTCAGGAGAGTGGCAGAGTCCCTTCCCTGGAGAGTGGTGACCACGTGAGAGTTTTTAATGAATCCCTGCTTCCAGGCTGGAAGCCCCCCCCCCCCCAGGGCAGGGCCTTGCCCATCTGCTCAGCAGTGCCCTTAGCACAGGACACTGCCTAGCCCAGAGCAGGGTTCAGTTCCTGGGTGCTGAACACTGATTCCCACACTTCCCCCACCCTCTAGGCTTAGACTCAGGGCAGCACTTGCTGCAAGGTTTATAATGAGAAAGCAGTGGGCAGATTGCCCCGGGGGGGAAGATCGGGACATATTACAAATTTACAAAGAGTTTTCGGAGGATTGGTGAGGCTTACCATGGGCAGAGTTTCTGTCTGACCCCGGTCAGTTTTGAGGCTAGGTCTTATATCCCCAGGCTTCGGCTCCTCTGGGGTAGGGCTTATCTTACCCTAGGTCCTTCTTCCCAAGAGTGTCCGAGGCAAGGAACTTAGGGATATTTCAACATCTCCCTTCAAAGACCAAATGCCCATGAAATACAAGGTCCTTTTTAGAGGGCAGCAGGCTACAGAAGCTGGAGGACTAGATCTGGCCTGAGCGAAGGCCCATTAAGCTCAGGAGGTGTGCGAGGCACACACAGGCTCTGTGGGGAGGTCTCCATCCACCCTCTGCCACCCACTGACTGCATGCTTGCCGCGAGCCAGGACCCTGCTACGTGCTTCCTTCACATGTAATCTCCTCTAATTCTCACCCGAGATGCAGAGCTGCGTGACTCACTACTGGGTCACCTAGGTGGTAAGGGATGGAACCACGTTGTGCACACAGGCCTGTCTGTGACTACAGGTAGGCCTTTAGCTATTTCCCTTCAGGTTTGCTCTGGGTTGTGGGGTGCTGGGAGAGAAGCAGGAATGGGTGTGTTTGTGGAGATGATATTTCCAAGAAACAGGGTGCTTAGAACAGGGCCTGGAATATACACAGCTGTGAGAGGGGCAAGAGAGGAAATGGAGGGAGGATGGCCTCAGAGCAGGGAAGGACTGGTTGAGCCATGACGTGAGGCTTCTCACTCAGAGCCAGAGGCAAGATCAAGTGACCTCTCAAGGATTCGAGACAGAGAGACAGGACTCTGAGCAGCCAGGCCTGGCCCACGGTTGAGCATGCCTGCTGACCCCGGCTGGATGTTGGCCTTGGAAACCGTCTCCTGCTCTGGTTAGGGCCCAGCTGGTGTAACCTTGGAGGACCTGTGACATTTCTCTTGGCCTCAGTTCCAGGCCTGAGAGGGAGCAGGGAGGGGAGAGAGGCACCAGAGATTCTCAAACACCTAACAGGTCCTTCCTACCCCTCACCCCTGCCCCGAGGATCTGTTACAGCTGGCTGGTCTTTAGCCTATAGGGTCCCAGTATAGTCAGTCTGCCTTACTTTTCTTTTGTCAGTTGTGGGGTTTGAACTCTGGGCTTGGGCGCTGTCCTTGTGCTCTTTAGCTCAAGGCGAGTGCTCTACTGCTTGAGCCACAGCACCACTTCCGGTTTTCTGGTAGTTAACTGGAGATAAGAGTCTCACGGACGTTCCTGCCCAGGCTGGCTTTGAACTTCGATCCTCAGATCTCAGCCTCCTGAGTATCTAGGATTACAGACATGAGCCACCAGCGCCTGGCCTTGCTTTGCTTTAACAATTTCTGTGTGGGCCCAAGGCTTGTCTCCGATGATGAGTCTCCTGTCTCTTTCCTGTCAGCCACAGTTCTCAAGCCCAGCCATTCCCAACATTCCCTAGTCTCCTGACCTTTCTTCCTACACTGGCATTGCCAGGTGACCTGCCTGAAGTGCTCTTCCCTGTCGCCAAAGCTCGCCTGTTCTTCAAGGTCAAGTTCAAGTGAAGTTTCTTCCACAGACTCACAAAATGCAACCTGTCAGTTTGAAGACAGGGAACCGGGAAGTGGAACAGAGAGGAAAGGAGCAGCCATGTGGCAGGCCCAGAGACAGGAGTGTGTTCGTTCATTCCATTTACTAAGTACAGATCCCTCAGGGAGGGTTCTGTCTCCTCCTTTCCTAACCTCTCTGAGGGGTTGCTGTGGGCAGTGGCACACGCCGGGGCAAAGGGCCCAGGACAAATCTACGTCCCTTTTTTCACTAAGTAGGCAGAGGGATGACTCCTGAGCACTCACTGCCTGCTGCAGTCCTTGACCCGCCCAGCAAACACTTCCTTCCAGGTGTTTCTAGTTACTAGAGCATGAACTCAGAGCCTGTGCTCAACACTAGTGCTCTGAGCCACAGCTCCACTTCTGCCTTTTTGGTGGCTAACTGGAGATGAGTCTCATGGACTTTCCTGCCCAGGCTGGCTTTGAACTGAAATACTCAGATCTCAGGCTCCTGAGTAGCTAGGCTTACAGGTGTGAGCCACTGGGACCTGATAGGGCTTTTGTGTGTGTGTGTGTGTGTGTGCACACATGCGCATGTGTGTGTCAGTCATGGGGCTTGGGCACTGTCCCTGAGCTCTTTTGCTCAAAGCTAGTGCTCTACTACTTGAGCCACAGTGCCACTTCCAGTTTTTGAGTGGTTAATTGGAGGTTAGAGTCTCACAGGGACTTTTCTGCCTGGGTTGGCTTTCAACCACGATCCTCAGATCTCAGCCTCCTGAGTAGCTAAGATTTCAGGCGTGAGCCACCGGCACCTGGCTTGGCATGGCTTTTTGCTTCCAGGTTCTTTGTGTACTTGTTTTAAGCTTCCTTGGGTAGACACAGAATTGGAGGCCAGAGACCGTATCTGCTTTGTTTCCCCAGCACCTGGCATTGAATAAGCTGGGTGAGGCTCAAGATTCATGGGTAAGCTGAATTATTGCTTCCCTAGTGCCCAGTGTCAAAGCTGCTCACTGTTGGCGAGGGAGCGTGGCATTGTCTTCTCCGCTTACGCCTTCTGTTGGTGATGTGACTCCCTCTATTAATTCTTCCTCACTACTCCCCTCCCCATCTCCCCACCCTTTCTCACTGCCACCCCTCGCAATGGACAGGGGAGTTTGGGAGCCATCTTAGCCGAAGCAGGGAGTCTACCATGCTGGTCCAGGTACGCTCTCTGCCTGTCTGAACTACTGCAATCGGCCTCCCTATTTCAACATCTGCCCAACTCCACTGTGCCCCACACTCCAGCCGAGAACCTTCTCTTCAGTGGTTCCCTGCGTGCCTTGATTTGAATAATTCAAACTCCTTGCAACGCCCTGTCTGCCTTGCTTTCATTTAGCTTTAGTGTCCTCCTCTCATTTCTTCAGAGCTGAGCCTCTGCCTGCCTGCCTCAAGGCTGCACCCACTGCTGTTCCCTCTGTCCACAACTTGGGTAGCAGCTTCGTCCCCTCGTCCTTCGGGCAGTAGCTGCAAGGTCTGGGCAGTCGGCTGCAGGTTCTCATAATCCCCTGGCTTCCTTTTTCTCATACTGCCCTTCCCACGGCTGTAACTACCAAATGTTCCGTGTCATCCTGCTTAGTGTTTTCCTCTAACCCAAAGCCGCCTGAGGACCAAGTGCCTCACCTGTGGTGTTCACTCTGGTGCCCCAATGGCTGGCAGGAAGGGGGTGCTGCGCAGATGTCTTTGGAACAACTGCATGCATTGGCTTGAGGACAGTGCTGTTAACTCGCAGCCCTGGGTGGGGAGCAGGGCCAGAATGTGGGGCTGGATGGCATCCCAGTTCCTCCTGCGTTCAGGCCTCACTGGGTGGTTCCATTATGCACTGCACTGAGCTGTGACCTGCCCAAACACCCAGCCCCCACACCCGTTCATTTTTCCCACCCAGAGCCTGGGAGGAACAGTTTTTGGATTATTCACATTTCTGGATTATCCATGAGACATCTTCCCTCCAGTGAGAAGGATCAAGAGTTTGACATTTTAAACCCTAAGCAGCTTCTCCCAGACCTGCTTCAGATCTGCGGCTCTGCTGCTTGCAGTGAGAGGCATGGGGAATGGAAGGCCATTTTAATCTTGGCCTGGCTGCATTAGGAAGGAAAATCTGCTGCCAAAAGAGGGGAAAAAAAGGAAGAAGAAAAAAAAGATCCATTGTTTCTGCCATGCAGAGTGGTAAAAGCCTAAGAGACGATTGAGGTCAATTTCCTTGAGCAGATGGGGAAACAGAGGCAAGAGAGGAGCAAGAGCTTGATAAAGAGCACGTAGCAAGCTGGTGGCCCATTGGAGCCTGGTCCTCCCCCAGATCTCTCGCGCCCCAGTACTGTTCTGTGTCACTCAGGCACCAGGGCAGCTGGAGTCTAGCAGAGAGTGGGTAATAAGTTCCCATGGACTTAACTTCAGGACCCTGAGTCACTCTGGCCTTGAATGGCCTCCTCAGAGCAGAAATGGGGCTTTCCGGGAGGCCAGCCCATCCATCCCCAGGAAAGGAAACTCTCTGGAGGCTTTGGAGTAACAAAGACAAAAAGTGAGGGTCTCAGACCTGTCCTCAACTCACCTCACTGTCAGTTACTACATCTGGGCCTTTTTTTTTTTTTTTTTATTGGTCATGGGGTCTGAACTTAGGGCCTGGGCATTGTCCTTCAGCTCTTCAGCTCAAGGTGAGCACTCTACCACTTGAGCCACAGTGCCACTTCCGGTTTTCTGGTGGTTAACTGGAGATAAGAGTCTCATGGACTTTCTTGCCCAGGCTGGCTTTTGATCCATGATCCTCAGATCTCAGCCTCCAGAGTAGCTAGGATTACAGGCATGAGCCACTAGCGCCTGGCTTCTGGGCCGGTTTTGTGACAGGTTATCTGTTGTCTAAAAATGGAACCAGTTGTGGCTGTATTCTGAAATAGGTTGTGCTTATAGAATACCATTTCTTCAACCTATTCCTTTTGGTCATTTGGGAATATTTTCTCTGATATTCCTTTTCTAAAATGCACAATTTTTTCTTTGTGTGTGTGTGTGTGTGTGTATGTGTGCGCGCACACACACATTTGAACTCAGAACTTTTGTACCCTGCCTTAGCTTTTTTGCTCAAGGGTGGTGCTTAAGCCACACTTCCACTGTCAGATTTTGGTTGGTTAATTGGAGACAAGAGTCTGAAGAGTTTTCAGTCTGGGTTGGCTTCAAACTGTGATCTTTCAGGTCTTAGCCTCCTGAGTAGCTGGGATCATAGGAGTGAGCCACTAGCACCTGAAACTACCTTACAATATTTAACTGGTCGCTTAGAGATGCGTTTGCTATGAGGAAAAGATCTGACTTTAGGGTCAAAATATCCTCTCTGGGACAGTTATTGGTGGCAGGTTTCCAGGGACAGTCGGTCCCCATGTGAATCCCTGATCACAGAGCCTACCTCAGGCCAAAGATGTTGAATATTAGCCATCAAAGATACCGGGGAAGACAAATGGGGAGCCTCTGGGTCATTCTACACAAGCACTTGCAGAGTGTGTGATGAGAACATCTGGGGTGCGCCACGAGTGTCCGATGGACCTACAACTCTGGATTAGCCCTGAGTGGATGACCAACCTGCTTCTCCCTTCCTGGACTCACAGGACGATGTAAATACTTTCCCTTGTAAAAGGTCAAGTGGTGAGAATTTCTTGCCCAAGGCCTAAGCATGCACTAGGGAAACATCTGTTTGATAAACCAAGCTAGAAGGTCCTATCTAGTCCGTGTTTTCCCTACCATGCCAATGATCGGTATCTCCCAATGTCCTGCTGGGTTTCTACCCAAGCTCCATTTCAGCCCCAAGACTGTACAACCCCTAATCCTTTTTTTATTCTTTTTGGGTCCGGTCGTGGGGCCTGAACTCTGGGCCTGGGCGCTGTCCCTCAACTCTTCAGCTCAAGGCTAGCGCTCTACCACTTGAGACACAGTGCCACTTCCGGCTTTTTTCTTTTTTCTTATGTGGTGCTGAGGAATGGAACCCAGGGCCTCATACATGCAAGGCAAGCGCTCTACCACTGAGCCACCTTCCCAGCCCTACAACCCCTAATCCTGAGCCTCTCTTCCCTGCTGCCAGGTCTCCCAGTTTGTCCTTGAATCCTGCAGATGAGTCCTGCTCATCTCTCTGTACCTCTTCTTCCCGTCTAACCATTAACATCCTCAATTTTTAGCCCACTGCCCAGACCTCTGCCCACTCCACCCCAAACCCCAGACTCACCCAGGAACAAAACCTCACGGTCCAGTTGGCACTTCAGTTGGCACTACAGGGAGGTGACGGTGAATGTGTCCTCAGGGTGAGGTTCCGCCATGGGCCCCAGGAAGCTGCTCTTGGGGCCCCCACCCAGGCCAGGATGTGCCTGTGGCATAAAGCCTGGATACCTGTAGGCAGTGTCCTGCAGGGGCAGCAGCGAGTCCCTTGGCACAGGGGACAGGGTCAAGTCACTAAGGAGTGGGCAGCCATAGCCAGCAGCGGCTGCAGCAGGGCCACGAGGTGGACCGGGTGGCCGGGCCATCTCCAGTGGCTCCTTGTCGGCCTTGGGCGTGGCTGGTGGGCTAGCCAGGTGAGGGGCACTGAGGCACGCGGCCTCCGTCCTGCCCAGGAAGTCAGCTAGCAGCCCCGATCCCACCTTGCCTTCATAGGGTGGGCTACGGGCGGCGGAGCCCGGTGGGTACCAATAGGCTGTGCCCTTGCAGCTGGGGGAATCATAGTGCGGCTGGCCCAGCGGCAGGTCCCGGCAGCTCAGGTGGGCCTGGGCTGCAGCTGTGTGGCCCAGGCTGGCCCCCTGGAGCCCATGCTTGAGGGGCTCGCAGGCAGTCAGCTTTGTGGGTGGTGGCCGGAGCTCTTCCTTGAAGCCTAGTGTGGGCGAGCAGGTGGGCGAGTAAGCCTTCTGCAGGCCAGCATCAAACACCGTGGGCGGGTGGGCCAGTGGTGGGAAATGCTTGCCATCCAGCTCAGGAGCACCCAGGCTGGGTGAGTCGCAGTGGAAGCCTTGGCCGAAAGTGCCGTCGGAAGGTGTGGATGGGTTCATGGAGTAGGGTCCCATGAAGTCACAGGGATCCCGTTCTCCCACACTGAAGGCCCTGGACTGTGAGGGCAGTGGAGACATGCTGCTGTCCCCACTGTAGTAATCGAGGCCAAGGTCTGGGCTGTCCTGAAACAGCGGATTGACCGGCTGTGGCTTGGGGATGAACTTGGCTTTGGCTGCTGCACCACCTCTCTCCTTCTTGGCTGAGCAAGCCCCACCCCCCCGACCACCCCGTGGTTGCCGGGGCCCAGTGCTTCGTTTGGATGGGTAGCCAGAGGCAGTGGCCGAGGCAGATGTGGAGAAGCCCAGATGCGAGGCTTCGAACAGGTCCACCTTCTTCCGCCGTCCACGGCCGGGCTTGGAGCTGCTCTGGAAGAGGACGCTCTGGTTCCAGTTGTAGCCGGGGGCGGAGGATGCCTCGTTCCAGTCCATCATCAGTTTCTCCAGGCTGGACAGGCTCGACTGGCCCTCGCTGCTGGAGGCCTCACTGTTGGCACGCCGAAAACCGCCCCCTCCGACGGGCTGATTGAACTGGGTGCTGTCGGAGGAGGACTCGGAGAAGGTCTCCGACACGGTGGTCTGCTGCTTCACCTTCTGCGGCGTGTAGTTGGAGATGTCCAGGATCACGTTGGGCTCGCTGACGTGGCAGTCGAAACTGGGATTGTAGAGCTGACTGAAGGCCTCAGAGGCCCAGTCCAGGCCTCCGTAGCCCTGCCGGAAAGGCCACTGAGAAGCCCCCGAAAACTGCCGACAGTTCTCAGGCGAGGGCTGAAAGGAGGAGGAGGAGGAGGAGGCGGCAGAGGCTGCGGAGGTGGCAGAAGCTGTGGTGCCCTTGGGCACCATGTAGCCACCGGGGGAGACGGTGCTAGCACGACTATCACAGCGCAGGGGAGTGGGGGCTGAGCCGGAGAAGGGGGTACCTTCAGAGCTGTTGAAGAAAGAGGCCTTGCCGGGGGGCAGGCAGGGGCCCCCGGCGGGAGGGGGCGCGTAGCCAGCGCTGTGGGCACTGCTGGGAGAGGCAGGCAGGCTGTTGCCGCTGCCGTAGGCAAAGCTGCAGTCCTTGCTGTTAGCACAGTCCTGACCCGAGAAGGGCTTGGCCGGGGCGAACACACTTTGTCCAGCCCCATAGCCACCGTACTGGGGAGGGTAGGTGTTGGCAGGGGGGTGGGTGGTGGGAGAGCGCGCCACAGCTGAGGGCGGGGGTGCCAGCTTTGGGAAGGCCTCAGCCGCCCGACAGTCTGAAGTGGCTGGGGTGATCCCATAGCTCGTTGCCCGTCCTGGTGGGAAGGTCTGGCGACTGGAAAGAACAGGCTGGAAGGAGGGGTCTGCCCCGCCCCCACTGCTGCCCACCGCCACTGGGCTGGCCTTGGCTCCCCGGCTGGGGAAGGTGGCCAGGCCCCGCTGGGCAGGCAGGGCACTGGAGGGAGGCCCTGCATAGGTGCCTGATGCCTTCCGGGACTCTGGGCGGGAGGCTGAGAGGGCAAAGTCCAAGAGGTCGGAGGAGTCATCGGAATCGAGCAGCGAGCGGAAATAGCCAGTGAAGAGATTCTGGCGTTCCTGGCTGAGCTCTGTCTGGCCCGAGGGTGCGCCCGTGCCGTAGTAGCTGCCGCGGCCTGAGGCCCCGCTCTCCAGCGCCGTGGAGGCAAAGGCCCGGGCCTCGGCCCCCTGGAACCCACAGTTTCGGCCAGCCTGCCCGCCTGGGTGCCCGTGGTGAGGGGCCCAGCCACCACCCTTGTCGCCCCCCCACTCAGCGCCGGCCTCTCCGAAGCCCGGGCCGCTGGGCACCTGGTCTGGAAACAGAGTCCCGTTCTTCCGAGACCTCCTCTTGCGCTTGGGCTTGCCAGTCATGGCATCCACCTCCCCTCGGCCCCGTTTCCGGGGGTGCCCCAACTCAGTGAGGCCGGGACCCCCAACCCCAGGCGCCGCCACGGCCACCACCTTCTTTTTCTTGCCGATGCCCTCAAAGAAGTCACTGAAGGAGCACCGGGCGGCCTTGGCTGCATGACCCCCGCCCCGGCCCCCAAAACCACCAGTTTTGCCCCCTCGCCGTCGGAAACCCTGAACGCGATGCAGGAAGTGCGAGATGCTCTGCGTGTCCGGGGCCTGGTGCACGGACTCGGGCTCGCTGGGCGTCCAGCAGCGGGGCGGGGAGCACCGCCCGGCGCACTGGCTCTGGCGGTTCAGGAAGGCCAGCTTGGCGAGCACGTCCGAGTACTCGGCCTTACTGTCATTGGCATCAGCTGCGTAGGACGGCTGCGGCGAGGCCAGCTTTTGCTTCCGCCGCCGCCGTTTCTTCACTTCCGGTATGGCCAGCGTGGCCGCCGCCACGGTGGCCGCCTCGGCCGCCACCACGGTTGGCTCCTTGGGCTTGCCGGGACCCAGCAGCAGGTTCTTGGGAGGGCGACCGCGCTTCCGCTTGAGAATGATGGGCATCTCGCCCGGGGGGAAGACCACGACCACGTTGCGCCCGTTGTTCTTCATCTTCAGCAGGGGCGTGGGCTCTGCGGACACGCGCAGGCCCAGCTCCTTGCCCTCCACGCTCAGGCTGCTGCTCAAGGACGACACCTTGTAGGTGGTCTTGTTCCGCCGCCCCAGCGATACAGGGATTTTCGCCATTTTCACCACCATGCGCCGTACGCCCCGGCATTTGCTTTTGCGGGTGGGGACGCCTGGGGTCTGGGAGGACTCTGGCTCCAGCTCTGGGACTGGGCCTGGCAGGGCGGGGGGCGGGGGAGGCGGTGGCGGTGGGGGCTCAGTGAGGGCAGCTGCCAGCCCCGTAGGCATAGGCAGGGGCAGCAGGCGGCCCTCAGGTCCAGCGTCTGCCTTCCGACCCCTGCCGGCTTTTCGCCGGCGACACAGAATCTTTGGCCTATCAGTGCGCCGCAAGGCGTACTTGGGGTGGCCCTCAGGCCCAGGAGGGCCATGGGGTGAGCACAAGTCCAGGCGCAAGGGCTCAGCCAATGGACAATGTCCCAGTGGCTGCTGGGGCTCCAGACGGCGCCCAGGGACATCCAGCAACTTAGGCAAGGGGTCAAGTGCCTGGGGATCGAGTAGCTGGGATTCTAGCGAGTCAGGAAGCGTATCCAGGGCCTGCAGGGCCAGGCTCGGCAGTCCCAGAGGATCTGCAAGAGGCTGCAGGGGTGGCAGCTCCAAAGCTTCCCCAAGTGGCTCTAGCGCCTGCGGGTCCAGGAAGCGGGGCTGGGGGTCCAGAAGCTGAGGCTCTGGCTCTGGCGATGGCGGCTCAAGGGCCTGGGCCTCTAGCAGTTGGGCCTCGGGGCAAGTAAGGGAGGCCAGCTCACTGAGGATGTCAGCGTCAGCGAGTTCCGAGTAATCAGGGCCATCTGGCTCGGGCTCGGGGGGCAGACCTGTGGCTGCAGCTGCGGCTCCAGGACTATGGCCTTGACCAGGCTGAGGACTGTCTCTAGGTTCGGGCTCGGGCTCGTAGAGGGGGTGGCCAGGCCGCTCTGACTTGGCATGAGGGGTGGTGCGCTCCTCAGGGCTGCGGATGCTGTTGGCCAGACTGGGTGAGGAGAAGAAGCTGTACTGCAGGTCCCCGGGGGGAGGGGCCGGGGGCCGGCTCAGCCGCAGCCCACCACAGTCCAGATGCACGCCGCTGTGCTGCAGGTCCTGCGAGAGCCGGGTCAGGTCCTTCATGATGTCGATCAGCTGCACCACGGGACGCAGGGTCACACGGCCGTTGTCCCAGGGGCAGCGGGAGCTGTTACCGTCTCCGGCTGGTATGGGGCAGCGGGCTTGGGAGATGGGCCGGGCTGCCCGAGGGGGAAGTGGGTCGTCTCCCTTGGCAAGGACTGGTGGGCGCCGGGTGCTGGGGTCCCGGCGTGGGGGTGGGCGTGGATTCTCAGAGAAAGTGTGGGTGGAGAAGGCCTTGTCGGGTGGGCTGGCGGGAGGCCTGGTAGGAAGTAAGGGCCGGGGGGTGGGGGGACCGCTGGGGTAGTACTTGGGCTCCCGGAGGTAGTCAGGAGAGCTGCACACGGCACTGGAAGTCACCACCAGGCCCTGGGGCTTCACACGCATCCTGACCTTGTCCTCCGAGGGCCGCCGGGCGGGGCCGGGGCTGACATGAGGGTGCGAGAAGCCGGGACCAGGACCTGCAGGAGAAGGACAGCAGGAGGTCCCACACTGCGCCTCTCAGCAGCTCCCATACAGGAGCAGCCCCCGATCCTCCCCCCACCATCTCATCCTCCTGCTCCAGCCCTGCCCCGAGCCGCCTGTGGCTCCCATAGACAACCGACCCCCCTGCTACATCCTGCATCAGAGAGGCCCATTAGCTCGATGAGGTGACCACTTCAGATCAAGCTTAAGGGGAGGGCCAGAAGGTCCCGTTGTGGGCAAAGACTCTCTCCTTTCTGCTCCCATCCCGGAGGAGATTGCAACAGAATACCAGCCACTCACCCTCGGCTCTGCCGCCTGGGCTGTCACACTGGAAATCTCTGCGGACAACAAGACAGGCAACAGATCTGAATTCTCCACATGATGATTTCATGGCCACACTCAATCCCTGCCCACCTGCCCGCTGGCCCAGCCTCCTCCAAGTGCCACCCCCAGCTCCCTCCGGTGTGCCCACCCAGCTGACCTGGGAGAGAAAGGGCCCCCGTGCCTGGGGGCTCTGCCAGTCGCTGGCTGTCAGCTGGGGATGTTGCAGAGCAACTTCGGCCTGAGCCCAGGCCTTGGAGTGTGGACAGCGCCTGGAAAGGACCATCGCAGCTCAGGTTTAGTGAGCACCTACTGCGCGCCAGGCACTGGGTGGGAAGCTGTCCAGGCATCGCTTCATTTATTTCTTCATACCAATCCTGTGAGGTAGGGGCTATTAATAACCCCATTTTGCAGATGAAGAAATGGAGGCTCAGAGATGAAGTAACACCATTCATTTACATACTCATTTATGGGGTACCTACTCTGTACAAGGACTGGATAAGCAGACACTGGTCAGATAATCATAAATGATTTAATTATTAGTGGGATAAGAACTGCAAAGAAAAAGTTAAAGAGTGCCTGAGGTCAGAGGTCTAGCAATGACCAGAGTCAACAATAAAAGCCCGTATTTTGGGGATACTTTCTCTACTGCCAACAGTGGGCCAAGCACTTAATATAGATTATCTCACTTAATCCCCCTTCCAATCTGAGATCAATACAATTATCCTCACCCATTTTTACAGAAATCAGCTATTGAAGGCCCTAAGTACCATGGGGGCAAGGGTGTCTGTCATTTTCACAGAATCTATCTCCCATCACCCACAACAGCATGTGGGGGGCTGCAGGCATAGCTCAAGAATTAGGGGCCCGGGGCTGGGAAGGTGGCTTAGTGGTAGAGCGCTTGCCTTGCATGCATGAGGCCCTGGGTTCAATTCCTCAGCACCACATAAGCAGAAAAAGCCAGAAGTGGCGCTGTAGCTCAAGTGGTAGAGTGCTAGCCTTGAACTGAAGTGCTGAGACACAGCGCCCAGGCTCAGAGTTCAGGCCCCACAACTGGCAAAAACAAACGAAGAGTAGGGGGCCCGCCTCCAAGTTGAGTTCAAGACCCAGTACCTCCAACACTCATAAAGGCCCTGAATACCAGAACAGCATGTGGCTCACAGAAGTATTCAACAAGACATGGGTTGGCTGGGCTCTGGTGGCTCCTCCTTGTAATGCTATTCAGGAGGTTGAGATCTGAGGATCACTGTTCTAAGCCAGTCTTGGCAGGAAAGTCTGTGAGACTCTTTCTAATTAAAAACCAAAAAGCCAGAAGTAGAGCAGTGGCTGAAGTGATAAAGTGCTAGCCTTGAGCAAAAAAGCTAAGAGACAAAGCACAGGCCCTGGGTGTAAGCCCTAGTACTGGCATGCAAGCGCATGCGTGTGTGCGTATGCACACACACACGCACACACACATTGGTTGAATAAATGAATATGGCATATGGAGCTATCAACCTTGCCTTTTCTCATGAAGCTATTTCTCTCTGGGCCTGGGTACTACCCCTGATCTCTTTAGCTCAAGGTGAGCACTCTACCATTTTTGAGCCACAGCACCACTTCCGGGTTTCTGGTGGTTAATTGGTGATAAGAGTCTCCAGAATTTCCTGCCTGGGCTGGCTTTGAACCTCAATCCTCAGACCTCAGCCTCCTGAGTAGGTAGGATTACAGGCATAAACCACCAATGCCTGCCTATTTCTCTCTCTTTTTTTATTTGTTGGTCATGGGGCTTAAACTCTGAGCCTGGGTATTGTCCCTGCATTCTTCAACTCAAGGCAAGTGCGCTACCACTTGAGCCACAGCGCCACTTCCAGTTTTTGGGTCATTAATTGGTGATGAGTCTCATGGACTTTCCTGCCCAGGCTGGTTTTGAACCATGCTCCTCGGATATCAGCCTCCGGAGTAGCTAGGCTTTTAGGCATGAGCCACTGGCACCCAGTTTATTTCTCTTTTTAAAGACAGGGTCTTAACACATAGCCCAGCTGGCTGGAACTCACAATCCCCTTACTTTGCTTCCATAGTGCTGGGTTCACAGACATACACCACCATCCATACCTGGCTCTCATGAAGTTCCTTCTTATTCTTCTCTAGCTCCAAAAGAGCCAAGGAAGACTCTGAGAGAGAGCCAGACAAGGACATGGAAAGGGCGAATCTTTGAACTCTCTCCGAAGCCCCATCCTACCTCTGGCTTGGGTCAAGGCCTTTGCTACTTACTCTCAGGGCCCTATCTATTTCACCTTTACAGTATTTATCACAACTGTAATCAATTACTGGTGTGACTAGCTGTTTCGTGTGTCTGCCCTGAGAATGTTGGCTCCTCAGGGGCAGGGATCACATCTGTCTTGTTTACTGCTGTCTCCTCTGACCCCAAAGCCTGGGCTATGGATGCTACATAAATATTTACTGAGTGACTCCCTGGGCTGGTCAGGGCAGAGCTGGGATTTAGATCCAGGCATGTTTGACTCCCAAGAGAGTCTGAAAACTCTCAAGAGTTGGGCTGATACCCAGGAGCTAGGATCTTGGAGGTTGGGGGACTGGATGGGAGCTGATCACTGTGAAGGTCTTAAGAGACACAATGGCTGGGGTGCTGGTGGCTCACACCTGATGCCCTAGCTACTTAGGAGGCTAAGATCTGAGGATCACAGTTCAAAGCCAGCCTGGGCAGGAAAGTCCATGAGACTCTTATCTCCACTAAACCACCGGAAGACCAGAAGTGGCTCTGTGACTCAAGTGGTAGAGTGCTGGCCTTGTGTTGAAGAGCTCAGGGACAGTGCCCAAGCTCAGAATTCAAGCCCCACAACCAACAAAATCAACAAAAAACCAACACCCCCCCCCCACAATGGCCAGTGCCCAGTGTTTGATCCTGACTTAGCAGTGGGTCCCCAGGGCCCACCTCCCACTACAGACAGGTATAGACTCATAACTGGCTGCCGTACTGCCCAGAGTTGTCATTCCATAGGAAGACTTCAAAGCTGGCTCAGGCCAGGCTGGTGTGACAAAGGATCTTCCTTTGTGCCCCATATGATCCACTGAGTCTCACAGCAGCCCAGGAGGCACGGATGGTTTATTATCCCCTAGGTACAAGGAAAACAGGTCTAGAGCCCTTGTGAAACTTGCCTGAAGTCACACAGCTGCTCAGAGGCTGCTTCCTAATTCTGCCCTAAGGCCAAAGCCTCTTTCTACTCCCAGCCCCTCACAACTCTCTTTTAGCCACTTCTGGAAATGCTCCTTCCAAGCTGTGGTCTAATTTAAGGCTGGGAGGGACCTTAAAATTATCTAAGCCATTGGCTTCCAAACCCTGGGCCTGGGGGAGCTGTGTAACATTCCAGATACCCAGGCCCTAGTCCAGGGGAGTCTGACTCACACATCTGAGGGACATCTGGGGATCTGTATTTTTAATCCGTTACCCCAGTGGGTACACTGTTCTGGTGCCATCTCATGCCTTTCCATTTCAGATGAGGAGACTGAGATGGGAAGAGGGAAGAGTCAGACTTTGCCTGAGGCCACATAGAGCACATGAAGGGCCCTTTTGTTGCTTTTCTCTAGGTGGACCGCTGCTCTGACTGTAGTTCCTTCCCTCTCAGCAGGGCCCAGGCCTCAGCGGCGGCTCCGCATCATCCCACCTATTGGCTCACTCAAGGCTTGGCTCTCTCCTGTGTCGGTCTGGCTGGTTAGGGCTACTGCTTTACAGGGAGAGCCTTGGAGAGATTCTGCAATCTCCGATAGCATCGTGGCCCTCCGGCTGCTGCTGCCCTCTTTGGAGACACCCACCAGAAACCACCAGCCCCTACTTTGCACAGGTAAGGCTCACCAACCCTACAGGCAATGGAGACTTCCCACTTGGGGCCTAAGGGTGTGATCTTGGCAGAGGAGATAAACCTCCTCCCCAGTGGTGGCTTCTGTTCCACCCACCCGTGAAGACCTTTGGCAACGTCCTCCTGACTCTGTCCACTGCTTCTCTTTTGCAGCCTCCAGGATCTGAGGGAAGGAGCTGGATCCCCGCCCCCGCCCCAGCAGGCAGCCATTCTCTTGGCCCCTCCCAAGGATACCACCTAGCCCTGCTCTGAGAACAAAGTGGAAAGAGTCCTTCTGTCTGCTGGCTGCTTCTGGGTCAGTGTGTCTGAGCTTGCCCACGGGGACACCAGCGAGCTGGGAGGGGCCCCAACCTGCACGGCTCAGTGCCGGGAAGCTCCAGCCCACATCCTTGAGTCCCCAGCCCCACCCTCCCCACTGTGGCTGTGACCACCCCACCCCTTCCCCAGCCCCCCTCCCCCACCCACAGTCTCCCCAGGGGAGCCAGGCTGCCAACCCCAGCTCTCACTTCCGGCCTCATGACCCTCTCTCCCCAGCCTGCATGTACTCCCTTCTCCCCTTCCCCTCCCAGTCTGGTCTGAAGGCCCAGGGATGTCCCCTTCCTCTGGGCAGTAGAAAACAAGGCCACCCTGACACTTTCCTCATACTTCCCTTCCCCTTTAGGGCCTCACCAAACAGGCTCAGCTCTTTCCCTCTTTCCAGGAACTCTCAGTTTTCTTCCCTTCAGCCCCCTACCTGCTCACCCCATCTGCAGATCTTCCCTGATCTGAGCTCCAAATAACAACAAAAGTAGTACTGATGGAAATAATGATGATATCGGTCACTTATTGGCATTTAAAGGTAGCCATTCAGTCTCTGCTGGAGTCTGAGTTTAGTTTGGTTGGGCTCCTCTAAAACCAAGTTTGGTTCTCCAGAGATTCAGCCTCCTCTCAGCCTGCCTCCTCCAACTGTCCTAGTCCCAATGATCATTTCTATCATTTTTGACTTCTGTCTTCCTCCTAGCTGCTAGTCACCACCTCCCACCAATCATCCAGATGTACTACCTTCCCTTGCCACTAGGTGTCCCCTTGGAGCCACTGATGCCCCCAAGGGGAGCTGGTCCTGCCCCGCCTCCAAGGCCATCACCCCCCACCCCCAGCACAGCACCACACAGCACAGCACACCCCACCCTACCCCCAACCACACAGAGCTCCTTTGTGCAGCCCTCGCCCACCCTCTTCCTGTCCAGAGCAGGGCACCTGGCAAGCAGGTCTGTCCCTGAACCGCCCCCTGCCAGCCCCCTGCCCTGGGTGCCAGGTGTGTGGGCGGCACTGCCAGCCCTCGCTGGACTCGAGGGTCACCCTGTTGGTGGCCCTCCCTTCCTCCCTCTGAGGTCACCCAGGGACTGAGCTTCCCGCTCTGCTCCACCCCCATCCCCTCCTGCCCTTGGCCCTTCCAGGCTCCTGTCCTTGTCTTTCCTTCCGTCTCCCTAAGGACTCTCTCCTCCAGCCCCACCAGGCCATCCTCCCACCTCTCACCTCCCCCCACTCTCCCCAGAGAGTGAGCTGGGCTCCTGCCCCGCCCCTGCCTCCCGCCCAGGTCTGAAGAACTCCTCCCCCTGGAAAGTCACTGCTGGAAAGGAAGTGACTTCAGCGATTTGGCCACCAGGCTGGGCACTGCTGAGCCCAGTTCTGCTCCAGGCTTGCCCGGCCCACCTCCAAAGCACAAATGGAGCCATGTGCACACGCCACCCCACCGTGCACCCAGAACCTTGGGCACACACCCTGCCACTGTAGAGGGCTCAGGTCTCCTCCCCAGTATCCACAGAGCCCCTGTGTCCCACATACCCCATGTGCCCACAGCTTCCCACAAGCTAGCCCGCATCCCACACACTCACCACTCCAGAGCACCACACAGAAAGTCCTTGACCCCCCCCCCCAGCCTAGTCCACTTACATAATTCCTGTGTACACAACCTTGGGCACCTGGGGACAGAGCCCTACACACACACCTGCTTGCACCCAAGCCTGCCCGCCAGGGCATTTACAGACAGGTAGCATGCTCAACTTGATCCTCCCACAGCCCTACCTCCCTACCCTTCCCATCCCAAGAGGCCCCACCCCCAGACCTCAGGCCCCAGGAATGCTCCTTTGGAAGCTGGGTGGGGTCCCTAGCAGGCTGGGTTCTAGGGAGCTTCCCGGAGCCCCAGGCTTCATGTGTCAGTTCAGGGAGTTGCCTCAGCAGGGCAGGGCAGCCCTACCTGGCCCCCGCCGCAGGGAACCACAGTGGGCTAACCTGGGCAGGTCCTGCCACTGTCCAACCCCCTCGAGGTCCACCGGGCTTCCTAGCACACCTGGGCAACCTAAGCTCTCCCAGCACCTTGCCTCAGCCTCCCAGCTCTTTGCTTCCTTCCACAGACTCTGTCTAAAGGGGTTCTATAGGGCTGGCCACCAGGCACTATCAAGTGGCACTCACTGGATATCCGTGAGCCTTAGTTTCCCTTTCTGGACGGTGGGGAAGTTGAATAATCTGGGTCAATATCTGTTGATTCTTGACTTAAGAGCCTCTTCTTAGTTTATACTGGGAGGAGATCCCTGAATCAGGACTAGCACAGGCCCAGGCCCAGGCCCGGCTTCCGCTTAGTACCTGAGCAGGTTGTGCAGAGGCCTGGCTCAGCAGGAACGGCTCGTCTTCACCAGCGTCTCCAGGGTGGTCTCCGTGGAGGCCTGAGTATAGCCCCTCACCTGGGGCCCTCTGCACACACTCAGCTGGGCGGGCTCTGGGGTCCAGGCCGATGGGCAGACAATCAGGCAAGCTCCCATCTGTGGAAGCAAACATAGCACAGTAGGTATGAGCATGCATGCAGGGAGCCACCCACGGCAGAGCACAGAGGGACAATGAACTAGGAGGAGGCTATTCTACATGGGTCTAATCCAGCTCCAACCACATCCTGTGGCAGAGTTGTAAGTCTGTTTCTCTCTCTCTCTCTCTTCAATCCTGCGGCTTGAACTCAGGGCCTGGGCACTGTCCCTGAGCTTCTTTTGCTCAAGGCTAGCACTCTACCACTTGAGAGCTGCCACTTCCAGTCTTTTCTGTGTATGTGGTACTGAGGAATTGAACCCAGGGCTTCATGCATGCTAGGCAAGCACTTTACCACGAAGCCACATTCCCAGCCCAAAGGGAAGCAGCATCTTTGTATGTCTACATACACACAATGGTTGAAGGAACCTGGCTTTGAAGAGGTAGATAGGCCTTGGCTCATCAGGGTAAGCCAGGAGGACCCTCTCTGGTTTCTCCTGTTCTCCTCCCTCAAATGGGAGCACTCTAGGGAAGCTGTGTGTACTAAGAGCTCGTTCTGCACAGGTGGGAGAGTGGCTGTTCGCAGTGGTGTGGACACAGATTTCCACGAGGATGCATATGCAGCTGGTGCTTGCCTGTCTCCAGCAGCAACTGGTTCTGTCTCTTGTTTTCTTTAATAACCATGGCCTTCCTCAAGAGCACCCCCCCTTCCAGCCCATTTGTATGCCGCCCTGAGGTCTGTACTGGAGCCCAGAGGGGGTCTGGGAACCAGGCCTCGTGGACTGCTTCTAGGTTCTGGTTGCCTGGGAATATGTATGTGTGTGATAGAGATTTCGGCTGTGTAAACACACGGCTGTGAGTGTTCAGTTGTCTGTGTAAATACACCTGTAACGGTGAGTTTCTGGGTCTACTTAGCTTGTCTGCATTTCTGTACACCTGTGTGAGTACATGCATGCTTAAGCATGCCCATGTATGGAAGATGGAGATGTGGCTCAGTGGCAGGGTGCTTGCCTAGCATTAGCGTGCCCTACAGAGGCCCTGGGTTCGATCTCTGGCACCACATACAGAACAAAGTATAAACGTGTAGAACCATGTGTTTGTTCCTTCATAGCTTGTGTGTCCATTGTGTGTCAGAGTGTGTACATGCCAGGAGACTGTGATTAGTGGACTCTATGTGTGGTTACCTATATGTGTGGCTATGGACACCAGTTGTTTCTATTCTATTGAGTGTGCATCTAGTTGTGCCTAAGAGGACAGAGATGTAAGTGCCTGTGTGTGACAGGTGTGCCCAGCTGTAGTCAGGCTGTGAGTATGCTTACGTGTGTACACACTGTGCCTGGCTCTGTATCTCACTCACCGTGTCAGGAGCCAAAACTGGCTCCTGCCTGTCTCAGCTCTCTGGCTGTGTTGGGCGGTGGGGGCTGATCCTCCACTGTCCCTGCAGGTTTGTAATCTCCAGGCCTGTGACTGCAGGCACTGTGTCATTGCACATCAGCACTGTTTCCCTCCTACCTCTTTCTTTCTGTAGGTTATCAGGGTCATGGTGTCCCTGTCGGTCTGCTTTGCCACAGGTCAGCATGTGCTTATGGGTACGTCTGTGAGTATGTGGATTTGTATGACCTTAATAGTGTCTGCACCCCAGGCATCTGTGTGTGTGTGTGTTGGCGGGTCCTTGGAAGAGCAGTACCATGCCACTGTGTGTCTGTGCTCGTGTAGCTGTGTCAGTGTCCCCATGTGTGAGATGGTCTATGCCACAGCACCGTGGGCCTCGGTGTTTGTGTGCTGCCTTTGTGTAAGTGGTGTGCACGCACACACAGGAGAGACCCTTTGTGAGACAGTGTGCCTGTGTCACTGTGTTTGTATGTGCCTGCTTCCCCCTCCCTCCTCTCTCTCTTTCTCTCTCTCTCTCTCTGTAGGAGCCAGACAACTCCCCAAGCCTGGATTAGGGACAATTTATCCACAGGCAGAGAAGGAGAATTCCAACCTGCCAGAGCCTCCCTCCTCTCAGCTGCCCCCGGCCCTGTGGTTGGGTGGGCACAGAAATGCAGCCCAGCAGCCCCCAAGTTCAGGGAGCCCCCACCTTTTCAGCTTCCCAGAGGCCCAGGAGGGTGGAAAAGATGGAAATTTGGGTGGCTCTAGAGCCCTTTTTTTTGGGGGGGTGGACTGGCTGCCCCCATCCAGGCCTCCATGGCTCAGCCCCTCTTGGCCTTGTTCTCCTACATATAGCAGGGGGGGGGGGGGGAATCTGCTTGGGGTCCACTGACCCAGAGGATGAGGGAGCAGCTGCCCCAGCCCCTCCATAGCCCGATGGTCCCCAACTGATAAATGTCAGCCCCCTTCCATGTAAATGGCTAAGGAACTTGCCCACTCAAGCTGGGGAGGCGGAGGGGGAGGGGGAGGGGGAGGAGAATGCGGCAAGGGGGAGCTGGGCTGGGACTAAGGCTCCCTTCACGGTGCTCCAGGCGCAAGGCAGAATCACATGTTTCCCATTAGCTGCTCTGGCCTCCTTGTTCAGGGGGTGTTGGCTGGGGGAGATTTGTTCTGGTTGCAGACACCAGCCGAGACCACACAAGAGAGAGAGAGAGAGAGAGAGAGAGAGAGAGAGAGAGTCACAGACAGGCAACCAGAGATACACAGAGAGACAGAGACATGAGAGACAGACTGTGAGAGGCAGGCACACACAAATGAAAAACCAGAGACAGTGAGTGGCGGTGAAAGGCAGAACAGAGACAGTGGGGGATCTAGGCAGACAAGGACAGGAAGGTGGGGGGGGGCAGGCTGAGACCCATCGGTCAGAGAGGCTGAGAGGCAGGTGTGGGTCTGGCAGAGCGTGAGTGCAGGCCACAAAGGACTAAGAGGGAGAAAGACAGCGAGGAGAGGGGCCTGGGGGAAGAGGGCCCAACAGAGATGGCAGTGGGGAGGGGCAAGCGGGGATCAGGCAACAGTTGAGGTAGACAGGGTGGGCCAGGCTGCGCGGGCAGGGGTGTGGATGCCCGGGGCGGGCGGGGGCGGCAGCGCCTGGGCCTCCCGCCTGCTGACCCTCGAGCCTGGGAGATAACAGGCCCGAATAGTGCTGACTTGCGGTTCAGAAATCCAATATCCTCCGAGGCGCACTAATCGACTACCTGAGCTCCGGGCCTGCGCCGCGCTGCCCCGATTAATCCTGCGGCTCCACAGCCTTAATTAGTTTAACAGTTTCGGGGGCAGAAGAGGTAGGGAACAGGGTCCCCAGCCTGTGGGGACCACGCCTCCCAGGCAAACCTTTGCCTGGGCCCTTGCCTGGGCCCAAAGGCCCCTTCCCACGCAACCTGAAAAACGCCCACTTTCCTTCCTCCTAGGGCGCAGTCCCTAGGGCCTGGTCAGAAGGTAGGTAGGTCGGTCATGTGGCCCTGTGACACCCCCCCACATTGTCCTGTGCTCAGGGCAGAAGTGTTTCCTCTAGCCGGCCCTTTGGGGCCCTGTGGTCTGCATGGGGAAGACCCCGCCAACTGCCAGCCCACACCATGGGACACGTCTCTGGGTGAGACATGAGCTCGAGTTACTGACAACTTCCTAGCAACAAGAGACAATCACACAGGTCACTCCACACAACAAGCAGACAGGCTGAGACAACCCTTGTGACAGGAGGAGCCACGGCGAGTGAGAGATGGTCCCATGTGACACCCTTTGACAGCATGAGACAGGTCTCCAGTTGTCAGCCCTCACGACACTGTAACTACCTAAGCAGGCACCCCAACACCCACTGACAGGATGTGGGATGCGCAGAATCTGTCACACACAGCCACTCCCCGCGGGACAAACCTCTTCCCAGCCCTCCAGAGCCGCGGCGTGCGGCAGGCTCACGACCTCACCCCTTCTCTGAGTCCCTCCCTGCTTTAGACAGGTGGCAGTCCACCCATGTCCCTTCCCTGTCACTGTCACCAGCCTGGGTGACAGTGCTGTCCTCTGCCTGCCGAGGTGTCACAGCTCACAGGGCATGAATGCCACCACTGCCAGAGCCGGGCGAAGCTACACGTTGCCCCAGTGACAAACACCTCTGGCCCCAGGAGGAGGTGGAGGCACACGGGGCTCTGGGTGTGCCCTTGCTCCCTGGACACGGGGGGAGGGGAGGTGCTGTGGCCTTCTGCCGGGGTAACCAAGCCCCAAGCCGCCAGGCCTGGTGCCTGAGAGAGGAGCACTGGGGAGGAAGCTGCCTGGGCACACGGACAACCTGGAAATGCCACCTCTCCAAGCCCTGACCCCGCCCCATGTCTAGTTTGGTGTCACACATGGTGTGGCTGTCTTTCTAGGGAGGGGGCAGAATGCGCCTTGGAGAAAGGACTGTGGCTAAGGTCAGCGGTTGCTGGCGCCACGCACTCCTGAAGGAGGGAGGAGGGGCAATGGCTTGAGACCCTCCGTACCATCAACGGTGGCCCTCTTCCTTCCAAAGGACCCCTCTCTAAACTTCAGGCCACAGGACTGGGGACAAGAAGGACAAAGTCCAGGGGTATGACTCACCCAGGGAACAGGCCTGGCCTGCTGGCCAGAATGGTAAGGGAGGCCAGGAGCCAAGAGGCCCGGGTTCAAGTCTGAGCTCCTCCCAGGTCAGGCTGGGTGACCTTGGAGCAGCCACTCAGCCTCTTTGGCTTCAGAGAGAAGGAAGGGGAGGCCAAGGAAGTGGCAGGGGCAGAAAAAAGCTGAGGGTGGGGGAAGGGGAGGCCAGTGAGCCGGCTCCCTGCTCTGGCTCCCTGCTCTGCTGCTTTCTCACAAGGAGCCTGGTCTTCCGGCATCTCGGGCTCCACACCTGTGAAGTAGCCCCAGGAGAACAAGAGGCAGCAGTGGTGTGGGAGGCTGCTTTATTGGAAAGAGGAAGGAATGGACGAAGAGTGGCCAGGGGACTTGCCCGAGCTGCAGAGCAGACTGGTGTTGGCTCTACTGTCTGGCTTCCCACCTGGACTTTGTTTAAGATTACGTGGAGGAGCTGGATGCCGGTGGCTCACGCCTGTAATCCTAGCCACTCAGGAGGCTGAGATCTGAGGATCATGGTTCAAAACTAGCCTGGACAGGAAAGTCCATGAGACTCTTATCTCCAATAAAACCACCAGAAAACTGGAAGTGGCGCTGTGGCTCAAGCGGTAGAGCGCTAGCCTTGAGCTGAAGAGCTGAGGGACAGCGCCCAGGCCCAGAGTTCAAGCCCCATGACCGGCCAAAAAAAAAGATTAGTTGGAGGTGAAGAGTGGGACTGAGGTGGGAGGTGTTGGTGGGTTTGAGCAGCATTCCCTAAGGTCAAGGAATCAAGACAGGAGTCTTGTCTTCCCCCTCACTTTTCCCCTAAGCCTCACTTGGCCTACCTTCCAAACCCTTGCACTGGAGTAGTAAGTAGCTCACAAAAGGGGAAGTGAGGGAGTTGCCCATACCCCTGCCCCCATGACCCACAGCACACCTGCTGCTTGGAAGGACTAGGGAATCTAGTGTTCAGAGTCTCCCTGTTGTAAGGAGCCCAGAGAGGGACAGGCATAGCCTGAGGTCACACAGCAGGATAGCAGCAGAGCCCAGAGCTCAGGTCAGGACAGCCTCTGAGCAGAGTCCTTCTAGCCCTAGCCCCTGGGGGTGGCTGGAGCCAGAAGGGCCCCAGGGACTTAGCAAAACGTGGCGACAGATGGCCTGCCGAGGCAGCGGCGATCTGGGCGGCTGGCAGGCATGCTCGCTCCCGCGCAGGGAAGCAGCTAATTTTAGCTGAGGCCTCGATGCCAGCTTTGTTCCCCCCACCCACCCGCCGAGGGGGCCCAGCATGCCTTGCGTGCAACCCGCCTCCCCCAGGCACCCCTACTCCCCCGCCTTGGTAAGTAGTGCCCGGACCCCAGGGTCCTAGAACGGTCTGTTTGACCAGGCTGCACCACACCCACAAGCAAGGGCTAGGCCCTAGAGGCCTGGCTCCCCAACCCTGGGCCTATGTGCCCAGGACTCCAAGCTCACTCCTTGAGGAAGATGTCAGGAGGAAGGCTAGAGGCCACTGCCCAGGCTGGAAGGGCTGCACAGCAGGAGCTGCCAGTCTCGAGGGAAGTGAGCGCTGCCTTCCACCTACCACTTAAGGAGACAGGACCAATACTACTTCTGGGCTAGAATCATCTGGGTGGGGGTGGGGAGAGAGTTACTCAAGCCTTTCCTTGTTTCTGGTAACTCTGACTTTGCTCCAGGACCCCAAAGTTCCTTAAAGAAGTTAGTGCTAGAGCAAGGTTAGTACCCTTGTGCCACTGGGGGAAACTGAGGCCTCATCTGACACAGCCATCATTGTAATGGGGAAGATGAATCCAAGGAATCAGTGAGACCTAGACATGCTTATCGCTAAGGGTCTTCTGGGTTGGTTTAGCTGCTGGGACTACACTCTAACCCTATCTGGGCTGGCAGGAGGTAGACCAGGTGGATGAAGCCATCCCCTGCAAACCTCTAGAGGAGGCCTAGCACCCTTGCTTCCTTCCTGGTACTCCAGCTTCTTTAGACTCTTTTAACTTTAGATTTTCCTCATTTCAGGTTCAATTACACATGCCCGATGGGGCTTTCGGGATTTAAAGCTCCTACTAGAAAGGGGCTCCTTTGGGGTGACTCTGGAAGGCTTCCTTAGCTCCCCAACTAGATGCTATGAGTGAAATGTATGAAAGAGACCTGGAGAACTCTATGAATTTAGAAGGAGGGGAAAAAAACACTAAGGCAGAGAATCAAGAGAGAAAGCAGAACATCATGGGGAGGGGGGCAAGAAAAAGCAGGCTTAGGAAGAGGTGATGGGAGAGAGAGGGGAGATGGAGCTGGGGAGCATGACAGGAAGGAAGACAAGAAAGAGATTCAGGAAGAAAGAGAAGAAAAAAACAAAGAGAAAGAGAGAGAGGCAGGATGATGCAGAGACAAAGACACACACAGGGAAGGAGGAAGGGAGAGACAGACACACACAGGGAAGGAGATGGAAAAGGAGTCTGCTCCAGACAGGCCCATGTACAGCAACCCAGGGAACTGGAGACAGACAGAAAGACTGACACACCCAGAGACCAACAGAGACAGAGGGAAGGGTGAGACACATTCACAGGATGGGGCGGGAACAAGGGGGAGACACTAAGTGATAGATAGAGTGTGGGGGGAACAGCAGGAGTAGGCAGAGGCGCCGAGGGAGGGGGCGTGAGGAGAAGGAGGAGGAGGGGAGATGTCGTCGCCAGAACTAGGGGGGACAGAGGACAGAAATGGAATGTGGGTCTGGGCATGAGGCTCACAGATGCATCGGCTCCGGTTTCAGCTGGGGCAGTTGGCTGCTAGGGTAGGGGGAGGAAGGAGCTGAGCTGGTAAGAGAGGGGCCTGTTGCCATGGCGGCGGGCACGGCAGGGGCACAGTCTGCTGGCACTTGGAGCTCTGGGAATGGTAGGGGGCTGACTGAGGGGGGGAGAGGAGGGGCATGAAGAAGCTTTGCCCCTGTCCTTAGGGCTCTATGGAGAAAAGAAAGTTTCCAGAGAGTAGCTGGAATGGAGCAGGGCTCTGGTCTCTGCCTGACTCCAGGGGGCACCCTTTCCAGGTCACCTGTGTCAGCCCATGTTCCCACCTGTGCCTCAGACTGGCCCGGGGGACCCTCCTCTGCCCCCTCCAGTCTAGCTGAAGATCCTGCATGCTGCTGCTGCTGCTGCTACTGCTGCAGCTTGCCAGCAAGCAGCAAGATTGTGAATTCAGGATCTGTAATCCTAACGCAGAGCCCAGGCCTACCGGGCTCCAGTTGCCAAGGCGACGGTGGGTCAGAGGGCAGCGCAGGGCGCCCGCTCCTCCAAGTCAGAATCCCAATTGTTAAAGCCCAAGAATAAACAGCTGAAACGGCTGTGGGGGGGCTTTTGGGGAGGGGGGGCTGAGGTCTGCATCGGCTCAGTGTGGTGTTGTCAAGCGAGATGTCACTAATTGTCTGAAGGAACGGGCTGAGGCAGCTCTTAACTGCTTCCGTGCCACCGGAGACACCTTGGCTGGCTGGCCTCATCCCTGGGGCCTCCCAGCATTCCACTGGGGCAGCCTGCTAGTGGAGGGAGTGCTGGCCCAGCACAATCCTTGCCTCCTTTGCACTGAACCCCCACATACTTTGGCTCCCAACACTCTTCTTCTTTGCTCAACTTGGAACCTCCTACTTGCAAGTTAAATCTTTATGTCCCCAGAACCAGTACCCACCCCAGTCACAGGGCTCACAAGAATCCATGTAGCCCAGAACTGTCCCCCCTCCCCTCACAGATGCCCTCTTAGCTCCCCCCCCCACCAACAGCTCCTCCCAGAACTCAGAGGTTCTGGTACAACGTGTGTACTATGTGTGTACTGCAAAGGATGACAGACCTAGGGTTCTTCTGAAGAGGAGGGGTCAGGCAGAGACCCTTCCATGTGGAAAGGCCTCTAGCAATTCTCTGTGCAACACCCAACTCTTAGTCACACACTACAGGCAAAAGCCTGAAGGGGGCCCGGAACTCCGGTTTCTGGTTGTGATTGTTTTACCTACTTGTTGTGTGACTTTGACATTACTGCTTTCCTCACGGTACTGTGGACGTAGGCCTATCTCCTCATTCATCCCTCCAACCTAAACATTTCAGTAGTGCCTATTCTGAGTCAGACCGTGTCTGTAATCCTGTCCAGGGAGCTGCCAATCCAACGGGTGAGAAGGTCTCAGGAACACAAGCCAGCAGCGAGGTTTCAGGTAAGACCTTCCATAAAAACCACGAGGCGCTGTCTGGTACACGGGCAAGAGGCAGCTGGTGTTAGTACTGTTACTAAGTAGTCAGGAATAAGAAGACTTGGGGGGACGAGGGGGATCAGACCAGGGGAGCCCTCCAGGACCGGGGTTTTACTTGGCTCGTCGGGGGCTGCGGAGCGCGTGCGGGCCCGCCCCTCGCCGGCCCCGCCTCGTCCAGCCCCTCCCACAGACTCCACCCACGGCGACTCCGGCACCCTGGGGAGCGGCGAGGGGGCGGGGCGACATCCAGCCGGGCTCCAGGGGATTGGTAACACCTGAACTGACGTCACGACGGGCGGGGCCGAGCCTCAGACACACCCTCCTCACAAGACCCACCCCCCTCCCCAGGCCCTCGGCACAGGTCTCCAGGAGGGGGTGCTCAGCCTGCCTGCGCCCCTCAGGTGGGGGCTGCTGGTAGGGTAGGCTGGGGCACTGTCAGTGGGCAGGCAGCCGGGCTCGGAAACAGGGGATCCCCCAGAGAGAGCCCAACCCAGCCGGGGGCTGGAAGCGTACAAAAGGCGACTTGTTCTTTCACAAGATGCCTGCGCCTTCTCAAACATACCTACAGCCACACTCTGGGGACAGCTACACCCACACAGCCACACAAAGCCCGCCAGGGTGGGCTGTAGGAACAACGCTGTCCTGAACCATCCCTTGCCATATACTCAACACCGTTCACCTCACCCCCATCCCATTCCAAGTCACTAGTAGATACCCCCAACAACAGCGTCAGTGCAGCCCTGGGACACTGACCCAACCCCATTCCCAAACCATCCTCTTCCTCCCACTGTCTCCCTCCTCCTCTGGAGTCCCTCTGCTAACTGCACTGCAGCCCCCCCACACCAGGACCTTAGCACCCCATCACGCTTATTACCATTTCTTGCTGTGTGTGTGTGTGCAAGCACACGCGCACTAATGCTGGGAGGCTTGAACTCAGGACCGGGGTGCTGTCCCTTAGGTTTTTTGGTCAAGGCTGGCATTCTACCACTTGAGCCACAGCTTCACTTCTGGCTTTGTGGTGGTTAACTGAAGGAAGGAATCTCATGGACTTTCCTGCTGGGGCTGGCTTTGAACCTCAATCCCAGGGGGACTCAACCTCCTGGCTTCTTTTGTGTGTGTGTGTGTGTGTGTTGAGAGATGGAACTTAAGAGCTCTGAGCATGCTAGGCATGTACCACTGAGCTACACCCCTAACCTGGCTACCATTACGTTTTATTGAGTACCTACCTATTCTGAGCAATCTTCATAATTATCTTACAGGATGGGCACTGTCTATCCTATTTGGGGTTGGGGGAAACTGATGCTTAGGTTAAAATTTGCCTGACAGAGGCAAGGATTTGGACATAGACCAAGCTTGATTTCAGAAACCAGGTTGTTGGGTTTTTTCCCCTCCATGTGCTGTCATCTCTGCTTCCCACCATACCATCTTACACCCTAGCACCCCACTACATACACAGCCAAATAGCAAAGCCATCTGAATGAAGGTCTAATTCTCCACTGTGAACACATCTCAGTGTCACAGTGTAGTATCAGGCCGGCCACTCTCACTAATCTGAAAGTATGTTTACTGGGGGGGGAATGTCTCTTACTTCTTCACTTCCTGCATCCCATGCTGGCCACAAGAGTCATTATAAATAGGGTACAGAGTCAGAGTGAAGCCAGAACAGGCTACCTCTAACCTTTCCAGTAAGATCACCTCTACCTCCACTAACCCCAGCATGACCAGGTCCTGCCATACTGACTGGGGTACCTAGTTTGCAACTCTCCCTGACCTCCTGTCTGGACTTTTCCCTAGCCCACGATCCCTGCTGAGAACAAGAAGAAATAAACTTCTTCCCGGGGATGTTAAAGCACCTTTCCTGGGGGAGGCGGTGCTGTGATCCCCAGAGTTGGGCTATGGAAAAGGATCTGGTTACTCTTTCCCCAGCTGTGTGCTGGACTCCTTGGTGCTGACCTTTCACCTCATCCAGGCCAAGACCCAAAGGAGGTGGGAGTCCAGCCCCCTCCTCCTGTTAACCCTCTGCATTCCTCATCTTTTTCATTCCCAGGCTCTTGCCAACCTTTCCCAGAGAGCTTTACAGAATGTTCCTTGCTGTCCCCCTGCCCAAGATGCCCTGCTGGGATCAGATACCTCCGCCCAAGCAGCTGAAAATGACCTGGGCTATTTTCGCTGCAGGATCGCATTGCAACTCCCCCTTGAGCTGGCAGCCTCCCACACCTCTCCAGACCATGGCCCCCCACCCCTCATCTCATACCCAGAGCCACTAACAGGACAGGAGGGCCTTAGAGACCATTGGCCTAAGCCCCTCAGATGAGAAGACTGAGGCCAGGAGGAGCCAGGCACAGGGCTGGGCAGAGAACCAGGCTCGCTGGGTCCCTGCCCAGGTCTGACTCTACTGTCTAGCACAGCCTGCTCTGTACCCTAGATCCCAGGGCCTCTGACCTAGCCAACCTTCCCTAAGCACCAGAAAGTCACACTAGAGGCTACCCACAAGTCCCTGGGCTGCCTTGCATGTCAGAAACTGCCCCTGCTACTCTGTTTTCTTTGTTTAGCACTGGTACCGGCTCTGTTCCTATGTCACAGACAAGGAGGACCCACCCAGGTGGGGGGGGGGGTGCAAATTGCAAAGAAAGACAGAGACTGAGGCCTAGAGAAATGAGAGGTGAACTGGGGCTTTATTCCGAGCAGCCCCTTGTCCCAGCTTCTTGGTCATGTCCACTCCCACTCCCACCCTGGGGTCTTCTATTCCTATCATCTTAGCCCCCTCTAGGCCTCTGCCCCTGCCCCTACCCCCTGCCTCAAGCCCCAGCCCTCCTGAGTAGGAATGTGACTGGTCAGGTCTGAGCTGACCACATGAGTGGCTATAAGGTGACAGACCCCCATCCCCCCATCTCCCCAGCCTGGGGGGAGCTCACATACCAAGTTGGGGGGGGCAGCAACTGCTTTAACCCTTTACAGCCTGGTTTTGGGGGGGGAGAAAAGGCCAATTTTTCAAGGGAGGGCTGCTGGGTGGGGAGAAGGCAGGCAAGGGGAGTGGCACAAGGGCACCTGCCTGGCGGATTCTCATTAAGAAATGATCCTGTGCCACCCTAAATGTTTAATCTCATCTCCCATGACACTGGAGAAACAGTCAGGGCAAAGAAAGAGGACAGGCATCACTGAACCCCAACCTCAGGAGCCCCTAGTCTGACGGGAGAAACAGAAGCCTGCCCTGGGGAGTCTGACAGGGGAGAGAGACCAGGCGCAGCAGAGAGCTGCGACAAAGAGCTGTGAGCAGAGAAGAGCACCGAGCTGCTGCACAAGTGGGAGGAAGCCAGGGCAGAACAAGCCAGGTGGGGTCAGGCTGGGCAGGCTTCCCAGAGGCCCCTCGGCCCACACCCCTCCCCCCAGGTCTGGAATCTGGGGGGTCAGGGCTGAGGGACAGCTCCACCCCCTGCTCCCCTCAGGCTCAGGAATTCCACCAGCAAGGGGGGGGGAGCTTCGGACTCAGTCCAAGTTGGCTCCCACTGGACCAGGAACCAAAGCTCCTCCTCACCCCCCACCCCCACCCAAGTCCCTGGGCTGGCCCTCAGCCCCCTTCCCTCCCCCTGCCTGGCTGGCACTGTGTGTGCCAGGCGCTGGCAGAAAACAAACCCGCCGGGGTGGGTTTGCAGGGAGCGGGGTAACCTTGACACAGTTGCGGCAGTCGCTAATGGCAGACACACACTCCGCCTGTTCTGGGGGGACTGTTGCCGTTGCTAGGAAACCAGCAGCCGCGTGAATGGAAATGGGTCAGTAAACCTGGGGAGAGATAGTGTGACACTCGAACCACTGCAGCTGCTCCAGCCCACACCGAAATCCCTCCTCTTCAATATTTATCACTCCCGCCTGGGCCCTCAGCTCCTGCCAGACCCCGCACCAGCTTGGCCCTCAGGCCCCCCCCCAAGGCCTGATTCAGGTGGAGGGAGAAAAGCATTGGAGGGAGTTGCTTATCCTTATCCACGGTTTGGGGGCCCCCAGGCGGGATGGAACTGGTTCTGGAGGAGATTGAACAGGAAACAGAGTCTAATCCCGTGGTGGGGAAGGGGTTAAAAGGTCAATTCACGCCTGTTCCTGACTTAGGCACCGTGGTAAAATTACTGTGAGTGAGCAGGCTTGCAGCTGCCTGCCTACCTGTGGAAGGACTGAGGAAGGCAGGAAGCCTCCCTCCTTCCATGGGTCCTGGGGCCTCTCCTCTGTGAAGGGGGTGGAGAGAAAGAAGCACCCCAAAACATAGCCAGGACACACTGGCAGCCTAAAAATACCTGTGAACTACTCCAGTACCATCTGATAGCACCTCAAATGGCTAGGGCCCACTACAACCATCCCTCCCAGGTAGTCACTGTTCAGTTAACTTTGACAACACCCCTACACAGATAGCCCCACAATAGAACTTGACAACTACCATTCAGTACAGTGTGGTTCAGTTAACTCCCAACTCCAGTCTCCAAGCTGACAATCCTAAGCACAGGCAAAACTTCCACCACTCCCCACCAAGTCTGGAGTCTGCCCAGCAGCCTGCCCTGACCCAAAGCCCAGTCCTCTGGCTCAGGTAGAGTTTTTCCTCCCTCCCACTGCCAGGTTCCTTGTCTTGCACACACCCTGATACACTGCCCTGTGATGGCCCTTCTGGACTCACCATCCCACAAGTTAGCTGCCTCGTGCCCAGCACCCCATCCCCGGAGGCTGATTGTTCCCTGACACATACATTCTCTTCCCTGGGAAGCATGCAATCTCACCACCTCGACTGACACAGCTCTGAATCCTGAGCACAAGCTTTCCTCCAGCCAACAGGGACCTTGGGAATAAGCCACTCACTAGGTGAAACATGCCCTTTACCCACTAGCCAGGGTGTGTCTCAGCAAGGGACACATTCTTGCCTTTTTTTTGGGCGGGGGGAACGTTGGGGGTAGAAGGAGGCGGGTTACCTTGACAGGGATCTCCCAGCTGACTTGGTTCTCCGTGTGCTCCTATCTCCTAGGATACATCAGTCAACACAGCCTGGGAGCCTGTCAGAGCTAGAAGGCGCCAGAGGGAGTCACTAATTCAACCTCCCCCACTAGGCAAGAGGAAACAGACCAGAGAAAGGAAGTAGCCTGCCCAAAGTAACACAGCCCAACTGCTGGGTCCAGCTTTTCTTTCACAGTCTCTTCACTGTGAACCCTCTATGGGTTAGAGAAACTGGACAGATACTGGCACACACTTTCCAATGGGACTTGCTCTACAATCCCAGGCAATTCCTCCCCATGCTGGGAATTGAACTCAGGGCAAGTTTGCTAGGCAAGGGTTCTATCACTTGAGTCCACACCTTCAGTCTAGCCCGTAACATTTTTTGGCTCAGCAAAACAGGCTGCTCCTGTGTGGTAGTTCAGAGTGGGCAGGACTTCTGGTCTACCTCATTCTAGCCATGGGGCAAGTTTCTAACTACTCTTCCTAGAGCCCTAGAGTACCGCCTCCCAGAACTGAAGGAAGGTTATTTTATTCCCAATCCTGGCCTTCAAAGCAAATTCCCTCTAGTTCCAGGGTATCCCTGTTATGCATTATTTAAATAGATCTCTGCCAAGATGCCTCTGGGATAATGAGTGAAGGGTTCTTCTAGGTAATTTTATTGTGTGTGTATGTGTGTGTGTGTGCGCGCGCGCGCGCATGTGTGTGTGTCTAGGTCTAGTGTTGCGGATGGAATCCAGGACCTTGTGCATGCTACATCTCCAGTCCTTCCTGTGTAGTGTTAGCTTGACTTCATATTCCAGAAAAGCTCAGAGATGGGGTAACTTGGTCAGGTTTAAACAGAAAACAAATAGAATCCTGAGCTCCTTCCAGTACACTAGTCTTTTCCAGTGGATAAGGAAGGCCAAACAAACTGGAACCAGGGAGAACTGCGGGAGGGTGGGAACAACACAGGCCTGGGCAGACCCCTGGAGCTGAGGTAGAGATTAGAAGCATCTGAATCTGAAGTTGGCTATCTGGCAGTAGTGGTGGAGTAGAAGGTCAGCAAGGACCATGGGGGTGGGGGTGGGGAGCCAGGCCAGCACACTTTGCCAGCCCCCACCCCAGTGTAACAATAGTGGAAGCAATGTGAGGGGACCTGTTCCTCCTTGAGCCTCCGTTTACCTTTAGAGCTAGCCTGGCAGGAAGGACTTCTAAGGGCCCTTCCAACTCTAATATACAGTGGGGAGCATGGTGGCTGAGGCAGGATGATGAATAGTTCAAGATCAGCCTGGACCACATAGAGACACCCTACTAAAAAAACAAACAACAAAAACTAGACAGGAGGCATGGCTCAAGTGTTAGAGCACCCTCTAGCAAGCACATGGCCCTGAGTTCAAATCTCAATACTACCCCAAATAAATACTTGGACTAGTCCCAGTTCTGGAATCTCAGCACAGCTTTAGCAGTCTCTCCCCACGTAGACAGCTAGCTGAGAGTAACAATGGAAAATATACGCATCCGAATACATGAGCACTCAGTGAAGCAGTGGACTCTCCAGCCTACCTAAGGTGTTCCGTTTACAGGAAAGACACATTTCCCAGGGCTGGTGGAGGGTAAGGAGTTACACAGGTGCCCTAACGGCAGGCAGGCACTATGCTAGTTACTTAAAATGTTCAAGGTAAGCCCCACACCAAGGCCACAGCTTGCCTTCTGCTGTCCTTTGCTTTCAGGACAGCAAAACTCCTAAGTGGAGAGACACAGCCAGTGGGTGTCAGAGAAGGCATTGGAACTGGACTGACTCCCACAGTTTGTGTTTAGAGGGGGGCGGGGGAGGCGACCTGGACGGGAGCTGGGGAGAAGCTTGCTGAGTAGCCAAACGGCTCATCGGTCTGCAGAGCACCAAATGGTGCTGCTGGAATTCAACAATGGGGTGGGAAAGCATCCCTTACCCTCCCCCACAAAGGGCAGGCGGGGCTTCCTTTCCTCCCGCACACCTCAGGGCCCAGAACGAGCCCGGAGAGGTCACTTACCGACTCCCCAGGAGCACGGGCTTCGGGAAAAGGAGGCCCCTCCCTCCCGGGGCCCTTTTCTGTACTCTAAAAAGGTGCAGAGTCGCCTCCAAAGAAAGTGGCCGCCGCCGTCGGGGAAATTACCCAGGACACTTCCAGCAGCCCGCCCCCTCTACCAGCTCCGGGGGCCGAGAGAGCCCGGCCTCGACGCCTGCAGGTCCCGCGGCTCCGAGGCCCCCCCTCCCCCGCTACCTGGCCCCGCAGCCCCGGCTCGCGGCCACCCCGCCCCTCCCGGAGGAGCCGAGAGGCTCTGACTCCGGAGAGGTGAGGCCGGGAGGGGAGGCGCGCGGCC
>NW_012267222.1:11125409-11151911 GCF_000151885.1 Dipodomys ordii | reverse complement strand
CGCCCTCCGCCGAGCGCGCCGCGGCCCGGGCACTCCCTCCCCGGCGGCGGACTCAGGCCTCACTGGATAGCGCCACCGTGCACCAGTGGCCAATCACCGGCCTCGATGTCCTTACCTGTAAGTTGGGGTGAGCTACCGGGCTTTATATGGTGGGTACCATACAAAGCCTCTGCTTGCTGTGTGCCTCTCCTTGAGCAACACGTTTTCACGTCTGGGGACCCTCTGTTGATCAGTTTATGGAAGGTCTCAGAAGGCCTTTTTCAGGGGGAAAGACCCTTCCATCTGAACCAAGAGTTTCCACTTACAACCCAAGTGAGCCTAACCTAACTCCTGGGTCTTTGAGCTACATTATCAGAACGCATGAGCTCACATGGTTATAAGGTATATATAAAGGTAATTCCCTTTTTGCTCACCTGGAAACTGAGGCTCAGGAAAGTTAATTGACCTGCCAAAGCCCACAGTAGCAGAGCCCAGAGTTAGACAAACTGGGTCCAGAGTCTGAGTAGACCCCTCGTGCAGTGACACCAACAGGGCGAGCACCAATGTGCCTCCCCGCCCCCCCCCCTTTTTTAAAGAGGAACAACTGAGTCTCCTAAGTGTGATTTGCCCAAAGTTGCTTTTGGACAGTTAGGGTAGAGATTGTATTTGTATACAAATCTGCCAACTCCCAGTCTAATGCCCCAGTCTAGACCTCTGGATCTGCTCAGCTCATCCTGGGACAAGCTAGAGTTGTTCCCAGATAGGTTCCTAGTACCAAGCTAGTACCTAGGGGCCTCAAGTGTCTCAGACTACTGGGTCCCTAGTATTTACTAATTCATCACACTCTAGACTTAGTTCAGTCTCAGGTCAGGGATGTGGGGGTAAATGACATATAAGGGGAGCAGCCTGGGAGAGGGCCTGGAGCTGCTGCCTGCTCCCCCACAACCCCAGCAAGGAGGCACAGAAGCTGGCAGGCCCCCCACTCCGCCCCGGAAACCTGGCAGTTTATTTCTGTCTCTGGGCCCCCTGTTTCCACAGAGTCAGTCCAGGAAGGCTGGCAGCAGCTGGCTCAGAGGGGTGGAGCTCCTGCTCCCTCACGGGTCCAGCTGCCACCGTGCCCTCCCCCACCTGCCAGGCCAGACCAGGCTTCAGTCAGAGGTGACATTGTGATGAAAGGGAGGAGCTGGGGCCAGTGCTGAGAGGTGATGCTGAACTCTAGAAGTCTAGGGCCCCAAAAGAGAATCCATCAGAATCCCAAGGGAAGTAACCCCAGCTCCTCAACCTGGAGCCCAGGTGCTCTCCTCAGCTGAGTTCAGTCAGCACCCAGCTCAGGTCTATTAAAGGTGTAAACTTCGGCCTGACCAGCCTTATTTATGCTAGATCATTTTTCCTGGGGACTGGACCCTGGTCCCAAAGAAGAACCTGCATCTAAACCTGCTGTCCATATGGCAGCCACTTTATGTGCAACTACCGAGCAATGAGACTGTGGGTAGTCCAAATCTAGATGTGCTGCGAGTATTCTGAAGGTTTATTGTTAATTTTTTTTTAAAAAGGTAAAATATTCCAATGATTCTTACAATACAATGATTATATGTTGAAATGATTATCTTTGATATTCTAGTTGGATAAGATGCACTATTAAACTTAATTTTACTTTGTTTAATGTGGGTATTAGAATTTTTTAAATTACCCATGTGGTTTCTATTGTCCTCCCTCCCTCCTTACCTCCCTCCCCTCCCTTCTTTCTTTCTCTTTCTCTCTCTCTTTCATGGCAGTATGGGGGGGTTAAACTCAGCCTTGGCCTTGTACTTGCTAGATTGGTGCTACACCACTTGAGTCACACCTCCAGCCCCTTCCATTGTATTTCTATTGGACAGAGCAATTCTAGATCATATGGTATTCTGGCCTAGAACCAAAGCTTTGCCTGCTCTAGATTGGTATCTGTGTGGCTTAGCGCACCTACTTCCCCATATCCAGACCACAGCCTTAGGTGTGGGTCTAAATCTTATTGCCCAACCCCACCTGACTCCAGCTTTCTGTGAATTCAGGCTCAGCCAAAGATTTTGACTAATGTCTGTTTTAAACCACTACTTAGTACATTGCTTATTCACCAATTCCTAGTAGTTTGCTTTCAGCAACAGGTCAACTTCCATGTTAACCTGACACAGATCAAGAACTTGGCCTGACATCTCAATGTGTCCAGTGAGGTTTAAAATCCATACACCCCTCAGGAGGAATGAGGTTCCCATCTGGATCTTTATAGAAAGTTCCTGTTCCTGATGACCAACAAGCCCAACCCCAGTGAATCTAGATTCCAGTCTGAGAACATGGTCCAGCCAAATGCAGATCATCTTCTGCTGTGCCTCTAGACAGTCCTGCCAACCGGGATCTAAACCAGAGCCCTACGTGGCTCCCACGCAGCCTGGGACTGCTGAGCTCAGCAGATGAGCTCTAGAGCTCCTCTCTGGAATGGAAAGAGTGTCTCTACTTCTGAACTCCTCTAGAGAGATCAAGGCCTGCTGGCCTTTCTCAGTGGCCTTGGGGTGGAGAGGGAGGCTAGATTCCAGAGACAGCACTGAAGGCTAAGTCAAAGGGTCAGGGATAATAAGCCTTCCCTGCCAAGGAGCTGAGCACAGTCCGGCTTCAAAGCTAGAGTAGCCCACACCCCTCTCTTCCCAGCAGACTCCCAAGCATGTTCCTTAGCTGAGGGACACGGGGCCGACACCAAGCCTTCTGGAAGTTAGGACGGGGGCTCGAGATGAAATATCAGCAGCCCTCATTGCGTGATGCCTTTGTTGTAACACAAGGCTGAGCTGGCACCACTGCCACCTTTCCCTTACCTCTAGCTCTTCCTTCTCCTGGGCTTTCTTGGAAAATTCTCCCCACAGGTGCCATTTCTCCCTCCTTCATTCTAGAATACCGGGCTAACCTTAATGGCTGTGCAGTTGACAAACCCAGCCTTAAATTCCTGCTGTGACTGAGCAAGCCACTTCACCTCTAGTGTTCCTCCTCTGTTTCCTCATCTATAAAACAGAATAAAAACAGCGCTACCTATTTCCTAAGGTTGTTGACCAGCTTTAGTAAGATCATGAGGTAGAGAGCAGTTCGCTCAGCACCTGGCCCCAAAAAAAGCATTTAGTGCTAGCTGTTGTTTTTAACACTGATCATCTAGCTTGGTCGTATGGATAGACTTTGACAGGTATGTAAACCTCACAAAATGTAAAGCTTGTAAAACCTTGTTTTTGTGTCTTTCTGGAGCGAAAGCTCTAGTAGTCTTTACCATACTTTCAAAATGACTGTAGCCCAAAAGAAAAGAAAAGAAAAAAAAAAAAAAGCCAGTGGCTCACATCTATAATCCTAGCTACTCAGGAAACTGAGATTTGAGGATCACAGTTCAAAGCTAGCCCAGTTAAGAAAGTCCTTAAGACTCTTATCTCCAGTTAAGCACCAAGAAAAAAACAAAAGTAAGCTGGGTGCTGGTGGCTCACGCCTGTAATCCTAGCTACTCAGGAGGCTGAGATCTGAGGATCACAGTTCAAAGCCAGCCCGGGCAGGAGAGACCGTGAGACTCCTATCTCCAGTAAACCACCAGAAAACCGGAAGTGGCGCTGTAGCTCAAGTGGTAGAGCGCTCGCCTTAAGCTGAAGAGCTGAGGGACAGCGCCCAGGCCCAGAGTTCGACCAAAAAAAAAGAAAAAAACAAAAGTAGAGCTATGGGTTCAAGGGGTAGAACATCTACCTTGAGCAAAAAAGCTCAGGAGCAGCACCCGTGCCTTGGGTTCAAGCAGAAGCTCAAAGGGAGGAGATAAGGACCAGCTGAATGTTCCTCAGAAAACCTAGGCAGACCAAAGGCCGGCGCCCAGGACTAACGTCCCAGACCTGACTCCTTCCACCAGTCCAAACTGTCTGTGGGGATGTGACCTCGTCATCTCTCACCTGCTCAGCTGTGCAGGCCTCCCAGTGGGATTCCCACCTCCAGTAGCTCCCATGGAATCTCCTCCACCCAGTGCCAGATACATGTTCCTCAAATCCCTTTCTTGTGACACCGGGTCTCTGCCTGGAAACCTTTAAGAGCTCCCCACTGCTGACGACAACACGAAGGCCAAGGTCTCAGGCCTGACACTCAAGGGCCTTCACAGCCAGGGCTGGCCCTGCTGACCTCTTCCATGGTCCCTCTCAACTGGTCAGGGCGCTGGCTTCTTCTCTGCTCTTTTCCCTCCTCTCAGTGGCCATGCCACCCACACACTCATGCAGTTCTGGACAGACTCTGCCCCTCGCTCAATCACACAGTGTCTCGGGCCTAGCCTGCTGCCCCCGGCTCTGCCCTCAGGGTTGCTTCCAGGCCCAGCCACTGTCTCCACTCACCCGGAGCTGACCTGGCCAAGGGAAGCTGACCCCAGCTCAGCTCTGTGCCTGGACACTGGCCTACCTTGGCATTGCCCGTCCTCTCCCATGGACTCTTCCTATGCCCTCACCACAGGGAGTCAGCTGGCAGAGTTCTGCCCTCAAAGGCATGACTTCTGTGTCAGTCTCCTGAGTCTCAGTGTCCTCCCTCACCTACAAGATGGAAACCGTAATATCTATACATCACCTGAGTCTCACAGTAATAGCCATACATCACCTGAGTCTCATGAAAGACAAATGACACAGAAACTGGAAGGTGGGTTTTGTTTGTTTGTTTGTTTTGGTGCTATCCTAGGACTTGAACTCAAGGTCTGGGCACTGTCCCTGAGCTTTAGTGTTCAAGGTTAGCACTATACCACTTGAGCCACTTCCGGCTGTTTGGTGATTATCTCATTGAGAGCTCATGGACTTTACTGCCCGGGTTGGTTTTGAACTGTGATCCTCGATTTCAGCCTTTTGAGTAGCTAGGATTACAGACAGGAGCCACCAGTTCCTGGTAGGAGTCTCACAGACCTTCCGGATCTGCTTGGCATAAAAACATGATCTTCAGATCTCAGCCTCCTGAGTAGCTAGGATTATAGTCATGAGCCACAGGTACCTAGCATTGGAAGGTGTTTTTTTCCCCCCCTAAAATCTGCAAACAATATAATAACCACCTCCATTTTTTAACTTAAATTAGAATTCCAGGTGGTAGAGCGCCAGGCTCAGTTGTGTGCAGGAGACCAAGATAGGGGAAGATATCACTTAGAACAACATAGAATCTATCTTAAAAATATAAATAAAGGGGCTGGGAAGGTGGCTTAGTGGTAGAATGCTTGCCTCACATATATGAGGCCCTGGGTTTGATTCCTCAATACCACATAAACAGAAAAAGCCGGAAGTGGTGCTGTGGCTCAAATTGGTAGAGCACTAAGCTTGAGCTGAAAAGCTGAAGGAGAGTGCCAGGCCCAGAGTTTAGGTCCCATAACTGACAAAAAGAAAAATTAAAAATTAAAAATAATTCTTCAACCTTGACACTCTAAGCTCCTGCCTGTTTTATTTTCCTCCTTGGCACTTACCACTATGTGTATGAATGTATTTTTAGTTAGTTAATTTAGATATAGGGTCTGGCCACATAGTCCAGGCTTACCTTGAGTTCACAATCTTCCTGACTCAGTCTCCTGAGCACTGAGGTTATAGGAGTACAATACCATGCCCGTCTAGCTAACTGGGCATGTGTGAACTGTCTGTTCACTCTCTCCGTGTAAGCTTGTTGAGGGCAGGGATGGTTTTTTCCCCCTTAAGAAGTTGTACAAAAGGGTTTTAATTCCATAAGTCAGACTATGAATACTTATTTATTTTTGTCAGTCATGGGGCTTGAATAGGCCTGGGTACTGTCCCTCAGCTCTTCAGCTCAAGGCTAGCCCTCTACCACTTGAGCCACAGTGCCACTTCTAGCCTTTTCTGCTTATGTGGTGTTGAGGAAGCAAACCCAGGGCCTCATGCATGCGAGTCAAGCACTCTACCACTGAGCCACCTTCCTAGCCCCTGAATTTGATTTTTAAAGTCAATTTTCTATTGTGTGTACTAGAAAAGTGCCTAATACCAATATGCACTTGAGTAAATTTATGAGCCGCATATTGGCTGTGTCAAGTCCTGGACTAAAGAGCCAGCGACTTCCATTACCCCTCATTTTCAAAATGGTAACTGTGATACAGCTTGGCTCTTGAGATTCCAGAGTCTGCCCTGTGGACCACCATGCTCTATTTCCTTTCCTGGTGACAAGCGTAAGCCTTTTGAATCTGTCAACCTCCCTATCGCCCTGGGGCCGTCTCCCCACCGTGGCTGCGAGGCCACTAGCTCTCTCAACTCACATGCACTGGGCTATTTCCACCCACTTCTCAGCCCTAAGCTAAGTTTCTTAGTCAACCTCAGGGCCTTTGCCTGTGCCCTACCTGGAATGCTATGCCCCCACCCCTAATTTCTTTCAACTTGCCCATTTCTCTGGCCTCACTAGTTCTGGGAAGCCTTCCAGCCAGCTTCATGTTCTTCCTGCCCTGAGCTCACTAACCCTCCTGGGCAGATTAGTGAACTGAATCAAAGCCCCACCCCCATTCCAGCTCCTAAACCAGTTTAAGAACACAAAGCAGCCAGGTTCCAGTGGCTCAGATGGGTTCCTCCTAGCCATTCAGGAGGCTGAGATCTGAGGATCCTGGTTTGAAGCCAGCCTGGGCAGAAAAGTGAGACTCTTAACTCCAATAAACTACTCAGAAAAAGCCAGAGGTGGCACTGTGGTTCACATAGTAGAGCTCTAGCTTTGAACACAAAGAAGTTTCAGGGACATTGCTCAGGCCCTGAGTTAAGCCCCAGGACCAACAAAAATAAAATAAAACAATAAATAAAAAATAAGGGGCTGGGAAGGTGGCTCAGTGGTAGAGCGCTTGCCTTGCATGCATGAGGCCCTGGGTTTGATTCCTCAGCACCTCATAAGCAAAAAGTAAAATGCCGGAAGTGGCGCTGTGGCTCAAGTGGTAGAGCGCTAGCCTTGAGCTGAAGAGCTGAGGGACAGCGCCCAGGCCCAGAGTTCAGGCCCCACAACCGGATCCTAAATAAATAGAACACAAAGCTTTCCACTCTCAAACTACAACTCTGCCCCTTCCAGCTGCGCTGCGGTGGGGATGTAGCTATCTCTCTCTGAGACTATCATCCTTTATGGGCAAAATGGGGAGCCAGGTCACTATTATCTTCATGACATTTTATTGTGCTGTTCCCTCTGCTCTAAAAGCCTGGCTACTTAATTCCTTTTTCCTTAATGGTCCTTCTTTGTCCAGATGACCACACTAGTAAGACTGCTAAAATATACTGGCCTCTTACTCTCTGTGCTGACTGGAAACAGGTCTGGCATTTAGCAAGTAGTGAGTAGTAGTTGATGAATAAAGTAATAAATGCCCACCACCTTAAGGAGAATTACTATCATACCATTTTATAGACAAGGAAATCAAGACTGGGAACGGTTGGAAAAGCTACTTCCCACAGACAGGATTCAGACACCAGAGGTCTGACTCCAAAGCCAGGCCCATCACTGCTCAGCCCCATTCCCAGTGGCTGGGCACTTTTTCTTTAGGTGTCGGATCTTAACATCCAGATGGATGTTCACTGAACATCAGGTGCAGGGTTCTAGCCTTTCATATTTTATCTCATTTGATCTCTCAAAACCCCACGGCAAGCTCAGGCACAGTGATTACACCTGTAATCACAGCTACTCAAGAGGGGGAGATTGGGACAATCATAGTTTCAGGTCAGCTGAGCAAAAAGTTACTGATAAATGATAAGAAACTGGGTGGGTGTGGTGACACATGCCTGTAATTCCAGCTATGTAGACGATGTAAGTAGAAGGATCTTGGTCCAGACTGGCACCAGCAAAAACATGAGATCCTATCTGAAAAATAAAGCAAAAAAGGAACTAGGGCCATGGTTCCAAGGGATTGGGTGCTAGCCTAGCAAGTTCAAACCCCAGTTAACACCAAAACCATATGGCAGCAGGGTGCCAGTGGCTCAAACCTATAATCGTAGCTACACAGGAGGCTGGGATCCCAAGATCACAATTTGAAGCCAGCCACAGCAGAAAAACCTGAGTCTAGCTAACTACCAAAAAGCTGGAAGTGAAGCTGTGGCTCAGTGGTAGAATGCCAGCTCTGAGTGAAAAACCTATGGGACAGTACTTAGGCCTTGAGTTAGACCCATTTCTGGCACCAAAACAAATTAAATAAATAAATACCTCATGGTAGTAGTGCACCATGATGATTTTACCTTGACGGCTGAGAAAAACAGTCTTAGAGAACAATCAATAACTAAAGACACATGGGTTCCAAAGCCAAACTCTTAGCTGCATTGTTTTTGGTTTTCCCCTTGGTCTTATCCATCCACCCTTGAACTATTCACACGCATGTACTATGTTTCTCCTGCCAGATGAGTTCTGAGGCCAAGCCTTCTACGTCCCCCAACCAGTGGCCAGCACTGCAGCAGCTGGGCCCCACAGGGCTCTCGGGCTACTGCTCTGCACGCCTGATGCTCTGTCAGTTTCCCCAGAACAGGTCTTGATGTGTAGGCCATGTCTATCCTTCCAAATACAGGACTAGTGAGGGCTGGACCAGGTTACCCCAGTTCAAAACAGACAAATGAAGCCGGGTGCCAGTGGCTCACGCCTGTAATCCTAGCTACTCAGGAGGCTGAGATCTGAGGATCTTGGTTCAAAGCCAGCCCAGGCAGGAAAGGCTGTGAGACTCTATTTTTTGGGGGGGGAGTGTCCGGTCGTGGGGCCTGAACTTTGGGCCTGGGCGCTGTCCCTCAGCTCTTCAGCTCAAGGCTAGCACTCTACCACTTGAGCCACAGTGCCACTTCCGGCTTTTTTTTTCTTTTTGCTTATGTGGTGCTGAGGAATCGAACCCAGGGCTTCATGCATGCAAAGCAAGTGCTCTACCACTGAGCCACCTTCCCCGCCCTTCTGTGAGACTCTTATTCCCAATTAACCACCAGAAAACTGGAAGTGGCGCTGTGGCTCAATGGCAGAGCACTAACCTTGAGCTGAAGAGTTGAGGGACAGTGCCCAGGCCCCGAGTTCAAGACCCACAACTGGCCAAAAACAAAACAAAACAAATCAGACAAATGAAAACATACCAGAGAGTAGAAAGAGGTGGCAGAGATCTTACCCCCTTAAGACACCCCTTGTGACAGGGACCCACTCTCCAGCCCAACATCCTCCAGAGCCAGAGGACCCCATTTCCTGACCTGATCAGTTCTCACCCAATCCTCTCCCCAAGCCACTACCCCCGCCCTCCCTCCAACTGTTAGCCCCTTCATACAGCTTGACAACTGGAGTCAAGACTCTGCTTCTCTTAGTTGCTCTATGACTTCCAGCCAGTCACGTGGCTTCCCTGAGTCTCCCTCTCCTCACCTTGGCAAGGGACTAATCCTGCTCCTCACTAGGTCTTGCCCTGGGGATTAATAACTGAAACCATGACCATAGATGTTTCCACAGGAGCTTGGGCATGCTGGTGTTCCACAGGCTGAGCAATGGGGTAGGGAGGGGGGCTGCCAATGAACACACATTCCACATTCACACACACACACACACAAAGATTCCCCAACAGCTCAGAGCACCACCCAACACGGGTGGCCTGTCATGACCATAGCTATGATGCAGAAATATTAGAATAAGCGCAAGCCTGATGTCAAACTTCCCAAGGCCACAGTTGCTACAGCTAAGGCCCTGAAGCAGATCTGGGAAAGGAAAAGGGGCGGGGGGCGCCAGCTGGGAAGTTGCCAGTGGGAAGACCCTACAATGGGAGAGGAGAGAGGGTATAGCTCTAAGACTCTCCCTCTGCCCCCCCCCACCTCCACTTCACCCAGTGTCATTTAGCCTGGGCCTTCCACCCCTCCAAAAAGGAAGAGGAGCCTGAGGCAGCAAGTTAAGTCAGAAGAGGCGATTACCTCTGTTAATTAATTAAAATAAACAGCAAATTAAATACAGCAAAATTAAAATAGCACCGGAAATTAGTTCTTCACCAGCCCCACCTCACAGGTGAGAGGCTTACAGGCCCCCTGCAGGCGGAACCTGGGCAGCACTAGCACCTGCCTGACACCCTGATTCCTGGCAACCAGAAGTGGCACTGTGGCTCAAGTGGTAGAGTGCTTGCCTTGAGCTGAAGAGCGCAGGGACAGCGCCCAAGCCTAGAGTTTAAGCCCTACAACGGACAAAAAAAGAAAAAAGGAAAGAAAGAAAGATCCCATCCCCACCTATCTTTTTTTTTTTTTTCTAGGTCTGAGCCTGGAACTTGAACTTAGTACCTGCTGCTTTTGCTCATTGGTTAGCACTCTACCAACTGAGCCACACCTTTAGCCCCAGAAAGACTCCATTCTCTGGGCTGTGCTCTCGCCCCGCTTCAGGGTGCCCCAAATCTGTGTCTGGAGACTCCTCACTTGGCAGTTTTCTTAGGATGTTCAGGAAGAAAGCACTGCAGAGGCCTAAAATCCCAAGCCAGAAGATGCCTGCCCTCATCGGTTAGAGCAGCTTACACTCTGCCTGAATTCCCCTTATACTGACAACTCATCACACAGATGGGGAAACTGAGGCAGGTGACCACATGCAGAGGCTGAAGCTAAGCCTCAGTGAGCACATTCCAAAACAGACTTCAAGAGCAGCTTGGTTCCATCATGATGTCCCCCGCCACCCCTCAGCCTGGCCCAAGGCCTTGCCAACACTAACCCCAACTCTCCCTCCCATGCCCTAGCCCAGAGGGATGGAGGCTTAGCCAACCTTTCAGTCCCTCCCATCAGGCTACTGTCCACAGACTGCAGTGAGCTGCACCTGAAGATCCTCCCCCAACCTCTGCACGTCTGGCAGCCCAAATTCTCCCACTGATCAGCTGCTCAACACTAGCTCCTTGTGAGCCCCAAAAGCAGGGCTGGGCTGCCTCACCCTCTTTAAACAAGCAGGGCGCCTCACCTCCACCCCTACCCAGGCCTCGCTGCTGGATACCTGGTTAACAGGTAGGCTGCTCAGCCTCAGCACCTGGCACAGTACTCTGCCCCTTACCCTGTCCAGCTGACAGCTGACCACAGACCAGCATCCACACTGCCCCCCGCTACCTGATGGGCTTTGCTCCTGGCAGTGTATGTTTCCCCTGTCACAGTGATGTGGTCTACATGAGTCTCCTCGGTCCTGCATGCCCATTCTAGGTTAGACCACCATGACTCCCATCTTGCCCCTGAGTTCTGGTCTGTCCTTATCCTAGTCCTGTCACTGCTGACTTCCTGTAACCTCTGAGCCTGGCATCCAACCCTCAACAGATCTGCTCTGGCATCCCATGTTCTCCCAGCACAGCATGCTCTGATTCACTGCCAGGCTTTGTATATACTGTTCCCTCTGCCTGCAACACCCTTCCCACACTTTTCCTGTTGTGAATTCCTACATATCCCTCAACAGCCAAATCAAGGGTCACCTTCCAACCTAGTTAGAAGAGAGAGGCAACAAACCACCAGGCTGCTGCCCCAACTGTGAGCTCTGGGAGGGAAGGGCCCAGCTCTGTCCTAGCCATCCCACACTCCCCAGAGACTAACCCCAAACAATGTTCAATCAATACTTGCTACATGAAGGAATGCTCCACATCACCTGTTGACTAAACAGAGAAGAGACAAAAGAATAGAAGGTCACAATCCACAGGGCCAGAGGTGGAGGAGAGACTATTGAGGCCAGGCTGGCCAAGAACAGGGAAGAGCAGTGAGGAATGCTAACGCAGCCAGGGGCTAATCTCTGCAGCAGAGCCACACTCTTGGCAGAGGGAGTGTTTGTGAGAGACAGAGGAAGGAAAGTGATGGGAGGCTCTGAACGTATGTGTGCTTGTGTGTGTGTTGCATTTGTCAATTAGCCCATGTGAGAAGGCAGGGATGTGTGAGGGAGTGGATGGGGGTCGGCACATGGAAGCCATGAAGGCTGTGGGCATGCATTAGCAAGCAAGGCTGTGTGTGCATGGGTGGATGTGCTCTGTGTGTGTGTGCGCGCGCGCGCGTGCGCACGCTGGAGGTTGTGTAAGTCTGCTGGGGGGAGGAAAGTGAATGAGAAATATGGGGGGGGGAGGCAGCGGGCTGGGGGAGTGTGTGAGACTTAGGTAGGGGGCTGTGGAAAGCATGCACAGGAAGATAGAGGGCCTGTGAGGGTGGCCAAGAAGGAAGAAGTGTCCCAGCTCTTCTGAGGGTGTGGCTGCTGTGGCCCTAGCCACAGGCTTGGGGCCAGAGGTGGGGGCTGGCCCTGGGTCTGGGGTGGGGAGCTATCACAGAGCACAAGATTCCTCAGAGCCTCTCTGGAGCCATAGGCGCCAGCTTACCATGTCCCCAGGCGGGAGGTTGAGAGAAGGCCCAGATGTGCGTGTGCCTCCACATCTGTCCACAGCAAAACCTCTGGGCATTTATTTGTCTTTGTCTGTGTCCGGGTGTGCACGTCTGTGCTTGTGTGAGCCCTGCTGGCTGTGTGTCTGTGCCTGTCTTTGTCTCTGTATGCATTTGGGCCTTTGTCTCAGAGTGTGACTGTTGGTCTATGCCGGTCTGCATGGCAGGGTCTGGTTTTGTGTGTGTCTGCGTGTGTCTGTGTCTATGGGATGTCATGTGTCCACTACTCTGCCTGTCTAAGTAGTGGGTGCATGCGACCCCTTGGGCTACCTGTTTGCACCCGTGGGGCTCCAGCCTCAGTGTGAAGGCACAGTGTGCTTTTGAAGCTGTGGCGGGTCTAGATCTTGGGATAGCTAAATGTGCATGTGTGTTAGCGTCTCTGTGGAAGCCCATGCCATGTTGTGGTATAGAAATGCTTATCTGTGTGATGTGTGTTTGTGCCTGTTTGTGTGTGTGTGTGTGTGTGTGTGTTGGGTGTGAGGGGTTTGTCACAGACTGGTGAGCAAGTTAATCTTAGACTCCGTGACACGTGGAATAAAATCACGCTCCCATAATGGGATCATTCGTCTTCCTGTCCAAGGAGAGAACCAACTCTTCACCCTCCACCCTGGGGGAGTCTGAGGGGCCAGGGCCAGGCACCAGCCCCCACCCAGGTCCCTTTTGAGCTTCAGTACTACACCCCCACTCTCCTCTGCTGCACTAGACTCATGCTGCCTCCAGAGTGCCCTGGTGCCCACTGTGGGCTGGGCAGGGCTCCAGAACATGTGACTGGGCCTTAGAGGCCTGTCCTGGGCCCCCAGCCCCACCCACTGCTGAGGAGGGCCCTGCCCCAGATGGGAGGGGGGGTGCAGGAAGGAATCTTTGGGCCCCTCCTCCTCCCAGAGGGGAGGGATGAGCTGCAGGCCCGGCCGGGATTTTCCATCTCTCAGCAACAAGATTCCTGGTGAGCAGGCTGCGGGGTTTGGCAGGGCGCCTGCTGGAGACCCGCCCTCACCCGCCAGGACTCCTGGGTCCCCAGGGCCAAGCAGCAACGGGTTCCCTGGGGAGCTGGGAGGGCCCCAGAACTACAGCTTACTGTTGCCTGGGCCTGTGGGAAAGCCAAACCCTTCTCGCCCTCTCCCCCGCTTCTAACCAAAGATGGCTTCCCAGCCCCCCAGGCCAACCACCACCCTTCCTCTGGCCTCCCCCAAGCCTTGGCCTTGGCTTGAGAAAGCCTTCCCAGGCCAGCCACCCAGCTCCACCCCGCCTGACCTCAGCACACACCCAGCTGGAGTTCTAGACTTCACCTCAGTCCACAGGCTCAACAAGGCAGGGCTGTGCCTTCACCTCTCGGACTGGTGGGGGTGCTGAGGGCAAAGCTGTGTCCTGCATCTGTTAAACCCTCTTGGTATCCGGAAGCTGTCCTCCCAGACTGATCAGGAAAGAATGTCAAACCCAAAACTGGGAAGACAGGCAGTGAAGCCCTCTGCCCTACCTACCACAGTGAAGCAAGAGGCAGATCCAGTAGTCTGAACACTCTTAGACCGGCTCCAGGACTGTGGCTACACTTTTCTCTTTCCCATGGGTGCAATTTCAAAGGGTGGATCTCAGTAGGAAGGAGAAAAGAATGGGCAGGTGGGCTGCTTCAGCCCCCAGAGCCTTGGATGAGCTGCTGGAGAGCAGGTTTGGTAAGAGATTAAATTTGAGGAGAAAGGAGCCGCTCCAAGATTTATGAGCCTCATTCTTCTCCCTTAAATTCCCCTCTAAGCCCCTCAGCCCCCAGCCTGGTCCCTCCAGGGCTATGCTGTGGCCCCAGGCCAATGTCAAGGCCCTAACCCATCCATCAGCTATTGCCAGGGAGTTTCCACCCCAGCAGGTTCCAAAGGGAGGTGCCCCACTGACACCAGAGCCCAGATAGATGGGAGGGGGCATGGCCTTAACGAGTCAGCCAACAACCCTATCCCCTTCCTAGGAGCTGGGGGGCTAGCAGCTCCAGGGAAGAAAGTAGGCTGATGGGTGGGGCCTGGGGGAGGTGGCCTCCCTGCTCAGGCACCACACCCAGCCCAGTCCTTTCAACAGGCCAGGAGACCTGGGATCCCAGGAAGCCTGACAGCTCACTGGGTGTGTGACCTTGGGTGGCTGCTTCTCCTCTCTACCGCATACAGCAGGAAGTGGCTCAGATAAGCCAGGGTGGCCCTCATTCAGCTCAACCCCCTCAGTGCAAAGCCTTGCCCTCTCTTCAGTGCAGGGTGTCATCAGAATCTGAGCCAGATAGGGTGAGGCTGTAGCAGCTAGCTGGAAGAGTCCCTGAAGTCACCTAAGTCACAACTGAAAACACAGGGTGATCAGCACCCCCCACCCTCACCCCCTTCCCATCCATTTTCCTGAAGAGGGAAACTGAAGCCCTGAGAGAGGCTAAGTCCTCTTGGGAACTTTATCTTCCTGGTGGAGTGATGAAGAGAACAAGCTCTGGGGATGGAGGAACCTGAACTGAAATCCCACCTACACCAATAATTTGCTACATGAAGGGCCTTGTTTCCTGTAGGCCTCAATTCCTCATCTGTATAATGGGGTGATTCAAGTGCCTTCCTCCTAGGCCTGCTGAACTGAGCTGAGAAAATGCGTGTAAAGGGCTTGGCAGGTCCTGACACACCGAGCACTTGCACAGTGGCTGCTATCATGGCTGTGGTTAGCACTTCATTAACATAAACCCCAGTGGACAGAAGCCAGGGTAAGACCTGGCTGGAGGATGAGACCATCTTATCCTAGAGTCAGGTTGGGACCCCCAGGGTCTCAGTCCGGGAGGGCCATCCCAATTCCTAGAAGCCCCCTAGCTGTCTCCCCTATTCGTTAAAGGCCTCTCATTAGTGAGCCTGGGCACCTGCCCCTCCATGCGTAATAAGCCTCATTAGTATCTTAGCCCCAAGCTCTGAGCCCAGAGTCTATGTGTGTGCACACACATGAGGGTAGGGGGGCTGCAACAGGCCACCAGCCAGGAGACAGCATCCTCGCCAACCATACCCCTTGCCTGTCATCCACAGAGCCCGTCACCACCCAACTTGTCACCTGCCTGCCTCATACCCGCACCACCTGTCACCCACCCAGGCTCGTCACCCACCCAGCCCATCACCTGCTCCACCTGTCACCCACCCAGCCTGTCACGGGAGCTGCCTGACAGGCATCTGGGTGGGGGACAGAAGATGGGGAGAGGAGGAGACCACAGGGGTGTGGAGCTGGGGGCCCCAGAGACCCTGTGGGACCCCCACTTCAGCTCCGCATCCTGCAGTATCGCCATGGCAACCTCTCAGCCGCAACCACTTTCCCAAACATCTCCCGCCCCGCCCCCCCGCCCCCCCCCAGGCCCTGCTCTTAGCTGAGCTGAGACTAAGAAGAGGCTGAGTGACAGCAGAATGGGGCAGGAAGGAGGGGGCTCATCAGCTGGCTGGCCTTGACCATCCTTCTTCTACCCTTGGACTCGGTTACTCCATCTGCAAAATGGAGGGACCAAAATGGATGAGGCTTTTATAGAACAGTCCATTCATTTCTAGCCTGGATTGGTTGAACTGACTGCTGGTTACCTGGGAGGGCGGGACTAAAGGAAAGGACTTTCTGGGCTCTTCCATGCTCCTTTGCTCTAGGCCTCGCCCAGAGATACTGGGCCTCTGACCCAAGCTCACACAGCAGGAGGAGTAGCTGGAAGAGAGAGGGGGCTCTGCCACAGGACTGCCAGCTGTAGGTGCCACGCTGGGTGATCCCAAGGCGACCAGGGGCTGGCTTGGTCCCTACCTCTGAGCCACATTATTTATAAAACCAGAGCGTGGTGCTGAGCAACAGCGGTGGCACTAGCACCCTAGGGGCACATGCCACCGCGGGACGGCAAAGACAAGGTGCCTCCTCAGAGGAGATCCCAGGCTCCCCCTAGAGCCACCCGGGTAGGGATTGAGATGGCTGAGGGGCAGCAGTATGTCCCCCCTCCCTTCTCTTCTCCAGGCAGGCCTCGATAGGATTACTTCTGCATGACTGCCCGCTCCATAGGGTTCCAGAGACCCTCCTGCCTGCAGCAATCTTTAAAATTCCTCCAGCCCAACCTCTTCCTTTCTCCCTGCAGTGAGTGCTCCAGAGTCTACTGCAATGTGCCCACTGCTGACGTGAGGACACCTGCACCACCACCAAACAGGCAGGGCCCAGGCCCCTAGTCCCATGGGCAAAGATGGGGCCATCCTCAGGGGGCAGCCCTGAATCCCTCAGCCCTCTTGCACTAGGTGCTGGCCAGTGCCACAGACCACAAGTTCCAACTGGGGTCACGTGCCAGCTGTGACAGGCCAGGTGGGCACTATGTGCAAACACAACTGGTGGTGCCTGGCAGACCTGCCCATGTCCCCTGCTGCCAGAATTTGGCTGCTTCACCCCTGCTCTGACCCCCTCCCTCTCTCACCAATCCCTACTGCCCCCCCAGGGTGGGCAGACAGCGGGCCAAGCCAGTGCCTGTGACTCCCCAGGGCACTACAGGCAAGAGATCGATCCACTGAATTTTTTAAGGCCCTAATGGAGCCTGCATCCCAGGACTTGATGGCCGGGGACACAAACGATGTCGTGGAGACCCCTCCCACAGCATTGCGGTTGCTCCTCTTTGGGGTCTGAGGAACCAGGGCAACCCTTCTATAAGCTTTCCCTATCAGGAAAAGAGGCATCAGGGACCCCCAGGAAAGCGATGGGACAGGGTCTGTCTGTGAGTAACACCAACCCCCCCCATCTCCCCAGCCCTAATGCAGGCAGAAGCAGCTCAGCCTCTAAATCACTCCCCTCACGCTGCCCTCTGAGGCGGATTCTGTGCATGTGTAATTAGGGGGTGGAACAGATGGTGGAGATTCCGTTTAAAATCATGCATCTAGTAAAGTAACCTTCACTGTAGGAACTGACTCCCAGGGATACCAAAACCCACAGCCTGGGTCTGGGGAGGGGGGTCCTGCAAGCCAGCAACTCCCTACCCCCTCCCCTGAAGCCCCAGCCCGGGTCCCTCTCAGGTGAGCAAAGAGGAGGATCTGGCATGCACCTGAAGAGTGTCGGCTGGGGGTAACTTCCCCTGCCCCCACATACATGCACAACCCAGGCACGGCTGGGTACTCAGAGTTCTTGGCTGAGAGACCAGAGTGACCAGGTGCCAAGGGACTCTGCCCACCCCCAAAGGGGCCGCAAGCCCCCAAGTCCAGGCCAGAGTGTTCACAGCCCAGGGTCGGGGAGCGGGGGGGGGGGGAAGCTTTGAACCAGATGTCCAGTCTCTCTCTCTGTCCAAGAGAAAGGCCTGGGGCAGCGAGGAGGTGGAGGTGGCTCCCTGGGCAAAGGAGGCTTTGGGAAGTGGAGGCGTCTGGGGCAGCAGAACGAAAGGGAGAAAGGAGGGAGGGAGGGTGGGGGAGAGGGGGAGAGAGGAAGAAGGGGGGAGAGAGAGAGAGAGAGAGAGAGAGAGAGAGAGGCATGTGAAAGGCTAGGCTGTCTAGGCGAGTGCGGGGTAGGGGGAGGGTGTGCTGGAATGTGTGGCTGGTAGGAAGGAGCAGGGTAGCAGAAGACTTGAGGCGGGGTATGTGACAAGGTGTCAAGGGGTGCAGGGGGAGCAGAAGAGCTGTTTGTGAGCTTGAAGGAGTGAGTGGGTCAGGGCTGTGACTAGCCAGGCTGGGTAGCTTGTAGATAAGCAGGGGTGTTTGGGGCAGTGTAGAGGAGCAGGCCCTGGCCCTTCAGGGCTGAGCAGTGGAATGGAGTGTAGAGCTGGGCTACATGCAGGGAGTCACTGGGACTCAGGCAGGGTGGCCTGTGGAGGCGTGGGGACCTGTGGGGGAGGACATATGAGAAAGCACACACAAACTGGGGAAGGTATTGGACGCTGAGGATGCTGTCTATTTGGAGATAGACTAGAACTAAACTAGGTTTGTTGAGTATAAGGTAAACGTTGTGGCTGGGGTGGGGTGGGGGGTATTCTTGTCTGGGTGTTGCTGTGTGTGTGTGTGTGTGTGTGATGCTTAGGGCTGTGCGCATGTGTTTGGGAAGGAGTGGCTGTTGAGGAAGGAGTTGGGGCAATGGCTCTAGAAAGGGTCCTAGGACTTTCACTAGGTACCTGGTAGACCCGGTGCCAGGGAGTATGGCAGAAGCAGCTATACCAGGGTGAGGCACAGGAGGTGGGGAGAGCCTCTGTAGAACCCTGTATTGGGGATGGTAAGAAGGGGGACCCCTCCCCAGAGATGGTAAAGTGTGCTATGTGTGTATATGAAGCAGTTGGATATCAAGAGGGTGTTCGTATGGAGTGGTTGTATGTGTAGAAGTGTTGGGGCTATGTATTTGGAGGTGTCAGTGCTGTGTGTATGTGGGGTGGCTGTGTATTTATGAGGTGCTGGGGGGGGGCTGCAGTTGGGTCCTGTGATCAGAGAGGTGAAGCCCTCACAGATATTTACAGAAAAGTCCCTGGCTTTTGCTCTTCCAGAAGCCCAACGGGGGGCTACCCCCTAGAGCCCCTCTGCTGGTTCGGGACCGCCGAGACAGGAGGTCCATCTGTCTCTGCCTATGCCCAGGCCCCAGGAACAAGGCTGCCTCCTCACTCCCTGGGGGGTGGCAACGGCTCCCAGCCCACCCATCTGCCTTCAGATGGTCCAGGCAGGAGCCTCCACAAAGCTGCCTGGAGGGCGTCACTATGTTTGAAAAGGCCTGGGCTGGGGGTGGGGGGGAACTACACAGTCTTCATGGAGGCTCCTTTGAAAACCACTGACGCCAGGCAAGAGGAGGCAGGAGGACAGGGGCGGGCATGTCTGTCCTTGGGCGTCTGTGGGTCAGTGCCCAGCTGTGCGCCCCACAGCCCCTTCCCGTGTGCTTGTGCTGACGGTCCCTTTTGAGGTAGCACCTGGGACCTTGCAAAACACCCCTGCAGACCAGGCAACAGGCTCCCAGCTTCACACCTGCAGCTCTGCCATCCCACAGGCACACTCCCTACACCCGTACATAAACACACACACACACACACACACACACACACACGTAAGCTGCCTACCTCTGCACCCTCACACACAGCTCACCGCTGTATCTTCAGACACAGGCACACCTCATCACAGCAACCCCATTCTGTAAAACTTCACATCTCATCATCTTACCCCCCACCCCGCCACCCCTGCACATGAACAGGCACCAGCATCCACACCCAAAGCCCATCTCACACATGCTTGCTCAGACCATGACAGACATGTACACACATACCCTCAGCTCTTTCCCACTACCGAACCCACCAAGCCAGCTCCATGACCAGGCCACTCTGTACCATCCTAGAAAGTACACTGATTGATGGGGACCCCCTGCCTCCCCCCGACTCTGCCAGCAGGGTCAGAGAGGGTTGGTGGGGGGCTATCTACTCTATTCCAGGTGTTGCCCTGTAATACGTCCTGAAACCTCATGGCAGGACCTGGGTGTTACCGCCTGGGTACATGTTCCCCAGTTGTACTGTGAGAGGCAAGAGGAGTGTAGGTGTGGACACCTACAATGTCACAAAATGTGTGTGCTGGCACAGGTGTGAATATAGAGGGTGCATTTCCAGACATGCCCCAGGCCAAGGGAGCCCTTCAGCACTACCCCCAACAGAGAAGCAGGGACGAGGGGGCTCAGCCAGGCTTTACTTTCTCTCTCTCTTCCTCTCTGACCTCTTTAGCAGCTGGAAACTGAGCTGGGGGTGGAAGGAATGGAGACTTGGCTGGCCTGGGGGTTTGGGAAGGGAAGAGGCAGAAAACACCTTCCAGATTCTCATCAAATCCCTGTTTGTGGTTTGTAGCCTCCTCTCTCTCTCCCTTTGCTCTCTCTCTCCTCCCAACCTTCCCCCCCCCAGGTTTTTCCTTTATCTCTTCCTGTCTCTCATTATTCCCTTCCCTACCTCTTTCTTATTCATCCCGTCTACTCTCTCTCCCTCTCCTTCCATTTTCTGACTCCTCTTACTGACAGCACCTCTGTCTGTCCGTCTCTCCCTGTCCCAGTCCATCTGTCCGTCTCTCTCAGTCTGTTTGTGTGTGGGTGTCAGTGTCCATCTGTTCTATCACCCATCTGTCTGGCTGTCTGTGTTAGTCCTTCTAAGGGTGCCCACTCGCTCCCCAAGGAGCCTTCCTTTAGGTCAGCAAAGGTCTTTCCTGGCCCAGGAGGTAAGGAAGGGGTGTAGCTTCTGGAAGCTTCAGTAGCAGCTGGACTGAACTGGGAGTTGGGGCCAGCCAGCTGCAGATGCAGCCCCTCCCCTGAGCTCCCAGGCCAAAGACCCCAAAGCAGAAGAGGAAAGTACTTTGGGCCTCATGCAGCTGAGTTTGTTCACAGGGGGTTCACTTCACCATTCTTCCCAAAAGCCAGGCCTTGGAAGAGAGGACTCTCCTCTGCCCACCTTCTTTATTCCCTAGCCAATGGGAGAGAAGCTGGGATCCAGGAGGGAGGAGGAGTAGTCCTTGGGGAAGGAGGGACTGGGAGCCAGGGCTTCCTGTCAGCTAGGCAGAATGGGGGTGGGGGGGGCGCTCCTTTTCTCCTCTCTTCCAGGCAGTCTCTGGGGATGTCTGCTGCTCTGGTCCCAGCTCTAGGCATGAGGGGCTGGATAACAGTTTCTGCCAGGTTCACCATAAGACTCTCTGCCCAGCTACCCACAGGGATATGATAGGAATCACATGATTGCTTCCTCAGCAACAGTGGTGGTTGGTTCTGGTCATGTACAGACTTTGGCCTAGTCGAGGCATTGGCCATTCTGAGATGTCTTGCAGCCCACTTAACCATTGCCAGGCCAGTCAGTCAGTCAGACAGATGGACGAACAGACCACACACACACACACACACACACACACACACACACACACACACACACACGAGTGCATACTGACTCCTCCCACTGCTTGCCCAACAGCCAGCCCCCACTATAATGATATGAATTCAAGAGTTTCCCCAAAAACCTGCCCTCTACCTTGCACTAAGGCAGGGCCCAACCATACCTTCAGCACACAGCCATCAGCTTGATACCACATCTCTTCCCCACTTCCCAAGCTCATTTGCTACCTGATTCCCTTGCCAGTAGCTTACAATCCAAACCCCACAGGGGATGGGGAAACTGAGGCCCCCCAAAAAACAGTATAGGAGGACACTGTCTTCTTTCTGAGGCCCTGACATTGAAGCACAGGGTCAGAAATGAGGAATGAGGAAAGAAGATTGTGCAGACCCAGAATCCAGAATCAGGTTCCTTCCTGACCCACCGCAGCTAAAGTCCATATTGGCTGCAACTCTGCTCCCTGGGCCAAGGCCAGGGGCTGGCTGCCTCCCCCAGCTCTCCTTGCCCCTGCCTTCCCTGCCTTCTCCCTCCCAGCTCTGGCTCTCTCATCCTTTAGCTCTTGGAAGCCTGACTCACTGTTTCCCCTCCTCTCTCCCCTCCCTCCCTTTCCCTCCCGGCAATGGCTCCTCCCCCTCCCCTGGGGAGGGGGGCTCTGGCCACAAGGGTGCCTGCCTGCTCCTCTCCCCAGGCTCCAGCTCCCCTCTGCACCCAGGAGGCCCCCTGCAGCTGTTCCAATTCTCTAACTACTGTGAGGTGAAGAGCAAGAGCCAGGGCCCCAGCCTGGCCTTGCACAGTATTTGTGACCTGACTCCTGGGATCCCTCTTGTCAAACTGTGGGGGAGGGTGTTCCAAAGGGATGACCGCCCCACCTGCTCCCCCCAAGGGGGGGGGCTAATGTCACCTTTTATAACATGGGCTCCTCCTGGTAGCAGGCACCTACCAACCTGTGGGGTGCTCTGCCTACCTCAGGCCCTGCCCCCAGGTCCTAAGAAGCACTTAGCTGTATTCCTAGACACTAGGGAAAGAAGAAAGAAATGCTACTCCTGACCTGGGACCATTAGTCAAGACCCCTTAAATCTCTATTCCTCCTCCTCTTCTCTCATCCTGTGGGATTCTCCTCTCCTCTGTCTCTCTCTCTCCACCTGTCCTCCTCCTCTTCCCAGGATATCTCCAGTAACAATCCCGACACACCAGCCTGGGTAAGAAGCCCTTAGTGCCTCTTGTTTGTGGCTTCAGTGTAAGACTGGCTGAGTCCCCTGGCCCGCTGACCAGGGCCTGTGATTCCCTACCTCTTGCCTGTTTCCTTTTTCCCTCTCATCAATGGCTTCAGTCTCCATCTTCCCCCACTCTGCACCAGCATGTGGCTGTCTGGGTCTCCCTCCCTCCATTCTCTCTCCCTGGGGGGCCCATCTGCTGACACTAGCAACAGTGTTACCCTTGCTCCCCCTTGCTCCTCCAGCTCCATCCCATCCTGGCTTTGCCCCTCCCCCTCCTCTGTCCCAGGAGACTCAGGGAACCCAGAGACAGAGCTTGGCACCATCCCATAATAGTGAGTCTGCCTGACCTCACCCAGCCAGACCAGAAGGGCCTGGGCATCTGCTACCAGGCATGGCATCCCTGGTCTGGTCTTGGGTAGCTGGCTGGCATGAGACACAGAGCTCTGTATCTCCTCTCTCTCTCTCTCTCTCACACACACACACACTCACTCACTCACTCACATGGTGACCTGGGGGTGGCACAGAGGGGGTAGAAAGGGAAGTGTAGGAGGAGCTCATCAGCTTTGCCTCCAGGAAAGCCTTGCCCGATGGGGAACACAGGCAGGAGGGAGTGGTTCAAAGCCAGTGCCTCAGGGCTGATTCAAGAATAAGCCATGTCCCTTTGGGGGCACTACCAGAATAACGCCCCCCCCAAAAAAAACATCTTTTGCTAGGGACAATCAGTCCCCCAAACCTCCAGCACAACCACAACAACTGGGTGGAGACCCCCATCCCTTAGTCACCTTTGAAACTCCAGCCAACCTCTCCACAGCACAGCCCAGTTAACATAGCAGGGGGTTCCAGGAGTCTCCCTGCCAAGATCTAAGCATGGGGGGGGGGAGCAAAGCTCCCCAGTTCCCAAGCCCCTCCACCAACGACTCCATCAAAGGCTAGGGAGCAATGCAAATTAATCCTGGAACCTTCATACACTAAAACTGAGAAGACAAGTGATGCTTCCATAGCACTTGGGGGCGTTGGGGGCTCTCTGCCCCCACGACCTTGTTCCAGACCCCCCAGCCCAGAAACCGCAATAAACAGCAAGCTCTTTTTCTTTATGACACCAAATTTCTCCAAGCCCAACAGCTCCTTCCATCACTACCTCAGCCATAGATCACATTAAAAACTCACAGAGGGCAACTTAAACACATCACATTTGTTTCTCTCTATATTATTTCAAAAGTAACGGCATTAAAAATGGATTTTACTACAGAAAATAAATATCAGCACGTGGGCCAGAGCCCAGGCGGGAGAGAAAGCCCACCAGGAGAATGTCCCTGAGGGCTTCGGCACAACTTAGGCACTGACCAGGAAAGGGGGCTGGATAGCCAAACTACGCTGTGGGGTAGGAGGGGGGATGCCCAGGGAGGGGGCAATTCCTGCTCACCTGGGCACTTGCCCCAATGCCAGGGCAGGAAGGGGACGTGTTGGTAGTTTGGGCTGGGGTCTGCTGCCCCCCCCACCCCCCCAAAAAACCCAACTCTTGCCCTCACTGGTCTTTGCGCTTTCTAAAGGGTAGGAGCTCTGGGGCCAGAAGTTCACCAGCCTCTGGGGGTTACTCCAAGTATTGACACAGCAGGGGAAAAAAATGAATTCAACTTACTATCCAGTTTGATTTTCCATTACTATAAAAATAAATATACATCTGCTCAAAGGAGGGAGATGGCAAGCAGCATGCATATGCCACCTGGGGGGTCCCTCAGCTCACCACTACAGCCCAGCCTGCCGGCCTGCTCTCCCCCCACTCCCCCCACCCCCAGTGGAGAGCAGACTGGTAACCTTTCACTTGCAACCCCAGCTCAGACAGCCACACACACTCGGCCACAAGGAACAGGAACAAGCCAACAATAGAAACACCCCAAATGCCCCTGGCAGGACTCTGCCCAGGCCTGGGCACATGCCCCTGCCCTGCCAGCGGCAACAGCAGCAATGGACAAAATGTGGCCACCCTGACCCGGAGGCAAAGCTTGTCCTCACACCCTGAGCTCAGCCCAGGGAGCTGGGGCCAAGTCCCGCCTGATACCAACTGGTCCAGCGGGAAACGCCTGCCCAGCCAGCCAGGCACAGGCCCCCCCAAGGGTCCCTCCTTGTGCTCAGGGACCAGGCTGGTGCAGCCCAGCCCTGCCTCCCAGGGTGACGCCTGGGCCCAAATTCAGCTGGCCCTGCCAGTCAGGCACTGGTGCAGAACTGAGGGCACCAGGCTCAGCCCCTCCCAGCCTAGCCCCAGGGCCCCCAAGCTTGGAGGGAGGGGAGACTCCCCACCCCTCCACATCTGGCCCTGGCCCCTAGGGTCTGCGGTAGAGAATTCCCGCCCCCGCTTCTCTCTCTCTCTCTCTCTCTCTCTCTCTCTCTCTCTCTCTCTCCCTCCTCCCGCCCTGTGCTCTGTGCCCGCTGCCTGCCTCAGGGACAGCCCCAGCTCCCGCCTCCGGCCAGCAAGGCCCACATCCTTCCTCTCTCGGCCTGGCTCCTTTGCCTGGCAGGAGGCTGGGGGGGGGTCAAGCTGCTGGGGGGCCCTCCCCACAGCTCCCACCGGTCTGCATCCCCAGCCCCCCAACTCTGGGTTGCTGTAGAACAGGAAACAAGGTTATTTCCTAGACTCCGAGCCAGCCCCCTGCCCCTCTGGCTCTGCCCGCGGACCCAGATCCAGCAGAAAGCAGAGATTCAGCAGTTTACCCCTAGCTCCCGACCGAGGGGTCTGACAGCTGTCACTCAGCACCCCACCCCCCCGGGGAAGAGGGGGCCGATTCAATCAAAGCCCTAGAGGAAACGCATTGATAGGCCGTTATTTATTTATTTATGCAAAAGTGAGCCGACTTTGTTCGCCAGGTAACCGGGCACGCGGCCCAACCCCTCCGGCCCGGGCCGCCCCCAAATCCCTCCTCCACCCCACACCCCCTCCGGGTCATTAGGTCTCCGCCCCTCAACTCCCGGGGCGCCAGCGGAACCTTGGGATTTGGGGGCTGGAGGGGAGGGGCTCTTCCCTCCGCAGTCTCCCCGTTTCCCAGCGCCGATCCTAAAATCCAGCCTTGTTCTCCGCTCCCACGGTCCCCCTTCATGCCCCCCCACCCCACATTCTCAGCAAGCTGGAGAGCAAATTGCAGTTTTAAATCCAAAGGCGGAGGGAGGGGGAAGGAGGAGGGGGTGCGCGGCAGCGCTGGGCGCGCACCTCGCCCCCGAGCCGGGGAGCCGCGGGGCGGCCAGGAAACCCGAGAACCCCCCCCTTCCAGCCCCCCCTCCCCGTCCACCTCCCCCTCCCCCTTCCCGGCGCTGCCTGCCAGGCTTCGAGCCGAGCCCAGCCGAGCCGCGGGCCCCGGTGGAAACAAAGACCGATCGCAGTGCTGGCACCGCAGCCACAGGGTCCGGCGGACCGGACCGGGGGGTGCGGGCCCCCCCCACCCCGTACGCTGCACAAAAGAGCCCGGACGGCCGGTCCCCAGCGGGGGTCTAGGGCCAGGGAGCAGGGCGCCACTCACCGGAGTGCTGGGCTGCCGGCTCCGTGGGTCCGAGCCAGGCGAGGGGCTTCGGGGGGCGTCTGTCTTCCGGCGGTGGCAGCGACGCGGGCGCCCGGCTGCTGGGGAGAGGAGTCGCGGAGGAGCCCTGAGCAGCCTGCCGTCGCTGACAGCATGGCTCGCGCCTCGGCTCACGTTCTCCGCCGCTAACTCCGCCGGACACGGCCCCCGGGTTCCCGCGGCGGCCCCCCACCCCGGCCGCCCCCCGCCGCGCACTCTCACAACCCCGGACACCCCCGCCCCCGGCCCTCCCCAATCGCAAACCTGGGAGGGAACGCGCCCCGCGCCGTCCTCCGGCTCCTCCTCCGCCGCCCCCTCCCGCCCGCTCCCCGCTCCGTCCGTCCGTCCGTCCGTCTGTCTGTCTGCCTGTCTGCAGGTCTCTAGCTCTCGCTCGCGCTGCCTTTCTCTGCTCTCCGGGCTGGGTGGGAAAAGGAAATGAGGACAGAAAGCAGACGCTGGCTCGGGGTGGTGGAAGCTGGATTCCCTCTCTCCCTCCGCCCTCCTCTCCGCCCTCCTCCTGCCTTCTGCTCTCCGCTGCGAGCGGGGCTGAGCGCAGCCTGGCGGGTGGCTCGCTCTGCCCGCTCGCTCCGCCCGCCCGCCCGCCCGCCTGTCTGTCTGTCTGGTCTGCCTCGCTCGCTCCC
>NW_012267222.1:11095642-11124753 GCF_000151885.1 Dipodomys ordii | reverse complement strand
GGGGGGGGGGGGGGGGGGGGAGGACCACGGGGCGCAGCACTTTCACCCGCGTCCTCCCCTCGGGTCACATCTGCTCCGCAGTCCCCGGCTCCCGACCCCCTGCCTGGCCCATCCACACATGGAAACGTGCGCGCTCCAGGAAGGTGGCTGGAAAGCTCTGGAAGGAAAGCCTGCCCTAGCGGCTGATTCCTGGGCACTGCAGGACCCTTGAACCCTGCCACAAATGCCAGAAAGTTGTGTTACTATTTCCATTTTAGATATGGGAGTAACTGAGGCCTGGGTCCCCCGATTGGGAAGTGGAGAAAAAAAAAAGTCTGATTTAAACCAGAGTCTTAATTCCAAAGCTCCGGTACTTAACCTCTGTACTGGGCTAGGGCAGGGAAAATTGTGATTTCCCCTCTTCCCGTCCCTGTCTGTGTGGCTGTCCTCTCCCCTGTGTCTGGTGTGTGCTTTCTGGCCTCTTCAGTTCCACAAATGGTAGCTGAGGTTTGCAGGGGACACGGAAGTGAAGAATGCATAGTCGCTGTCTCCTGTCCTCCATATCTACCAACACCAGCTCTGACTGGTCCTGGGCTGGTCTCCACTTCCCCAGTGTGTCTGACATTTCTTTGTCCCGTGCCTAAAGGGCCAGTCCACCATGCTTCATACCTCAAGTTCCTCCCACAATGCCTTTGTCCTTAGCCTGCTTGTTTCTAACTCTTCCTTTGACCCTGAAGGGTGATGGGCAGCATGTGTGAAAGGCAAGTGGTGAGTCTGCCAACTGCAGCTCCCTCTAGCAGACTTCTCTCCACTTCTGCCACACCCCAAACTTTCCTGCAGGGCAGTTGGACCCTCCCCTGCACCCCCCCCAAGACTGAACAGGGGCCCTGGGGTGGAGTGCAGCAGGAATAGGAGGGGTGAAGGGCTCTATTGATTTGGCATCATGACCCAATCAAGGCCTCCATCTGGGGACTGATAGGCCCTGGGTTCAAATCCTTATTCACTGAATGTGAAGTTTTCCATGAGGTCAGATATTAACAACAACAACAAAAATGTCACTGGAGGCCCTTTGTAGTGTCAAATGCACTTGGGAAGTTAGTACAAATATTTTGCCTTAGGTGCCACCCCACAGGACTTGGCACTGGAGAGGGTGAGAGAAGATCATATACCTCCTTCTTTCGCTGCCGATACACCTTAGGCTCCAATGAAGGTTTATGAAGACCCTACTAGTCTGAATCAAGTTTGGGGAGAGAGTTGGATAGGGTCATTCAGGACAGTTTCTAGGAGATAAGGACCTTGGGTTAGGGGTAAGTGGGGACAAAGGGGAGCTTCGGAAAGGCATGGAAAGAGAGAAGTTAAGTGATAGGTGAGTGGTAGGGGAGGGGGCAGTGGGGAACAGAAGTTGGGTCATTCCCCCCCCCAAGCTTACCCCTCATACCCCCCCCAAGCTTACCCCTCATACCCCAGGCTGCCTCATCTGTCCTTCCTCCAGTGGGAGTGGGTCCACTTAATGTCCCTGGAAACCAAACCTTGCATTTGGGGGCTGGCTTTTCTTATGGATCCTCTCCAAGTTATTGTCGGGGGTCCCCCAGAGCGCAAGCTGAGTCTTCCTGTGGGCTGCTACTGCCACCTAGTGTCCATTCTCCATGTCACTGTGAAACGTTTCAGCTAAACATTTGAGGGAGGGGAATCTCAGGTTCTCCAAGAGCCTGCAAACCCCCTCTCTCTGGGTCCAATTTTGTCCAGCCACTTTTGTTCCAGTGTAAGCAGAAGGGTACAGCCAGACCCTAGGAAATATTGTTGCAAGTTCAAAGATCACATTCAGAGATAAGGACTGGGAACCAGACCCACCTGATTTGATCCTTCTTTTACTTGTGCTGTGTCCTTAACTTGTCTGAGTCTCAGTTTTCCTGTGGGTGGAAGCGGGACTATTGAGAAGAGTAACTGAAAATACCCATGTGAAAATGCTCTGAAAACTGACAAAGGGGATGGGGAGAGATTTTTCAAGTCATGAATACTAATGATAATTACCAACAGGTCACACAGATGAACCTTGTTACCCAAGGTGGCCCTGGGGCCACTCTCCCTGAATACAGAAGTTGGGGGGGGGTCTCCACTCTTGGAGTTGCTTCAGGGAAAGTGCTGGTTTCTAGAGCCCATGGGAAGGGAGACTGAGGCTGAGAGATTTCAGGCTTGTTCTAAACCATCGAGCTGCAGATCCAAGAACAAGACAGGAACCACTACAGGCCTGTTTGCCCTCTTTTGGATGGAAAAAAAAGCCCTCAGAGCCGAGGCCCAAGAGACCAGGAAAGCAGGAAGCCCCCCTTACTGTGGTACAGAGGAGACTAAGGCCCTCAGGCCCCCATTAGCCCTCCTCCTGGGCCGCTGCTCCCTCCTCTGCACAATTCCTCCCACATTCCTCCAGGCAACAGGAAACCCCAGCTGCAGTCCAGACTTCAAACAGCTCCTCCCTCTGGGGCAGGGGGTGTGGGAGGAGAGGCCAGAGGCCACAGGGCAAAGGTCAGCTTTGTTCCTGCCAGAGGTGGTGAGGGACCTGGGGAAGATTGGGGGGGGGGGTGAGCAGGGTTGGGCCCTTGACAGCCACACTGTGTGTGTGTGTGTGTGTGTGTGAATTCCCCTGTGGTTCTGCCTGTCTCTAGGGGTAGCTGTGTCTTTGTGGACTGAAGTTATAAATCTGATCGTATGGTAAGTACATGGTTGTGTGTGTGCTCAGCCGGGACCCCTCAGACACGTCTTTCAGTGTCATCAAGCGTCTTGATGTGCTGGGTTTAAAGGCGAGGAGCGTGACTGGTGTGTTTCTTTGTGTTCAAAGGGGTGTCCCGCTCCTGCCACTTCTCTCATCTTTCTTCCACCTTGGTTACCCAGAAGGTTCCTTCTGAGAAGTGAATGTGACCTTGTTACTCTCTGCTCAAAGCCCTGCAGAGGCTTCCTATTGCCCAGGGCTTAGAATCTCAGCCAAGTACATACTGCACCAGAGCTCCGCCTGCCTCATCATCCTCATTTTACCCATTAACCACCCTCACATTTAATACTCCAGTCATCAGCATGGGGAGCGCCCTGGAGTTCCATTTCCTGCCTTCTGAACTCGCTTAATTCAATCCAGTCTGGAATGTCTGTCTCTTGATTTTTAAATATTTATTTATTTTGGTGACAATGGGATTTGAACTCAGGGCCTTACACTTGCTCAGCTTGCTTATTTGGCTAGCACTCTACCACTTGAGCCATTCATACTTCTAGCACTGCTTTTGGCTGGTTAATTAGAGATGGAATCTAGCAGCTTTTTCTGCCCTGGTTGGCTTCAAACGGTGACCCTCCAGATCTCAGCCTGCTGAATAGTTAGGATTGGGATTACAAGTATGAAATATTGGTTCTTTGCTTTTCTTTTTCTTTTTGGAGGTGGGGGTCTCACTATGTAGCCTAATTTCACCTTAAACTTGAAATCCTCCTATCTCAGCCTCCTGAATGATGGCATATGCAATTTCCACCATGCCTAGAACTTGTCTAGACTTTTATTACCAAGTAAATTCTTTCTCTCTTTTTTTTTTTTTTGGTCGGTCATGGGGTCTGGACTCTGTGCCTAGGCTCTGTCCCTGAACTCTTCAGCTCAAAGTAAGCATTCTACCACTTGAGCCAGAGCGCCACTTCCGGTTTTCTGGTTAATTGGAGACAAGAGTCTCACTGACTTTTCTGCCCTGGCTGGCTTTGAACAGCAATCCTCAGATCTCAGCCTCCTGAGTAGCTAGGATTACAGGCATGAGCCACCAGCGCCTGGCTCTCTTCTTCTTCTTCTTCTTCTTCTTCTTTTTTTTTTTTTAAATTGTCCCTAGCAAAGCAACACCTCCTCTGAGGAGCCTCCCCAACTGAACCCTGTCCAGCTGAGTTAATATTCCTCTTCCTCTTTGGTCACACAACTTGAATTATCATTTCTGTTGTGTCTATGTCTATCCATTAATTCTCTCATCACCAGTAACTTGTGTCTGTGAGAGTAGGAATTGTGCCTCATCCTTTATTCTGGGATGAGAAGGTTGTGAAGGGCCACTTCCTACCCCCCACCCTATCCCTGAAAGTTTCTTGCACTTTGACTGTAGTGCCCAGACCTTCCACTAGAGGGAGTAGGAACATCACTGCTGGACCATTTTGGACACTTGTAACTCTTCAACCTTCTTCTCTGCCTCATTTACACCCTTGGCCTTCCTGTACATAATTATTGGTACTTGTCTGAATGGGTATTGTTCTGCCATATCTCCTGGGCCTCTGCAGATGCTATTCAGAGATGACTTTACTCTGGTTATTTCATCAGGTTTTCACATACTAAAAAAAAAAAATAATAATAATAATAAATCTTCCTGAGCTTACAGACTGACCTTGATTTCAAGTGTTCTAATTGTTTTCTGTTCTGCCCTTGCTCCATGAACAGAACCAGCCCATAGAAGACAGCAGCAACTGTACAAAATGATTATCGTAGCCTCCTGAGGTAGCTAGGATTACAGGAGTGATCCACCAGCAACCAGCTCATCATGCAGTATTATACTTCCACTGCTCCGTCAGAGGACTGACAGAGTGAGCTGCATAGGATTCTGAGTTCAGCCAGGCACCTGTGGCTCATGCCTGTAATCCTAGCTGTGTAGGAAGCTGGGATCTGAGGATTGCGATTCAAAGCCAGCCTGGGCAGGAAAGGCCATGAGACTCATCTCCAATTAACCACCAGAAACCTGGAAGTGGAGCTGTGGCTTAAAGTGATAGAGCACTAACTAGCCTTGAGCAATAAATAAATAGTTCAGGGATAGTACCCAGGCCCTGAATTCAAGCCCTACCACCACCACCACCAACAACAACAAAAAGACTCTGAATTCAAATCCTGGCTCTATCATCTGGTTGAATGACCTTGAGTGTGTCTCAAAGGCCCTTAGAGTCTTCATTTCCTATTTTGTAAAATGGTGACAATCTCACTTCTGCCCTGCTGAGAGGATCAAATTAGACGATGCATGCGAAACACCCAACATTAGTCAATTAGGTGTCCTCCTCCCCCAGCATGAACTTGGAGATAACATTGCCCTCTGAGTCTCAAGCCAGTGAAACCCGGGCATGGCAGGGGAGAGGAGCCAGGTGGGGGGAGTGAATGAGGCGAGAGATGGTTTTGTACACGACTGAAGAGTTTCTCGTGAGTGGTGCTAACCGCAATCAAGGTGACCCGCCTGTAATCTCAGGGAGGCAGGGCGAGGATGTGATTGAAATTGAGAAAGCAGAAGCCTAATCAATTGTATTGTGCTCTATCTGGAGGGAACAGAAGGCCGTACTGAAATGGGGGTACAGGGGAGGTTCATTCTTTCTCTCCCAAGGGAGAGATGGGGAGCCGGGAGGCATGGGGAGGCTCTGTTCTGTGGAGAGCAGTGAGAGGTCTGGTGAACTCCAGATGGTTCGCTGCCCTGCCGGGGCCTCCAGTGAAAGCACATGAGCCTCCAGGCCCAGGCAGAAGCCCAGAAGCAGGCCAGAGTGATCTGCTTCCAGGAAAAGGCTATACAGAGTAAGAGCACTGATTGGGGAGCTAGAAGACTAAGTGTAAGTCCTTGCTCTGCCACTTAGGCCTTGGACACCAAGGAAAAGCTGATAAAGTCAGAGGTCAGTAATCTTAGCACTCAGGAGGCTGAGGCAGGAGATTGAGAGTTCAAGGTCATTCTGGGTGACATAAGGAGACCTGTCTCAAAAAACAAAACAGAAGAAAAAAGAAGGCAAGAGGCTGAGATGTTTGGGCCACAGTAAAAGCCTGTCTAGGAAGAAAAATCTATCGGACTCTTATCTCCAGCTAACCAGCAAAAACCCATAAGTAGAGGTATGGCTCAAGTGGTAGAGCACCAGCCTTGAGCAAAATAGCGATGGTATAGTGCCCAGACCCTGAGTTCCAGCCCCAGTACAGACACAGAGAAAAATACAAAAAGGAAAGGGAGGAAGGAAAGAAAGGAAGGAAGAGAGATGTGGCTCAAGTGGTAGAGTACCTGCCTGGCAAACTGAAGGCACTGAGTTCAAACCCCAGAACTGCCAAAAAAAAAAAAAAAAAGGAGAAAGAAAGAAAAGAATCTGGGTGCCAGAGGCTCATACCTATAATCCTAGCTCCACAGATGACTGAGATTCAGAGTTTGAAGCCAGCCCAGGCAGGAAAGTCAGTGCGATTCCATCTCCAAACTATCTAGCAAAAGTCAGGATTGGAGGCATAGCTCAAGCAACAGAGCATCAGGTAAGCAAGCATGAGACCCTGAGTTCAAACCCCAGTACCACCACAAAAAATAACTAAATAAACAAGAAGACAAACCAAGCAATGCACTTCAGTGTAGACAGGAGGCCTTCCCTTTCTTAGGAACTGGTAGGATGAACAGCAGCATGCACCTGACAGGACCCTTAGCAAGCCAACAATGGAAGTCGGAGGGACAAGGCCAGCTAGCTTGCTCAAGTGGTGGAGTGCCAGACTTGAGCACAAAAATGAAGAACAACTAACTCCCTGACCCTGAGTTCAAGCCTCAGTACACACACACACACACACACACACACACACACACACAGCCAGAAGTGGACATGCAGTTCAAGTGGTAGAATGCCAGTGTTAAGCAAAAAAGAAAAGCAAGAGCATAGGGCCTGAGTTCAAACCCTGTTACTGGCACAAAAATAAATAAACACATGAATAAGGGTTCAGATAGTTTTTCGTAGTTTAAGGATTCATGTTGTCATTTTTATTATTTAGATAATCTATAAATGCTTAGACTTTTCAGAGAGGTGGTGGCTTTCAGTAAATTCATTCATATTCTCTCTCTCTCTCTCCCCTCTCTCTCTCTCTCTCTCTCTCTCACACACACACTCTCTCTCCTGGACCAGAGCAGCCAACCATCAAGGCATGAGTCCAAAGGGCATGAATTCTTAGGGCTTAGACCAGAGTGGGATGATGGGAAGGTATCTAATAATAAGAGGAAAGTGAGGGAAGGGAAATAGTGGTTTATAAATAACTAGACAAGGTATGAACATTTGTGGGGACAGACATGAGACATGGAGGGGCTTTAAGACATGAAGGGGTCAGGGTGAGTGAGATGAGCTCTGAGCATCCATTCCGCCATCTGTGAAATGACTGGGGTACCCTAGATTCAGGAGTGGGGCCTGGGTGGGAAGGGGAGAAATGGTACTTGGGGTCAGAGTAACTGAGCAATGAGATCCTAGCCCCCATTTGCCCCTTCTCTAAAAGAGGGTGGCCCTAGCTGGCGTCAGAGCTTCAGCCCCCCTGATAGGCCAATACTCTACAGGGTATTAAGCCTGTGTTTTGGGACCAGAGCCCTGGGGACTGCAAAGGCCGGTGGGCACCCACAGAGACAGGGCTATGTTTGGTCTCCAGGTTGATACTGTGGCTCGGTGGAGGTAAAATAGTCTTCCAGGAAAGACTGCAGATACTCGAAGGTGGGCCTCTCCTCTGGGTCCAGACGCCAGGTCTGTTCCATGACTTCGTATAAGGACACTGGGCAGCCTGGGGGGCAGGGCATGTGGTAGCCATGCTCCACCTGCTCCAACACTTCCCGGTTGCTCATGCCTGCGGGGTAAGATTGTGTTAATCCGGAGGCCTGGCCCCACCCCCAAAGAACAGTTTCAAGGAAGTCCTTCCCCTGCCAGCAACACACCTGGGTAGGGGACTCGACCCTTGCTGATGAGTTCCGTGAGCAGGATCCCATAGGACCACACATCTGACTTGATGGTGAATTTCCCATAGAGGGCGGCCTCTGGGGCTGTCCACTTGATGGGGAACTTGGTCCCTGGAAACATGGGAGATGGGAGAGGCAATTGGTGAGGGGGTCTGTTAGAACAGCTGGATTCATAGACTGGGACTTTAGGAATGAGCAAGTGACTCTGAGCAGAGAGATCTCTGGACACTGCAGAGAGGACAGGGTATCCTGCTAGGCCGCACAGTGTATACTATAGTGCAGTGCATTTTCTAAATATTATAAGATTTCTCCAACAATAACACTTAAGATGTATCTAGTGTTTACTATATCCCCCCCTTCTTCTAATGCTGGGACCAAACTCAGTACCTCCTATGCCCTAGGCAAGTGAGTTTCCATTAAGCCATAACCCCAAACCCAGGACTGCCTTATTTATTTACTTATTTAATTAATCAGCTAATTAGTTAATTCGTTTCTCTGCCAGTACTGGGGCTCAAACTCTTGCTTGACTTGTTTTGCTCAAGGCTGATGCCCTACCACTTCGGCTACAGTTTCACTTCTGGGCTTTTTGCTGGATATAAGAATCTTACAGACTTTTCTTCCTGGGATACCAGTCTCCTAAGTAGCTAGGATTACAGGCATGAACCACCAGGGCCAAGTACTGTTTTAGGTCATATAGATGCATCAACTCATTAAACTCTCTCCAAAAGCTCTTGGAGTAAATACTGTGTTTGACCTCATTTTGTTTTGCTTTGTTTTTGTCAGTCTGGGGCTTGAACTCAGGGCCTGGGCACTGACCCTGAGCCCAAGCTTCTTTTGCTCAAGGCTGGCACTCTACCACTTGAGCCACAGTGCCACTTCTGGCTTTTTCTGTTTATGTGATATTGAGGAATTGAACCCAGGGCTTCATGCATGCTAGGCAAGCACTCTACCACTAAGCCACATTCCCAGCCTGAATGACCTCATCTTACAGGGGTCGGGGGAGGCATTGAGTAAGCACTTTGCCTTGTCTACACAGCCAAGTAGCTGGGATTCATTCTGGGTCTTCCACACTGTTACACCCTGGTACCTCACACTGGAGAATTAGAGCAGTGCCCAGTACCTAGTAGGTATGTGGTAAGTATCTATGGACGTACTGTGTAAATATTTTCATTTTGCAGACCAGAAAATGTAGCTCACAGAAGTTGGGTAAGTCACTCACAACACAGGACTGGTAAATGGCTAAGCTAGGATTTGAACCCACCACTGGCTCTGACACACCTCAGGATAGTGATGACTGGGCTAAGAGTGGGGAAGAGCTTCTGAAGATGTGACCCACAGCAGCCCCTTGGCGCTTTGTAATCTGTAAAGTTAGGGTGAGGAAGGTCACCTTGTTGGGGGTTGTACTCCTCATCCTCAATGAGGCGAGCTAGCCCAAAGTCAGCGATCTTGCACACCAGCCATTCTCCAACCAGGATGTTAGCTGCCCTCAAGTCTCGGTGAATGTAGTTCATACGCTCCATGTAGGCCATGCCTTCAGCTACCTGGAGGCAGGAGAGGTTTAAGAGACATGGAGTTCCAACAGTAGTATAGCCTGTGTGAGGGGTGAGGGACCCCTTGAAAAGTCCACACTCCGGTTGGGGATGCCAAAGCTCGCTCAGAGAGTGACTATGCCTCTGGTCTCATAACTGATGTGGGCCAGCCACACTTCTAGGTGGTTGAGGGCACCGAGATTTGTGGGAGGACAAAAGGAGAGAAGTCTAGGAGATGAAGGCTGCTGGCTCAGTTTACCTGGGCTGCCATGTCCACCAATTGGGGCAGTTTCAACACCTGGCCCTCTTCATTCTTGAGGAATTCCAGCATGCTACCTGGGGAAGAAGAAGCTTGTAAATCAGCAGCGAGACTGCCTAGATTCCTAAGAGAACAGCCCTGTCTCCCCAGACTAACCTTGATCCTGTACCTGTAAGCTAACCTGGCCCGGTCTTGCCTTCCCACCTAGATCTGGCCCCCTCTCAGGATCCTGCCGGGATGTCCAACTCCTTTCTAATCTCACCCAGGCTCTGACCACATCTTTAGTTTTTGCCTGTGCCCCCTGGATATATACCAGGGGGTATTTGCCAAAGGGAATTTGCCAGAGACCCTCCCTCACCCCAGACCCTGCTTGAGTTTATGTAAGCTAATCAACCCAGCGTGCAGGCTCTGCCTCGCCCCAGGCCCCACCCCTCCCTGCCCCAGCTGTCCTGGCCCCGCCCCCCGCCCCAGCGGTCTTGGCTCCTCCTCTCTGTCCTGGCCCCGCCCCTCCCCTCTGTCTTGGCCCCGCCCCTCCCGATTCCTCCTAGTGTTGACACACTCCAGCCCCTCCCCTGGGCTCGGCCTATGGCTCATAAACCCTCCCCGGTGGCAGCCTTAATTCCCGCCCAATTCCACCTGCCCAGACCCCCGCCCTCACCGTGACACATGAACTCCGTGACGATGTAGATGGGCTCTTCCGACACCACAGCGTACAGCTGCACCAGTTTGTCATGTCGCAGCAGCTTCATGATCTGCGCCTCCTCCAGGAAGGCCTTCGGGGACATGGTGCCTGGCTTCAGCGTCTTCACCGCCACCTTGGTGCTACAGTTCCACGTGCCTGCCCGGCAGCCAGGGGCTCATCAAGCCCAGCCCCGCCTCCTCCCTCCCTTGCCCTGGCTCCCGGGACCCCCATACCCAGCCACACGTCCCCGAAGCAGCCGGTGCCCAGCCGGCGCTGGAGTATGATGGAGCTGCGGCTGATCTCCCAGGCGTCCTTGGCTAGGCCCAGCGTCTGAGGCTTCATGGTGGTGCAGGCTGCGGTGAGCAGGTAACACAGCCCGTCGTTTACCTCTGGGGGGTGATGGAGGGAGGGAGGTCATAGGTGGACTTTTGGCACATTCCTTTTAATCTAGCACTAGACCCTCGAGATCTAACTGGACCCTAGATGAGGTCACAGGGCAAGACGGAAGGTAATCAGCCTTCTTCGTGCGTGAGCGCGTTGGTGCTCAAGGCAAGGGGTAGTACCCAGGGGGAGAGAGGAGCCCTTTATGGTGTGTTTGTTTGCTGGTACTGGGGTCTGAACTCAGGGCCTCATGCTTGCTCCAAGGCTGCTCTACCGCTTGAGTCCACTTGAGTCATGCCTCCAGCCTAGCTTTTCTTTTCTATTTTTTTTTTTTTTTGTCAGGGGCTTGAACTCAAGGCCTGGGCACTGTCTTTAAGCTTCTTTTTTTTTGGTCTTTTCTTTTTTGGTACTGGGGATCGAACCCAGGACGTTGCGCTTGCCAGGTAAGCGCTTTGCCACTGAGCTACATCCCAGCCCTGTCTTTAAGCTTCTTTTGCTCAAGGCTAGAACTCCACCACTTGAGCCACAGAGTCACTTCCTTCTTCTTTTATGTGGTGCTGAGGAATTGAACCCAGGGCTTCATGCATCCTAAGTAAGCACTCTACCACTAAGCCACGTTCCCAGCCCTAGCTTTGCTTTTTCTTTCTTTCTTTCTTTTTTTTTGGTTGGTCCTGGGGTTTGAACTCTGGGCACTGTCCCTGGGCCCGTTTTGCTGAAGTCTAGGACTCTACCACTTGAGACTTGAGCCATAGCACCATTTCTGGCTTTTTCTGTGATTAACTGGAGTTATGAGTCTCACGGACCTTCCTGCCCTGGTTTCAAACCTAAATCTTCAGGTCTCAGCCTCCTGAGTAGCTAAGATTTTATTTTTTTTTTTGGGTCCGGTCATGGGGCCTGAACTCTGGGCCTGGGCGCTGTCCCTCAGCTCTTCAGCTCAAGGCTAGCACTCTACCACTTGAGCCACAGCGCCACTTCCGGCTTTTTTCTTATGTGGTGCTGAGGAATCAAACCCAGGGCCTCGAGCATGCAAGGCAAGTACTCTACCACTGAGCCACCTTCCCAGCCCGTAGCTAAGATTTTAAAAGTGAGACACTGATGCCCGGCTCCAGGCTAGCTTTTCTCTTGTTTATTTTGAGATGAAGTCTGCCCAGGATGGCTTTGAACCTTGATATTCAGCCACCTGAGTAGCTAGGAATCTCAGAGGATAAAGTAAGGTTCTGACAGGTGGAACAGGGATTGGGGGGTTAGAAGCAAAGCTGTAAACACAAGACCCCCTCTCCTCCCTCTCCCTCTCTCTTTCTCCTGCTCTTTCCCTCTCTCCCTCTCCTTCTCCCCCTTTCCTCTTTCTCTCTCTCCTCCCTCTCCTTCTCCCCCCCTCTCTCCCCATTTCCCTCTCTCTCTCTCTTTCCCCCCTCTTTTGTCAGTCCTGGGGCTTGAACTCAGGGCCTGGGCATTGTCCCTGAGCTTCTTTTGCTCAAAGCTAGCATTTAACCACTTGAGCCACAGTGCCAATTCCAGCTTTTTATGTTTATGTAGTACTGAGGAGCCAAACCCAGGGCTTCTCACATGCTAGGCAAACATTATACCACTAAGCCACATTCCCAGGCCAAGGCCCTCCCTTCCCTCCTTCCCTCCCAACCTCTCTTCTTCCCTCCCTCCCCCCTCTTTCTTTCTCTTCTTTTTTTCTTTTCTTTCTTTCTTTCTTTCTTTCTTTCTTTCTTTCTTTCTTTCTTTCTCTTCTTTTTCTCTTTTTGGTCAGTCATGAGGCTTGAACTCTGGACCTGAGTGCTGTCCCTGAGCTCTTCAGCTTAAGGCTAGCACTCTACCACTTGAGCCACAGTGCCACTTCTGGTTTTCTGGTGGTTTATTGGAAGTAAGAGTTTCACGGACTTTCCTGCCCGGGCTGGCTTTGAACGGTGATCCTCAGATCTCAGCCTCCTGAGTGGCTAGGATTATAGGTGTGAGCCACCGGTGCCCGGCTAGGCCCTCTCCTTTCTATGGATATCATCCTTGACCTAACTATTTAAGGTGGAACTAATCAACCCCACAGCCAGGTTATCCAGGGAGGCCCATACCTTCCTGCCCTGCTTCAGAATCATCTGCCTCCGATTTGATCTGGTGATGACCACCTCGCTCTCAGATCATGGCCACTGCTTCTTAATAGATCCTCATTCTGCCTCGCCACCTGGTATCCAAGGTCCACCCAACACTACGGTTTCTCACTAAAGTGCAGCCCAGCCCCTTCTACAGGCTCAGGCCTCCGAGCAAGAATTAAGCCCATTCCCCACCCAGACATTAGGAGGCGCTACTTGGCCATGAGTGGTTTCACACCCATGAAGGATCTCAGCATGGAAACCTCCTCCATCATTGGGTTGTAGTATTGGCCTGGCCACTCCTACTTCTGGGCTTTTGTCTACCCATGGCCATGCATCATTGCCTTGGCTCCCGCTTCCAAAGCACCAGCTCACCCATGTAGTGCCGCACCAGCTCCTGCACGGAATCGAACTGTGCCCTCGTGGTGATGTAGTAGCCACCCGTGTCCAGTTTGCGAATCTTGTAATGCTTTATGTGATCTCCTCTGGTCTGGTCCCAGTCACGGATGGACAGGGAGTAGGCACCTGAGAGGAAGGGTCACTTAGGAACTGCTCAACACCTTTCTACCCTGTTAGGGAACAGAAAGAGGCCCCAAAGGCTGGAGACTCTTAAGTTTGAGGTCCACATCTGTAGAACCCAGAGCAGCCCTAGCTCAGCCGGCCTAGCCCTGCCCCTCCACCTGATCCCCGTCTCTACTGACCAGAATGTCTGGGCTTCCGGGGTCAGTAACACTTAGTGCTGCACCCACCTTTGGTGGTCTCACTCTCCCGAATGAGAAAGGCGCCTTGCGGGTTGCCTGGTGAGAGCAGCTGCCTCTCTGCATCCTTCCTCCCGATCTTTCCAAAGTACCACCTGTTGGCAAGGAGAGGCAAGAGTCCAGTATGCTCCCTTAAACCCCAACTCCACCTCCTGAGCAGTCACGCCACAAGCCAAGACTCAATGTCCTCATCTATAAAATGGAGCTCATAGCCAGGCACTGGTGGCTCACGCTTGTAATCCTAGCTACTCAGGAGGCTGAGATCTGAGGACCGTGATTCAAAGCCAGCCCAGGCAGGAAAGTCCGTGAGACTCTTATCTCCAATAAACCACCAGAAAACCGGAAGTGGCGCTGTGACTCAAGTGGTAGAGTGCTGGCCATGAGCTGAAGAGCTGAGGGACAGCACCCAAGCCCGGAGTTCAAGCCCCATGACCAAAGGGGAAAAAATGGGGTTCATATACCTAGGCCTGAGGATCCCAGAAAATGGGAGCAGAAAATGTCTGACACAGTGGGTTGCCTAATAATGGTTAGGGGTCTCAAATTAAAATGGCTAAAAACCCAGGCATAGTGGTGCATGTCTGTAATTCCAGCACTCAGGAGTCTGAGGCAGGAAGACTGAGAGTTCAAGGCCAGCCTGGGCTACATAACTGAGACCCTGTGTCAAAAAATAACAACCAGAAAGATAGCTGTTGGACACCAGAGGCTCACCTCTTTAATCCTACTCAGGAAGTTGAGATCTGAGAGTTACAGTACAAAGCTAGCCTGTGCAGGAAAATCCATGAGACTCTTCTTGCCAATTAGCCAGAAAAGAAAAAAAGGCTGGAAATGGAGCTGTGGCTCAAGTGGTAGAGGGCTTGGCCTTGAGCGAAAAAGCTAAGGGAGACCACCAGGCCCTGAGTTCAACCCTCAGCCCTGGCATAAAAACAAATGCTCTAAGCCCGGCGCTGGTGGCTCACGCCTGTCATGTAATCCTAACTATTTAGGAGACTGAACTCTGAGGATCACAGTTCATAGCCAGCCTGTGCAGGAAAGTCTGTGTGAGACTCTTATCTCCAATTAACCACCAGGAAAAATGGAAGTGGAGCTGTGGCTCAAAGTGGTAGAGCGCTTGCCTTGAGCAAAAGAGCTCAGGGACAGCATCCAGGCCCTGAGTTCAAGCCCCGTGACCAACAAACAAAAAAAACCACATTCTTGAACCCAGTCACTAGTGAGCTCATCGCGGTGTCAGCCCATCTCTCAGCAGCCCTCTCCACGTACTCATTACAGATAAGGAGCTTTCAGCTGGGAAGGGGAAGTGACTTGCCTGTGAGTCTGGCTGACTGTTTCACCTGACCTTGTCAGCCACTCATCCTAGGCTTTGCCCCTCCACCCAGATCCCTCTCCCCCCCTTAGCCCCAAATTCCTTCCTGTGGCTTCCAGAGCGAGCTGTCTTGCTTCTCTTCCTCTCATTCTGCCTGTTCCAGCCCTGGCAGTGTCTGCCACTTTCCACCCACTCCCTCTCTCTCTCCCACGTGGGTGTTGTCCTGAGTCTCAATTTTAACCTCAGCCCCTACCCACTCCTTTTTTTTCCCCCCCTCTTGGCAATTCTTTCTGGGGTTGAATTGTAACCCTTTACCAACTGGGAAAGTCCATTGGCGGAGTTAGTGACTGCAGGTGCTATGGAAGGTTCATCTGATCATTAAATAGGACTGGGACCATTTGAGCTGAATTAAAAAGGAGCTTGGTTTTCCCATCAAGGGAGGTTAAAGTTTCAGTGGACTCTGACACAATCTGTCTTCACCTGGGTATGTGGCATAGTTTGGGGAAGAAGGGAAGACATTGAGAAGAATGTGAAGGACCAGTGCTCTGCCCACACCTATACCAGGACAAGTCAGGGTCAGCTGATCATTTCTCTGTATTCATTGAGTTCTCATAACCAGGTTGGGAGGTAGGAACTGTTCTCATGCTACTAAGCAGAAGAGGAATTTGAGCTTCTGAATAGTTAAGCATCTTCTGAGGCCATTGTGATACCCGAGTAGGACCCCAAGTTGTCTGTGCTGAGACCCAGCACTGTCCATCACGCCTCCTTTCCCTCAGCCACCTACCCATGAGCCTCCTGAGACTACGGGCTCACACTCTGCGTTCTGGACCCTGCCTGTTTCCCTCTGCTCCGGGGATCCCCACCCCACAAGCAGCTCCTCCCTTCCTCAGAGGACAGGTCCCACTGCCATCTTGCCATCTTGCCCTTGGCATCTACCCATCTATCTGTCCATCTGGCTGTCTTCTCACCTCGACTTCACTGAGAAATGCACTTCACACTCGGGTTCTACTTCCTCCCTGTCTCCCACTCTCGCAGGCTCTTCTGTCTTTCCTCTTTTCAACAAGGTCACCCCATTGTCAAGTCCAATGACAGCCTCTGACCCGCCCGCCCCTGTGGCCTGAAATTTCCTTTCACCTCTCTTCTCCTTGGCTCTTCTGTACTGGCTTGGCCTGGTTTTCCTGCCTTCTCCAATGTCTCTTCCTTTTGGGGAACCCAAGTTCCAATATTTCCCTGACAGTGCTACCTGGCAGGGCCACAGTGAAGAAATTAAAGAGCTTTAGTGTCAGGAGCAAGTATGCCTTCCTCTGGGTTAAAGCAGCGGTGCCATGGGCACCATTTGGTCTAAAGGCTGGCAGCCTCCTCTACCTAGGTATTCATCTCCACAAACCTCCATCCAGCAGGCCCACAAAACCCACGTGTCTCTACCTGCTCCCATGTCCCCCCACTATAGCATTTAGCACTGCTACCTACACCCCCAAACCCAACAGCAAATCAGTCACCAAATCCTGGGGAGTCCCTTCCTGCAAATTCTCTTCCATGTTTTGTATGTGTGTGTGCCAGTCTTGGGGCTTGAGCTCAGGGCCTGAGCACTGTCCCTGAGCCTTTTTGCTCAAGGCTGGTACTCTAACATTTGATTTTTTTGTGTGTGTGGGGGGGTCCGGTTGTGGGTCCTGAACTCTGGGCCTGGGCGCTGTCCCTCAGCTCTTCAGTTCAAGGCTAGCACTCTACCACTTGAGCCACAGCACCCCTTCTGGCTTTTTTCTTTTTGTTTATGTGGTGCTGAGGAATCGAACCCAGGGCTTCATGCATGCAAGGCAAGCGCTCTACCACTGAGCCACCTCCCCAGCCCCACTCTAACATTTGAGTTGGCTCAACTTCCAGCTTTTTGGTGGTCAGTTGTAGATAAGAGTCTCATGTATGCTCTGGGACTGTGGCATAGTGGTAAAGTGCTTGCCTAGCATGCATGAAGCCCTGGGTTCGATTCCTCAGTACCACATAAAGAAAAAGTCAGAAGTAGCACTGTGGCTCAAGTGGTAGAGCACTAGCTTTGAGCACGAAGAGGCTTGGAGACAGTGCCCAGGCCCTGAGTTCAAGCGGCAAAAAAGAAAGAAGGAAGGAAGGAAAGAAGGAAAAGGAAGGAAGGACAGAAAGAAAATCTGTAAACCCATGTGTCTATAATCCTAACTACTCAGATTTGAGAATTGCCGTTTGAAGTGAGGCCCAGTCAGAAAAGTCTCTGTGTAACTCTTATTTCTAATTAACCAGCAAAAATCCTGAAGTCAGTGTGGCACTGGGGCTCATGCTGTAATCCTAGCTACACAGGAGGCTGAGGCTGAGATCTGAGGATTGCAGTTCAAAGTCAGCCCAAACAGAAGATTCTTAGTTTGTTTTTGTTTTTTTAGGTCCAGGGGGTTGAACTCAGGGCCTGGGTGCTGTCTCTGAGGTTTTTATTTTTCTCAAGGCTAGCACTCCACACTTTGAGCCACAGCACCACTTCTGGTGTTTTAGTGGTCAATGGGAGATAAGAGTCTCATGGACTTTCCTGCCTGGGTTGGCTTCAAACCACAATCCTCAGGTCTCAGCTTCCCTGAGCCGAAGACTCTTATCTCCAATTAACCACCTGAAAACCAGAAGTAGATCTTTGGCTCAAAGTGGTAGAGTGCTAACCCTGAGCAAAAAAAAAAAAAAAAAAGCTCAGGGATGGCATTCAGGCTCTCAGTTCAAAGCCTAGGACAGACAAAAAAAAAAAAGTGGTTAATCGGAGGTAAGAGTCTCACGCACTTTTCTGCCTGAGCTGGCTATGAACAGTGATCCTCAGATCTCAGCCTCCTGGGTAGCTAGGATGCCACTGGCACCCAGCTGTTATTGACTCTTTTACTCCCTCCAGAACTTTACACATTGAAGGACAAGGAAGGAGGCAAGCTCAGCGTAAAGCAGTGACTTAGAAGTGGTCTTGGCATTTAGAACCCAGGGTCCTGTGGCTAGGGCGGGCCTCACCCCATCCTCCCCCATCCCCACTTACTCTTCTGCCTGGATGGAGTCCACGGGAGCCACGTAGTTGCTGGGAATGTAGCCACTGTTTCCAGAGCTGAGGGACCGAGCCTCCCACCAGTCTCCTTCACTGCAGGCACATAACGGGGGATGGGGGGTGAGTTAGACAGGGGCAGCTCAAGCCATGGGCACTCTGAGGCTAGCAGGCCACACCGAGGATGGCTAAGCCTGACCCTGCTAACCCTGACCTTGGACATCTAGCCTGGGGTGGGGGTGGGGGGGCTTTTGTCTGTTCGGTTCTTAAAGAAGGAATAGGGTTGAGAATGCCTGGGCTTCCTGGCTGCTTCCTCTTGCTCTTTGCTACCTGCTAGGCTGAGGTCTGGGGAGAAGCAGCAAATAGCTGATGAGGACATTTCTCCCCCACTGAAAACCCCAGAGGGCTATGCCTTTCCTCCTGGATGAAATCTAAACTCCTCAGTGCAGCTGAAAAACCTTCCAGGCTCTTCCCCACTCACCTCCATGGCTTCTACTCCTTCTGTATCTCATTCATTTCCTGCAGTGGGACCCAGGGCCTTGCTGTAGCACTGACTGAGCGACACTCCCAGCCCAGCCTCCATCCCTCACGGTCCATCCTCACAGACCATTTGTCAATATTCTCATCCTCTCTTTCTCTTTGGTCACTTCTTTGGCGATCTAGTCATTTTTCTTATCTCAGCCAAACCTCTCCTCGAGGAAGCCTGCCTGTCACCTCCTTTCTGGAGACGAGGCTTAGTGTTCCTTTTGTGCTCACAATTTCCCATCTCATGTAGCAATCAATCAAGCTGATTGTTGGTGTGTTGGTGCTATGAAGCCAGGCAAATGCTTTACCACTGAACTGTGGTCCTCACCCAAGGTTTATGTTGTCATGCAGAGGTGTCCCCAACTTGGCTGGAACTTTCTGAGGACGGGGACCAGGTGGGATGGGACTCTTTTCTGGGCCCTGCTCCCAGATCAGGCCACGCCTCAGTCACTTACTTGTTGTTCAGGATGTGGAACTTCTCGCCTTTGCTGAAGGTCAGGTCATCCTCTGTCCGGGCCTCATAGTCATATAAAGCCACAAACAGGGTCACACCGGCCCCTGCAGAGGCAGGGGTTACTCAGCAAGAGTGAGGGCACCAAGAGGGCTGCACCCCTAGGTTCCAGTTCCCCAGCCAGACACCATACCTTCCTGATGCTTCCTGCTTTGGGTTTCCCAGCTTGGCTCCCATGGATCTGAAGCATGGGGTTCCATGCCCTTCTCATGCCGGGGAGCCCCTAAGTTGCCTACCCCTCTTTCTCCTGCCCCTTTAAGAAGACTTTCCATTCGATACTTAAGAGGCCAGATGCTTCTTTTACCACCTGCATTGGCCAATGGGAGCCCTCTCAGGTGAGAACAGAGCTCCAGTCCCCTTAGACTGGGGTTCCAGGGTACAAGGGTACACAGTCCCTCAGCCTGTGCAAGTAGAGAGCAGGACTGTGGCGCCCACATCACTCTGGAAGTTTCTAAGGACAAATCCACTCTCCCTGTGCCCCACACTCTCTCCCAGGGCCCAAGCAACCCCTGCCTCCAGCCCTGTGGACCCACCTGAGATGCCCCTAATGGTGCTTCCGACGAGGGTGGCAGGGCTGGTGAGCTGGGGGGAGAAGTTGTTGTAGTTGGGGATGTGGGTGAAGGAGGACGCGGGCCGGGCCTGAGTGGGGTCAGGGCCATAGCGATCTGCAGCCCCGTAGCTCCTGAAGTCCCCCTCCAGGCCGACATCCTCCTTGGGTGCTGACTCTACCTTCTTGCAGAACACGCAGCCCATGCCAGGTACCCTGCTGCAGAATGAGAACATGCCTGACTCGAGGGCCTGTACCAGGGGTGCCATCCTGAGCACACATGCATTCACTCCAGGGCCTGGACTGGAGTAGCCCTCTAGTGAGGGATAAGGCGGGCAGGGCCACCCCTGAGCCTGCCTCCCAGCTGCCTTCCTAGGCTTACAGAGAGTATGTGCCTCCTCAGAGCTGGCCCCTGTGCCCGCTCAGGCTGGTGCTAACATCCTGATATTGCAGTGTTATTCGTTTGTTTGATTGATTGATTGGTGCTGATTCTGGGGCTTGAACTCAGGGCCTGGGCACTGTCCTTTAGCTTTTTTGCTCAAGGCTAGTGTTCTACTACTTGGACCACAGACACGCTTCAGGCTTTTTGGTGATTAATTTGATAAGAGTCTCATAAGCCAGGCACTGTAGCTCATGCCTGTAGTCTTAGCTACTCAAGAGGCTGAGGTCTGAGGACTGCAGTTTGAAGCCAGCCTGGGCAGGAAAGTCTGTGACTCTTATCTCCAATTAACCACCAGACATAACATCATAGTCCCCACTTCCTAAGGATGTGAACTTCTTTCTGACACTAGTCTGGTTCATGTCACCAGCAATAAACTCGTTTATCTTTTTTTTTGTTGTTGTTCATGGGGCTTGAACTCTGGGTTTGGGCTCTGTCCCTCAGCTTTTCAGCTCAAGGCTAGTGCTTTACCACTTGAGCCACAGCGCCACTTCCAGTTTTTTCTGCTTATGTGGTGCTGAGGAATCAAACCCAGGACCTCATGCATGCCAGACAAGCCCTCTTCCACTGAGCCACCTTCCCAGCCCCTCCTTTATCCTCTTTAAAAAGTGGTCTTAATCTTTGCTGGTCTTTGTTGCTGTAACAATACCAGCACACACCCATGCACACACACACACACATACTCAAAGAAGAAATTAATGTGTTTGCTTATATGTGTATATGTATACAGCTTTAGGGTGTGCACACACTGTCTGTATACAGAAGTATGTGCAGATATGTTTGGTTACATGCACACATCTGCAGAATTATGTGTGTGTGTGTGCATGTGCGTGTGCGTGCAGTCTGTGTGGGTAGGTGTGTCTGGTCTGTCTATGACTGTATGCGGTTCTGTGTGGAAGCACGTGTCCTCTGGGTATGTCTGTGTGTCTCTGTGTGCATGTTGGTCCGTGTATCCGCGTGGGTCTGTGTATGAATGTGCGAGCCAGCGCCGTAAGCCTGCACCTGGAGATTCCCTACAGAGGGAGATCAAGGCCATTTCCTGTCGTGGGTCCAGCCTCCGGCCTCTCAAGCTGCCTCATTCTGGCTCCCCCATCCGTTACCTAGCAACAGGGCCCTTGTAGGAGGAGGGGGCTGTGAGGCAGGCATTGTGGGGCACAGAAAGGCCACCCCACCCCATTTCCTGGCCCTGAAAGCCTCAGTCCTCCCTCACTTCCACTCACCCTGCGGGGATCTTACTCCTGGGTCAGTGGGGTTGCTGCATGGTCCTCAGGAGGGGCAGAAGACCTGAGGCGAGACAGGAGAACAGGGAAGATGAAGGCCTGCCAATGTTCCTGGCAGCCAACTGCCCAGCTCCTGCCCTCTTCAGAACGCCAGAGGCCTGGGCTCCACCAGCACGACTTCTGCCTTCGTTTCCCTTCCCACCACCCTGGCAACTCACACACCTACTCTTGTCCAGGACACACCACCCACACCAGCTGTCTCTCATTCTACCTGACACCAACCCATGAACACACACACACCAGCACACAGCCACACCACACACAACAGAAGCTTGCCAGCACACCACACACCCGCACAGCTGGAGAAAGATCCAAGCTCCGCTCTGCAATAGCGCACACACTTACACCTACACCTACTCGTACACTTCCACACTCAGAGTTTTCTGTTTAGGTCCAGGGCCTCAGCTTCTACTGCTGGAATCATATTCCCATCCTTTTTTGGTTTGGGGGTTTATATTTTTGCCTGAGGCAAATCTCAAACCAAGCTGCTCCTACTTATGCCTCCCAAGTAGCTGAAACCGCAGGTATGAACTCAGAGGCTTGTTAGTTGAGATGAGGTCTCATTAGCTTTTTACCTAAGCTAGCCTTAAATCACAATGCACCCAAATCCACTTCCTTAGTGGCTGGCATTATTGACGGGGCCCACCATGCCCAGCTTTAGATCCATCTCTTGCAGGAGATTCCTGTCAGCTCACTCGCAAGCCCCAGCTACTGTCTCCTAAAACCAAACCCTTTCCTAGCAGCCTGCCTCTGAGCCCAGTCTGGGTTGGGCAAAGCCTACAAGACCCAGGGTCACCTCTGGTGGCAGAATGCAAGTAAACACCTACCTCCAAAGCTTTGCTCCTATCCCCCACGGCAGAGAAAGGCCCAAGTCAGAAGTTGGGGGCCATCATAGTCTCCTGTGATGCTCGCCAGACCAACTAAGCCTTCCCTGACAGCTGAGTTCTCTGAGCAACCCAACAGTCAGCTCATTGAGCAAGGGGTCCCCACCTCTTCCCCCCCCCCATCAGAAATGCCACCATTGCAACACCCAGAGAGGAACTGGCTGGGGAGAAGGCTGGATTTCCTAAGATGTGAGAGCAATGAAGAATTGTAAGGTGGGGCCAACTCGGCAAACCCCAATTTCCCCCAGAGAGGCCCTTGAAGATCCTGGGGATAGGACCTGGAGGCCCTCCAACTTGCCTCTCTCGGTCCTGGGCCAGTTCCCCTGTGGAGATCCTCCTCTCTCCAGATCCTGTCCTTCTTACTAGCACACTCACTCACCTCTTCCAGGAAGCCTTCCTGGATTGAAAAGGTCTGGTAGCCCTTGGCTGCTTCTGTCATATCAGAGCCAGGACTGGCATCATTAGCCTCACCAGTCAGTCCCTGCTTAGCCGTCACTAGAACTGTCCCCCCATGTGTGTTAGAGCGGGAAGGGGTGACACCCATGTGGCAAACTGTGAAGCGGTCTGTGGTGAGAGGGCTCACCTAAAATAGCCCCTGTTTACTAGGCCTTGCAGACATCTTCACCCCAGAATCTTGGGGGGGGCGGGAACCAGTGTGTAAAGACCCCAACATGCCAGGATGGTTTGGAACCAGGGGAGAAAAAGGCGGTGGGGACGCAGACCCCAGGAAGGAGCTGCGAAGCTTCAGGGAAGGTAAAGGGGAGAGGAGCTTGCATGGAAGCAAGGGTTACAAGGCGAGAGGAAAACTCTAAGCTATCTCAGGAAGACCAGCACACCCCGAACTAGCTCTGAGCTAACCCCCAGATCTGCGCTTGCCACCTCACATGCTCTAGGGTATATGAATGGTCTGAGAGACACGTAGCAAGCCACGCAGACAGACGCAAACTGACCCTCTGCGAAGGGACCCACAGGGACCCACCTCCGGCCCTGTGCGCACGCGGCCTCTCCCTGTAGCCCCTCTATGTGCTATTGCTGCACTCGGCCCTTTGTCTGGTCCACCTTGTTTTATACAAAAGCCGTAATTTAAAAGCATTGTAATAGCTGGCCGGCCCATGCCTATAATCCTGGCTACTCAAGAGGCCAAGATCTAAGGATCAAAATTTGAAGCCAGGAGCTGGGAAGGTGACTCAGTGGTAGAGCGCTTGCCTTGCATGCATGAGGGCCTGGGTTCGATTCCTCAGCACCACATAAGCAAAATGAAAAAAGCCAGAAGTGGTGCTGTGGCTCAAATGGTAGAGTGCTAGCCTTGAGCTGAAGAGCTGAGGGACAGCGCCCAGGCCCAGAGTTCAGGCCCCACAACCGGACCCTCCCCCCAAAAAAAAAATCCATCCAAAATTTGAAGCCAGCCTAGCCTAGGCAGGCAAATCCATGAGACTCTTATCTCCACAAGCTGGAAGTGGATGTGTGATCCAAGTGGTAAAGTGCCAGCCTTGAGCAAAGAAGACAAGCAAGAGCCAAGGACCCTGGATCAAGCCCTAGTACCGATGTATGCACACACACACACACACACACATCCACCCACACACACATCCCCCCCCCACACATCCACACACACACACATCCACACACACACACATACACACACACACACACACACACACACAAGCATATTAATGAGGCAGCTAAGGCCCAGAGAGGCTTAGAAACTTGCTCCAAGTCCCACAGGTGATGTATGTAGCCTGGCACTGAGCCCAGAATCTGAGATGTCTGCACGGTCTGTTATAGACATGGACAGTTGCTCTGGCGAATGCATAGCCCCTAGTGGGTCACAGATACACAAGGCGCTCCCTTGAGATGGAGCTGCACCCCCTCCACACACACCTCCACGAGAGTTCTCCTGTACAGAACACAGACTTCCAGAACTCTGGGGTCCCCACATAGCCACAGTGCTGCCCCTTCCAATAACAGCCAAGTGCTCATCGCCACAACAGAGCTCTATCAGCCTCAGGGGAGCTCCAGAGTCTGCAGGCCTAGTGTGGGGGTTGGGTGGGAGACGCTGAGCTATGGGCTGGCAGTGTGACCAGCAGGCAGATCTCAGGCTTGATCAACCTGCAGGCTTGAGAAGACAAAGGCCCCAGAGGGCCCTGACAGTATTCAGAGACGCTCAGAGAGAGGGTACGACACAGGGTGACCCTCCCCCACCATGGTGTCTACATGGCCCTAGACAAGGAAGGGCCACATTACATGCCACCGATCATCAGAGGACAAACAAGAAAGCTAGACCAAGGCAGACACTGAGAGGTGCAGACGCTGAGAAAGAGACTGGCAAAGGCAGAGAAATAGAGAAGCAGCATGGTGTGTCAAGAGACTGGTGCTCAGAAAATTAAAGCAGAACCAAAACACCAAAGCCCTCATTTGCAGCTTTTGCTGATTTCCGTGATATAAATATTCCCATCATGGCTGATTTAATACCCACCTGAATTCCCGAACCAATGTCCCTGAGCCAGTGCCAGCTGGAGAAAGCAAGACAGGCAGAGACTGAAGTGCAAGGGAAAGAAGAGCAACAAAAACTGGGTGTGGTGGTGAATGGCTGTAATTCCAGCACTCAGGAGGCAGAGGCAGGAGGACCATGGTTCAAGGCCAGCCTGAACTACATAGTAAGACCCTGCCTCAAAACAAAACCAAGTACTGAGATTTAGCTCATTTAGCTTGTCCAACTATGCAAGGCCCTGGACTTGAGGGTTCAATCCTCAGCACAACAAAATAAAAATAAAAACCAGGGGGGAAAAAGGCAGAGATAAAGAGTCAGAGTCAGCTGGGCACTTGTGGCTCATGCCAGTAATCCTAGCTGCTCAGGAGGCTGAGATCTGAGGACTGAGGTTCAAAGCCAGGCTAGACAAGAAAGTCCATGAGACTCTTACCTTGAATTAACCACCAGAAAACAGGAAGTAGCTCTGTGGCTGGAAGTGGTAGAGCACTAGCTTTGAGCAAAAAAAGCTCAAAGAGGGCCCAGGCCCTCAGTTCAAGCCCCATGACTAAGGGGGAAAAAAAAAAGGAGTCTGAGTCAGAGACAGAGAACTAAAAAGACCAAGAGAAAACAAGAGAGAGAGAAAGAGAAGGAGGGAGGGAGGGAAAAAGAGAGAATATACAGGCTGGAAATTCAGTTTATGCATTTCATGAAACTAGCCCCCAAGACTCTGTCCTTCCTTTGCTCAGATCTTAAAGTGTTGGACCAATTGTCTCAGAAACCACTGGATTTCCTAGAAGTCTGGGTAGCCATCACAATTACCAAAAATGTCCTGATTTATTCAACATTTATACATTGGCTAGATTCATGCCAGTGAATTTCTCTGTGTGATCTCACTAAGTAGCTTTCTGGGGTAGGTCTTATTATTTGTAGATTTTATTTTTAACCCTTATTATATGGATGAGAAAAAAATGAGGCCCAGAGTTCAGACCAAATATTAACCAGAGTCTGTATTCTGGTCAGGCACTGGTGGCTCACACCTGTAAATCTAGCTACTCAAGAGGCTGAGATCTGATGATCGAGGTTCAAAGCTAGCCTGGGAAGGAAAGTCTGTGAGACTTTTATTTCTAATTAACCACCAAGAATCCAGAAGTGCAGACCCCATGTTTAAGTCCCAGGACTGGCACACGTGCACACACACACACACTATTGTTTTGAGTAAGGGAATCAAAAGCACAATGTCAATCTGGCTCCAAGGCCCACTCTCAGCACTGTTCTATTTTGCAGCACTAGTAGGAGCAATAATATGTGTCTCTTTATGAGGGCCCACTGTGTGCTAGACACAGTGCTACACGCTCTAAATCCTAAATTATAGCCCAGAAACAGCAATCTGTCCTGTCTGTCTTTTCTCAGAGGCAGTGAACTTGGCTGCCTGATAAACACTGGAAAGAAAGGCTATCCACCAGCATTGTAAACACTGCAGGGACTTATGTCTGTTTATCAGTGTCTTTGTGTGTGTGTGTGTGTGTGCTGGTGATTGAACCCAGGATCTTGTACATGCTAAGCACGTACTCTACCACTAAGCTACACCCTCAGTCCTAAATAAATCTCTCGAACATCTGGTTGATAGGAATAAGCTCCCAGAGACCCACCAGGGTTCAAATCAGGTTACAGGTATGTGAGCTGTGTGAGATCTAACCCTGGACCACAATATTTTCGGATTTAACATCTACCCAGTGTGGCCCTCCCTAGCTCTGTTCTTTCATTTTTATTTTGTCTTTCAGACAGGGTTTTTGCTCTATAGTCCAGGGTGGCTGGAAGCCTGGGATCCTCCTGTTTCAGCCTCCCAAGTGCTGGAATTCCAAGCATGCACCAGCACATCTGGCTTCCCAGCTCTGTCCTTCAACATCTCTGGTCTGGTGAGTGACAAGCCGATGCTTTATCTCTGAGCCTCAGTGTTCTCTTCTGTACCTTCTGTGCAGAACAGCTGTGACAGCTTCATGAGATCCAACTCCTGCTCAGTGTGCTTTGGCCATGTAAGGCAGAGAGCCACCAGAGGCAGAGTCACAAGGCCCCAAGGGACATTACTCAGGCCACTTATCTGCCTCCTGGGTAGCAGGAGGAGTGACCACCTGAGGCCACACACACCTTGAGGCAGAAGATTCCAAGCCAGGATTCAGGTCCAGAATTCTGTTCCTGGCATTGGGCTGTGTTCTCCAAAGCCTACGCAGCATTTGGACATTCACCCCAACTGGTGAGAATCATTCTTTCTACCCAGCCCCTGGCCATCTGCACCTGTCTTATGACAGCTGGGTACCCAGCAAGGAACAGACTTTCACTCATAATTCCCTGCTCCTATCTCCCCACACCGCCAGGACCTAGGAGCCCCAGACCCAGCTATTGCTTCCCCTGGACTCCACGTGCCAAGGTTATGTTCAAGCTTAGATTCAGACACAGAATGTCTTGTCCACCCCAGCTCCTAGCAAGCATCTAGAGGATCTAAAGACAGATCTAGGTTCAAATTCTTCCCTTGCCTGATGAGTAGTAGCTTGACCTTGCACAAGTCAGTTCATCCCTCTGAGGTTCCAGTTCTTTGCCTGTGAACGACAGGAATGCAAATCTTCCCTGCAGACTGCTCCTGAGCATCAACTGAGAAGGGCCCAGAAAGCAACAGGCACACAGTAGGTGCTCAGAGAACTTTCACTTCCCTCTGTTCTGAGCGAAGAAGGGAGGGAGGACAGGGAAGGGGGCGGGGCTTGTGAAGAAAGAGAAGTTCTCAGACTAGGCGAGAGGGCTTAGGCTGTCTGGGGATTTCACCAAAAGGGAACTGGGACTTTGGGCAGTGGCTGGAAACCACCGGCCTGCAAGACTTCCGGCTTCTCCCCAGTGCTCCGGGCTGGACAGGAGGGGTGGGGGTGGGGGGCTGGGCTGGAGGGGCAGGAAATAAAGTTAAGGTCTGCAGGCATACACTGCCCCCACCCCCTTTTCTTATCCTAAGCCTGGACTGCTAGCGCCAGTCCCTGCCCATGGCCTTTGAGTCACTCTTTAGGACTGTAGGGCCACACTGAGCTAAGAGCTATAATCTCTTGCTGGAGGCCTCTTCAATCCCACACCAGCTTTTCTTGAGGCTTTGAAATCCAATCTACCTGACCACCCAGGGGCTAAGAAGACATAACTCCACACATAGACCACCAGCTCCTGGTGAGTTCACCTCTGTCTCTCTCTCTTTCATACACACATATACACACACATACTCATGTACTCAAGCATGCAATATTAACTATGCATTCCACATAATCGTGAGGGTATTAGCTGATACTTTTTTTTCCCACTTTATGTAAGTGGCTTTCTATCTGTCCCTGAAAACCCACCCACTAGTCTCTAAAATGAAGGTCTTAGGCCAAGTGCTGTTGGCTCATGCCTGTAATCTTAGCTATTCAGAAGGCTGAGATCTGAGGAGCACAGTTCAAGCCAACCCAGGCAGGAATCTATGAGACTCCAGCTAACCACCAAAATGTGGTAGAGCACTAGCCCTGAGTGAAAAAGCTCAGGGACAGAGCCCAGTGCCTGAGTTCAAGCCCCAGGGGAGGGGAAAAAAATAGTATCTTTATGTCCACCTGATCTGAGGCCCTAGATCTTCAGGCGAGGGAAACGATTCTATGGCATGATCAGACACAAATTCCCCTCCGAGGTCCTTGGGGATAGGATGAAGGGATTTTTGTCATCCACTTTGGGCCAGGCCAGTTTCCTGTGTATGGAAAGGGCTCTGATTCCTTCCTTTTCCAGCCTGGGATCCCCTACCCAACCTGCCATGGTCTGCCACATGGTCTGGCCATTTCCTTTGCCAGCTCAGCTTCAAGGGGTTGCAAAACACAATCCCCTCCCCCCCAATCAATCCCAAATTCATTCAGTCCAAGCCCAAACTACACTCACAACTTCACCCCACTGGGAGAAAGAAGACATGGCAATAAACTTCTGAGCCTTTCCCAAGCTCTTTTTGCTCTTCCCCAATCCCATCTTCAGAGCGTCACATGACCTTGGCCAGGAAGGAGGTGGAGTCTGGGGTCTTGGCTCTGAGTACCTCTGTGGCAATCAAGGTGGGCATCCAGCCCCATACTAACTCTCAAACCTCCACCGTCCCATCTGTGAAGATGGAAGGAAGCCAAGAAGATCCCTGACCGATTACATGCCTGAGCAATGGCCAGCTGGGTGTGGCATCCACCACAGGGTAAGGGACAGATCGGAATCCTGCTCATCTCCCAGAATGGACTCTCAATAGATCCACATATATTTTATGTATTTATTTATTTATTTTGGTCAGGCATGGGACTTGAACTGTCCTTGAGCTCTTCAGCTCAAGGCTAGCACTCTACCACTTGAGCCCCAGTGCCACTTCCAGCTTTCTAGTAGTTAAATGGAGATAAGAGCCTCACAGACTTTCCTGCCTGGGCTGGCTTTGAACCGTGATCCTCAGATCTCAGCCTCCGGAGTAGCTAGGATTACAGGTGTGAGCCGTGTTGGGGGTGGGGAACGGACGGGTTCGGGGAGGGGGGGGGTTCCCCTTCTTGTTTTGATCGTCTGGATCAAGGTAATTCAGAACTCCAGCAATGCCGGTTTCCATGAATTGCACGGGTGAGGGATTAATTCTCCCATCGTTCAAGCTGGGGGGGGGGGTAGGGGAGGGAGGGGGAAGAAAACCCAGAGAAGCCCGGAAACTTGAAGGCAGTCACACAGCAATGAACCGGGACGCACCCGGCC
>NW_012267222.1:11085124-11095592 GCF_000151885.1 Dipodomys ordii | reverse complement strand
CCCGGAAACTTGAAGGCAGTCACACAGCAATGAACCGGGACGCACCCGGCCCAGGACCCCCGGCTCCCGCTCCGGGACCGGGCGGGGCGCCCAGGTGCTCGCTGGCGGAGCCGCGTTGCCATGGCCACGGCCCCGCGGGCGTTCCCCGGCACCGGCAGGATTTCCTTCGGGGCGGACTGCAATTCCCGGATCCCGCGGGGAGCTGGGCAGGGCCCGGGCCGCGGGGCGGGCGGGCGGCGCACCCCCAGCCTTCCCCAGGAAGCGGGACCCCCCCGCGCGGGTGTGAGCTTCACCCCACTTCTGCCGACTCGGGCTGTGGGGGGGGTCTTCCCGGACCCCCGCGGCCGCGCCCCACCGGGCATCGCCCAGGGATCGTCCTTATGACCCCCGCCCCGTTAGGCCAAACTCCCCACTGCTCCAGCACCCCTCCCCGGTCCCCCCACAGCCTGTCCGCAGGCTTCTCACTTTGGGGGTCCCGTGTTCCTCTCCCTCCACCCCGTTTCCTTCCCAGGTTCTAACAACCTCTTCACAGCGTGCCTTGTTTTCCCCATCGCACTCGGGGGACCCCTTTGTTCTATGTCTCCCCTGTTCCTCAGCCTGCTCCCCAAGTGTTAGTTCCACTCTCGAGGTTCCCCTCTAGTTTTCCTCCTAAAGCTCTTTTCAGTGTGGGGGTCCCCCGCGCCCGCCCCGCAGGGGTGGGGGGGCGGGCCCCACCTGCCTCCCCGCCCCGCCCCCTGCGCCCACCTACCTGGTCCGGGGGGAGCGGGCTCCGGGCGGCCACCTGAGCCGATGTGGGGCAGAGTTGGGGTGCCGCCCCCTCGCCGCCCGCCCCCCTGGGGCTGGGAGGAGGAAGCCACCGCGGACTTGCGATGGCCCGGGCCGGGCCACAGTGAGAACTGCCAGTCCCGCCCCAGCCCAAGCGGGCCGCGGGGAGGGGCCCCCAGATCCCAGGCCTGCCATTTCCACCTCCCCTGGAGGGGGGGCGGAATTCGGCTTTGGAGGCCTCTCTGCACCCCAGCTTCTCCCGCTCATATCATCCCCCCGCCCAGTGTCCACCAAAGGGCAGATTTCTCACCCCCAGAAGGCCCTGCAAGTTTAGAATCAGCAGAACAGAGCTCAGGAGGGTCTTTCTGAGTCGGAGACCCCCAACACCTCTGGCTGGTTCCTTTTCCAGCCGGGAAAGCTGGGGGCCAGATCTCCATTCGCCCTACCGAGTTCTCAGAGCTAGTTGGCCTCAGCCTGCTGTCACCAGAGCCACCGTGGACCCTGTCACCATGCCTTGCCTTCTCTCTCCCAGAGGCTGAGACCCCCCCCCCGCGCCCCTCTCCAACTTAGCTCTCAGCTCCGGCTCGGTTGGGGTCCTGGAACCCCCTGGGTGTGTGGCTTGTGCGGTAGGAGGTGTGGCGGGTGGTGGAGGAGTTCGTACATGGTGGAGTACAAACATGGCAGAGCACAGCTTGGGTGTGGAAACACAGGTCTCTGTCTGGGGCCTGTTGAGGACTCTGGCTTTGGAATCAACAACTTCCACACACAGGCAGGTGTGGTTCTAAGTACCAGGAGGGTGTGTGGGCTTTGTGTGTGGGCAAGCACCTGTTCAGGAGTGTCACAGTGTCACTGTGGGTGACTAGGAGTAGTGGGTGTGGATAAGAATACTGTTAGGAAAATGGGTGGGGGGAGAGGGAGGGGGAGGAGAGGCCCCGAAAGCAGAGCAGAGGCAGTACAGGACTCAGGAGGATGGCTTCACCCTGGCTGGACGGCATTACCACCCCATGAGCACCCATTGATGTTCTTCAATGAACAATCATTACCTGTCAGGAGCCAGCCTCAGGAACAGAGAGATGAAAGAGACTAAACCCACCTTGGAGCCAGCCCAGCCACTAGGGAGGCTGAGAGAGGGTTGCTTGAGCCCAGGGGCTGGAGGTAGCCTGAGTAGTATAGCAAGTCTCCATCTCAAACAACCATCAAAACCAAAACAACAACAACAAAAAAGCTAGGTATGGTGACACACACTGTAACCTCAGCAGAGGCCTGTAGCAGGAGGATTGAGTATTTTTTTGGGGGGGTCCAGTTATGGGGCCTGAACTCTGGGCCTGGGCGCTGTCCCTCAGCTCTTCAGCTCAAGGCTAGAGCTCTACCACTTCAGCCACAGCACCACTTCCGGCTTTTTTCATTTTGCTTATGTGGTGCTGAGGAATCAAACCCAGGGCCTCAGGCATGCAAGGCAAGCACTTTACCACTGAGCCACCTTCCTAGCCCCGAGGATTGAGTATTTTAAAGCCAGCCTGGACTACATAGTGAGACATTATCTCAAAAAAAAAGGGAGGAAGGAGGGTCTGGAGGGAGGAAGGGAAGGGAAGAGCAAAGAAAGGAGGGAAAAGGAGAAAGAGCTGGAAAGATGGAAGGAAGGAATGAACAAAGGAAGGAAAGGAAAGGAGGGAGGGGGAGAGAGGAGAACTGAGAAAGTCAGGAATCCCCCAATCAACCTTGCTCTGTCAGCCAGCAAAATTTGGTTTAGACCGTTTCCCAGGAAGTCCCTCCCCTTCAAATGTCCACCCCCACCCTAAGCCCATAGCAGCTCCTGCCTTGTGTCTACTGGCTCGGCAGGGCTGGGTGTGAGGGATGTTTTTCTCAAAGGCAGAGACTGGGTCTTGGCTCCTGTTGATACCTCCATTGCACTCCATGCAGGGCCTGGCACAGAATTAGCAGATTCTCTGGGCATAAAAATGCATGGATCAGCCAAGGAACAAAAGCATTAACAAGTAAACAAAAGCCCAGTAAGAAAAAAAAAATCCTTGAAGATAAGAATGAAGAATTCAAGCAACAAAGACTGAGTTACCCAGATGAATGAAAGAACAAAATTCCTTCTGCTCTGTGTGTGTGTGTGTGTGTGTGTGTGTGTGTGTGTGTGTGTGTGTGTGTGTGTGTGCCAGTCTTGGGGCTTGAACTAGGGGCCTAGGTGCTGTCTATGAGCTTTTAAGCTTTTATGCTCAAGGCTAGCACACTTTAACTTGAGCCACAGCTCCACTTCTAGCTTTTTGCTGGTTAATTGGAGGTAAGAGTCATACAGACTTTCCTTCCTGGGCTGGCTTTGAACTGTTATCCTCAGATCTCAGCCTCTTAAGTAGCTAGGATTACAGCTACCTGCCAGGTGTGAGCCACTGGTGCCCAGATCCTAGCTTGCTTGCTTGCTTTTTTTCATTCCTTTTCCTTCCTTCCTTATTCTCTCTCTCTCCCTCTCTCTCTTTCTTTCTTTTTACTTTTTGCCAGTCTTGGGGCTTGAACTCAGGGCCTGGGCACTGTCCCTGAGCTTTTTTTGCTCAAAGCTAGCACTCTACCACTTGTGCCACAGCACCACTTCTGGCTTTTTCTGTTTATGTGGTACTGAGGAATGGAACCCAAGGCTTCATGCATACTTGCATACTAGGCAAGCACTCTACCACTAGGCCACCTTCCCAGCCCCCTCCCCCCTATTTTTGTGGTGCTGTTTCTGCTATACTATTTGAACAACAGCTCCACATCTGGCCTTTTTTTGTAGTTTAGTGGAGATAAGAGTCTCACAAAGCCAGGCACGCACATCTGTATTTTTAGGATTGCAGTTTGAAGCCAGCCCAGGCACCTAAAAATGAGAAGTAGAACTGATGTGAAAAATGGCACAGTGCCAGCCTTGAGCAAAAGAGTTTAGGGACAACACCCAAGCCAAGTTCAAGCCCCACAGGGGGAAAAAAAAAAAGTCTCACAGTCTTTCCTGCCCAGGCTGGCTTTGATCCCTGATACTCAGATCTCAGCTGCCTGATCTAGGATTACAGGCGTGAGACACCAGGACCTGACTCCTTCTGCTTTTTTAAAATGCAAAACTGGGTACTGGTGACTCACATCTATAATCCTAGCTACTCCAGAGGATACGACGACGTGAGCATCAAAGTTCAAGGTCAGGGACTGGGAAGGTGGCTCAGTGGTGCTGTGACTCAAGTGGTAGAGCGCTAGCCTTGAGCTGAAGAGCTGAGGGACAGCGCCCAGGCCCAGAGTTCAGGCCCCACGACCGGACTCAAAAAAAAAAAAAAAAAAGTTCAAGGTCAGACTGGGCAGACATATTCAAGAGACACTTAGCTCTAACGAGCAAAAGGGCAAGAAAGGAGGTATCACTCAAAAAGCCAACTAAACCGGGCCTGGTGGCTCATGCCTGTAATCCTAGCTACTCAGGAGGCTGAGATCTGAGGACTATAGTTCAAAGCTAGCCCCTGGCAGAACAATCAGTAAGACTCATTTCCAATTAACCACCAGAAAACCTGAAGTGGCGCTGTGGCTCAAGTGGTAGAGCACTTGCCTTGAGCTGAAGAGCTGAGGGACAGCGCCCAGGCCCAGAGTTCAAGCCCCATGACTGGTCTACCCCTCCTCCCCCCAAAAAATGCCAAGTGAGAGCACAAGGTCCTGAGTTCAAACCCTATTACTGGCACAATAAATAAGTAAATAAAGCCAGGTACTGGTGGCTCACACCTGTAATTGTAGCTACTCAAGAATCTAAGATCTGAGAATCAAACTTCAAAGCCAACCTGGGCAGGAATGTCCATGAGACTCTTATCTCCAATTAAGCACACACACACAAAAAGCTGGAAATGGAGCTGTGGCTCAAGTGCCAGACCCAGAGTTGAAGCCCTAGGATTGGCAAAAAAATAAAATAACATGAATAAATACAAGATAGGGATGGGAATATAGCTTAGTGATAGAGCACTTGCCCAGCAATCCTAAGACCCTTAGCTCAGGCTGGCAGTGTGGCTCAGTGGTAAAGCTCCTGTTCTAGGAAGCCTGAGGCCCTGAGTTCAAGCCCTAGTATGGGATTCAAGAATTTTTTAGGCCGGGCGCTGGTGGCTCACGCCTGTAATCCTAGCTACTCAGGAGGCTGAGATCTGAGGATTGCGGTTCAAAGCCAGCCTGGGCAGGAGAGACCTTGAGACTCCTATCTCCAATAAACCACCAGAAAACCGGAAGTGGCGCTGTAGCTCAAGTGGTAGAGCGCTCTCCTTGAGCTGAAGAGCTGAGGGACAGCGCGCGCCCAGGCCCAGAGTTCAAGCCCCACGGCCGACAAAAAAAAAAAAAAGAATTTTTTAATGTAAACAAATGAAAGAAAAATAAATAAAAACTGACCCCGAGGTCATGCCCCAGTACTACAAAATAAAAGCAAATAAATAATAAAATACACATTTACCCATAATATTCTTTTGTTTATAAATTCCTAGTGCCTTACCCCTCATTTTGCTTGGACTAATTAAAAAATAATACAATAATGGGGCTGGGAAGGTAGCTCAGAGGTAGAGTGCATGCCTTGTAAGCATGAGGCCCTGGGTTCGATTCCTCAGCACCACATAAACAGAAAAAGCCAGAAGTGTGCTGTGGCTCCAGTGGTAGAGCGCTAGCCTTGAGCTGAAGAGCTGAGGGACAGCACCCAGGCCCAGAGTTCAGGCCCCATGACCTGCAAAAAAAAAAAAAATAATAATAATACAATAGTAATGAAGAATAAGGTCTCCTCCCAGGGCCCCTGCCACCTCTCCAGTCCCGTCATGGGCCATTCTCTTTAGTCACACTAGAATTCTTTGCAGTTCTTAGAATACACTGCATTTTGGCCTCAGGACCTTCTTGAATGTTGTTTCCTCTTCCCTTTGCTCTTCTCAGTACTGGCTTCTTTCTATCCTATCCGTCATAGGAGTACCGCCTCCTCTGAGAAGCCTTTCCTGACCACCTCATCCATCTAAAGAGGTCCTTTTGTTCTTGATCTTAGCACCCAGTTTTCCTCCTTCCTGGCCAACACAATCTGGAATTCTGCATTCCTCTGTTTACTGTTTATTGTCTTAACCAGGCTAGAGTTCTGACCTCAGGAGACACCTGCCCTACCTAGGTCAGAGATGGATTCTCAGCACTCACCCACCCATCAGAATAACTTGGGTGAGGAACAGACAGTAGGTCCAGGCTGCCAGGTGTGTGGAGCAACTTTGCCCCTTCCTAGCTCCATGGTCATGGGCACATTATCATCCCTTCTGGGCCTCAGTTTCCCCATCTGTACAATGGGGATTGTAGTAGCCTTTCCTTCTGTTATAGGAGTCTTGAGAGAATTCAATGAGTGGTTGGACTAGTGCATGTCACATAGAAAATGCCACATAAGTGTTATCATTCATTCACTCATTCAATCAAACCTCAAAACCTTGGGTCACTGCTGTGTGCCAGACTGGGTGCCTGAGGCTCAAGTAGGCATCGTGTTGAAAGCATGCTTTCTCTGACCAAATCTCTCCTCTTATAGACCAGGCTCATATTCCTTTAAAATACTTTCAGCTGGGCTGGGAAAGTGGCTCAGTGGTAGAGTGCTTCGTCTGCATGCATGAGGCCCTGGGTTCCATTCCTCAGCACCACATAAACAGAAAAAGCTGGAAGTGGCACTGTGGCTCAAGTGGTAGAGTGTTAGATTTGAGCTGAAGAGCTGAGGGACAGCACCCAGGCCTAGAGTTCAAGCCCCACGACCGACCAAAAAAAAAAAAAAAACTTTCAGCTGGATGATGGTGGCTCACATCTATAATCTTAGCCACTCAGGAGGCTGAGATCTGAGGCTTCCCTTTCAAAGCCAGCCTACATAGAAAAGTCTCTAAGAGTATATATATGTATATGTGTGTATACATATATGTATATATGTATGTATACATATACATATATCCATGCAATAATATAATAAATTACCTATACAAGGGCGATTTCACGGTGACAGTTCCACACAGTATATAATGTATTCCAATCAATCTCCCTTTCCATTTCAATCTCACTTTCCCTTAATTCCCATTTCACAAGATTTCATCATTCTATTTTCATACTTTCCAACGATCTATTTGGACAATGTCTGTCCTCTTCCACCCTCTCTAGAGTCTGTTTCTCTCCCCCCCCCCATAAAGCTTTTTTTTTTTGTCTGTCATGAGGCCTGAACTCTGGGCCTGGGCACTGTCCCTGAGCGTTTCAGCTCAAGGCAAGCTCTCTACCACTTGAGCCACAGCACCACTTCCAATTTTCTGGTGGTTCATTGGAGATAAGAGTCTCACAGACTTTCCTTGCCTGGACTGGCTTTGAACCAGGATCCTCAGATCTCAGCCTCCTGAGTAGCTAGGATTACAGGTGTGAGCCACTGGCGCCCAGCCTAAGAAAACATAAAAAAAAATTTTTTTAATTCCTTCCCTCCCTCCCACCACCCCCTTGAGTTGCTCAGTTCACTTTCACCATTGTCCAGTGCAGCTCATGGGCTCCTCTGTTGTATTTTTACATCTGCTTTTCACTGATTCTGTGCTCTCCTCCCAGCTTCCCTAAAATGTGCACCTGTATATACACCATATGAGAGGTAAAGAATATAGAGTCGGGCTGGGAAGGTGGCTCAGTGGGAGAGCACTTGCCTTGTATGCCTGAGGCCCTGGGTTCGATTCCTCAGCACCACATAAGCAAAAAGGAAAAAAAAGCCAGAAGTGGCGCTGTGGCTCAAGTGGTAGAGCGCTAGCCTTGAGCTGAAGAGCTGAGGGACAGTGCCCAGGCCCAGAGTTCAGGCCCCACGACCGGACCAAAAAAAAAATTTTTTTTTAAATGATATGACAAATTAAGAAGAGGTCCTTTGTTTCCTTGCCTTTGGGGTTCTTTTCAGTCTGCATATTATTTTATGCATATATGAAGAGGTGCTTAAGTTATTACAATTTAGTGTTATTCTTCCAAGACTGACCTCTCTTGGGTTCACTGTGTATAGGTATCTTGAGTCCTGTTTACTTTGTCATATCTCATTGCATTTTGAATCTAATATCCACATATCAGGGAGACCATGTGCTGTTTGTCTCTCTGATCTTGGCTTATCTCGCTCAACATGATTTGTTCTAGTTCCATCCATTTCCCTGTGAATGCCATTATTTTATCCTTTTTTTGTTTTTGTTTTTGGTCCAGTTGTGGGGCCTGAACTCTGGGCCTGGGCGCTGTCCCTCAGCTCTTCAGCTCAAGGCTAGTGCCCTACCACTTGAGCCACAGCGCCACTTCCGGCTTTTTTCTTTTTGCTTATGTGGTGCTGAGGAATCGAACCCAGCGCCTCAGGCATGCAAGGCAAGCGCTCTACCACTGAGCCAACTTCCCAGCCCCTCCTTTTTTTTTTTTTCTTTGATTTGTCGTGGGGCTTGAACTCTGGGCCTGAGCGCTGTCCAGCAGTTCTTCAGGTCCAGGCTAGTGCTCTACCACTTGAGCCACAGTGCCACTTTTTAGTTTTCTGGTGGTTTATTGGTGATTCAAGTTTCATGGACTTTCCTTGCCTGTGCTAACTTTGAACCACAATCCTCAGATCTCAGCCTCCTGAGTAGCTAGGATTATAGGCGTGAACCACCGGCACCCGTCTATTTTATCTTTTGTCATGGCTGTGTAAAATTCCACTGTGTATAGGTACCACAATTTTTGTATCCAGTCATCTGTAGTGGGACATCTGGGTTGTTTCCGTACCTTGGTTATTGTGAACAGTGCAGCAATGAACATGGAAGTGCAGGTGTCCTTGTACCTGCTTCCTGTTGGCAAGAATATTCTGTGGTGTATGTGCGCACGTGCGCACGCATGTGCATGTGCATTATTAATACTGGGGCTTGAGCTCAAGGCCACATTCTTTTGCTTGTCTTTTTCACTCAATACTGACACTCTGCCATTTGAACCATACCTCCACCAGTTAATTGGTAGGAATCTCACAGACTTTTCTGCTTGGGTGATTTCGAACCATGATCCTCAGATCTCAGCTTACTGAGTAGCTAAGATTTCAGGCATCTGTCATTAGTGTCTGATTTTGGCTTAGAATTTATTTTATTGTTGTTGGTGGTGGTGGTCGTGGGGTTTGCACTCTAGGTCTGGGCGCTGTCCTTGAGCTCTTCAGCTCAAGGCTAGTGCTTTACCACTTGAGCCACAGAGCCACTTCCAGCTTTTTCTGTTTATGTGGTACTGAGGAATTAACCCCAGGACCTCATGCATGCAAGACAAGCAGTCTACCACTGAGCCACCTTCCCAGCCCTTCTTCCTTCCTTCTTCCTTCCTTCTTCCTTCCTTCCTTCCTTCCTTCCTTCCTTCCTTCCTTCTTTTTTCTTTCTTTCTTTGTTTCTTGCTTGCTTGCTTGCTTCCTTGCTTTCTCTCTCTATCTCTTCCTTCCTTCTTTTCTTTTTTTTTTTAAGGCACAGGGTCTTGCTAGTCTGCTCAGGCTAGCCTCAAACTCTGAGATTCAAGAAACCTTCTACCGTGGCTCAAGTGGTAGAGCGCTAGCCTTGAGCTGAAGAGCCCAGGCCCAGAGTTCTGGCCCCATGACTGGTGAAAGAAAAAGAAATCTACCTTCACCTCCCCACTAGCTGGAAACACAGCACCTTCACCATTCCTGCTCATGTGTGCTTTTCTTTTTCTTTTTCTTCCCCCCACCTATTTTATGTAATGATTTTAAAAATTTTTAAGAAAAAAAGTAATATTTCATGACAGAAGAAAATTATATTAAATCTAAATTTCTATGTCCATAAACAAAGTAGGCTGGAATGCAGCCAGGCTCCATTTCTGTGCAGTGCGTGTCTGCTTTTGTGTTTCCATGACAGAGCTGGGTAGATGCAGCCAAGGCCGTATGGCCAGAAAAACCAAAAATATTTACTTTCTAGTCTTTGACTGAAAAAAGTTTACTGAGCTCTGTTCAAGACCTAACTTCCAGTGACGAGAGAGAGCAGTGTTTAGACAAATATGATAAATAACACTGTGAGGGAAACATCAGACCCATCTATAGCATGGAACATTCTAGAAGGCAATTGTTCTACCAACTTTAAAAAGATATCACTGGGGCTGAGAAGGTGGCTCAGTGGTAGAGCGCTTGCCTTGTATGCATGAAGCCCTGAATTCGAATCCTCAGCATCATATAAGAAAAAAGAAAAAAGCCGGAAGTGGCACTGTGGCTCAAGTGGTAGAGTGCTTGACTTGCATAAGCAGAAAAAGCTTGAAGTGGCGCTGTAGCTCAGTTGGTAGGGCACTAGCCTTGAGCTGAAGAGCTGAGGGACAGCGCCCAGGCCCAGAGTTCAGTCCCCACAACCGGACTCCCCCCCCACAAAAAGATATCACCATAAAAAAGAATAAAAGGCAGGTGTGGGATGGTTGTTTACATTATAACTGATTTGAAAGAGGCATTACCACCTAATATAATTCATAATCTGTAAACTTTATGTAGAGGTTATTTCTTTTCTTTTTTTTTTTTTGGTCGGCCGTGGGGCTTGAACTCTGGGCCTGAGTGCTGTCCCTCAGCTCTTCAGCTCAAGGCGAGCGCTCTACCACTTGAGCTACAGTGCCACTTCCGGTTTTCTGGTGGTTTATTGGAGATAGGAGTCTCACGGTCACTCCTGCCCCTGCTGGTTTTGAACCACAATCCTCAGATCTCAGCCTCCTGAGTAGCTAGGATTACAGGTGTGAGCCACCA
>NW_012267222.1:11075919-11085074 GCF_000151885.1 Dipodomys ordii | reverse complement strand
CAGCTCAAGGCGAGCGCTCTACCACTTGAGCTACAGTGCCACTTCCGGTTTTCTGGTGGTTTATTGGAGATAGGAGTCTCACAGTCTCTCCTGCTGGGGCTGGCTTTGAACCTTTATCCTCAGATCTCAGCCTCCTGAGTAACTAGGATTACAGGCGTGAGCCACCGGCGCCGGGCTAGAGGTTATTTCTTTATTTAGGGCCAATTCTAGGGCTTGAACTCAGTGCTTAGGTGCTGTCCTTGAATTTGTTTTGCTGTTGTTGTCATTTTGTGCTGGTCCTGAGGCTTGAACTTAAGACCTGGGCACTGTCCCTGAGTTTTTTTGCTCAAAGCTAGCACTCTACCACTTGAACCACAGCTCCACTTTGAGCTTTTGTGGTAGTGAATTAGAACAGGAGAGTCTCAAAGACTTTCCTGCTGGGGCTGGCTTTGAACCATGATCCTCAGATTTCAGACTCCTGGGTAGTTAGGATTATTATAGGAGTGAGTCACTGGGCGAGGGGCCGGTCTTTAACAGGGAGGACTGGAAAATGGAGGTGCCCAAGAATGCTAGTATTCTCAGTATGGCCTCAGAGGTTGCCCAGAGAATCTCCCTCAGCCTCCAGTCTACAGTTCATAGATTTCAGGGGTTCCATCAAGTCCAGCCTTCCAACCTCCATGTTGGCCATGATAGCCCTTCAGCACAGGCTATAGGCAGTGCCAGTGACCATGGCTGCCAGCCACCATGTGCACCAAGTGGCAGCCAGTCCTAGCACCCACTTCCACAAGTGGGGATCTCTCCTGCCATGCATCTGGCCAATGTGAATCTCCCTGAGGGCTTGAACTGTAAGCTCTCTAATCTCCATTCCCCCCCCAACCAACACCAGACTGCAGCAAGAGACCCTCCAAGCTGCTCAGAGAGGCCCTCAGAAATAAAGAGAAAGCACATTCTCTATTGCAGCGACAGGCTCTAGTTAGAAGGCAGAGGAGACTGAATAACAGAAAGTAGGGGGGGACTGACCCTAGGGGAGAATTCCCTATCCCAGAGTCAGGAATGCCCTATAGGCTACAGGCAGCACCGTAAGCTGAGCTCTGGGAAAAAGGAGCCAGCCAAGGGAGGGTGGTGGAAGCTGGGTTCCCATCGCTCCTCCACAGGGAGCCATTGTCTGGAGGAAGAGAAGTGTCACACCCTAAGGGCAACAGCCACAGGGAAAGGTCGCTGGGGAAAGAGAGCAGAGCTGGGAGGGGACTGGAGGGTGCCTGGGGAGGAACCCCTGGGGTCACATGGGAGGTTTTCTGGAGAAATGGGGGTGAGAGAGTGTGACAGTAGCCAGGAAATGGCCCCCACGGAGCCTCATCTTTGTGTCATGCACCCAGCTAGCAATTTGCATATGGTGGCTCAGCTCATCCACTCCATTGCACAAGTACTTACTGGCCTGACAGCTCAGTTGCTAGGGTTGGAGCACAGTCCTTCCCCTCTTAGAACTTGGCAATAGGAAGAGACAGTCAAAAGAGTTCAGGCTCCCCAGACCCCTCAAAAAAAGAGTCTCACAGGGCCTTTTCTGCCCAGGCTGGGTTTGAACCATGATCCTCAGATATCAGCCTCCTGAGTAGCATGAGCCATCAGTACCAGGCAGGTCTTGTTTCTTTCCTTTTTTCTTTTTTTTTAGGGGGGGGGGCGTTGTGGGGCTTGAACTCTGGGCCTGGGCACTGTCCCTCAGCTCTTCAGCTCTAGGCTAGCGCTCTACCACTTAAGCCACAGCCCCACTTCCAATTTTCTGGAGCTTTATTGGAGGTAAGAGTCTCATGGACTTATCTGCCTGTGCTGGCTTTGAACTGGGATCCTCAGATCTCAGCCTCCTGAGTAGCTAGGATTACAGGCGTGAGCTACCAGTGCTTGGCAGGCCTTGCTTTTTAAACTTAATATCCTTTAATAAACTTTTCCAATTGGAACACTCAAGGTTTCCTCTTTTTTGTTGTTATATTCTTGTTTTATAGTTTTGTGGTTTTTTTTTTCTTCCTGTCAGTTTTGGGGCTTAAACTCAGGGCTTTGGTGCTGTCCCTGAGGTCTTTTGCTCAAGCTTAGTACTCTAGCACTTTGAGCTACAATTCTACTTCTGGTTTTCTGGTAGTTAATTGGAGATAAGTGTCTCATGGACTTTTCTGCCTGGGCTGGCTTCAAACCACAATTTTTAGATCTCAGCCTCCTGAGCAGTTAGGATTACAGGCATAAGCCACCAGCAGCCAGCTTTTTTTTGGTAGTTTGAACTCAGGGCTTGGGCTCTGTCCCTGAACCTTTCTGTGCTCAGGGCTAGCATGCTTCACTTGAGCCACAGCACCACTTCCAGCTTTTTCTGTATATGTGGTACCGAGGAATTGAACCCAGGGCTTCATGCATGCTAGGCAAGCACTCTACCACTAAGCCATTTTTTTTTCAAGTACTAGAATTTGAACTCAAGGCCTTGGGCTTACTTGGCAGATACTTGTGATGCTTCTACTTCTGACCTAGAAGGGCTGGAATCTGGGATTACAGGCTTGTACCACCATACTCTGACTCTTTTTTTTTTTTTTTGAGACAGGATCCTATGGTATGGACTCAAACTCTACCCTCCTACCTCAGACTCTCAAATTCTGGGATTATAAGGCTCCAACACTATGCTCAGGTCCCTTACTGTTTTTGAGCACTACATAGTACTCCACTGTATGGTATGCTATATATAATCTTATGGTGGGCAATGGGTTGCTCCCAGCATTTTCTATTGCACACAGTGCAGCAGAGAATAACTGTATATACATCATCCATCATCACTTGTGCAGCAATATCTGAAGAAGAAATTCCCAGAAGTAAAATATTTGGATGCATCTTTAATTTTGATAGATTTTGCCAAAATGCCCTTTTGGGAACTTTTACCAATTTGTGTTCACATGTGTTACAGCGCTCTGTGAGAACACACGTAACAGTACTGCTTTCTTACAGAATATGCTCCGAAACTTCTAGACTTTTTGCCAGACTAGTAGGAAATGGTACCCCAGTGTAGCTGTCTGGGTTTGCATTTCTTCTGCATGAATTTGAGCTTCTTTTTTCCTATGTTTAGAGCCATTTGTATTGCTTTTCTGGGAACCATCCATTCATTGCTATGTGTTCTCTTAGATTATTGGTCGTTCTAATCAATTTCCAGGAAATCATTATAAATTAGAGAAATAGCTCTTCATCTAAGTTATAGTGATCTAAGTTATAAATGCCCCCCCATCTACATCATTTGTCTCATGACTTGATTTACAGTGCTTTCTCATGCAGAAGTTTTGGATTTTTATGTAGGTGACTTTATCAATCTTTTTTATGGCTTTTTGATTTTTGAGTCATGAGTTAGATTTTTCCTACTATTAGATGATAAATTCTCCCCTGTTTTTCTCCACTGTTTTTATGGTTTTATTTTGGGGTTTTCTAGCTCTTAATCTTTGATCTCTTTGGAGCTCATCCTATTGCTCTACGTGAGTGACAATCTATCCAGCCCCCCACTCCCGTTGGCCACCTAACCATCCCTATGCCTTGTATTAGAGAATCTGTTCTCAGCCAGGTGCCAGTGGCTCATGCCTTAATCCTAGCTATTCAGGAGGCTGAGATCTGAGGATCATGGTTCAAAGCCAGCCCAGGCAGGAAAGTCCATAAAACTCTTATCTCCAATAAACCATTCAGAAAACCAAAAGTGGCGCTGTGGCTCAAGTGGTAGAGCGCTACCCTTGAGCTGAAGAGCTGAGGGCCGGTGTCCATGCCCAGAGTTCAAGCCCCACGACTGATCCTCCTCCCACAAAAACCCGTTCTGATGCCAGGACCCCCTTCCATCATGGGCTAAGTTCCCATGTGCAGTCTACCCTACTTCTCGACTTCCTATTCCAGTCCAATTTGTCTGTCTCTTTCTTAATCCAAATAAAGTTGTTTAAATTTTGGAGGCCTGAGACTGGAGTTGTGACTCAAGTGCAGAATGCCAGCTTTGAGCAAAAAAGCTAAGGGAGAGCCCTGAGCTCAAGTCCAAGTACCAGTACACACACGCATGAGTACAAACACACACACACACACACACACAAATAAATAAACAACTAATTGAAGATTTGTTTTCAGAACTGGGAATCAAAACCAGGGCCTCATGAATGCTGGTCAAATATACTGCCACTAAATTACACTCACCATTTAAGGGTTTAAGCACTACTAATAGTAGGAAGGTTGGCCCTTCCTTCTTTCTTTCCCTCCTTTCCTCCCAGCCTTCTTTCCTTCCGACCTTTCTTCTTTCCTTCCTATAAGAATTTTTCATTCTCTCTCTTTCTGTCAGATGGAGGAACCTCAGGCAATCTCATGGAAAGTATATCACAGTAAAGAAACAGAAAATAAACAATAATTAAATGCACTTGGTCATGTCAACGAAAAGCAATGATAAAGCAGATAAACTGTCAGGAGCTGAGCATCAGGGGAAGGGTGGGGGGAAGGGAAGCCTCACAGATCCTCACAGAACTGTCCAAACTGTCCTAAACAGGGACTGACACCACGGCCCTAGGCTAGAGCCTGCCTGCCAAATGGAGACTGGCTTGCAGATCCGAGCAGAGAGCATGGAGCCTCTGAGAGGAGGGCAGGAGGCAATAAGGGAGTGAGCACCTGGTCTTAGAGGTCATAGCAAGGACACTAGCTTTTCCTCTGATACTAGCAGCTTAGAAGAGGTTGGCAGAAGAGTGACGTGACTCCACATTGGTTTTCACACAGTGGTTCTGCTGTGTGACAGCCAGGGTGATGGACCAGCCAGGAGGGCCTGATAGGGAGGGTGACAGGATAGAAGGTGTGAACAGCTGTTCCTTGGGTATTTTGGGTCTATCTCCCCCACCTTAATGTGGGCTTTTCATGGCAGGTGCCAAGTGTATTGGGTTCTATAAACCTAGTGCACGGCCCAGGGTAAGCCTGGGTACACCCTGGGGAGAAAAGAGGAGAAAGATCAGAGAACACAGAGGAGGAGGGAGGGGCCTTTGGGAACCACTTCCTGAAGGCCATGGAAAGTAAAGGGGACAGACATGGGAAAGAAAGAAAGAAAGGAAGGAAGGAAGAAAGCAAGAAAGAAAGAAGAGAGAGAGAAAGAAAGAGAGAAAGGAAGAAAGAAAGAAAGAAGGAGAAGGGCTGGGAAGGTGGCTCAGTGGTAGAGCACTTGCCTTGCATGCATGAGGCCCTGGGTTCGATTCCTCAGCACCACATAAGCAAAAAGAAAAAAGCCGGAAGTGGTGCTGTGGCTCAAGTGGTAGAGCACTAGCCTTGAGCTGAAGAGCTGAGGGACAATGCCCAGGCCCAGAGTTCAGGCCCCACGACCGGACCCAAAAAAGAAAGAAAGAAAGAAAGAAAGCCAGCCAGTTCTGCAGCAGGGCCCAAGGCCAGAAGGGCTGAAGCTGGGGACAGGATTTCCCCAACTCAGTGTCTAGGACCTATGACCCCCTCAATCAAGGTAATTACAGTAATAAGAGGATCCAGGCTATGGAGTTGGGCCTAGTGGTACAAACTTGTGTTTCCAGTACACAGGAGGCTGAGACCGGAAGACTGTGATGTTGAAGTCAGCCTGGTTACATAGATCATGTCTCAAAAAATCAAAACTGTAGGAAAAGTAAAAGGTGGTGCTGGTGGCTCATGCCAGTATTTCTGGCTACTCAAGAGGCTGAGCTCTGAGAATCTAACTTTGAAGTTACCCCCAGGCAGAAAAGTCCATGAGACCCTTAACTCTAACCAGCAAAAAGCCAGAAGTGAAGGTAAGGCTCAAGTGGTAGAATGACAGCCTTGAGGAAAAAAAAAACAAGCACGTAATCCTGGCTACTCAGAAGGTTGAGATCTGAGGATCTTGGTTCAAAGCCAGCATGGGCAGATAACTCTTATCTCCAAATAACTACCAAAGGCCAGAAGTGAAAGTGTGGCTCAAGTGGTAGAATGCTAGTCTTGAGAAAAAAGCTCAGGGACAGTGAGTTCAAGCCTGAGTTCAAGCTCCAGGACCAACACACACAGTCCAAGCAGGGTGCCAGTGGCTCACATCTGTAATCCTAGCTACTCAGGAGGCTGAGATCTGAGGGTCACAGTTCAAAGCCAGCCCAGGCAGCAAAGACTCTGAGACTGTTATCTCCAATTAACCCAGAAAACCAGAAGTGGTGGTGTGGCTCAAAGTGGAAGAACACTAACCTTGAGTGAAAAAGCTCAGAGACAACACCCAGGCCATGAATTCAAACCTCACCACCTACTAACAAAAAGAAAAAAAAAAAGTTCATGGTGGCATTTGCTACCGTAGGGCCCAGAGGAAAGGTGGGATTCTTCTTTTTTTCTGCCCATCCGTGGGGCCTGAACTCTGGGCCTGGGCGCTGTCCCTCAGATCTTCAGCTCAAGGCTAGCACTCTACCACTTGAGAGTCAGCCCCACTTCCGGCTTTTCCTGCTTATGTGGTGCTGAGGAATCGAACCCAGGGCCTCATGCATGCGAGGCAAGCGCTCTACCACTGAGCCACCTTCCCAGCCCGAGCTGGGCTTTTAAGGTGAGGGTTCAAGTGAAGGAAGTCTGGAGAGAGCAGGCAAAGTTCTTAAGTTCTAACACCTAGAGACCCTGTAAAAGGATAACTGGCTCCCTTTCAGATGTTACATTGATGCTCCAAGAAGGGAAGAAATCCATTCAGGATCAGACCGCAAAAGGGGGGAGAGGGGGGCTGACACAGTTTCAGGGCCTGGTCTCTGCCAGGCCTCTCCTTGGGTTCTGCCTAATTTGGTCTGGCTCCCTCTGTAGTCACAGGGAGTGGCCAAGCGCAGAGAGAAGGGACAGCTCCTGCAGTTCAGCCAGTCCTGGGGCAGAGGGGAGGGAGCAGCTGCCAAGGCACAGCTGTTGAGGGGGTGGGGCCCAGCTGTGTAGACCGGAAACCCACAGCACTCACAGGCTTCAGGCAGAATGGCAGGGAACAGGGCAGGTGAAAGGAGCCACTCAGCCGAGGCACAGAGGAAACGGGTCATGCCCTGAAGTGAGGCCTGGCTTTGCCACTGCCGCACTGTGGGCCCATGGGAAAGTTAGCATCCATCCGGGAACATCACAGCAGCCTGTGCGGCTGGAAAATGGCAAGAATGTCTCCTGCCTCCCAGGCAGCCATGGGATCAGATGAGGTCACAGGAGTCCAGGACTGTCTGCAAGTGCTTCTTCCATCTTGGCCTGCCTGTCCCCACGGTCTGTGTTAGGCCAAGCGTGGCAGGGCTGGGCTGGGCTGGGGAGGGGCAGCAGGCCAGTGCTGATATCCATGGGCCTGTTAGAGCCTGGTACGCGTTCTTAGCACAGGTGAGCAGACCCTGACTCTGCAGCATGTAAGCTGAGAGTGGCCGAACGCTGGAGAAAGAGTCCCCCCCCCCCACGCCCTTAATAAACTCCCCCTGAGAAGAGATGTCACCTAGATCCTGTGGTCAGGACTGTCACACTAGGGGGACACAATGACAAAGCAATCTTCCCCTCCTGTAACTTACATTGGAATAGGAGAAAAACCATCAAATAAGCCCCACCCCACCCCCAATCATGTGCTGGATAAGAGGATATGGCTTCTAAATGAAGGTTGCAAGGGCAAACAAGGTAAGTAGAGAAAGAGTTGAGTGTTTAGGGCTGAGGAACAGCAGAGGGAAAAGCCCAGAGACAAGAAACTGCATTTTCAAAGCTGCAAGTTCAGCATGTCCAGAGGCTAGAAGGGGAAAGGCCAGGCGTGGTGAGGTCAGCTGGGTGAGTCCTCAGCTGGACCAGGGCTCATCTGAGGGTTAGCTCTCTCCAGATGATCAAGAATGAGAAGCAAGCAAGCTTCCAGAGGGGAAGAGGTCTGGCAGGGAGAGGTGGTCACGGCACATGCTTGCAGGTACTTAGAGGAAAGAGCTGTCAGAGGCTGAGACTGGCTAGAGCCTGGCAGGAACAGCGAAGGGGGGAGCTGGCAGAGAACAAAGACTCAGCATGTTGTTTGTGAGTCTGGATGAGTGGCCTGGAGGCAATAGGAAGCCATAGAAAGCTTTTATGTAGGGGAATGACACACCCTCATTGAGATGTGGAGGAAAACTGTTAGGGATGCAGACCTCAAAGAACTTGGGGGTGAGTGTTGGGAGTGTAGTTCTGTGTTAGAGCACTTACCTGCCCTGCCTGAGGCCCTAGGCCAACCACCAAAACTGAAGGAACAAAACAACCCCCCTCTACCCCCCCAGCCTGGCCTGCTTTCACACAGCCTCTGAGCCATCTCAGGAAGAATGAGGAAATTCATTTGTCTGAGCAGTCCCATGGCTAGGGGGCCCAGAGCTGGAGCATGGGGACCCAGGAAGGAAAGAAGAGGGTGAGGGCTTATGAAATGATCTAGTCGTTCACCCCACACCCTAAGGTCAGTTTGATCTCAGCCATTCAAGGACTCAAGAGGTCTTAGGTCCCAGGACTAGAATGGGGAAATGAGGCCCCAGAGGGCCACTGAAGTTACTCTAAGCCATACACGCAGAAAATTGGGAACATCTAGTATGTACAAGCCAAGAGCAGGCCAAGCACAATGCAAGGACAGAGACAGAGACACAATTGCTTGGCTTTTTCCACTGAAGGCTGGTGTCCACGACTTGAGCCACGCCTCCACTTCCTGCTTTTTGCTGGTAATTGGAAATAAAGAGTCTCATAGACTTTTCTACTCAGTCTGGCTCTGAACCTCACTCAGATCTCAGCCTCTTCCTCACCGTCCCCCCCAAGTCCTGGGGCTGAACTCAGGGCCTAGGCACTGTCCCTGAGCTGCTTTTGTTTTTTGTTTTTTGCTCAAGGCTAGCGCTCTACCACTAACAATACCATTTCCCACTTTTTCTGTGTATATGGTACTGAGGAATGGAACCCAGAGCTTCATGCATGCTAGGCAAGCACTCTACGACTGAGCCACCTTCCCAACCCTCTCAGCCTCTTGAGTCGCTAGGATGACAGGCCTGAGCCACCAGCACCGGCCTGGTGTGGTCTGGAGACTCTGCTGCGTCGCCAGGCTGGCGGGGAACTCTGGCTCCTCCCTCCGCAGCCTGGAATCCAGGGCATTTCCTCGACCACGAGGGAAATGGAGATGTTTAGTTGTCATGCTGGTCTGCAGGAGCAGGCTGAGGGCAGAACCGGGTCTGCAGCTGCCGGGCCCAAGCTCTCTGGGGTCT
>NW_012267222.1:11050600-11074444 GCF_000151885.1 Dipodomys ordii | reverse complement strand
AAGGTGGCTCAGTGGTAGAGCGCTTGCCTTGCATGCCTGAGGCCCTGGGTTCGATTCCTCAGCACCACATAAGCAAAAAAGAAAAAAGCCAGAAGTGGCGCTGTGGCTCAAGTGGTAGAGTGCTACCCTTGAGCTGAAGAGCTGAGGGACAGCGCTCAGGCCCAGAGTTCAGGCCCCACAACCAGACCCAAAAAACAAAAACAAACAAACAAAAAAAACCTTGAAGGCCATAGTAAGAAAGTAGGGTTTTATTATACATTGATGGGCAATCCCTAGACATTTTGTTTTGAGACCTTCCCAGGGCTTGGCACATGGCTTTTCATGGTAGTTCCTGCCTAGCAGATGTGAGGCTCTGAGTTCAAACCCCATATTGCCAACAAACAAACATCCCACACACTTCCTAGCTGTGTGTAGAGAATGGACAAGAGCACCCAGTGGAGCAAAAGTGGATTGGGAGGATGACCTAAGGATAGTGAGCACAAGAGGGACCCAAATATCTGGGGAGGCAGGGACACCTTCAAGAAATACCCCAGGAATAATGAGGGCTGGGGGCGGAGCTCAGTGGTAGAGCCCTGGTCCGTATACAGGAAGTGAGGCTGGGCTTGACCCCCAGCATTGCAAAAACAAACAAAAATAACTAATAATTAGAAGAGACAATCTGCTCGCTGGTTGATGGATTGAATGAGGAGGTGGGTGAGGCAGAGGGGAGTTAATATGATTCCTTCATTGGACAATTATTTATGGAGTTCCCGTTCCCTCTGGTTGCCAGGAACTGTTTTAAACAGGCAGACTCTCTGGGAGAAATCCTGGCCCTGTTACTGGCTAGCCGCTTGCCTCAGCCAAGTTAATTAGCTTCTCTCTCTGCTTTGATTTTTATCTGAAGAATGTGGATAAGAATGCTCCAGTTGTCGAAAGGGTTAAAGGGTGACACGTGTTAAACCTTGGATTTGGGTTCTGAGGCTGTAGACTTGGATTTGAATATTATGGAATAACCAAAGGTTCTGTTTCCGTCCTTCCCTCCCTTCTTCCCTTCCTTCCTTCCTTCCCTTCTTTCTTTTTGTGCTAGTACAGGGGTTTGATCTCTGGACCTCTCATTCTCGATTGGCTTTTTTCCTCAAGGCTGGTGCTCTACTGCTTGAGCCATACCTCCAGTTCCATTGTTTTGCTGATTAGTTGGAGATACAAGTCTCACCATTTTGTCTGTCTTGGCTGGCTCTGAACTTCAGTCCTCAGACCTCAGCGTCCTGAATAGCTAGGATTATAGGAGTGAGTCACTAGCATCCCAGCTAAAGTTTCCTTTCCTCTGTTGCCCTTATACAAAGAAAAAAAGGAAGAAAAGAAAGAGAGAGAGAGAAGAAAGAGAGAGAAACGAAAAAAGAAAGAAAGGGAGGAGAGAGGAAGGAAAGAAGGAAGGAAGGAAGGAAGGCAGGGAGGAAGATGATTATGTTAGAGCACTACTTCCCACTTCTGTGTGCACAGTAGAATCATTCAAGCCTTCTTAAAATTCCAAAGTTGAACACTAGCTGCTCATGCCTGTAATACTAGCTACTCAAGAAGCTGAGATCAGAGGATCACAGTTCAAAGCCAGCCCAGGCAGGAAAGCACACAAGACTCTTATCTCCAATTAGCCAGCACAAAGCTAGGGTAGAGGTGTGACTCAAGTAGTAGAGTGCTAGCCATGAGCAAGCCAGTGGAGTGGGTGCTAGCTAGGCCCCTGAGTTCAAGCCCTGGTACCAGCACAAAAAAAAAAAAAAAAAAAAAAAAAAAAAAAAAAACAAAGCCCAGACTGCACCCCAGACCAATTAGATGACAATGTCTACAGGTGAGACACAGGGCCAGTGTGTTCTGAAGCTTCCAAGGTATTCTAGGTGCAGACAAGTTTGGGAACCACCATGAGAGTGAATGAGAAACCAAGAGACTACTTTTAAAATACTCATCAGGAAGGGCTTCTCTGAGAAGACAAGATTTGAGGGCAACAGAGAAAAGCGAAGAAGCAGCAATCTCTGGTAAGTCAGGGGGAATAAACATCTTTGGGGAGGTGTGTCAGGCCTGGGGCCCCAAAAACCTGCAATGGAGAAGACTGAGGGGGAAAAGGGCTTGAGCTGGTAGGTTCCAAGCAATGGCATGGGTACTTAGCACTGAGTGAGGACCCTCTGTCCCCCCCTGCAGGTCTGCCCTGGGTCCTCCTTGTAGCTGTGTGTACCGGGAGGTGAGCCCTAGTGATCATCAAGAATTCCTGCTTGCCGGGCATCAGTGGCTCATGCCTGTAGTCCTAGCTACTCAGGAGGCTGAGAGCTGAGGATCAAGGTTCAAAGCCAGCCTAGGGAGAAAAGTCCATGAGACTCTGACCTCCAATTAACCAACAAAAAGCTGAAAGTAGAGTTGGAGCTCAGATGGTAGAGCACTACCCTTGAGTGAAAAACTAAAGGACAGAGTCCAGGCTGACCTTTCAACAACTCGTGCCAACACAAACACAAACACACAGACACATAGGCACACACACACACACACACACACACACACACACACACATACACACAAAGGATTTATTCTTAACTAGGTATAGTAGTTTACTCTTGTAATCCCTGCACTCAGAAGGCCAAGGGTAAGTGTGGTAAAGGACTGACAGCTCCAAGTCCTACATTGGACCTTGTCTCAAAGAGAAAAAAAAAAGGAATTTGTGCTCACTCTTGAGATGTGGCTCAGTGGGTTTAATTCCCATTATTGAAGAAAAAAATAAAAAAAGAAAGGAAGGAAGGAAGGAAGGAAGGAAGAAAGAAAGAAAGAAAGAAAGAAAGAAAGAAAGAAAGAAAGAAAGAAAGAAAGAAAGGAGGGAAGGAAATGCTTACAAGGCCAGGCATGGTGGTACACATCTGTAATCCTAGCACTTAGGAGACAGATCCAGGAAGATCTTGAGTTTCCAGCCAGCTTAGCCCTAGGGAAACCTTGTCTCAAAAATCCAAAACAGGGGCTGGGAAGGTGGCTCAGTGGTAGAGCGCTTGCCTTGCATGCATAAGGCCCTGGGTTCGATTCCTCAGCACCACATAAGCAAAAAAAAAAAAAAAAAATCCAAAACAGGGGCTGGGAAGATGGCTCAGTGGTAGAGCGCTTGCCTTGCATGCATGAGGCCCTGGGTTCCATTCCTCAGCACCACATAAGCAAAAAGTAAAAAGCTGGAAGTGGCGCTATGGCTCAAGTGGTAGAGTGCTAGCCTTGAGCTGAAGAGCTGAGGGACAGTGCCCAGGCCCAGAGTTCAGGACCCACTACCAGACCCCCCCCAAAAAAATCCAAAACACTCTGGGTGCCAGTGGCTCATACCTGTAATCCTAGCTACTCAGGAGGCTGAGATCTGAGGATTGTAGTTCAAAGCCAGCCTGGGCAGGAAAGTCCATGAGACTCTAATCTCCAGTGAACCACCAGAAAACCAGAAGTGGCGCTGTAGCTCAAGAGGTAGAGCACTAGCCTTTTGCTTAAGAGCTGAGGGACAGCGCCCAGGCCCAGAGTTCAGGCCCCATGACTGACCCCCCCCCAAAAAAAAATCTAAACCAAAACCAAACCACATCAAATAACAACAACACCCCCCCCACACACACAAACTTCATGCTCACCACTTGGGGGCACCAGTAGTATGTTCCCATGTTTGTCATCACCACCCCCTGCCTGTGATCCTGTTAGGGAGATCTGGATCTCTATGCTTGGGGTGTGGGTAGGTGGAATCTAAGAGCCACCCCGGACAAGCAATTGTGCAGAACAGAACGCAAGCAGTGCAACTGGCCCAGTTTGGGTTTGGGGATTATTTTCATGGCTAGACTGGCATTTCCCTAGGTGTTGGCTACGGGGGAAGTGAGCGCAGTAAATCCATCCTGGGAGAATGATTGGGGACAAGCTGTCCCATGAGGCCATCCGTTCCTACAGATGAGGAGCCACTGGGCATCTGCCAGCCTCTGACTGGGCACGAGCTCTTCCACTGGGAGCTGGTGCTTGAAGTTGGGAACTGGGAATGGGTATTTGAGGCCATGTGTTTGGGGCTGGATTTCCAGCACTGAATTCTGAGGCTAGGTACAAGGCCTTGGGTATTTGGGGCTAGGTGTTTGGATGTGTGTGTGTGTGTGTGTGTGTGTGTGTGTGTGTGTGTGCCTGTGTGTATGTGTATGCACATGTGTGCGTGTGCCAGTATTATTGGGACTTGACTTTTTTCCCTCAAGATTGGTGCTCTACTTTAAGCCATACTTCTACTTCCAGCTTTTAAATGGAGTAAGCCATCATTACCTAACTGGGCTTGCTTTTTTGGAGAAACCAAGGTTCTATCTCTCTTCTTTTCTTTTTGTTGGTCATGGGGCTTGAACTCAGAGCCTAGGCACTGTCCCCCGAGATTTGTTTTTGCTTAAAGCTAGCACTCTACCATTTTGAACCACAACTCCACTTCTAGTTTTCTAGTGGCTAATTGGAAGTAAGAGTCTCAAGGACTTTCCTGTCCCAGTTGGCTTTGAACGATGATTCTCAGATCTTCTTGAACAGTAAGGATTACAGGCGAGAGCCACCAGTGCTGGCTAAACAGTGAATCTGCTACCTACCCTGACTCTACCCTGTGGCTTCATATGCATGCCTCTGCCTGTCTTGCTGTCTGCTTTGTGCAGATGCCCGAGGGAGCAATGCTAGAGAAGTTTCTCTGAGCTTCTTCAGGAGGCCTTCCAGGGACCCTCCCCCTCCCCCTAGCCAGGAAGTCCACACTCTGTCATCTTCCACCCCTCCCCCAGCCATCTGTGCAAAGGAAGTGGCTCCTCAGTTCTTCACAGGAAGCCACAGGCCTCTTCTGCTTCAGACACCTCCAGCTGTGTTCAGGTCCAGGCCCCTTTCCAAGCTGGGCCTGGAGACACCCTGTTCCTAGCACCGCCCTCTGCTGCCCAGCCAAGAAATATGTGGATGCTCCTTTAAATCCTTCTGGATGGATTTAGAGCACAGCTGGGCCGGGAAGCTAAACTGGAGGCAGAGGGTCCTGAATGTCATGCTTAGGAGTTTGGAGGTCCTGAATTGTACGACGGAAGGCCTGGGAGGATGAGAAGGGAGCGGGCTCTGTAGGCATCATCCTAGGGATGGATCATTCTTGGGCTTCAAGAGTTCCTGCTGCAGAGCAGGGGTGTGGTCTGTTCATTTTTGTCTGGGAAGACCACTGTGGAGCCTGCCCCTGGGGAGGGTTGGTTGATAATGTGGAGCTGCTCAAGGATCCAGCCTGGGACTGCAGTGCCACCTGGTGGTTCTATTAGCACATAGCACTATGAAATTAGCCCTCTGGGAGTCCTCTCAGGGTAGGTAGGAGTGGAGCTTCAAGGGCCCCGGGGGCCAGAAAGACCCTCTCAGAATAAGGGAACGCCTAGATAAAGGAATTTCATTAAGCTCAAGACACCTCTAAGTTGGGTGAGATGTTGCATGCCTGTAGTCTTAGCTTCTGTGGAAGCTGAGACAAGTTTAGACTTCAAGGCCAGCCTGGACAATGTAGCGAGATTCTGTCTTAAGAAAAAAAGCTAGGTGCTGGTGGCTCACATCTGCAATCCTAGCTACTCAGGAGGCTGAGATCTGAGGCTGGCAGTTTGAAGCTAGCCCAGGCAGAAAAGTCCATGAGACTGTTATTTCCAATAAACTACTAAAAAGCCGGAAGTGGAGCTGCAGCTCAAGTGGTAGAGTGCTAGCCTTGAGCAAAAGAGCTCAGTGACAGCACTCAGGCCATGAGTTCAGGCCCCAGGACAGGCAAAAACAAACGAACAAGCAAAAAGATAACAAAAGAAAAAAAGCCAATCATGATGACTAATGTCTGTTGTCCTAGTTACTAGGGAGGTAAAGATTAAAACGCTACTGGTTTGAATCCTGGTTTGAAACTCCATTTTAGCCAGCAAGAAGCTGCGCATGGTAGTCCATTCCTGATATCCCAGCCTAACATATAACAAAAGTTATATAGAAAGTATAAATAGGAGGATAATGGTCCAGGTCTCCTCAGGCAAAAAGGGAGACCTTGCTCAAAGAGTAAATAGAGCAGAGAGGGCTGGGGGTATAGTTCAAGTTGTACAGTGCTTGCCTAGTATGTGAGAGATTCTGAGTTCAAACTCCAGTACTACAAAATAAGAGGCACCTGGGGCTGGGAAGGTGGCTCAGTGGTAGAGTGCTTGTTGTATGCATGAGGCCCTGTGTTCTATTCCTCAACACCACATAAGCAGAGAAAGCCAGAAGTGGGCCCTGTGGCTCAAGTGGTAGAGTGCTAGCCTTGAGCTGAAGAGCTCAGGGACAGGGCCCAAACCCAGATAATAATAATAAACAAATAAGAGGCACCAGTAAATTTAACATTTGTGTGTGTATGTGTTTGTGCATATGCATGCGCATGCACACTTGCTAAACAAACGCTTTTTTTTTGGAGGGGGGGGGAGTTGGTTGTGGGCCTGAACTCAGCCTGGGCGCTGTCCCTTAGCTCTTCAGCTCAAGGCTAGCGCTCTACCACTTGCACCACAGAGCCCACTTCTGGCTTTTTCTGCTTATGTGGTGCTGAGGAATCAAACCCAGAGCTTCATGTATGCATGGCAAACACTCTACCACTGAGCCACCTTCCCAGCCCTGTCCTTAGTCTTAAATTCAACACTTTGGAGGGATATTCTGGGCCTAGATGAGGGGCCAGCCTCTGCCACACCCCCATTTTATGGACTAGAAAACCACAATCATGACATTGTCTTCTAGGGAGGCAGTCAGAGAAAGGTCTGTGTTCGTGTTATGTGGCACTGGGGATTGAGCCCAGCCCGTCTGAGCCAATCTCCTGGGATCTGTTTTGGGCTTGCATTGAGGATATGGTTTGAGACTTTGGAGCCCCCTGCTGGTTTCTAGCCACCCCCATGTATGGCTTAACATGGCGTCTCCCCACTTCAGTCATGGAAGTTGGCATTGCGAGGTAGCTTTTGGCTGCTTCCAAAAATAAAATCCATCCAGAGGAGGTCACGATCGGAGGAGGCCAAGAGGACACACCACATGTGGAATGTTCTAGAGCTGGAAGGCAGAGGAGATGGTAGCCACCCCACTCACCTTAAAGCCAAGGGAATAGGGAAGCTGACGGCTGACCCCGCCCTGCAGCTGGGCCCTGGCTCAGCTCTGGGTCTCCGTGAAGGTCGCTGGCAGGGAGGAAGGAGGTCTGAAAGTACTAGGAGCATCTCTTGATTTGCCGTTAGTCCATTTGCTGACCACACTGCCTCATGCTTTGGAGTCGGGATGGTTGTGGTTGGGGAAGGCTGATGAGGGGAAACTGGGCGGAAGGAGATGGGGGTGAGGAGGCGGTGAATTGAGGCCGAGGATGGGTCACGGACAAGCTGTGAGCTTCCAGTAGGCAGGAACTGGACGTCTTCCATTGGGTATCCTTAGCACCTGGTCTGTTGCCAGGCACAGACTAAGTGCCTAGTAAATGCCTGTGGAATGAAGGCAGAGTTATCCTACATAGGCCCAAAGGGGGCTGCGGGGGGGGGGGGAGGTGGAGTCTCCCCTTAGAGGACTGGTCATTTGCAGTACCTTCAGCGTGTTGACTGCTGAACCCTAGGATGTAGAATCTAAATCTCACCTAAAGCTCTTTCTGGCCTCAGTCCATGGAAAGCAGTAAGTGCATGGCGGAAGGGGAGGGACTCATACTTGGTGCCCACCTTTGAAAGAAAGGAAGAATAAGAACTTCAAGTCTCAGACAGGAAGCCCTTTCTGAAAAAGTTAGATGATCTGATTCCTTCTTGTCATGTGGCTATGCTGTCACGAGACAGGACGCAAGCTGTCAGTCATGAGGATGACCGACCTGGGCTGTGTGTTTGCTGTGTGTGCCAGGCACCCCTTGAAATCCTTTGTTGGTTGGTTGGTTGGTTGGTTGGTTGGTTGGTGCTGGTATTTAAGGCCTGGGCACTGTCCCTTAGCTTTTTCGGTCAAGGTTGGCACTCTACCACTTGATCCATAGCTCCAGTTCTAGCTTTTTGGTAATTAATTGGAGTCTCATAGACTTTGTTATTGAACCTTAATTCTCAGATCTCAGCCTCAGGAGTAGCTGGGATTACAAGGTAGGCCATCCATGCCCAGCTCAAAACCCTTCTATACTGTGCTTCTCACTTACATATATCTGCCACAAAAGGTGCTTGAGGAGAGCCAGGCGAGGCACATGTCTGCCATCTGCAGAGGTGACATTGGGAACCAGGGGTAAGATAAGACAGAGAGTTGCTGGGTCATAAGAGACTCCAGGCTTCTTAAAGACTAGCTATGTTGTGGCTAGTCTATGCAGCTTACAGCCAGCCCTGTCCCCTGGGTGTAGTCTTCCCAGCAGGCATTGGGCCTAGTATGCCTAGGTAGACCTGAGCCACAGCACAGTTACCTCTCCTTAGGCTGGAATCATTGCTATGTCATTGCTATTTGGATTCCTCCCTCCCTCCCTCCCTTCCTCCCTTCCTTCCTTCCTTCCCTCCTTCCTTTCTTCTTCTTCTTTTTTTTTTTTTTTGGTCAGTTGTGGGGCATGAACTCTGGGCTTGGGCACTGTCCCTCAGCTCTTCAGTTTAAGACAGGCACTCTACAACTTGAGCTACTGTACCACTTCCAGTTTTCTGGTGGTTTATTGGAGATGAGTTGTTAGTATTTTTTTTTGGGGGGGTCCAGTCGTGAGGCCTGAACTCTGGGCCTGGGCGCTGTCCCTCAGCTCTTCAGCTCAAGGCTAGTGCTCTACCACTTGAGCCACAGCGCCACTTCCGGCTTTTTTCTTTTTGCTTATGTGGTGCTGAGGAATGGAACCCAGGGCTTCATGCATGCAAGGCAAGTGCTCTACCACTGAGCCACCTTCCCAGCCCCTCTCTTTCTTTCTTCCTTTCTTCTGGTACTGGGTCTTGAACTCAGGGCCTCAGGCTCACTTGGCTTTTTCACTCAAGACTAGCACTCTACTACTCAAGCCACACCCCCACTTCCAGCCTGTTGCTGGTTTGTCAGGAATGAGGGTCTTGTGGACTTTCCTGAACCATGATCCTCAGATCTCAGCCTCCTGAGTCGCTGGGATTACAGGGGTGGGCTATGGGCAGCTGGCACAGCATGGATAGTCCTTTCTTTCCCACAGATCTGTGGGCTCCCGGTGTAAATAGAGCTCCCTCCCCTGGATTCTGGGGGACGGGGTGGGGGGGTGGAGCCTTTCTGAGCCTCCCCCCCAGGGCTGCTTTGAGTGTTCCATGTGCGAGAGACACTTCAAAGATCTCTTTCTGGCTTTTCTATCTCTGTCTAGCAGAGGGTTTCTGGAAGCTTCTATAGTGAGAAGAGACTATGCGCTGTGCCCTGTAGCACCCTGGGAACTGACGCCTGGGCGCGAGCTCTTGCAGCTCTAGGGTAGCAGGAGGCCTGGGAACCTTAGGGGAGGGCGCAGCAGCCCTGAGTCTGGAAGCAAGAGGGAGTTTTTCAGGCAGGTGAGCTTAGAAGAACATTCCAGGCTGGGAACAGCTTGTGCTGTGGCCCAGAAACAAAGTCAACTGCTTTTGTTCCTGGAGCTGTGGTTGAGGATGGGGGGGGCAGGGGGGGCAGGGGGAGGGAAGGGCGGACGCAGGGCAGACCAGACCAGAGCCAGAGCCAGGTCGCGCTGGGCTTCTCCTTCCCAGGGTGACTCTCAGGACAAAGGGTTTTCTCATCAGAGAAAGCTGTGGACTGCAGCTGGGAGAGGGGGGGGCAGGAGGAAGAAGGGGTTTCTGGAAGCTGCCAGCAAGTTCCTCCTCCTTCTCTTCCTCCAGGGGCCTTGTTTGCAAGGTGCTTAGAAACAGAGTACCCCCAGATGCTGTTTTCGCCACCAGCTGCAAATCAAACCATGAGGTCATGGGACCCAAAGCCCCAGGCCCCCAAAGTTCTGATTTCCAGATGGGGACACAGAGGCCCTGAGAGGAGGTAGGCATTGGCAAAGCAAATTCAGTCCCTCCTGTATTGCCATCCCAAATCAGAGATGTGTGTCAGAGAGACAAATGACAAAAGTGAACACTCCTTTTCTTCACATCTGCAATAAAAATGCCAATTATTAATAATGCTTCCTGTGAGCTGCGGGGAGGGGGTGGCTGGCAGCGAGTGTTCATTTCAACCTGCCACACAGCCTGGCGTGACATGTACAATGGTACCAGCTGACAGCACTGGGTGTCTCCAATGCCAACCACACCCCGCTTCACCCACTGCAGGGCTGTGGCCTTCGAGAAGAGTTTTCCTTTTTTAGGATGGATTTTTGGGATTATGTCATTCAGAATTGAGACATGACAGAAGGTTCAGGAAGGCAAAAGGTGTTAAAACGAAAGAAATGAGGGAACAAGACTTAATGTTAATTGACCAAAGTATACGAGGCACCCAGCCTGAAGGGGTAGAAGCAGTTTCTGGCATGATACGGAGGGAGTCTGACTCCTGCTTTAGATCTAAGAGCTGGGAGAGATTGAGTACATTCATTATAGTGCCTCCATTTATACATATGTATGATGGAAACAATAAGAGTATATAACTGGGGCTGGGAAGGTGGCTCAGTGGTAGAGCGCTTACCTTGCATGCATGAGGCCCTGGGTTCGATTCCTCAGTACCACATAAGTAGAAAAAGCCGGAAGTGGCGCTGTGGCTCAAGTGGTAGAGCGCTAGCCTTGAGCTGAAGAGCTGAGGGACAGCGCCCAGGCCCAGAGTTCAGGCCCACGACTGACAAAAAAAAAAAGAGTACATAACCTCCAGAGCTGTGTGTGGTTGCTCATGCCTGTAATCCCAGCTACTTGAGAAGCAGAGGTCTGGAAGACTGAGGTTTGAGGCTGATCCTGGCAAAAAGTTAGCAAGAGCCCATCTCAACCAATAAGCTGGCCTGTGCCTGTCATCCCAGCTGTAAGGAGGATCATAGTCTAGGCCAGCCCTGGGGCGGGGGGGGGAGGGTGTGCTGAAGAACCTATCTGAGGGGGTAGGAAGGAGGTAGCTCAGTGGTAGAGCGCTTGCCTTGCATGCATGAGGCCCTGGGTTCGATTCCTCAGCACCACATAAGTAGAAAAAGCCAGAAGTGGCGCTGTGGATCAAGTGGTAGAGCACCAGCCTTGAGCTGAGGAGCTCAGGGACAGCACCCAGGCCCAGAGTTCAAGGCCCCACGACCGACCAAAAAAAGAAAAAGAGCCTATTTGAAAAATGAGAAAAGCCTAAAAGTTTTCTGGCTGTGGTTAAACTGGTAGAGTGTCTGCCTAGCAAGTGTAAGGATCTGAATTCAAACCTTGGTACCACCTCAAATGGAGGGAGGTACTCTGAACTGTAAAGAGAACCACCTGGCTCCCACTGTCCCTCAAACACCGCAGGATGACCTGCCATGAGGCTGCCTGTTCAGCACCAGCTCATCAGTAAGGCTGCCGTTGATTGGGCTGTGATGCGGGCACCTGTGTAACCCGGCCATGAGGCCTAAGGGGCTGCACTGAGGGGCACCTGTGCCACGATGCACCCTCGTATCTTGGCTCTGCCTGCACACCTGCCTTCTCTATGTAGACTAGGGTATTCTAGAACCAGAGCCAGAGCCGCTGTCCTCTGAGCTGCCTGAGCCTTTTCTTTTGCCTGCAAGAGATCAGACAAGAGAGAGAGAGACAGAGAGAGAGAGAGAGAGAGAGAGAGAGAGCAGAGACAGAAAGGAGACACAAACAGACACTTTGTGTCTCAAGCTCAAGAACCAGGAGCACCACTCATCCAGCTCAGTCTCACAGAGACTAGGCAAGGATTTTCCCAGGTGCATACCTGACACGGAACTGGCACAGAATACATTTTGGAAGGACGAAGGAATTGACAGAGTAGGGATTCAAACCAGGAGCTCTGACCACAGATCCTGCGACGGGATATTCAGTACCGGAGCAAGCCTGTATCTCTACAGCAGGGATCCTGAAAACCTTCTTTATCCCACAGTTCTCCATTTCCCTCGCCACCCAGGTGAACAAGAGCGGCTGTCACAAGAGCGATACTGCCTTCTGCCACATGGTGGCACTGCACAAGACTTTGTCACTGGACCTGGGGATGGGGGAGGTGGGACCTGCTCCAGGGCCTTTTCTGATCCTAGGATGAGTCCATTAAAAGCGGGATGCCGTGGACTGAGCCCTGTCCTCTGTCATCTATGCGGTGGTTGTTATCCCAGCTAAGTGGCCTTGGGCAGGATAGCGGGGGTGGGAAGGGGGGAGGGGTTGATTCCTTAGACTTCTACTTCTTCACCCCTGAAATTGGGGTATCAATAGAGCCTATTTCAGAGTGTGGTTGTGAGCTTAGAAACTGACTCATACCATATCCCCAGCACTTAGAACAATGCCTGGCACGTAGAATTTGATTTAAAAGGTGGGTTTAAAAATAAATAAAGCCGGGCGCTGGTGGCTCACGCCTGTAATCCTAGCTACTCAGGAGGCTGAGATCTGAGGATCCCGGTTCAAAGCCAGCCCGGGCAGGAGAGACTGTGAGACTCCTATCTCCAATAAACCACCAGAAAACCGGAAGTGGCGCTGTAGCTCAAGTGGTAGAGCGCTAGCCTTGAGCTGAAGAGCTGAGGGACAGCGCCCAGGCCCAGAGTTCAGGCCCCACGACTGGACCAAAAAATAAATAAATAAATAAAAATAAATAAATATAACCGGCTGCACAGGCTGAGATCTGAGAATCACAGTTCACAACCAGAAAGTCCACGAGACTCTTATCTCCAATTAGTTACCAAAGGGCCAGAAATGGGGCTGTGGCTTAAGTAGTAGAACATCAGTCTTGAGCAAAAAGCTGAGTGGGGGAGGGGGAGGAGGACACAAAGGCACAGTGCCCCTGCGCCTCTGATCCTGTAAAATCCTATTTATCTAAATTAACTCCAGGAAGGGGAAACAAGAGGGTTTTTTCTTTGCTGTTGCTTTTCTTTTCTTTCTGTCTTGTTTGTTGGTTTATCTGTCTGTGGGAGGGTAAGGAGGCATAGAAATGGAGGGACAAGGTATTAACAAACACAGCAGTGGCCCTCACTAGACACTATGTTGAAAATGAACTTTACAACTTGTGGATGGGAATGGGAGGGAAAAACTAAGAGAAAGTGCGGGAAGGGGTGGCATTGTCCAAAAAGAAATGTACTCTGGCACTGGACAAAGCAACTCAAGGGTGGTGATGGGAGGGAGGGAATGAGAGAGAAAGAGAGAACAGCCGATGCTAAGCAAAAGGAAAGAAATGTACATATCACCTAATTTGTAAGTAATTGTTTTATTGCTGAGCCCTAGTGGCTCACACCTGTAATCCTAGCTACTCAGAAGGCTGAGATCTGAGGATCACAGTTCAAAGCCAGCCCGGGCAGGAACCAGAAAACTGGAAGTGGCGCTGTGGTTCAAGTGGTAGAGTGCTTGTCTTGAGCTCAGCTGAGGGAGAGCGCCCAGGCCCAGGGTTCAAGCCCAATGACCAACAAAAAAAGAAAAGAAAAAAAAAAGAAATAGTTTTATTATTAAAGGTCATAGAGTTCCTAAGCAATGTAGATTAAGATTATGACTACTGGACCCCCCCCCAAAAAAAGATGATGACTATCTTTGTGAAGATTAAAAGGTGTTTGTGACTTAAGTATTAAAAAAAAGAAATTTACTCAGTAATCACCTTTATAATAACAATTTAAAAAGCAGGGACTGGTGGCTCACGCCTGTAATCTTACTCAGAAGGCTGAGATCTGAGGATTGTAGTTGGAAGCCAGCCCAGAGAAAAAATCTGTGAGACTCTTATCTCCAATTAACCACCAGAAAACCAAAAGTGGGGCGCTGGCTCAAAGTGATAGAGTGCTTGCCTTGAGCAGAAAAGCTCAGGGACAGCATCCAGGCCCTGAGTTCAAGCCCCAGGACTAGTGTGCGTGTGTGCACGTGTGTGCACACGCACCAGTGACCCAAGGTTGCTGCATTCTGCCTCCTGTCTCTTGTGAGCTCACAGTGAGTTTGAAAGGTGGCGGCCTGGGCACCCACCCTTTTACAGCTCCTGGATTTACTTTAGAGGAGAGACGCAAAGCCATCTTCCTGCCTCCAGCCTGCTGATAGATGGATTCAACAGCCAGGAAGCCTCTCTCTGGCTGAAGGCTGGTTTTTTTTCTAATCGCATTGGATCCACTCCACTCTGCCCCAGGCAGCCAATGTCTGTCAGACTTTCCAGTTCTTGCACACTGCAGTCTTCTGGTCTCTTCTCTTCCAGCTCTGCTCAGTACAGCATCTGCGCAGTGCCTGCTGGCAGAAAACTGTAATTCAAGCCAGAGATCCTAGGAACAGCCAGAGGATTGAAAGCATGCCACACCATAGTGGGACACAGGGTCCTACTGGGCTTAGTAAAACTGCCCACCTGCTTCCCTTGGGATGCAAAGGCCAGCGCAATGCAATCTACTTCCCATAGCTTATTTCTATATTCTTTTATTAATTTGGGGCCAGTACTGGGGCTTGAACTCAGGGCCTAGGCACTGTCCCTTAGCTTTTTGGGCTCAAGACTGCTGCTCTACCACTTAAGCCACAGCTCCACTTCTATCTCTTTGGTAGTTAACTGGATTTTTTTTGGGCCCAGGCTGGCTTTGAACCATGATCCTCAGATCTCAGCCAACTGAGTGGCTAGGATTACAGGCGTGAGCCACTGGTGCTCAGCAAGAGCCTCATACTGTTGCTTGGATTTTTTTTTTTCCTCCAAGGTGGAGTTCTGTCACTTCCTGCTTTTTAGTGTTGGGTTGAAGATAAGAGTCTTGTGGGCTGAGTGACAACAAAAATGACACACCCACAAGAAAGTCTCATGGACTTCTCTGTATGGCCTGATTCTAACCTCAGTCCTCAGCTCGCAGCCTCTTGAGTAGTTAGGATTCCAGGTGTGGGCCATCAGCCACCTGGCTACCTATCCTCCCTCACCCCCCTCCCTCGCCCCCCGCCCCTGGTTGTGGGGCTTGAACTCTGGTCCTGGGTGCTGTCCCTCAGCTCTTCAGCTCAAGGCTAGTGCTCTACTACTTGAGCCACAGCACCACTTCTGGTTTTCTGACTGGTTAATTGGAGATAAGAGTCTCATCAACTTTCCTGCCTGGGCTAGCTTTGAACTGTAAGCCTCAGATCTCAGCCTCCAGAGTAGCTAGGATTACAGGTATGAGCTACCTGCACCCGGCTTTCTGTGAGACTCTTATCTCCAAGCAAAAAAAAAAAAAGCCAGAAGTGGAACTGTGGTTCAAATGGTAGAGCACCTGCCTAGCAAGCAGAAGGCCCTGAGTTCAATTCCCAGGATTGCAAACATGAACAGACAAAGCCTATGGGTAGTGGTGATTGCAGACACACTACCAGAAAGCAACGTCCTTTGGTGCAGAACGTGGCAATTCCAGCACAGATGAAGGGAGAAGATAGAACTTCCCTACCACCAGTGCCTGCTGCTCACGTCGAGCCCTGGTGCACATTGCTGTGGCTGCCAGCTTGGCCGTGGCTGGCAAGTGTTAGATCCAGTTGTTGGGCTTATCCGTATCCCCCATCATGGCCGCCATCATGGTTACTGTGACAGGTAAGCTGCAGAGCATAGGGCCGGCTGGCATCCACGATGGGGACAGCTGGACCATCTGGCTGCAGAGTGTCTGCCCACAGCAGGGCCTTGTGCCTCCCACGCCCCTCCCCAACTAGTGCCATGTGCCTGCATTTCCCTTGATCATCTCTCCATGCACCGATTGTTCTGTGCACCCCCCCTCCCACCACCCAAGGATTCACCTCTGACCTGCAGGGATCTCCCACTGAGGCTAGAAGAGAGTCTATGCCCAGCTGAAGCCCTAGTGCTATCCTGACTCTGGTGTAGTTTGGGTTCAGTGACTTTCTTCCTAGAATGCTGGGGTGCAGGTAAGCCTCCTTAAGGCTGTGGTGTTGACCAAAGAGAGTAGGCCAATTCCTAGTTAAGCTGGGTTCAGGTGGCTCGTGTTGTAATCCTAGCTTCTCAGGAAGCTGAGATCTGAGGATCATGGTTCAAACCCAGCCTAGCAGAAAACTCTATGAGGGCCTGGGAAGGTGGCTTAGTGGTAGAGTGCTTGCCTAGCATGAATGAAGCTCTGGGTTCAATTCCTCAGTACCACATAACCAGAAAAAGCCAGAAGTGGCACTGTGGCTCAAGTGGTACAGTGCTAGCCTTGAGCAAAAGGAGCTCTGGGACAGTGCCCAGGCTCTGAGTTCAAGTCCCAGGACTGGCAAGAAAAAAAAAGTGTATGAGATTCTTACCTCCAATTAACCAGCAAGAAAGGAAAGAAGAAAGGAAGAAAGAATGTATGGAAGAGGAAAGAAACAAGGAAAGGAAGGAAGGAAGGAAGGAAGGAAGGAAGGAAGGAAGGAAGGAAGGAAGGAAGGAAGGAAGGAAGGGAAGAAGGAAGGAAAGGAAGAAGGGAAGAAGGGAGGGAGGGAGTTCTCCAGGCCAATGAGCACACAACGTGGTGTCCACATGCCCCAGGAAAGAGACCACATGTGAGTGAATTAAATGAACTGCCATCACCAAGCACTCAAGAGTAATACCACAGAAGTAAACTGGGTGGAGAAGGGGTGGGAAGTCTCAATGTTTGTTTATGGTTATGGAGAACTATTTAGCCCAGCCTGCTCTAGAATTCTTAGCATCCTCCCTCAGTCTGCTGATTGCCAGAATAATAGGTGTGTGCCACAAGATGTGTGCTCAAATGTTTAGTTTCCTGTGTAAACAGTATCAGATATTTAGGTGTATATAGTCTACAGGCTGCTAGGAAGGTATATATGCACACATACATATACTGTGTGTCTGGTACTGGACATTGAATCCAAGGCCTCGTGCATACTAGGTAAGCACTCTACAAATAAATCCCCAGTCCCCTAGTTAGATTTTATGAGATTAACATTCTCCATAATATGGTGGGTCTCATCCAATCAGTTGAAGGCTTTAAGAGAGAATGTGTGTGTGTGTGTGTGTGTGTGCGCGCACACACACACACACACACACACACACACTATGGATTCTGTTTCTCTGGATATCATTGACCAATGCAGGCTGCTTCAGGAGACTTTGCTTAGCTTTTCCTATGCTTCACAGGGCATGGAATCCATAAGAAAACTATGTCAGTTTCTGTGAGACCCATTGGACTTAGGCTGATATCTATCTGCCTTCTAGCTTCCTTTATTGTCCCCCCATCCCCTTCCTTTACAGGTCATCTCATTTCCATCTCTTTAATAGTTGGGGGGGTGGCTGGGAAGGTGGCTCAGTGGTAGAGTGCTTGCCTTGCATACATGAGGTCTTGGGTTCGATTCCTCAGCACCAGATGAGCAAAAAAAGCCGGAAGTGGCGCTGTGCCTCAAGTGGTAGAGTACTTGCCTTGAGCTGAAGAGCTGAGGGACAGCACCCAGGCCCAGAGTTTAGGCTCCATGACCAACCCCCCCCCCAAAAAAATTGTGTGTATGTGCGTGTGTGTGTACACTGATCCTAGGATTTGAACTCAGGGCCTGAACACTGTCCTGAAACTTTTGTGCTCAAGGATGACACTCTACCACTTAAGCCACAGCTCTCCTCTGACTTTTTTGTTTGGTGGTTAACTGGAGATAAGAATCTACAGGGGAGCTGGGAAGGTGGCTCAGTGGTAGAGTGCTTGCCTTGCATGCATGAGGCCCTGGGTTCAATTCCTCAGTACCACATAAGCAAAAAGAAAAAAGCCGGAAGTGGCGCAGTGGCTCAGGTGGTAGAGTGGTAGCTTTGAGTTGAAGAGCTGAGGGACAGTACCCAGGCCCAGAGTTCAGGCCCCACAACCAGACCCAAAAAAAAACAAAAACAAAAAAAGAATCTACAGGGATGGTAAGGGAAAAAAGGGGCAGGCCACAATGCTTGATAAGAAATGTACTCATTACCTTGCTCATCTAATTGTAACCCCTCTGTACGGCATTTTCACAATAAAAAAAAAGAATCTACAGACTTTCCTACCTGGTCTGGCTTTGAACTTTGATTCTCAGCCTCTTGAGTAGCTAGGATTACAGGTGTGAGCCACCGGTGCACACTGAAAACCCTTCCTTTTGAATGCAGGTTTGCCTGGCACCGGGTCCCTCTGGGAATATTAGTTTAATTGTGGTGTCATTGCAGAATTACTCCTCCAGGGGGCATAGTCTCCCATGCAGTGAAGAGATTCTGGCTCTGTTAGATATAGAATCTGGGTGAGGGAGTGATTTTACATAGTGGCAGTAAGTGACAGTCTTTTACTTACCAGCTCTTGGTTTTGTTTTTTTGTTTTAATGCAAAATGCAAGGAGCACTCGGTACAATAGCTCATCAGTAATACTTAGGAAGCTGAGATCAGGAAGATTTGAGGCCAGCCCAGGAATGCATCCATGACTCCTCAGATCAATATGGAAGCCATGCGCCAATGGTTCATGCCTGTAATCCTAACAACTCAGAAGGCTGAGATCTGAGGGTCTCAGTTGGAAGCCAGCTTGTGCAGCAAAGTCTGTGAGACTGATCTCCACTTAACTGAAAACTGGAAATGGAGCTGTGGCTCAAAGTGGTAGAGTACTAGCCTTGAATAAAAGAAGCTCAGAGAGACAGAGCCCAGGCCCAGAGTTCAAGATCCAAGACCAGCAATAAATAAATAAATAATAGCTGGGCCCAGTGCAATGTGTCATCCCAGTGGCATGGGAGGCTGCAATCCAGAAGATCGTGTTTCTGGGCTGGGAAGGTGGCTCAGTGGTAGAGTGCTTGCCTTGCATGCATGAGGCCCTGGGTTCGATTCCTCAGTACCACATAAGCAAAAAGAAAAAAGCCGGAAGTGGCGCTGTGGCTCAAGTGGTAGAGTGCTAGCCTTGAGCTGAAGAGCTGAGGGACAGCGCCCAGGCCCAGAGTTCAAGCCCCATGACCGGACCCAAAAAAACCCAAAAAAACAGAAGATCATGTTTCTGGTTATAAGCCAGGCTTGGTTGAAAGAGCCATAAAACTCCATGTCAGTGGAAAAGCCTGGGCATCGTGGCACACACCTGTTATTCCAGCTATGACACAAATCATAGAATAGACAGGTGTCAGCCTAGGTGTGCATCCAGGGAGGAAATGGATCCTATCTCAAAGACGATCAGTACAAAAAGCTGGCTGGAGGCATGGCGCCTGCCTAGCAAAGATGAGGCCCTGACCTCAAACCCCAGTGCCACAAAAATAACAACAACAACAACAACTCTTGGGGGGCTGGGAATGTGGCTTAGTAGTAGAGTGCTTGTCTAGCATGAAGAAGCCCCAAGTTCGATTCCTCAGTACCACATAAGCAGAAAAATCCAGAAGTGGTGCTGTGGCACAAGTGGTAGAGTGCTAGCCTTGAGCAAAAGAAGCTCAGGGTCAGTGACCAGGCCCTGAGTACAGGCTTCAGAACTGGCAAAAAAAAAAAAAAAGAAAGAAAGAAAAACCCTCTGGTAAACCCGAGCACTCTACTACTTTGAGCCAAAGTACCACTTCCGGTTTCTGGTGGTTAATTGGAGATAAGCGTCTCACTGATTTTCCTGCCCAGGCTAGCTTTTTTTTTTTTTTGGTCCAGTTGTGGGGCCTGAACTCTGGGCCTGGGCGCTGTCCCTCAGCTCTTCAGCTCAAGGTTGGTGCTCTACCGCTTGAGCCACAGCGCCACTTCCAGTTTTTCTAGTTGTTTTATTGGGGGTAAGAGTCTCACGGATGGGCTGGGAAGGTGGCTCAGTGGTAGAGTGCTTGCCTTGCATGCATGAGGCCCTAGGTTCAATTCCTCAGCACCACATAAGCAGAAAAAGCTGGAAGTGGCACTGTGGCTCAAGTGGTAGAGCAATAGCCTTGATATGAAGAGCTGAGGGACAGTGCCCAGGCCCAGAGTTCAGGCCCCACGACCAGCAAAAAAAAAAAAAAAGTGAGTCTCACGGATGTTCTTGCCCGGGCTAGCTTTGAACTGCCATCCTCAGATCTCAGCCTCCTGAGTAGCTAGGATTACAGGCGTGAGCCACCGGTGCCCGGCTCTGGTAGTTTATTGGAGCTAAACCTCATGGACTTTTCCTGTCTGGACTGGCATTGAACCCTGGTCCTCAGATCTCAGCTTCCAGAGTAGCTAGGATTATAGGCATGAGCCACCAGTGCCTGGCAGGGACAGTTCTTTGAGTGCGTGGCAGCATGGGATCTAGAGGAGGGCCAATGGCAGAGGATCACTGTTTGCTCCCAAGGGAAGGGACAGAATTGGCAGGCGTCTGGGCCCCATGAAACCATCTAATTTTTTTTTTTTTTTTTGTCGGTTGTGGGGCTTGAACTCTGGGCCTGGGCGCTGTCCCTCAGCTCTTCAGCTCAAGGCGAGCGCTCTACCACTTGAGCTACAGCGCTACTTCCGGTTTTCTAGTGGTTTATTGGAGATAGGAGTCTCACAGTCTTGAGTAGCTAGGATTACAGGCGTGAGCCACCAGTGCCTGGCCCATCTAATATTCTTAAGAGGAATCTTTGCTCCTGGCAAGACAGGAGGAGCTGTTCCTGTCACCCAAGAGCGTGTGAGATTCTTCAGTTTGTCCTCCCCAATGTCCTCAAGCCCCTTGATCTTGACTTGGACACAGGAGACCTACAGGCCCTCTGCACCTCTGCTTCTTCTAGCCTGATCCTCATTCTGGATTTCCACAGCTTTCCCTTCACGAGTAAGAGATTTAATTATAGAGATGTCCACTGCAGGCCACTCAGCATACCACAGATAGGCTACCCTATGACATCCATAGAGGTGAGAGACTCCACCCACCCAAATCCCACCCTGAGCATCTGTGTGTGTGTGTGTGTGTGTGTGTGTGTGCGCTTGCGCGCACGCGTGCGCCAGTCCTGGGGTTTGAACTCACAGCCTGGGCACTGTCCCTGAGCTTCTTTTATTCAAGGCTAGCACTCTACCACTTGAACTACAGTGCCACTTCCAGCTTGTTTGGTGGTTTATTGGACATGAGTGTCCTGGGGGCCAGGTGCCAGTGGCTCACCCCCTAGTACTCAGGTGGCTGAGATCTGAGGATTGTGGTTTAAAGCCAGGGCAGAAAAGTCCATGAGACTCTTATCTCCAATTAACCACCAGAAAACTGGAAGTGGTGCTATGGCTCAAATGGTAGAGTGCTCGGTTTTAGCTGAAGAGCTGAAGGCTGATAGCACCCAGCCCAGAGTTCAAGCCCCATGATCAACAACAACAATAACAAAAAGAGTGTCCTTGGGGCTGGGAATGCAGCTTAGTGGTAGAGTGGTTGCCTAGCATGCATGAAGCCTTGGGTTTGATTCCTCAGCACCACATATACAGAAAAAGCCAGAAGTGGCACTGTACACTAAGTGGTAGAGTGCTAGCTTTGAGCAAAAAAAGCTCAGGGACAGTACCTAGGCTCTGAGTTCAAGTCCCAGGACTGGAAAAAGAAGGAAAAGGGGAGGAAGGGGAGGAGGAGGAAGAGTGTCATGGACTTTCCTGTCCTGGTTGCCTTTTTTTTTTTTTGTCGGTTGTGGGTCTTGAACTCTGGGCCTGGGCGCTGTCCCTCAGCTCTTCAGCTCAAGACTAGCACTCTACCACTTGAGCTACAGCGCCACTTCCAGTTTTCTGGTGGTTTATTGGAAATAAGAGTTTCATAGACTTTCCTGCCCGGGCTGGCTTTGAACCGTGATCCTCAGATCTCAGCCTCCTGAGTAGCAGGATTACAGGTGTGAGCCAACAGCCCAGCTTTCCTGGTTGGCCTTCAAACCAGGATGGTACTGGTATCACAGCTTCCAGAGTAGCTAGGTTTACAGGCGTGAGCCAACCCGCTTCCTGCAGAGGATTTCTTTTGTCATTAAAGGTCAACCTGTGTTTCCTAGGGAGCAGAGCCTGCATTAAGGTGTGTGTGTTAATGCTTCCTTGGGAGACTACAATCCTGAGGCTGCAAAAGTCTGCCCTTTGGGGTGCCTTAACTCATTCCAGTGGACTGTTGCTAGGGAAACCAGAGCCTCAAAGGCTCTGTTGGGTTTGATGTGAGTGCAGAAGTTGCCAAGTTCCCACAATCCCAGGCTTAAAGGGAGACCAGCCCTTGCCTCCCAAAGAGCCTGAGGCCGCTAGTGACGCTTGGAGATGAGCCAGTGACCATCTGGCTGTGCATTGAGAGTCTTTGAACTTAGTCTGCCACAGTCCACGTAAGGACTGGTGCATTGACTTCCAGTGAGTCACAGACTGGAGCAGAAGGGTCACACCTCTGACAAGGATCACAGCGGTGTGAGCAATGCTGCAGTATCCTTCACCCTGAATCCATCTTGTTCCTGATTTGCACGGTGAGTTCCAAGGCCATAGGAGCTGGATTTGGGAAAAGTAATCAGCTGATTACTCACCTCTGCATACCTATGATAAATGTATGTGTGGTGGCTCCCACACTATATGCCAACTTATTTAAAAATTGTAAATCAGGGCTGGGAAGCTGGCTCAGTGGTAGAGTGCTTGCCTTGCATGCATGAGGCCCTGGGTTTGATTCCTCAGCATCACATAAGCAGAAAAAGCCGAAGTGGCGCTGTGGCTCAAGTGGTAGAGCTCTAGCCTTGAGCTGAAGAGCTGAGGGACAGCGCCCAGGCCCAGAGTTCAGGCCTATGACCAACAACAACAACAACAAAAAATTGTAAATCAATAACAAAAAAACCAACACTGGATACAATAGTATTTACCTGCATACCTCAAATATATCTTTAAAATGACAAGATGGCCAGGTGCTAGTAGTTTATGCCTATAATCCTAGCTATCAGGAAACAGAACTGAGGATCGCTGTTCAAAGCTAGCCCAGGCAGGAAAGTCCATTGTGGCTTAAAGTAGTAGAACACTAGCCTTGAGCAAAGGAGCTCAGGGACAGTGTCCAGGCCCCAAGTTCAAGCCCCATGGCTGACAAAATAATAAAAATAAAATGACAAGATGAAGCCTGGTGCTACTGGATCATAGTTCAAAGCCAGCCCGGGCAGACAAATCTGAGAGGCTCTTATCTTCAATTAACCAGAAAAACTAGAATCGGAGGCATGGCTCAAGTGGAAAGGCTCCACCCTTGAAAGGTATGAGGAGACTAAGTGAAAGAGCATGAGGCCCAGAAATCAAATCTGTAATACCAGCTACTCAGGAGGCTGAGGCAGGAGGATCAGAAGTCCAACGCTAGAGTGAGCTAGTGAGATAAAAATAAAGTTAAAAGCAGGCAAGACAGGTAAAGTGGTACAGTCATATATATATATATATATATATATATATATATATATATATATATATATATCTTAAGGTACAGGCCTGGTTTTATGTTACTGTAATAGTTTCAATGTTGAAACCTGCTGTGCTTTTCCTCTCATTTGGTCTTGAAGACTAAGCAACTGTGAAGTGTAGCTCTGCCCTTAGGTCAACATCATGGATGTTTACCAAAGCGTGCTTTTCCAGGGCTACTTTATCCTGGCTGGCAGCCTCCTACGTAAGTGTGTCTGACTCGTGATCCTGTGTGCCTCTCATAGGGCTGACGCCCTTGTGCTTCTTGTTTGACCTGTGTCCAGTATATCCATACTACAGTGACCCCTGACTGGGAGAAGTTAGGTTTCACTCTGTCAGGCCAGACAGAGGACACATTCACAACATAACACAAGCTGTTTTACCATTTACAGATTTGGGGGGTTCACTAAAGTGCATCTCACAGGGCCCAGGGAAACAGGAAAGGGATATCTGAGTTACTTGAGCTCAGAGGGGTGGTGGGGAGTCAGAGAATAAAGGACTTGTGGGATTGCTAGGGTTTCTGGGTGTCAGCCTTCAGGGATCATGGGGTGGCTGGTTTAAGGAAAACATGGAAGAAGCAGTGTAATTCCAGCACTTGGGAAGCTGAGGTAGGAGGATTGAAAGTGTGACACTAGCCTCAGAAACATAGAGAGATGCAGTTGGAAGGAGGGAAGGAGGGAA
>NW_012267222.1:11039657-11048865 GCF_000151885.1 Dipodomys ordii | reverse complement strand
GCTTTTTTCTTTTTGCTTATGTGGTGCTGAGGAATCGAATCCAGGGCCTCAGGCATGCAAGGCAAGCGCTCTACCACTGAGCCAACTTCCCAGCCCTGTCTGTGAGACTTTTATCTCCAATTAACCACCAAACAAGCTGGAAATTAAGCGGTAGCTCAAGGGGTAGAGTACTAGCCTTGAGTGATAAAAAGCTAAGGGACAGTACCCAGCCCCTGAGTTCAAGCCCCAAGACTGGCACACACAGACATACACAGACACATACATATCCCACACAAATTCTGGTGGTTCATGCCTATAATCCTAACTACTTGGGAGACTAAAATTGGAGTCATTCAAGGCCAGCCCAGGCAGAAAAGGTCATGAGATCCCTTCTAAACCCAGAGCTGTGTATGATGGCACACACCTGTGATCCCAGCACTGATAGGGAAGCCTAAAAACAGGTGGGTTGTGGCACAGCAAATGCCTGAGTGGAAAGTGAAACCCAAGTCTAAAAGCAACCATAAAAAATAGGACCCAGGCCATAGCTTGTCATAGAACATCTTCTCAGAACACGGCACTGAGTTCCATCCAGTCCTACAAAAAACAAAACAGAGAGATGCATTCTAGCAGGACATGGTGGTATATGCCTGTAATTCCAGCGCTCAGGGGAGGCTGACGCAGGAGGATCAAGAGTTTGAGGCCAACCTCTGCCACATAGTGAGATTTTTGTTTATGTAACAAAATCAAAACTTGAGCCACATCTCCACTCTGGCATTTTGCTGGTTCATTGAAGATAGTTTCTCCAGGACTTTCTACCTGGGCTGGCTTTGAACTTCAGTCCTCAGATTTCAGCCTCCTGAATAGCTAGGATCACAGTGTCAGCCACCAAGACTTGACCTCTGAGGTAGTGGTCTCTCTGGGTTTTCTTCCTCACTGGCTGTACTTCCTCAGTATGACTTGCTGGGTTAGCAGCCCTCCCATCCTCAGTCCCCAACTTTGCAGCCCTGGCTTTGGAACTCTAAATTCTCACTCTCCAGGTAAGCTCGGGGTGTCAAAATCCATCTACATGTTCATGATTTCCCAAACATCTTTGCAGCCTGGCTGCTGCTCTGCACCCCAGGCGGGTGTCTGCCACAGTTTGCTCGTCTCACAATCGGTTCAAATCATCCTGGCCCAACAGATGCCTCGCTTTTCCCTTCCAATCCCGCTTCTGCACTGCTCTTCCCATCCCATTCATCCAACCCGTTCACCAGCTGCTATGCCGCACAGCTAGAAGGCATCCTTGATGCCTTTCCATTGCTTGTCCCATTACTCCAGGCCTCAGCCAGCCAAGTAAAGTCGAGTCTCCATGTTTATCCCAGCTTCATGGTCTTGCTTTTGGCAATGGTCTAAAATCACAGGCAATAAAAGGAGTGAATGGCTCATCTTTTCTTTTTAATTTTAAAATTTAATTGTTTTAGGTTGTGCCAATCCTGGGGTTTGCTTAGCCTTTTCTACTACAGGGCTGGTGCTCTACCACTTGAGCCACATGTCTACTTCTGGATTTTTGCTGGTTAATTGGAGATTACAAAAAAGTTTCTTGGGGGCTGGGAAGGTGGCTCAGTGGTAGAGCACTTGCCTTGCATGCTCGAGGCCCTGGGTTCGATTCCTCAGCACCACATAAGCAAAAAGAAAAAAGCAGGAAGTGGTGCTGTGGCTCAAGTGGTAGAGCGCAAGCCTTGAGCTGAAGAGCTGAGGGACAGTGCCCAGGCCCAGAGTTCAGGCCCCATGACCGGACCCAAAAAAAAAAAAAAAGTTTCTTGGATTTTTCTTCCCAGGCTAGCTTTGAACTGGGATCCTCAGATCTCAGTTTCCTGAAGAGCTAGAATTACAGGTGTGAGCCTGGGGCATCCTCTAAGGAGATATTTAGAATAGAAGCTACTACCTCTATGATGTATCTGCCTGGATGGGTACCTGAAGGTGTCTGAAATTTGTCACAATGCTTGGTTTTGTCGCTGAAATCTATCCTAGGCTTCCCTTTGACCGGAAATACATCCATACACCACACACACAATGTCTTTTTCCCTTACCATCTCCCAAGTCCAATCCATCCCTACACCCTGTTGATTCTACTTCCAAAATATACTGAATCCATCTACTTCTCTCCACTGCAGCCTCCACCAATATGACTACAACAGCCCCCTGAATGACTTGTTTGACCTTCGGCCTCTAGTAGTTTATTCCCTTCCTGCTGCCAGGCAAGGATTCATGCTTGAAAATATAAATCCCGTCATGTTACAGGCCTGCTCCAGCACTGCCAATGGCTTCTTTCCCAGTGTACTTGCTCTGTGGTACACGGCAGAAATCCATTATCAGGGTCTGCAGGCTGTACACATCTGGCCTGGCCAGCGCAGCCCACACCTCCACTGTCTCTCCACTAGCTCTCTGTGCCACTAAGCCCCAACTACAACAGGCCTTTTCTGTTTCTTGATTACGCCAAGTTCTCTTCTGTCTCAAGGTTTTGTTGCCCTTTCTCTCAGCCCAGCACATTCTTGGCTAAGTCATCTGGCTAAGTCTGTCTTAACCTTCAGGTCTTGATACTTCCTCAAACAGTTCTTTCCTTAAAGTTCTTTGATTCTCTAGCTTCTTCATATCCTTAATTCCCCCTCTCCCCCCCACCCCCACCAGTACTAGGGTTATAAATTCAAGGTCTCACATTTGCTAGGCAGGCACTGAACCACTTGGGCCATGTTCCTCTACTCTTTTTTTTTTTGCTGGTCCTGGGGCTTGAACTCTGAGTCTGGGCACTGTCCCTGAGCTTCTTTTGCTAAAGGCTAGCACTCTATCAGTTGAGCCACTGTGCCACTTTCAACTTTTTCTATTTAATTTATTGGAGATAACAGTCTTATGGACTTTACTGCCCTGCCTGGCTTTGAACCATGATCCCCAGATCTCAGCTTCCAGATAAGATATCCTGCTTTTTCCCAGGCTGGTCTTGGACTGAGATCCTCCTACATCCATTTATCAAATGATTGGAATTACAGGTGTGAGCCACTCAGCCTGGCCAGTCTTTTCTTTTTTGGTGGTTATTACCACAGAGTGGTTGGCTTAACAAGCGGGGAGCTAAGTATATTTTATTTATGTCCCTAAACCAGAGCCTGTCACATAGTAAATACTCAATAAGGATTTACTGAGGGGGCTGGGAAGGTGGCTCAGTGGTAGAGCACTTGCCTAGCATGCATGAGGCCCTGGGTTTGATTCCTCAGCACCACATAAGCAAAAAGCCAGAAGTGGCGCTGTGGCTCAAGTGGTAGAGTGCTAGCCCTGAGCTGAAAAGCTGAGGGACAGAGCCCATGCCCAGAGTTCAGGCCCCATGACCAGACCCCCCCCAAAAAAAAAAGGTTTACTGAGGGGCTGAGAATGTGGCCTAATGGTAGAGTGCTTATCTAGCATGCATGAAGCCCTGGGTTTGATTCCTTAAAAAAGCCAGAAGTGGTGTTGTGGCTCAAGTGGTAGAGTGCTAGCCTTGAGCAAAAGAAGCTCAGAGATAGTGCCCAGGCCCTGAGTTCAAGATCCAAGACTGACAGAAAAAAATTTTTAAAAATTACTGAATGAATGGATCAGCACTGTTTTCTTGCCACTGCTGAGACTGAACCCAGGGCTTCAGATAAATGACCAGGTAAAAATGACTAGTTAGCCCTCCACTGGGTGAAGGGGATACAGAGATGACCCAGTTAGCATTGTCAGGAGCTACTATGAATGCTATATTCTGGTGAAAGACAACAGGCAACTGTAAAACTGGCACCATAGTGGAGAACTAGAGGCCATAAGCACACAGCAGCTCACACTGTGTGCAGGCTCTATAGGGTGAGAAGGGAGGCTGGGTTTACACCACCCAAGGCTCCAGCATCTCCCTACAAAAATTTCAGTTTCTTCTTTATTACAGGAACACATATTTTTTTTTTTTTTGGTCCAGTTGTGGGGCCTGAACTCTCGGCCTGGGCGCTGTCCCTCAGCTCTTCAGCTCAACGCTAGTGCCCTACCACTTGAGCCACAGCGCCACTTCCGGCTTTTTTCTTTTTGCTTATGTGGTGCTGAGGAATCGAATCCAGGGCCTCATGCATGCAAGGCAAGCGCTCTACCACTGAGCCAACTTCCCAGCCCCAGGAACACATATTATTTACAGTACAGGTAACTAACAGTAGAGAGAGGTTCTGCATAGCTTCTTTCCCTCCTTCTCTCCTTCCCACTCTCCCTCTCTCCCTCCCTCCCCCCTTCCTTCCTTTCTTTCTTTCTTTCTTTTTGTCCGGTCGTGGGGCCTGAACTCTGGGCCTGGGGCTCTTCAGCTCAAGGCTAGCACTCTACCACTTGAGCCACAGCGCCACTTCCGGCTTTTTTCTTTTTGCTTATGTGGTGCTGAGGAATCGAATCCAGGGCCTCATGCATGCAAGGCAAGCGCTCTACCACTGAGCCACCTTCCCAGCCCCAAAATTCTTAATTTGGAAATGGTGCTGTGGCTCAAGTACTAGAGTGCTAGCCTTGAGTACAAAGAGGCTCAGGGATTGCACCCAGGCTTTGAGCTCAAGCCTCACAACTGACAAAAAAAAAAAAAAAAAAGTCTCATGAACTTTACTGCCTGGGCTGGTTTGAACTGGGATTCTCAGATCTCAGCCTCCTGAGTAGCTAGGATTATAGGTGTGAACCACCACCATATGATTTCTTATTTTTAATGTGCCCAAAGCCATGCAGCTTCTAAGTAATAGAACTGGGATTCAAAACCACACAGGTTCCAGAGCCTGATTCCTTTTTTGAATGTTTTGAGGTTAAAATTCACAGAATACAAAATTAGCCCTTTTCTCTTAAAATTTTTTTGTTGGTCGTGAGGCTTGAACTCTGAATCTGGGCACTGTCCCTCAGCTCTTCAGCTCAAGGCAAGTGCTCTACCACTTTGAGCCACAGCACCACTTCTGGTTTTCTGAGTGGTTTACTGGAGATGAGTCTCATGGACTTTTCCTGCCCTAGCTGGCTTTTTTTTTTTTTTTTTTTTTCCGGTCGTGGAGCTTGAACTCTAGGCTTGGGCACTGTCCCTGTGCTCTTCAGGTCAAGGTGAGAGATCTACTGCTTGAGCCACAGTGCCAGTTCTGGTTTTCTGAGTGGTTTATTGAAGATAAGAGTCTCCCAGACTTTTCTGCCCAGGCTGGCTTTGAACCATGATCCTCAGATCTCAGCTTCCTGAGTAGCTAGGATTACAGGCATAAGCTACCAGTGCCTGGCTTCTCAAAATTCTTTAGATCTGCTTTTAGTTTTCTTTTTTCCTTTTTATTAATTATATTAGTATAATTAATATATAATATAATTAATTAATATAATTATATTATTTGCAATTAATATAATTATATATCTATGCATACAATTGTACAGAGAGTTTCATTATGATATTCCCATACATGTATATAATATACTGTGATCAGTTTCAACCCTCTATTACTCTATTTCCCCTCTTCTCCTTTGAAAAGCAATTTCTAGCCAGGCACCTCAGATGACTTGAGCCTGTAATCCTAGATATGTTGGAGGCAAAGAATAGGAGGATCTTGGTTCAAGGCCAGGTAGAGCAGAAAAGCCTTTGAGACTCTGCCTCCATGGAAGGAGGTTGGACATTGTGGCAAGTACCAGTAATAATAGTACCTAAAAGTAAACTGGTCATGGCACAGACACAGACAGGGTGTGGGAATCAAGACCCTAGCCTAAAAATAACCAGCAAAAATCAGGGCTTGGGGTGTGGCTTAGCAATATCATGCCACCATCACAAACCCAGGGACAAGCTAAAACCCCAGTACCACACACACACACACACACACACACACACACACACACTTCATTTCATACAAAGTATTTTGGTCATATTTACCCTTCCTTTGCCTTCTCCTTTCACCCATTTACTTCTCCAAAGTTGATGTGCTGACGCTAGAACCCAGAGCCTTGTGTATTCTGTTAACATTCTACCACTGAGCTTATATTCTCCCAGCCCCTAGGTCCAGCTTTATTTTTTAAAAAATCATCAGAATCACAAAGCTATTACAGCTACATTCTACTCACTGCCAAAGTACTGTCAAATGATTATCTGTAGTAAAGCAATGACAATAATCCAAATACAACCTGGACTGCCTACTGGTGAAGAGCCTTATTATTAATCCTCAGTTTCTCAGTGGTAATGAATACTGACATTGTATAAGTGCACAAATTATTTGATGAAACTGAGCAGATGGAAAATCCATTCTTCACAGCTGGGCGCTGGTGGCTCATGCTTGTAATCCTACTCAGGAGGCTGAGATCTGAGGATCGCGGTTCAAAGCCAGCCCAGGCAGGAGAGACCATGAGACTCCTATCTCCAATAAACCACCAGAAAACCGGAAGTGGCGCTATAGCTCACAGTGGTAGAGTGCTCGCCTTGAGCTGAAGAGCTGAGGGACAGCGCCCAGGCCCAGAGTTCAAGCCCCATGACCGACAAAAAAAGAAAATCCATTCTTCCTCTTCCTTCTGTTGACTTCTTAAACCTCTCATAGAAACCCCTTTGGCCCTTTGGTCTGGCTGCTCCTGCAGCAATTCCAAACCAAGTTATGTAATGATCCTTATAAGCCTCAAAATCAGGAATCTTGAATTCCAAGGGTGTGTCTTCCTCCTATTCAGTGGGCACTGAGAGACAAATCCATAACAGTAAAACAAAATCAACCATTTTAAGGCAAATAATTCAGTGGTAAAGCAGGCCAGTCACAATGTTGTATAACTAAAACATTTTGGTCATTTCAGAGTAAAGCCCTGTCAGGCACCAGGGCTTTCATACCTGCAATCCTAGCTACTCAGGAGACTTGAGATCTGAGGATCTAGGTTCAAAGTCAGCCACAGCTCCACTTGAGTACAAGTGGTAGAGCGGTAGCCTTGAGTGAAAAAGCTATAGTATCCAGGTCCTAAGTCCAAGCCCCGGTGCCAGCACACCCACACCCCCCCCCACACACACGGCCTCAAGTATTTTTCCAGAGCTGGACTGGCCTCTCACATTATAGGCACACTCTAGGTGTGTACTATCATGTACTACTATCAATCCTCTTAATAACCTAGCAGTAGAATTGAGGAAAAGAAAGTTGTGCTCAAGCTGGGCACTGGTGGCTCACGCCTGTAATCCTAGCTACTCAGGAGGCTGAGATCTGAGGACCACAGTTCAAAACCATCCGGGGCAGGAGAGACCAGGAGACTCCTATCTCCAATAAACCAACAGAAAACCGGAAGTGGCGCTGTAGCTCAAGTGGAAGAGCGCTCGCCTTGAGCTGAAGAGCTGAGGGACAGTGCCCAGGCCCAGAGTTCAAGCCCCACGACCGACAAAAAAAAAAAAAAAAGTTTTGCTCAATGCTAACATGCAAGACTTCATAGGTAGGTAGTTGTGTGACTTTTAATCTTCATTTTCTAACTCCAGAGGCTAAATATTTTTATTTCTAATATTTTATTGTTATTAAAGTGTTGTACAGAGTAGTTAACATTTCATGATTCAGGTACTGAGTACAATTCTTTTTGGATAATGTACCCCTTCTTTCACTTTTCCCTAGTTTTCCTCTCCTATCCCTGCCCAAAGTTGCACAGTTATTTTCCATACAGTCTACTGAGTACCATGCCTGCATTTTTTGTTGTTGTTGTTGTTGGTAGTGGGGCTTGAACTCTGGGCCTGGGTGCTGTCCCTCAGCAATTCAGCTCAAGGCTAGTGCTCTACCACTTGGAGCCACAGGGCCACTTCCAGCTTTTTCTGCTTATGTGGTACTGAGGAATCAAACCCAGGGTCTCATGCATGCAAGGCACACACTCTACCCCTGAGCCACCTTCCCAGCCCCCATGCCTGCATTTGTTCATCCTTCTTCCTACCATTTCTGCATCCTCTTTGCCCTCCTCAATACAGGGAAATAAAAATATTTACAGGGGAAAAAATACAGGGAAAAAACCCAAACAAACCACCAAAAACAAAATAAAAAAGTAAAACCACCACCAACTCCAAGAACAACAATTGAGATTAAATATTTTAATAATGCACATCTTTGGGGGATTAGGATGAGGAGTAGACTGCATTTGATTTTCAAACCACAGGATGAGGTGAAACTGCAATTAGTACCGTACAAGCGGTTGATTAACACCGAAAGCCAACGGCAGAGCCAGACAGCAGCAATTGGTAAGGTCGGCACAGCAGCAAGCTTCGCCTACCGGTCCAGAACAGGCTGTCAGTCAATCCTGGCCAGGAGGGCGGGGCTTGCTCGGCCCTGGCAACCAGGTCCTACCAGGGAACTCAGGTGGTTGGAGGCCTGGTAAGGGCAACCGGAGGAAACACAGTAGGAAGCAGTCGGGGCCTATGCCATCCACTGAGGGGGGCGTCTAGAGTAGGGGGGCTTTTTAGTATCTGTCATCCCTCCTGAAGGGGCTGTCACCTCTGTAGTATCTTTTCTCCCGCAACAGAGGGGTGCTCTCTATACAGCTCCCCTTTTCTCCTCGATTCTCGGTGGGGGGATCTCAGAGAGCTGCTCTGATGAGGGAGGGTTTCATTCCCAAGTCCTCCCTCCCCCTTCTCAGGGCGGTAACCGGGTTCCAGTTCAACAAAGCCTCACCCTTGGCCCAAGCCCGCCCGTGGCGCCGCTAGCGGGAAGCTCCATGGCAACCGGAAACATCACAACTCCATAGAGATATCGCGAGAAGTCGCGGTGGCCCCCGTGGTCCAGGAGGGGCGGAGCGAAGGCGGGAACGGGAACGCCGCGGGGTGGAGCCCGAGCGCTTCCGACGTCCGGAATCTCTTCAGGCGGCGCCCCCGCGTGACTCGGCTTTACATAATCGCGGCCTCGAGCGTAACTGTGGTGTACTCCGGTCTAGACCGAATCGAGTCGGCCGAGGCTCCTTGTCCCGCCCCTCCTGGCTTGATCGACGTCGGACAGAACCAGTGGACGGGCTTCCAGCGTCGTCGTCGCGCCCGCCCGGGTTCGCCCCGGCCCGCTCGCCTCGGCTCGCCGCTTGTCGCCGCCGCCGCCCCCAGATTGTGTCTCCGACTGTCAGCTAAGTCGGCGGGCCGCGCCGGCGGGGCGGCGACCACGGCCCGGGCCGGACATGGCGGCGCTCTACGCCTGCACCAAGTGCCACCAGCGCTTCCCCTTCGAGGCGCTGTCTCAGGGGCAGCAGCTGTGCAAGGTGCGCGGGCTGGGGCGGCGGCCGGGAACTGGGGGCGCCG
>NW_012267222.1:11033175-11033942 GCF_000151885.1 Dipodomys ordii | reverse complement strand
AGTGGCGCTGTGGCTCAAGTGGTAGAGTGCTAGCCTTGAGCTGAAGAGCTGAGGGACAGAGTCCAGGCCCAGAGTTCAGGCCCCACGACCAGACCCCCAAAAAAAAAAAAAAAAAGCAAAAAGAAATAACTCACTCTCCCTTTTGTTGAAGTCACGAAACTAATAAGCACATAATTAAAAGAATTCTTCGTAGATACTTGAAATTCAGACAACCAAGTGTCCAGACTGTATTTTGCCTTGCTTTAACAGTGAGCTCAGTTCTTTGGTTTTTGGAAGAACCAATTTTCAGAGGTCCTAAGAAAAGCCTTGTGTGTCTTTTCTTAACAGTAAAACCAACACGATATGCAAGAAATGTGCTCAGAATGTGCAGCTTTATGGAACGGTAAGTAGGATTTCTCTGATTCTAACAGTGAGTACCTAGGTCTGTTGAAACTTTTAGCTTCTCTGGGCTATCAGAACATTTTCATTAGAAGAAATGGTTATGTTAATGTTATTAGTGTTTCAGAGTTTGAATTTACTTGATACCTACAACTGTGGAGTTTTTTTTTTTTTGTCGGTCGTGGGGCTTGAACTCTGGGCCTGGGCGCTGTCCTTCAGCTCTTCAGCTCAAAGCCAGCACTCTACCACTTGAGCTACAGTGCCACTTCCGGTTTTCTGGTGGTTTATTGGAGATGGAGTCTCACGGTCTCTCCTGCCTGGGCTGGCTTTGAACCGCGATCCTCAGATCTCAGCCTCCTGAGTAGCTAGGATTACAGGCGTGAGCCACC
>NW_012267222.1:11031594-11033125 GCF_000151885.1 Dipodomys ordii | reverse complement strand
GCCCCGGGCCCCACGGCCGGCGTGGCACGGTGCTTAGCAACCGCGGATGGTTCTGGGACCCGGTGAGGTCGGGGGAGGGGACTGCGTGTCCCTTGGTTGCTCCTGACCGGCTACGCGGGGGAATCCGCTGGGGTTGCCCTGGTTGCAGACCAAGGGACCCCCACACGAGCACCCCTTGCCCCGCGTGGGACTTAATTCCGAAGTTGGGTACTGCCTGGGGGGGAGTGCCTCAAACTTGGACACTTCACAGGCACTTTTCAGCTCGTCTCAATCGGAGGTGGCAAAGCTTTATTTAAAGAAGAATTATACGCACATGTATCTCTACAGGCATTCCAGTCAGCACATGAATCAAGCAGATGATTTTGTAGCATCCAGTCGGCCTTAGGTTTTCACCCGAACTAGTTGTTTACCCCCTTTTCCAACTTGTCTTTTTCACGGAAGTTGCTTCCTCCCACTTTACCTGTTTAAGGGAACATAGGTGTTGGAAGGCAACAGTAAAAAGTCACCAAATCTGAGATGTCCTCAGATAATCCAGCTCCTGATTGTCATTGTTGGCCTGGAGCAGCCATGACTTTCCTTATGCCATTCTTGCTTACCAGGTCTGAGAGCACACAAATGAGTTATCTTTTGGACCTTACAAAAATTGTATATAATTGTTTAAAATATGTGTGTATGTTAAATTTCATATAAAATTTGTTATAAAAGAATTTAACTTAGCACTTTGATTTCACAAGTAAACTTGTACAATACCACACAGTGGCAGAACCAGAATTAGAGAATCAAGAGCTTCCAACTCCCAGTCTGGTCTTATTCATACATATATGTTTGTTTTACAACTCATGACTAGTTCCCTACAAATTCTTCTGCCCACATCAACAGCTGGGCAATGATGCAGATATAGAGATGGAGAATAAGGCCCAGAAAGTTAAGTGACTCATTCAAGCATAGTTACTATGCTGGTATTACCAGTACCCAGGTTGTCTGTTTCTTAGGGAAGGCTTTTTCACTTGTGGGTTCCTTTAAAAATTATATCATTTCATTTCAGGAATGTCGGATTGCGCACCCTGTTGTGAAGTGTACCTACTGCAGGACTGAGTACCAGCAAGAGAGGTAGAGTTTTGGTTCAACATGAGAGCTCTTAATAGGCTTTTCCTCTTGAGCTGTGATGCATTTCATGTAGGGATGTGTCATCAATTGCATTGTAATAAACACATAGGCAATTACAGTATGTATACACATTCTGCAGTTTCCTGTTTATATTGAAAAATATATAATCCACATATCACTCTAGATAAAACCTATTGATTGCCTTTTTTGGGGGTGCTAGTCCCAGGGCCAAAGGTGCTTTCTCTTAGCTCTTTTGCTTAAGGCTGGCACTCTACCACTTGAGCCACTGCTCTATTTCTTGACTTTTGGTGGTTAATTGGAGATAAAGAGTCTCAGGACTGGGGCTGGGAAGGTGGCTCAGTGGTAGAGTGCTTGCCTTGCATGCATGAGGCCCTGGGTTCGATTCCTCAGCACCACATAAGCA
>NW_012267222.1:11022461-11024069 GCF_000151885.1 Dipodomys ordii | reverse complement strand
GCCACCAGCGCCCGGCTCCAACTGTGGAGTTTCTGTGTGTGACTATAAAGTAACTACCAGAAAAATAATTTTTCTTGGGGCTGGGAAGGTGGCTCAGTGGTAGAGCGCTTGCCTTGCATGACTGAGGCCCTGGGTTCGATTCCTCAGCACCACATAAGAAAAAAGCCGGAAGTGGCGCTGTGGCTCAAATGGTAGAGCGGGAGCCTTGAGCTGAAGAGCTGAGGGACAGCGCCTAGGTCCAGCGTTCAGGCCCCACGACCGGACCAAAAAATAAATAAATAATTTTTCTTGTGTGGCTTTGGAGACTGGCTTAGATGGGGGGAAAGATGGATCCAGAGAGTTGACTTCTTGGGTTGCTAACAGTTGGCAATTCTCCTTCTTTTTTTGAGTCTTTCTTTTTTTTTTTTTTTGGGGCCGGGTCATGGGGCCTGAACTCTGGGTCTGGGCACCGTCCCTCTGCTCTTCAGCTCAAGGCTAGCACTCCACCACGTGAGCCACAGGGCCACTTCCGGCTTTTTTCTTTTTGCTTATGTGGTGCTGAGGAATCGAACCCAGGGCCTCAGGCATGCAATGCAAGCACTCTACCACTGAGCCACCTTCCCAGCCCTTTATTTTCTTTTTATTACTGTCTTTAAGTAGTTGTATAGAAGAGTTGCCTTTTTTTTTTTCTTTTTCTTTTTCTTTTTTTTTGTTGTTGGTCCTAGGGCTTGAACTTAGGGGTGCTGTCCCTGAGTTTCTTTTGCTCAAGGCTAGTACTTCTGAGACACAACTCCACTAGTAGCTTTTTTGGTAGTTTGGTGGAGATAAAATGTCTCACAGACTTTCCTGCCCACGAAGGCTTTGAACAATGATCCTCAGATCTCAGCCTCCTGAATAGCTAGGATTATAGACATGAGCCACTGGTGCCTGGCTTCAGGAATTGCCAAAGCCATTTGTGAGCATAACATTTCTCTTTTGTTTTTTTTGGTTCCGGTCGTGGGCCTGAACTGTGGGCCTGGGCACTGTCCCTCAGCTCTTCAGCTCAAGGCTAGCGCTCTACCACTTGAGCCACAGCGCCACTTCCGGCTTTTTTCATTTGCTTATGTGGTGCTGAGGAATCGAACCCAGGGCCTCATGCATGCAAGGCAAGAGCTCTACCACCGAGCCACCTTCCCAGCCCGCATAACATCTCTTGATCATTGTCATTGGACAACTTTTTTTTTTTTTGTACCAATCCTGGCAACTGAACTCAGTGCCTGAACACTGTCCCTGAGCTTTTTTTGTTCTAGGCCAGTGCTCAACCACTTTTGAGCCACTGCCCCACTTCTGGCTTTTTAATGGTAATTTGGAGATAATTGGGCCACTTGGGCTAGCTTTGAACTGTGATCCTCAGGTCTCAGCCTCATGAGTAGGATTACAGGTGCAAGCCACCAGCTTCACGTGCAACAGTTCTCTTAATTTTAGGACTAGTGATTTGAAAGCACCTGCTCATTTCTCCATAGCTCAGGTGCTGTTGAATTTCTCAGAAAAGTGTCATCGTACACACCAAGGCCTTTTGTTATTTGTTCATTTATTTATTTAAAAATCAGTAGTCCTTTTCAGAAAAGCACATTTTTTTTTTTTTTTTTT
>NW_012267222.1:11020454-11022411 GCF_000151885.1 Dipodomys ordii | reverse complement strand
TGGGAAGGTGGCTCAGTGGTAGAGTGCTTGCCTTGCATGCATGAGGCCCTGGGTTCGATTCCTCAGCACCACATAAGCAGAAAAAGCTGGAAGTGGGCACTGTGGCTCAAGTGGTAGAGTACTAGACTTGAGCTGAAGAGCTGAGGGACAGCACCCAGGCCCAGAGTTCTGTGGCTCAAGTGGTAGAGTACTAGACTTGAGCTGAAGAGCTGAGGGACAGCACCCAGGCCCAGAGTTCTGTGGCTCAAGTGGTAGAATACGAGACTTGAGCTGAAGAGCTGAGGGACAGCACCCAGGCTCAGAGTTCAATCCTCATGACCTGAAAAAAAAAAAAGTCTTAGGACTTTACTGCCCTGGATAACTTTGAACAACAGTCCTCAGATCTCAGCCTCCTGAATAGCTAGAATTACAAGAGTGAGCCACTAGCACCTGGATACACCTTTTTTTTTTTCTTCCTTCTTTTGCTGGTACTATACCTTGAACACAGGGCTTTGTGTACTCGCTAAGCTTTTACCACTCTTGTCTGTGACTTGAGCCATACTTCTACTTCAGGCTTTTTGCTGGTTAATTGGAAATAAGTCTTTTGGATATGTCTGAGCTGGCTTTGAGTCACAATTTTTAGATCAACCTCCTGAGTAGTTAGGATAGATGTGAGCCACCAGTGCCTGGCAGGTTACTTACATTTTTACTTTTTATTATTTTAATGCTGGAGATTGAATATAAAGCCTCATGCATGCTTAAGCATATGCTCTAATACTGGAACTATAATCTCCTATTGCTTAAATTGTTTCCATTTCCTGGAGTTTATTTCAGTTATTTTATATGATCAGAGACACTTAGGCATTGTGCCTTTGTGTTCCTCCTTTCCTAAGAGGAGTATTTAAAAAATATATATATATATATAGAGAGAGAGAGACAGAAAGAGAGAGAGGAGGAGAGGGGAGAGAGGACTGGGAAGTGCTTGCCTTGCATGCAGGAGGCCCTGGGTTCAATTCCTCAGCACCACATAAGCAGAAAAAGCCGGAAGTGCACTGTGGCCCAAGTGGTAGAGCACTAGCCTTGAGCTGAAGAGCTGAGGGACAGAGCCCAGGCCCAAAGTTCAGGTCCCATGACCAACCAAAAAAAAAAAAAAGATAGATATATAGATATAGATCGTGGGACTTGAACTCTGGGCCTGGGCGCATCCCTCAGCTTTTCAGTTAAGGCTAGCGCTCTTCTACTTGAGCTACAGTGCAACTTCCAGTTCTCTGGTGGTTTATTGGAGAGTCTCATGGACTTTCCTGCCCAGGCTGGCTTTGAACTGCAACCCTCAGATCTCAGGCTGCTGAGTAGCTAGGATTACAGCCATGAGCTACTGGTGCCTGGTTAAATTTTTAAAGGTATTTATTTTTTCAAACTTGGTGATTTTTTTTGGGGGGGAGGGGGTCCGGTGGGGCCTGAACTCCGGGCCTGAGCCCTGTCCCTCAGCTTTTCAACTCAAGGCTAGCACTCTACCACTTGAGCCACAGTGCCACTTCCAGCTTTTTCCTTTCTGCTTATGTGGTGCTGAGGAATCGAACCCAGAGCCTCATGCATGCAAGGCAAGCTCTCTACCACTGAGCCACCTTCCCAGCCCCAAACTTGGTGATTTTTTTTTTTTTTTTCTTTGCTGGTCGTGGAGCTTGAACTCTGGGCCTGGGCACTGTCCTGAGCTCTTCAGCTCAAGGCTATTACTCTACCACTTGAACCATAGCACCCACTTCCATCTTTTTCTGTGTATGTAGTGCTGAGGAATCGAACCCAGGGCCTCATGCATGCAAGGCAAGCACCCTACCCCCGAGCCACCTTCCCAGCCCCAAACTTGGTGATTTTTTTTTTTTTTTGGGTCCGGTCATGAGGCCTGAACTCTGGGCCTGGGCGCTGTCCCTCAGCTCTTCAGCTCAAGGCTAGCGCTCTACCACTTGAGCCACAGCACCAC
>NW_012267222.1:11014712-11015784 GCF_000151885.1 Dipodomys ordii | reverse complement strand
CAAAAAAAAAAAAAAGAATTGGGCTCCATTTGATCAATACAGAAACAAATTTATGATATTGGGAATTCAGGAGTACATTTTTTTCTTTGACTCATAAACTAGAAGAAATTACTGCTTTAAAGAATATTTTATAACATACTTACTCTATTCTTCTTTTCTTCTCCTTTAAGCCCAAACCTTGTCAGTACTGCAACATAATTGCAGCATTTATTGGCAATAAATGCCAGCGCTGCACAAATTCAGAGAAGAAGTATGGACCACCATATTCTTGTGAACAGTGCAAGCAGCAGTGTGCGTTTGACAGGAAAGACGATAGAAAGAAGGTAAGGCTCTGCATCTTTCTTGTTTTAACTTTATGTGTGTGGCGGGGTGTGGGGGGATGATGGGAAGGGTTCCTGAGATTTGAACCAGGTTTGAACTAGGGTCCTAGGTTCTGTCCCTGAGCTTTTTTCTCAAGATTATCACTTAGCTACAGCCCGTCTTCTGTTTGTTTGTTTTTTTTGAGGGGGGGCAATTAATTGGAAATAAGAGTCTCACAGACTTTACTGTCTGGGGTGTCTGAGATCCTCAGATCTTATCCTCCTGAATAGCAAGGATTATAGGTGTGAGCCAGCTTGTTTTTCCTTTTTAGATTATTTTTTAGATAGACTCTTGAGCTTTTCCTTGAGCTGGCCTGAATCACTATCTACTGCCACCCACCAAGCTAAAAACCACAGGTATGCACCACCATACCCAGCTTATTTGTTGAGCTGGGGGTCTCAATAACCTTTTGCTCATTTTAGCCTTAAATCACATAATCTTTCTAATCCAATCTTAGGGTAGAAATTAAGAGATGCTATTCTAGTAAATAAACTTTTAGGACTAGGAGCATTGCTGAAGTTTTAAGAAGGGACAAGATCTTGCGTTTAATCCCCAGTACTTAAAAAAATAACCAGAAAACACCTTAAGTAGAAGTAATCTTGTGAGCCGGGCGCTGGTGGCTCACGCCTGTAATCCTAGCTACTCAGGAGGCTGAGATCTGAGGATCTCAGTTCAAAGCCAGCCTGGGCAAGAAAGTCTGTGAGACTCTTAT
>NW_012267222.1:11013385-11014662 GCF_000151885.1 Dipodomys ordii | reverse complement strand
AACCCAGGGCCTCAGGCATGCAAGGCAATCACTCTACCACTGAGCCACCTTCCCAGCCCAACTTGGTGATTTTTATATTGTAGTTGTGTTATCTTTTTTTCTGGGAGTAGGACTTAAACTCAGATCTTTTTGACTCTTAAGAAGGCCATCCCACAGCAGTAAAACATTAGCTTCTTGCTCCAATATGCATAAATACAGAGCTTAAACAATACATGAGATTAAAGATGATACTTTTTGGAAATGTGACAATCTTGATAAAAAGGTTTAAGAGTAGCCACATTTGAAACATACTTGCCTTTAAGGCTCATTATGTGACTTACTCTTTTTATTTACCTTTATTTTTTTAAATAGGGTCTCCTGTGTATAGCCCAAGCTGATCTCAAACTCACCATCCTCCTTCATGTCCCTCATGAGTGCTGGGATTACAGAAGTGTTCTACCACGCCTGACTAGAAAATCAGATTTTGTGTGTTTTTGTTTCGTGGTGATAGGGATTGAACTCAGGGCCATTGGATATGCTAAGCAAAGGCTCTTTTTAAAAGTGTCAGAAAATTGTCCTAGAAAATTTTTGTTTGAGCCGGGTGTCAGTGGCTCATGCCTGTAATCCTAGCTATTTAGGAGGCTGAGATCTGAGGATCACAGTTCAAAACCAGCCTGGGCAAGAAAGTCTGTGAGACTCTTATTTCCAATTAACCACCAGAAAACCGGAAGTGGCATTGTGGCTCAAGGCCCTAGCCTTGAGCTGAAGAGCTTAGGGACAGTGCCCAGACCCAGAGTTCAAGACCCACAACCGACAAAAAAAAGAAAAAAGAAAATACTTTGTTTGAATACTGCTTTTAAATGTTTTCTACTCTGAGGTGTTTTGTGTGTGTGTGTGTGTGTGTGTTTGTGTTGGTTGTTCAGGGCTTTGTGCTTGCTTAATTGGTCAGCACTCTACCACTTGAACTATACCTCCAGCCCAGCCTTTTGCTGGTTAGTTGGAGATTGAATCGGTTGGACTTTTCTACCCAGGGTGGCAGAATTCCTCAGACTACATCCTCTTGAGTAGTGCTTGCCTTGCATGCATGAGGCCCTGGGTTTGATTTCTCAGCATCACATAAGCAGAAAAAGCCGGAAGTGGTGCTGAGTGGTAGAGTGGCTCAAGTGGTAGAGCACTTGCCTTGAGCTGAAGAGCTCAGGGACAGCACCCAGGCCCAGAGATCAGGCTCCACGACAGATTAAAAAAACAAAAAAAGTATCTTCTTTATAGCTGGTAATTTTTCATAGGATTCTTCATAA
>NW_012267222.1:10986641-11003068 GCF_000151885.1 Dipodomys ordii | reverse complement strand
AAAAAAAAAAAAAAAAAAGAAGTAATCTTGTGAAAATTAAACTATCAAAAGCAAACTATCAGCCAGGCACATAAAAAATTATCAGGCTGGGAATGTGGCTTTGTGGTAGAGTGCTTGCCTAGCATGCATGAAGCTCTAGGTTTAATTCTTCAGTACCACATAAACAGAAAAAGCCAGAAACTGTGCTGTGGCTTTGAGCTAGAGTGGTAGAGTGCTAGCCTTAAGCAAAAGAAGCTCAGGGACAGTGCCCAGGCCCAGAATTTAAGCCCCAGGACTGGCAAAACAAAACAAACAAAAATTATCAGTCAACCTCATGAGGATCTCAGTTGAGAGCCAGCCTAGGCAGGAAAGTCCGTGAGATTCATATATATAGTTAAACATTAAAAAGCCAGAAATGGAGCTCAAGAAGTAGCATGCTAGCCCTGTGCCTAGTCCCTAAGTTCAAACCCCAAGGCCAACACAAAAAAAACCCTATCATAGGTAGTACTGATTATCACCTATCAGATTTTATACTAACGAATTCATAAATGATAACTCAATTTAAAAAGAAAAAAATATTTTTTGTGCAGGTCCTGGGGTGAATTCAGGGCCTAGATACTATCCCTGAATTTTTTTGCTCTATCCCTTGAGTCACAGCTTCATTTAGCTTTTTGGTAGTTAATTGGACATAAAGATCTCAGGGAGAAAGCCTGGGCTGGTTTCAAACCTGAGCTGGCTTTGATCTGTCATCCTCAAATCTGAATAGCTAGGATTATAGGCATGAGCCATGTTGCCCAGTCCTGCGTCTTGAACTCAGGGACTAGGCACTGTGCCTGAGCTTCTTTTGCTCAAGTCTAGCATTCTACCACTTGAGCCATGGGCCACTTCTGGCTTCTTCTATTTATATGGTACTGAGGAATCAAACTCAGCTTCATGCGTGCTAGTCAAGCACTCTACCACTAAGCAATATTCCCAACCCTCAGTCAACTTTTTTGTTTTTGTTTTTTGTCCGGTTGTGGGGCCTGAGTGCTGTCCCTCAGCTCTTCAGCTCAAGGCTAGCATTCTACCACTTGAGCCACAGTGCCACTTCTGGCTTTTTTTTTTCTGCTTATGTGGTGCTGAGGAATTGAACCCAGGGCTCAAGCATGCAAGGCGAGCGCTCTACCACTGAGCCAACCTTCTGAGCCCTCAGTTAACTTTAATAACGCCAAAGTCTGATTACCCATTTATAGATAAAGAGACTAAGGAATTGGTAGATTAACTTGCTCAAAATCACCCAGGAAATAAATGATAGAACCAAGATTTCAACTCATAACATTCTGAGTCTAGATCACCCATTCTTTTTTTTTTGGTCGGTTGTGGGGCTTGAACTCTGGGCCTGGGCGCTGTCCCTCAGCTCTTCAGCTCAAGGCGAGCGCTCTACCACTTGAGCCTCAGCACCACTTCCAGTTTTCTGGCGGTTTATTGGAGATAAGAGTTTCACAGACTTTCCTGCCCAGGCTGGCTGCCCAGTGATCCTCAGATCTCAGCCTCCTGAGCAGCTAGGATTACAGGCATGAGCCACCGGTGGCCTGTCTTAGTTCACCCATTCTTTCTTTTCTATCTCATTAAATCTTTCAAAGTCTCTAGAAAATAGCTACTGTTAATCTCACTGGGGGAAAAAATTGATTCATGATGAGAAAACTTGTCCAAGATCATTCATCTAGATCCAGGAGTGGTATTAGACTGGGGGCTGGGGACTGCAAAGCTTGAGTGATCTGCTAGATGTGGATAACATACTGTTGTAAGTTAGCTCCTGATTACTAATTCAGCTTCTCCAGAATCTTTTTTTTTGTTGTTGTTGGTCGTGGGGCTTGAACTCTGGGCCTGGGCGCTGTCCCTCAGCTCTTCAGCTCAAGGCGAGCGCTCTACCACTTGAGCTACAGCGCCACTTCTGGTTTTCTGGTGGTTTATTGGAGATAGGAGTCTCATAGTCTTTCCTGCCCAGGCTGGCTTTGAACCGCGCTCCTCAGATCTCAGCCTCCTGAGTAGCTAGGATTACAGGCGTGACCACCAGCACCCGGCTTTCTCCAGAATCTTGACTCAGTAGGTGCCCTAGTTCGGAGGAAGAGTACTCTGGTCACTGGGAAAATAAACCCTTCCATTGTAAGTTAATGAATTTGGTTAGTACAGCCCTTAACAGCTGAAGTACTGGGGCTGGGAAGGTGGCTGAGTGGTAGAGTGCTTGCCTCACATGCATGAGGCCCTGGGTTCAATTCCTCAGCATCACATAAATAGAAAAAGCTGGAAGTGGTGCTGTGGCTCAAGTGGTAGAGCGTTAGCCTTAAGCTGAAGAGCCGAGGGACAGTGCCCAGGCATAGTGTTCAGGCCCCACGACCAACAACAACAAAAAAAAAGCTGAAGTACTGAAAAAGAGCTATATTACTAGTTTTCTCTTCTGTGGTAAATATTTACTGAGCAACTACTACTTGTCTGGCCACTGGAAATACTGCAGAGAACAAGCTTAAAAGATGAGCTCACATTCCCAGGGGAGTGGACAAACATGTAATACACAAGAGAATCTTTTACAGTGTTACCTGTTATAAGAACAAAATAGAGTTTGAATTAACACTACAGTGATTAGAAGCTCTGGAGGGCAAAGATTCTAGGATGAGGGACCAGCCTTGCAAAGATCCTGAGGCAGGAATGAACTTGGCACAGGGGAAGAACAGGAAGAAGGCAGATAAAACAAAGGGAGGAGAAAGGAAAGGTGATTGTAGAAGTTGGCCAGGGCTACATTGAGGGTCACATAGGCAAAAAGTCTGTGTTTTATACTAGATACGATCAGAAAACCTGGGGTTTTTAGGAGAGTAGATACAGTTGGATTTACATTGAAGAAGCCCTGTTAGGCTGCTGTGTTCAACTTTTTAAAGCCCCATGCTAGGAAATGGGGTAATCATCTGGGCAGTGTTTGCAGTAGGAGATGAGAATGGCTTTATGAGGATAGAAGTAGTGCAATTAAAGGAAATGGATAGAGAAAGTCACACAGATGGACTTGCTGACAGGTGGGAGTATGGGGAGCAAAAGAAGGTTTTGCTGACAAGACAAGAGGCCAGCTGTGCTAGTACATGCATAATCCTAGCTACTTAGGAGGTAAAGCTTAGAGGATCACAGTTTGAGGCTAGCCCAGGCAAAAGTTACTGAGATTTTTATCTCAGAAATACCTTGGTGGTATGGTGGCGTGTACTTGTAATTCAAACTACTTGAGAGTTGGAGGGAGGAGGCTTATGGTCTGAAGTTAAAGCATGAGACTGTATCTGAAAAACCACCTAAAGCAAAAAGGATTGTGGGGGTATGGTGGAAGTGATAGTGCCTAGAACATGTGAAGCCTTAAGTGTGAATCCCTAGTACTGCCTAAAACAAAGCAAAAATGTTTTAGATAATGATATGATTAAGCTATGTTCAAGATAGTACACAAGGGCTGGGGCCCTGTTCAAATATTAAAATACTTGGCTTGCATATTCAAGGCCGATGTTTAATCCCTAGGAAAAAATAAAAGATGGAGCACAATATCCAATATGAGGAATAGGATATACATAAAGTATCAACACAAATCCCCACTCCCCAATCCAAGTAATTTAGCCAATCCTTCCTCCCCACCATCACTTGGACTGCCTGCAAATGGTTTTACAGTCTTGATTGCTGCAGGAAGGCAAATCTATATTAAAAAATAACCCTGACTAATGAGGAGTACAATGGAAGAAAAAGGGATGAGGGGCTAATTCGGAGGGTTGTAGAAACCTGTGCCCTGCTCCCTCACTCATAGCTGTGTCTTTCTAAAGGAATTGGCTTTATCTACTTAAAACTGCACCATGCTACATCATCAGCAGGGACAGGGTCCTAGCAGCTGCTTGTCTGTTTGTCTTAACTTGGGGCACTCTTTCCAACAAACCATTTTGTGAGACATACAGAAGTTATTAAACAAGTATGGAAGGATTTGTGGATATAAGACTGAAGTTAGGAAGTACAAATTCAAGGGACCTATTGTGCAGCATGGTGACTTATTAACTGTATATCATATTCTTTTGTTTGTTGAAATAGGGCTAGGCTGTCCTCAAACTTAGTGTTCTTGTCTCAGCCTCCTAGGTGCTGGACTTATAGGTGTGTACCACCATTCCCGTTCAATGTATTATTTTTTTTCTGCCATTATAGTTACGTAGTACTATGCCCAGCTCAATGTATTGTATTCTTGAGAATTCTCAGAGAGTAGATATTATTTTCCATAAGTACTCAGGTTTGAACTCTGGGCCTATGCTTGCTAGTCAGGTGGTCTTATCAGTTGAGCCAGATAAGAGTAGATTTTAAATGTTGTTTTTTAATTTGTGTGTATATTTATATATATATGTATATGTGTGTGTGTGTGTGTGTATGTATAGTTGTTAAGATACTGTACAGAAGGGTTACAGTTACATGAGCAAGGTAATGAGTCCATTTCCTATCGAGCGTTGTTACCCCCTCCTTTGTTTTTCCCCTACCATCCCTTTCCTCCCCACCTCCCCATCTCCTCCCTCCCCACCCCCAAAGTTGTAAAGTTCATTTTCAACATAGGGTCTTGTACATTAAATGTTCTTAATACACACACACAAAAGTAAGATGCTGCCTATTTATTTTGTCTTTTCCTTCTGAGTTTTCCTTAATGAGCAAGCACCATGGAGATTTTTTTTTTTTTTTTTTTTTGTCGGCCGTGGGGCTTGAACTCTGGGCCTGGGCGCTGTCCCTCAGCTCTTCAGCTCAAGGCGAGCGCTCTACCACTTGAGCTATAGCGCCACTTCTGGTTTTCTGGTGGTTTATTGGAGATAGGAGTCTCATAGTCTTTCCTGCCCGGGCTGGCTTTGAACCGCTCTCCTCAGATCTCAGCCTCCTGAGTAGCTAGGATTACAGGCGTGAGCCACCAGCGCCCGGCTATTTGTACCTTTTGAAATCCTTATGGGAACTTTGTTCTTGTCTGATTGCTAAGTCGGAAAAACAAAAAGATAAATTACTATGTTTGTTTCTTCATTTTCTCCTTTTTTAGTACTACTGGGGTTTGAACTCAGCCTCTGCCTGCTAGGCAAGCGCTGTGACTTGAGCCACATGTTCAACCCCAAGACTGTATTAAACAGTGTTTGTGTGCCTAAGTCTAGTGCTTTCTGTACATTATGACACTACATCCTTTGAGCAGACCCCATAACTTGGCTGGGGTTACACAGCTCACAAGTGGCCGATCTAGAACCTGAGTTCTCCCAGTGCTCATGTCCTCAGCCACTACCCTCCATTTCCTTCTCTTTACTCTCTCTCTGGTCTTGCAGGTAGATGGGAAATTGCTGTGCTGGCTATGCACACTTTCATACAAACGTGTCCTGCAGAAGACCAAAGAGCAGAGGAAACACCTGAGCAGCTCTTCTCGCAGCAGCCATCAGGAGAAGGAGCAGTACAGCCGCCTGAGTGGTGGCAGCCACTACAACAGGTGATCCCAGTGCCCGGCTTCCCACACTAGCAGTACTGGAAGATACATCTCATAGAAGCTTCCCTTTTTCTCTCTAGTTACTAGTTTGTGGGAAGTATCTAGCTTACCCTATTTTATAATTTCTGTATGTCCCTTAAGGGCCAGGGAGATTTCATTGAGGTGTTGGGATTTCCTGGCACTGTATTGGGTCTTAAAGTTCTGTGGAACTGCCAGGCACTGGTGGCTCACTCCTCTAATCCTTAGGTTCTCAGGAGACTGAGGTCGAGGATCACAGTTCCAAGCTGGCTCAAGAAGGAAAGTCCATGAGACTCTTTATCTCTAATTAACCACCAAAAACCAGAAGTAGAACTGTAGCTCAAGTGGTAGAATGCTAGCCTTGAGCAAAAAGTTACTTCACTTGTTTTCTCAGCATTAGTGAGGGTATTTCTCCAGGACATTTCCCTTTCCAGGGAGTTCATTTTTTTTGTTGTTGGTTTTGTGGTTTTTTTGGTCTTGGGACCTGAACTCTGGGCCTGGGCGCTGTCCCTCAGCTCTACAGCTCAAGGCTAGTACTCTACTACTTGAGCTACAGTGCCCACTTGAAGCTTTTTTTGCTTATGTGGTGCTGAGGAATTGAACCCAGGGCTTCATGCATGCAAGGCAAGCGCTCTACCACTGAGCCAACTTTCTAGCCTGCTGTGCAATTTTTTATGTGTATTTAGTCAGGAGTTTGATAGATGTTCTAGTGCGGAATACTTTGCCAGTGTGGGATCCACTCAGAATATAACCCTTAGGCTCACATCACATTTAATCCTGGTCCTGCCAAATTCTCTGTGGGAATCTTGGGCAATTTTTTTCCCCCTCTGTAAATAGGAAAATAATAATTGTATTACCTCATGGGGCTGTTGTGAAGATAAATTACATAGTACATGCATAGCAATTACTTTTATAACTGCCACGTAGAAAGTACTCAGCACATTTTAGTTATTTTTTGACATTATTTCCAGTGTGGATTTGTTTATTCAGTAAACATTAAGTGCTTTTATGAGCCAGGGACTCTGCTGGGAATACAGAGATGAATAAAAGAGTCATGCCACTCTCCAAGACTGTGCCGTCTGGTAGAGAAGACAGAATTGCAGTGTAACGCAGCAAGCCCCACAGTGGAAATGTGTCAAGATTCAGGCATGAGAGACAGTAATAATTAACTGCCTGGGAAGTCAGGTAAGGCAGGCTCACAGGAGAGCTGGTGTGTAACTATCTTGGAAGAATTGGAATCATCAAATGAAGACTGGGCAGGGGCACCCTAGCCTGAGGGAATGGCATTTGCACAGAACTGGTGGGCATGAGTCTACACAGAACCTGGGAGAATTAAGTCCTTTTTTTTTTTTTTTTTTTTTTTTTTTTTTTTTTTTTTTTTTTTTTTTCGGTTGTGGGGCTTGAACTCTGGGCCTGGGTGCTGTCCCTCAGCTCTTCAGCTCAAGGCGAGCGCTCTACCACTTGAGCTACAGCGCCACTTCCGGTTTTCTAGTGGTTTATTGGAGATAGGAGTCTCACAGTCTTTCCTGCCCGGGCTGGCTTTGAACTGCGATCCTCAGATCTCAGCCTCCTGAGTAGCTAGGATTACAGGCGTGAGCCACCAGCGCCCAGCTCTAAGTCCTTTTACACTGCTGGAGCTTGTGATTGGAAGCTGGGGAAAGGGAGGAAAGGGTCTAGACCTGCCCAGCAATGTGAACTTCATCCTGGGGTTAGTGCAAAGCCACTAAAGGGATGGGGTCTGTATGAGGAAAGGACCAAATCTGTATTAAAAATAATTACTCCTGATTAGTAGGGAGTACATTGGAAGGAAAAGGGGTGAGGGGCTAATAAAAAAAGCTTTTTTGGAGCTCAGTGCTGGTGGCTTGCGCCTATAATCCTAGCTACTTTGGAGGCTGAAAATAGGAGAACTGTAGAAAAGTTCAAGAGGGCCCTTGAACTTTTTGAAATAGCAGAGTGTAACAACATGTGCCTGTCATGGCTATGTGGGAGGCTGTGGCTGGGAAGATCTTGTATTCAGGTCAGTCCAGACAGAAAGAAAAGTCTTCAAGACTCCCTGTCAATAAAGAGAAGCCAGATATGGTACTCACCTGTCATCCCAAAAATAATTGGAAGCTTAAAATATGTGGATTGTGGTCCAAGTACATGCCTAGACAGGCAGTGAGACCCTCTATTTCAAAAATAGGACCTGGGTTGGAGGTATGGCTCAGTTGGCAGAATGCTAGCTGATGAGTGAAAGCATGAGGTACTGAGTTTGAGTCCCAATCTCAGACCTAAAAAAAAAATAGCAAAACAGGGCTGGAGGCAAGCAAGCAGAAGCCCTGAGTTTAAACTCTAGCACTACAAAAAAAGAAGAAAATGATTTGGGGGGATGTTGCTTGGGTGGTAGAGTCCCTGGCATTTCTGATGCTCTGAGTTTGGTCCCAGCACCTCTGAGTAAGTAAATAAATAGCTCTTGTGTTTCTTCCCATAGGGGAAAAAAGAGAAATTCAATTTCAAAAGTTGAGTTTGAGGGGCTGAGAAGGTGGCTCAGTGGTAGAGTGCTTGCCTTGCATCCATGAGGCCCTGGGTTCGATTCCTCAGCACCACATAAGCAAAACAAGCTGGAAGTGGTGCTGTGGCTCAAGTGGTAGAGCACTAGCCTTGAGCTGAAGAGCTGAGGGACAGTGCCCAGGCCCAGAGTTCAGGCACCATGACTGGCAAAAAAAAAAAAAAAGTTGAGTTTGAGCTACTAAGAAGAGTTTTATTAGTCTTAAAACTCAGAAGAGAGGCCCGGCACCAGTGGCTCACGTCTGTAATCCTAGCCACTCAGGAGGCTGAGATCTGAGGATTGCAGTTCAAAGCCAGCCTGGGCAGGAAAGTCTGTGAAAGTCTTATCTCTAATAAACCACCAGAAAACCGGAAGTGGCGCTGTAGCTCAAGTGGTAGAGTGCTAGCCTTGAGCTGAAGAGCTGAGGGACAATGCTCAGGCCCAGAGTTCAAGCCCCATCACCGACAAAAAGAAAAAAAGGGACTTGGAAGGTGGCTCAGTGGTGGAGTGCTTGCCTTACATGTATGAGGCCCTGGGTTCAATTCCTCAGCACCACATAAGGAGAAAAAGCCAGAAGTGGCACTGTGGCTCAAGTGGTAGAGTGCTGGCCTTGAGCTGAACAGCTGAGGGACAGTGCCCAGGCCTAGAGTTCAATCCCCACAACCGGAAAAAAAAATTTTTTTTTTAGAAGTATGAATTCCGGGCTGGGAAGGTGGCTCAGTGGTATAGCACTTGCCTTGCATGCCTGAGGCCCTGGGTTCGATTCCCCAGCACCACATAAGCAAAAAGAAAAAAATCCAGAAGTAGTGCTGTGGCTCAAGTGGTAGAGCGCTAGCCTTGAGCTGAAGAGCTGAGGGACAGCGCCCAGGCTCAGAGTTCAGGCCCCACAACTGCCCCCCCCCAAAAAAAGTATGAATTCCTATAGCCCCGCCCCAAAGTTTAATTCAGGCACATGGGCCTGGGCAGGAAGTAATACCCTATCTCAGAAAATAGCCAGTATAGGGCTGGGAAGGTGGTTCAGTGGTAGAGCGTGCTTGCCTTGCATGCCTGAGGCCCTGGGTTCGATTCCTTTGCACCGCATAAGAAAAAAGAAAAAAGCCGGAAGTGGCGCTGTGGCTCAAGTGGTAGAGCGCTAGCCTTGAGCTGAAGAGCTGAGGGACAGTGCCCAGGCCCAGAGTTCAGGCCCCACACGACCGGACCCTCCCCCCCCCAAAAAAAAAAAAAGAAAATAGCCAGTATACATATGGCTGGAGCCATAGCTTGGTGATAAAGTGCTTGTCTAGCAGTCACTGGATACTGAGTTCAAACCCCAGTAATGCCCCAAATTTATATATATCAAGGATAGGCTTTCAGGTTTCTTTTTTTTTTCTTAACCCATATTGCTCTTTAATATAAAGTGTAGGTCAAATTATATCACGGCTCATCAAATATAAAAATCAGGTTTTGTTTTAAGATCAGTTTTGGGTGAGCTTCCTGAGGCTGACACTGGTTTTGGTTTTTTTGTGTGTGTGGGGGACTGCTGTACTACTAGTTTCCTAAGTACAGGGAGGATGACCAAGAGTTCAAGTACATCAACCTGGTTTCTAGTCATAGCTTTACTACTAGCTGTGTTCAGTTTCTACAAAGTAGGAATAATCCAGAACCCTAAGATGCATGTGAGACAGTGATTGTAATGTTTAGGTGCTTTTAAAAGTAAAGACAAAGCCAGGTGCCAGTGGCTCACGGCCTGTAATCTTAGCTACTCAGGAAACTGAGATCTGAGGATTGCGGTTCAAAGCCAGCCCCAGGAAGGAAAGTCTGTGAGACTCTTATCTCCAATAAACTACCAGAAAACTGGAAGTGGCTCAAGTGGTAGAGCCTTCACCTTGAGCTGAAGAGCTGAGGGACAGTGCCCAGGCCCAGAGTTGAAGCCCCATGACCAACAGAAAAAAGAAAAAGACACCAGTAATCCTAGCTGCTCAAGAGGCTGAGATCTGAGGATCTCAGTTCAAAGCCAGCCTGGGCAGGAAAGTCCGTGAGACTCTTATCTCCAAGGAACCACCAGAAAACTGGGAGTGGTGCTGTGACTCAAGTGGTAGAGTGCTAGCCTTGAGCTGAAGAGCTGAGGGACAGTGCCCAGGCCCAGAGTTCAAGCCCCATGACTGACAAAAAAGAAAAAAAAAAAGACAGATTATACCAACTATTGAAGTCTTACCAGTCCTGTTTTCATGGTTATTAATATAATATTTTAGGCTGATGATGTTTTTGGTCCTATGAAAACAAGCTACCCATACATCCAGTATCCATTAAATAATCAAAACTAATAACCTCTTAGACAGAAGAGCTCCTGTCTTCCAAGGGTCCATTTGACAGACTTTCATTGTGCTGTTTTCTTAATCTTTGATTTCTAATGTGTGTCTCTCTATTTTTGCCATTAAAAGCCAGAAAACACTTTCTACATCTTCAATTCAAAATGAAATCCCAAAGAAAAAATCCAAGTTTGAGTCAATCACAGCTAATGGAGACAGGTGAGCCAGTTGGAATATGTGCGCATACACATTGCAATACATATACAATTCTTGAAACAGAAGTTCTGTTTAGGGTGTGCTGGAAGCTAGCCTGTAGCTGTCATGAGCCTTTTGTTGGTGCTGCTCTACCAACTTGATAAGCAGTACCAGTAACTGTTTATCAATTGAGGCTTGTCATTAAGCCATAAGAACTTGTTGGATTTAATAGTAGTTCAATTCTGAAGTCCTAAGTAATTCTCCTATCCTGAGTCTAAGTCAAGTGCTGAACACTTACTTCATGGTGATACATCCCTGTGGTTGCCTCCAAGCAGGGCATGGATTGGTTTGGAGGGGCTGAGCTGAGCTGAGATGGGATTGAAGGAGTGTTGCTCTATGTGTGAGGATTATTCCAGAGTTTGCAGCCTTTGGAAAATCAGCCCAGTGCAGATGATGGATCAGGAGAGAATGAGATGCACTTGAGTATTTTTGTTCCATTTAAATGTTCCTGTAGTAGAACATTCCTCTCACTTGCATTTCTAAATATTTGTAGCACAACATTATATTTTGCTGCCCATTTTACTTTTTGAGAGTTCTTCTCTGCTTGTAATGCATTTTGAAAAAAGCATTCTGACAATGCTGTGATTTTTTTTTTTGGCAACCTTTTACTCTAATCCTATATACCTGAGGTACACATGTTAACATGTTATACTAAGCTTAATTAGTCTGTGTGTATGTGCTCACACACTAGTTCTGGGGCTTGAACCCAGGGCCTACGCACTGTCCCTGAGATTTTTGCTCAAGGCTGACACTCTACCACTTTGAGTTTTTTGGTGGTTAACCGGTGATGAGTCTCTTGTACTTCCTGCCCCTGCCTGGGCTCATTTTGAGCCTCAGTCTTCAGATCTCAGCCTCCTGAGTAGCTGGGATTACAGATGTGAGCCACAGGTGCCTGACTTGTAGTCTTGTATCTGAAATATTTATTGTAGCCGCCTCACTCACGCCTCATAGGATTTTGGGAGGTAGGGGTGTGTGTATGTGTGTGTGTGCAGTTTTTTCAAACTATCCTATTCCCTTCTCATTAGCATAGAGGCATATGATTATTTCTTCTCCCTTATTCTTTATCTATTAGTCTTCCTTATTGTAGACAAAACACATTATCTTAGCTTTTCTCTAATGGCTTATTATCTATAAGATAACTTAGTCGTTTGCATTTTCGTATTCTACAGAGTCTCTCACCTACCTCTCAATGATTTCTAATTTGTTGAAATTATAACAAAAACTTTTCAATTTGAAGGAAGTGGAAGTTAGGTGTGGTTTTCATTCCTTGAGAAAATGAACCAGCTACTTTTTTTTCTTTTTTCTTTTTTTTTTTTTTTTTGGGTCCGGTCGTGGGGCCTGAACTCTGGGCCTGGGTGCCATCCCTCAGGTCTTCAGCTCAAGGCTAGCACTCTACCATGTGAGCCACAGCTTTTTCTGCTTATGTGGTGCTGAGGAATCGAACCCAAGTCCTTATGCATGCAAGGCAAGCACTCTGCCACTGAACCCCCTTCCCAGCCCCATGGCTTGTCATTTTTTTTTTTTTTGTCAAGGTATTTAACAATATAAAGAATTCACGTTTCTTCTTTCCCACCTTTTTCAAAGATTCAATAGTAGAAACACCCAAATGCTGCTACAACACAGAAGAAACTATCATTCATAAAAACATCATGAATGTCGTGGTCAGTGTCAGCATTCCAGAAACACAGGGCAGCCATGAACACTCCTTCACCTCTTTGCTCCCCAATGAGTACTTGCACTACCATTTTATATCAATCAAATCCCATTTCTTTTAATTTGTCTTTAATGGTTTCTCTTTTTTTTTGGGGGGGGGTCCAGTCGTGGGGCCTGAACTCTGGGCCTGGGTGCTGTCCCTCAGCTCTTCAGCTCAAGGCTAGCGCTCTACCACTTGAGCCACAGCTCCACTTCCAGCTTTTTCTGCTTATGTGGTGCTGAGGAATCAAACCCAGGACCTCGAGCATGCAAGGCAAGCACTCTACCACTGAGCCACCTTCCCAGCCCTGTCTTTAACGGTTTCTAATAAATGTTTTGTGAGCGGAGGCATTTCATCTGATACAGACTTTAAACACAGAGGGCCTGAACCTTTGCTGGAAAATGGGCCTCAGGATATATGTGTTCTTAGACTCCCCTGCATTCTTCTCAGCCTCCAGTGCCCCATTGCTCAGAAAGAGGGATGCTCCCACTATGAAGGACAGGCAACTTACCAGGATGCCGAGCCAGGTGCACACCCTTTCTAAAGGCCCCACTTTTCCATGTAGCTTCATTTATTCTCCTGACCTGTTCCTGAGTACAGAAGATTGTTCTTAAATTAACAGCTTTTTACAGAAAGTTACATTAACAAAATGTTTCCCAGGAAAAGAAGTTCACTGTCATTGGGGATATTTTGAAAGAGACTTTTCTACCTTACTAACCTAGCTGTCTTTTTTTATTTCTAGCAGTTGTTACTGAACTAGGAGTTAAGACCCAGAGAGATTAGGTTCTAATACAAGATAGAACTGGTTTTGTCAACCATTCATTAGTACAAGAAGACTCTTCTCTCAAGAAGCAGCATTTGCTCTTTGGCAGTGGAAAATCATATACTGTCTCATTCCTCTTGCTTCATTCATTGCTGTAGTTATGGGTTTAAATAAGATTTAGGTTGAGTGGGGTGCCCGTGGCTCATGCCTGGAATCCGAGCTACTCAGGAGGCTGAGATCTGAGAATCATGGTTCAAAGTCAGCAGGAGGGAGAGGCAGGTGGCAATAATCTTGTCAATGGATCATGTCTTCCAATTCTAGCCATAGAAAAGTTTGCATTGGCAGTTATGAAGTACTATGTCCAGGGTCAGGCTTGCTCTTTGGGGTTTCTTCCTGCGTAGAGAAATGCTGATTATGAGATGTGGTTTAAGATAGAGGAAAAAAATCCAACCACAGGAAGAACCACAAGGTGTTGCTCTGTTAACACAGGGACACTCAAGTCTCCCTAAGGCTTTCCTAAGCCTTAGGAAAAGGACGTAGGTTTATTGTTTTGCTTTAGATTGTTCTGAAAGCCACTCAACTCCTTTGTTGTTTCCCACAGTCTATTTCCTTTGAGAACTTACTTTTGATTTTGCATTTGCTCTGCCTCAATAAAGTCTTACTCTGGTAAAATTCAGAAAGAAACGGCTCTTCTGAGAGAAAAAAGGTTTCCTTTGGGGATTCTCTAGAGAACTAGCAGTGATCCCTTGTTTTGGGTCTGAGGTACCTCTTGGGTCCTCACTGGTTAAACTGTTCATTGTATGTGAAAACACATTTTTTTGGTATAATTTCTGGACTTTGCTGAAAGGACATAGATTCCATCTGGCAACTTGGACAAAATGGAGTGCTCAGGTGCTATACCGACTGTTGGAAACCCTAGTTGTGGGGTGGTTTTGAAGTCTGCCCCTCTTTGTTCCTGTCCTGTCACATAATTCTTTTTTTGCTTTCTATGAGATAGGATAGTACTATGGCTCAGCCTAGCCTAGAGCTCACTATATATACCAGGTTGGCCTCAGACTCATAATCCTCATGCCTTCATCTACTGAATGCTGGGATTACAGGTGTGTGTCATTGTGCCCAGGTGATAAAATTCTTGACATTGGAAATGACCGTCAAGTGTAGCATAAGTGAAGCTGGTTTCCTTCCCCATAAGCCTCATCTTTGTAGAAAAGGGACTGGCTGTACCTCATCATAGCGCAGAATTTCTATGCTTACAACTGAGGATTAGCCAGAATTCTTGAATTCTAAGGAAGTTAATCACAGCCATGGCTTCTTCACCAGTAAAACATGAGGATTTTAAATGGGATATGGTATCTATTTTAGTAGTAAATGTGAGGGAAAGTGCTGCCAGGTTGTGGTTTGTTTTGATATCGTTTTCTGACTTCCAACTTCTTGGTGCAGTTTGAGTTCAGCAAATACTGTTGAGCTTTGTGAGAATGGACCAACATGCTTGATGCTGGGAATTCAAATAGTTTACAGGGGTCCTTAAAGAGTTTGAGTCACATGGTCTGCAATACATCCTCAGGTAGAGAAAATTTATCCATTTAAGTTACGATTTTTTTTTTCCTCTTCCATTTTCTTGCTCAGCTTTTCCCCGGACCTGGCCCTGGACTCACCAGGCACTGACCACTTTGTCATCATTGCCCAGCTGAAGGAAGAGGTGGCAACTCTGAAGAAGATGTTACATCAGAAGGATCAAATGATCTTAGAGAAGGAAAAGAAGGTATGGCTAGAAAGATCCAAGGTTACAATCACATAGTCTGGGACAGGATGGTAACAGTTTGACATGTTTGATGTGGTTGGATACATTGATGTTTTCAGAGATTCTCATAGCCATGTGATTCATGGGATGGCATTACCTTGCTCAGTCCCCCTAGGCCAAGGCTTACCTTCCTACAGTCTAAGAATTGTCCTCCCTCTTGAAGAGAACTTCTTACATTTTTATTCTAATTCATGTTTACTATTTCTACTTTACTTTCAGCTTCTCAGGATATCTCATTTTGTCTTTTTTTTTTGTCGGTCATGGGGCTTGACCTCTGAGCCTGGGCGCTGTCCCTCTGCTCTTAAGCTCAAGGCAAGTGCTCTACCACTTGAGCCACAGGTTAATTGGAGGTAAGAGTCTCATGGACTTTCCTGCCTGGGGTGGCTTTGAACCGAGATCCTCAGATCTCAGCCTCCTGAGTAGCTAGGATTATAGGCGTGAGCCACCCACCAGCGCCTGGCAACTTCTTTTTTGAAGTGAGGTCTCTTTGTATTGCTTAGGCTGACTTCGGCCTCCTGGGTTCAAGCAGTTCTCCTGCTCCAGCCTCCTGAGGGCTGGGAGTGTGCAAATCCACACAATCGCACCCCATTTGTAATGTCATATTATTTACATTCTTTTCATTTAATTCCTACCTTGTTTACAGATGAAGAAACGGGCCATAAGAGGTCTAACCAACTTAGTGGTAAAAGACAGAACAAGAACTGGACCCAAGTCTTTCTATGCCTGTTGTTCTTTCTTTACTATGTTCAGCTTTAGCTTTCTAATAAGCAGAGATTCGTATTAACACGCTTATTCCATCCACTTTATTGTGTGACTGACAGATGAAAATGGACCCAAGTATATTCTCCTCATGGACCTGATCAGAATGACACTTCCATTACTCTGAACTAAGGCTTTGAACAAAGCCAGCCCAAAAAGCTGTTGTGTCCTATACTTTGTTTTTTTGGGTCCGGTCATGGGGCCTGAACTCTGGGCATAGGCTCTGTCCTTCAGTTCTTCAGCTCAAGGCTAGCGCTCTACCACTTGAGCCACAGTGCCATTTCTGGCTTTTTTCTTTTTGCTTATGTGGTGCTGAGGAATGGAACCCAGGGCCTCTGGCATGCAAAGGCATGCACTCTACCACTGAGCCACCTTCCCAGCCCCTATTGTGTCCTATACTTTTAAAGACTAAGGTCACACTTTCTGATATGAGATATCTTGATTCGATAGGCATCATGGCTTCCTATCTCTAGTCAGATAATCTTGGTGAACTTCCATCTCTCTGCCTATGCCCAGATTGTTCCCTTCATTCAGATGCCTTATATGCCCTCCTGCTACTGTACCTCAAAACTCAGATCACACATCACCTCTCTCAGTAGAGGTCCCTCCTTTCTGTTCCTTGGATAGCAGTTGAAATGAGCCTTGAATTTGAAATCTAGCTCTGATATTTGTTAACCTTGTGGATACTTGCTCTCTGCCACTTAACCTTTTCTAAACCTCTGTTTTTCCATCTATGAAACAGGTCTACTGCCCTTAAAGGGTTGTCTTAAATATTGAACTAAAAATCTGAGCACTGGTGGCTCACATGTGTAATCTGAGCCACTCTGATTACAGCCCGGGCAGGGAAGTTTTTTTTTTTTTT
>NW_012267222.1:10964930-10974016 GCF_000151885.1 Dipodomys ordii | reverse complement strand
CTCTACCACTTGAGCCACAGTGTCACTTATAGCTTTTTCTGTTTATGTAGTACTGAGGAATCAAACCCAGGGCTTCATGCATGCTAGGCAAGCACTCTACCATTAAACCATATTCCCAGTCCAAAACTTCTGTTTTCCACAGAGAAAGAAAACAATTATTTCTTCAATTCCTAGGAGAAAAAATACCTTTACTGAATGGGAAAATGGAAAGGAAAAAATTTGAAGTACGTTTAAAGTATAAATAAAGCTGCATAAAGAACCTTGAAAGCTATTGATCAATTGGGATTGGAGGTGAGGAAAGATAAATCAGTTCTAGGCTCTGTAAGTGTGTAGGGGGAGGTGTGTTCTAGCAGGAAGGGGTGGGATTAAGGGGGAGGAAGGATAAATATGGCCAAAGTAGACTGTTTGCAAAGATGAAAATAGAGCAATGAAATCTATTAAAATTTTGTATGATTGGGTACCAGTGACTCATGCCTATAATCCTAGTTACACAGGAGGCTAAGATCTAAGAACTGCAGTTCAAATCTTACCTGGGCAGCTAAATCAAAGAGACTTATCTCCAATTAACCACCAAAAAGCCAGACCTGTAGGTATGACTCAACTGGTGGAACATAAGCCGTAAATGAAAAAGCCAAGTGCTGACACCCACATACCTCCCAAAAAAAGTTTTGGGAGGAGGCTGGGAAGATGGCTCAGAGGTAGAGCGCTTGCCTTGCATGCATGAAGCCCTGGGTTCTATTCCTCCGCATCACATAAGCAGAAAAAGCTGTAAGTGTTGCTATGGCTCAAGTGGTAGAGCACTTGCCCTGAGCTGATGAGCTGAGGGACAGTACCCAGGCCCAGAATTCAGGTCACACGACCAGCAAAAAGTTTTGGGAAGGGAAGATGGGGGTAGGAAGAATGATAAGAGGGATTGAAATTAATTGGAATATATTGTAAACACCTGTGGAAATGTGATGATAAATATCCCCTATGTAATTAATTTAACTTTATTTCTGGGGCTGGGAAGGTGGCTCAGTGGTAGAGTGCTTGCCTTGCATGCATGAGGCCCTGGGTTTGATTCCTCAGCACCACATAAGTGAAGAAAAAAGCCAGAAGTGGTGCTGTGGTTCAACTGGTAGAGCACTAGCCTTGAGCTGAAGAGCTGAGAGACAGTACCCAGGCCCCAGAGTTCAGGCCCCACAACCGACCCCCCCCCCAAAAAAAACAAACTTTAGTTTTTGCTGGTCCTGAGACTTGAACTCAAGCCTGGGCACTGTCCCAGTCCTGTCATTTTGTTCAACACTAGTGCTCTACCACTTGAGCCACCGCATCACTTTCAGCTGTTTCTGAGTAGTTTATTGGAGAGATGAGTCTCATGGACTTTCCTAACTGTGGGCTAGTGAAGAAGCTCAGTCTTCAGGTCTCAGCCTCCTGAATAACTAGGATTACAGGCATGAGCCACCAGTTGTCAGGCTCTAATTTCACTAAATAGTATCAAATGTAAAGGAAAAGACCTTAAGGCTTTTACAGGCAAAAAGGACAATTTATATGAATCTATAGGATTTGTTGTTGTTGTTTTGTCAGTCATGGGTCTTGAACTCTGGGCCTGGGTGCTGCCCCTCAGCTCTTCAGTTCAAGGCTAGTGTTCTACCACTTGAACCACAGTGCCACTTCCAGTTTTCTGGTGGTTAATTGGAGATAAGAGTCTCATGGAGGGGCTGGGAAGGTGGCTCAGTGGTAGAGTGCTTGCCTTGCATGCATGAGACCCTGGGTTCGATTCCTCAGCACCACATAAGCAAAAAGAAAAAAGCCAGAAGTGGCGCTGTGGCTCAAGTGGTAGAGTGCTAGCTTTGAGCTGAAGAGCTGAGGGACAGCGCCCAGGCTCAGAGTTCAGGCCCCACGACCAACCCCCCCCCCAAAAAAAAGAGTTTCATGGTTTCTTGCCTGGGCTGGCTTTGAACCACGATCCTCAGTTCTCAGCCTCCTGAGTAGGTACGATTACAGGCATGAGCCTGGCTTTTCTATAGAATTAGACATGGACTTCACAAATTATAAGTTTTTTTTTTTTTTGCTTTAAGTGAAAATGGAACTAAAGTTCTAGCCAAGTATTCTGCCACTTGAGGCATGCACCTAGTCATTTTGCTTTTTAGTTTACAGGGTTATACACTTTTGCTCCAGCTGGCCTCATACAGAGATCCTTCTACCTCAGTGTCCAGAATAGCTGGAATTATAGGTTGGTGCCACATCAGTCTTACTAGGATTTTAACAACTAGAATAAGAACACAAACCAAGTATATTGTGCACGACTATAATCCCAGGATTTAGGAGGCTAAGGCAGGAGAATTGAATTCCAGGACATCCTGGGCTGTATTATAGGTCCCAGGTGATTGCTAATCATTGGCTCAAAAGAAGAAAACAAGGTTCAAGGAGGAAGTGGAAAGGGGAGATATGTAACTTTAATAGAAAAGAGTAATTTGATTCAAGTATGGGGAGTGGGAGATGGGAAGGGATGGGAAGGGAAAACAAAGGAGGAGGCAACAATGCATGATAAGAAATGTATTCATTATCTTGCCCATGTAATTGTAACCCCTCTATACCATATTTTCACAATAAAAATAAATTTAAAAAACACTTGTACAATTAATATACTAACAAAAGTTCATCTGCCCATTTATTTTTTATTTTTTGGGTCCGGTCGTGGGGCCTGAACTCTGGGCCTGGGCTCTGTCCCTCAGCTCTTCAGCTCAAGGCTAGCACTCTACCACTTGAGCCACAGCAGCACTCCGCCTTTTTTTTTTTTGCTTATGTGGTGCTGAGGAATCGAACCCAGGGCCTCATGCATGCAAGGCAAGTGCTCTACTACTGAGCCAACTTCCCAGTCATCATCTGCCCATTTATATATATATATATATATATATTTTTTTTTTTTTTTTTTGTTGTTGTTGTTGGTCATAGGGCTTGAACTCTGGGCCTGGGTGCTGTCCCTCAGCTCTTCAGCTCAAGGCGAGCGCTCTACCACTTGAGCTACAGTGCCACTTCCAGTTTTCTGGTGGTTTATTGGAGATAGGAGTCTCACCGTCTCTCCTGCCAGGGCTGGCTTTGAACCGAGATCCTTAGATCTCAGCCTCCTGAGTAGCTAGGATTACAGGCGTGAGCCACCAGCGCCCGGCTGCAAACTTTTTTTTTAAAGTTCAATGCAGTGGACTTTGGTGGAACATGGCAAAAGTTCAGCTGTTACTCTTATGGCTCTTCAAACTATCCTTGTTTGTTTTTTGTTTGTTTTGTGCCAGTCGTAGGGTTTAAACTCAGAGTCTGGACACTGTTCCTGAGCTTTTGGGCTAAAGGCTAACATTCTACCACTTTGAGCAACAGATCTACTTCCAGCTTTTTAGTGGTTAATTAGTCTCACAGACTTTAGTGCCTGGATTAGCTTTGAAGCTCAGTCTTTGGATCTCAGGATTGTAGGTGGACCTAAGTTGCTAGGTTTTTTCAACAGTGAAACTTAAAAAACAAACAAACCAGGTGCCTAGCTACTCGGGAGGCTGTGATCTGAGGATCGTGGTTCAACGCCAGTCTGGGCTTCCATTCAACTCTTATCTCCAGTAAACCACCAGAAAACCAGAAGTGGCGATATGGCTCAAGTGTTAGAGCACTGACCTTGAGCTGAAGAGCTGAGGGACAGCACTCAGGCCTAAAAAAAAAAAATCCACCCCCCCCCCAAAAAAAAACCTACAACCAAAGCTGGGTGCCAGTGGCTCATGCCACCTTCCCAGCCCCTGTACAAGAACTTGGGTTCAGTCCCCTGTACCACAAAAGAAGAAACAAAGACATGTAATGATGGTTTTGTGTGATCTTCAGGAACAAATTGAATCCTTGTTGGCTTTGATGAAGGTAGGGATCTGCAGGAAAGCTTGGGCTTTCCATTTCTTGGGGGACCATTTATCTCTGCTACCAAAACATCTTTCCTCACACAAAAATTTCTTTTGTTTTGTTTTGTTCCCCTCAGATTACAGAGTTGAAGGCTGATTTTCAATACCAGGAATCTCAGATGAGGGCCAAAATGAACCAAATGGAGAAAACACACAAAGAAGTCACAGAGCAATTACAGGTAATTCTACTGGTGTACTTGGCTGATTGCATTTTATTTTATTTTTTTAAATTTATTTATTTATTTTTTATTTGTGAACATATTGTACAGAGGGGTTACAATTACATGGTGATTGCATTTTAAATAATCATCTCATGTTTCTTTTTTCTCAAAAGTTTTGGCAAATCACACCAAATCTCCCTTTTGGATATCTTTTATTACTATTTTACTCTATGATATATTCTGATCTTTTTCTCTCAAGAACCATGAAATTGGCCGAATGCCAGAGGCTCATATCTATCATCCTAGCAGCTACTCAGGAGGCTGAGATATAAGGATCATGGTTCAAAGCCAGCCTTGCAAGGAAAGTCTGTGAGACTCTTCAGTTAGCTACAAAAAAGATGAAAGTAGAGCTATGCCTCCAGTGGTAGAGCACTAGCCTTAAGCAGAAATGCTAAGGGACATTACCCATGCTCTGAGTTCAAACCTCAGGACAGACAAAAAACAACAACAACAACAAAAAACACTGGAATTAACAAATGAGTTCCTTAATTTTTTTAATATACCATGTATGATTCCAGATGTCTGAATTATAGATTCTGTTTACTGAACTCATTAAAGCATCACATGGTTGGTTTATATTGCATAAAATAACCTGTTTTACTTCTGTGTGGTGTGTGGCATTATTCAGGCTTGAACTCAGGGCCTTTCCCTCTCATTTGGCTTTTTTTTTTTTTGCTCAGGGCTGGCACTCTACCAGTCACTGCTCTACTTTCAGCCCCTTTCTGGTTAATTGGAGAGATCAGAGTCTCACTTCACAGACTTTGCTACCTGGGCTATTTTTGAACTGTGATCGTTGGATCTCAGCCTCTTGTATACCGAGTATTACAGGAAAGAGCTACCAATGCCTAGCTAAAAAGTGTCCTTTTGTTTTGGTGAGTTCCAAGAGATTGAGGCTCCTCAATTAGCCTATAGCAAATACTGTCTTCCCTGAACCAAATATGTAGCCTTAGGACTTTCTTCCTAATCTTCTGCATTGTTTGCTTTCATGTCTGCATGGAAAACCTATCCTAATCTTGACACTGATTTTTATTTTCCTTTTAGGCCAAAAACAGAGAGCTCCTGAAGCAGGCAGCTGCCTTGTCTAAGAGCAAGAAGTCTGAAAAGTCAGGCGCTATAACCTCTCCATGACAGACCATCAACAGGCTCCCTAGCAACAGCAGATGGAGTCGTCCTGGGTTGGAGACCTGGCTGTTCTCTAGAATCGCAAGCTTTCTTAAGAAATCTCTATTTTATTACAGCTATCCTTCTTTGTGCGACTGTCATGGGCTGAATGGAAACATCCGAGTTGTGCGCTGTTAATGACTGCATGCTTGAGTGTTTGGGGTTTCAAGCTCACTCTCCTCCCTACTCCCACCATGTCCTTTTCCTCTTCCCTCTGTCGATCCCTCCAGATCCCTCTACTCCTCCCTCCCACTTTTTTATTTTGATACTATTTGGTTGGTTGTGTGTGTGTGTGTGTGTGTGTGTGTGTGTGTGTGTGTGGTGGTCACTGCTCAGTGTTTTGTGCAGAGTGATGTTTTCTGTTCATCCTTGGGTCCTGCTATACCGTGGGCAAATTGTTTGCATTCATTGTGTATCACTGCCACTCTCTGAACTTTAAAAACTGCCACCTTAAGACTTGTTACAATGAGAGAGGCCTTCTCTCTCAATAAAGCTTTTGCTTCAGGGTATCTTTGGGTTTTTTTTTTCCAGGTATATTATGTATGAACTTTGTACTATGTATAGCCAGAGTTTTATTTATTTTTTAAAAAAAGAAATTTTTTCTTGCTAAAGGAATAATGGTAGCTGAGCTAGTCCTTGTAAAAGTGATGTCTCTTGAAAATAAAGTCCTATTCTCTAGCTTTTAGTAAAAGAATCAGATGGTTTCTTGTTACCTTACAGTCTTAAAACCGATCACTAAGGTGAAATATTTGATGCAGAAGTTCAGAGCTAAGTGCCTTTTGGAGAGTTTCTCGGAGGAGCATTTAAGGAGATGCTTGAGGTGGTTGCAAAGATTTGAACAGTCTGTCTTTTTAAAGTAAGGGCAGAAAGAAAGGTTGTCCAGGTTCTACTGGACACTTCCCCACCCTTTCCCTACTCCTTTATGTGATTGATTCCAAATTCTTACACTGCCACTTCTTTGGAAAAAAAATACCCTTTACTTGCTTTTATCAGTTATTATACTGGGCATTTGTCAGAAAACATTTCTTTTTTCATTAGCATATTCAAAACTGGATAATATTTGAACTCTGGAATATCGGAGGGTCAGTATGAGCTGCGTAAGTATGGCCTGTGAGTCTGATTGGGAGAATATCACTGTACCCTCTTCTCACCTCTTGCTCACTCTGGCCTGTGCACCCTTGCTTTTAATGGAAGTGTATGGAAAATCGGTGCTTCTCAGGAGCAGCACAGCCTCTGCCAGAGCATATGTACCCTGTCTTCCCTTAATGACCCAGTAGGCACATGGGAAGGAAGATAGATTTATATTTCTAGCCATACTCTTCAGGTTCCTCTATGTGATGTTTGTGAAGGAAATTGGAGGTGTGTAGTATGTGCGATGAAACAGAACAAAGCCAGTTACCTCTACATAAATATGGTGAGGGAGCAAGGTAGAATTAAGGGTAATCATTATAAGGACAGTGGACATTTGTTCTCAGTCTCTCAAAATTGTAACAGTAAATTTAACTTGTTAAAAGCAAAGTATTCTGTAATTTGTGATATGGTTCTGGAAAAAAGAGCCATGCATATAGCTGGACAGATGAGAAGTGGGTGGCTTCCTTTTCATCCAAGATACAATGGACCATGTTGCATTTTTATCAGTTTGCATCCCAGCAAGGAAAACAGTGTGAAATAGTTTTGTAACTTTTTGAACAAGAGACTTGTAGCTAAAGCTATATGTCAGATATTTTTCAGATGTATTTGACTATGGAGAAAAGATTCTGAAAGAAATGACAGTCATGGTTTTGTTCCCTTGTTTTTTATTTTAAAGACTGAGAAATTCAGATACATAAAGTTTGACAATATAAAAATGCATACATAATTTTTATACTAAATCTTTTTTTAAGGTCTTGACATTTAATATAAAGTAAATCCACACATTTTTAACTTTCCATAAGTTCTTAAAAGGGAAAGAAGAAATCTCAATTCTTAAAACTTTGATTTTTAAAAATCATGACACTGTTTTACCATGAAATTGAGTAGCTAACTTTTGGTAACACCTTTCATTTCTTTGTATGTTTGTAATAATGGACATTTTAAAACAAGAATGTTTTGGTTTGTACAGACTTTGGCAAATGTGTGTTAATAAAAATTCATATTGACTCAAGTGTAATTGAAGTATAACTGTGTTTTGTATTGTGTGTGTGTGTGGTGGGGTATTAAACCGGAAACTTTGTGCATGTCAGGCAAAGGCTCTACCATTAAGTTATACCCATAGCTCTATGTTTATTTCTAGCCTGGTCACCAATAGACATATCCCATTATCCTCTTCAATCCTGAAAACAGTTTATCTTGCTTGTAACATAACAGGAAGCTTCAAAAGTCTGAAGAGATAGCCATCCCAGGCGCTGATGATTCACATTTGTAATCCTAGCTACTCAGGAGGCTGAGATCTGAGGATCTCAGTTCAAAACCAGCCCAGGTAAGAAAGTCCATGACACTCTTATCTCCAGTTAACCACCAGAAAAACTGAAGTGGTGCTATGGCTCAAAGTAGTAGAGCACTATCCTTGAACAAAAGAGCTCAGGGACAGTACCCAGGCCCTGAGCTCAAAACCTATGACTGACAAAAAAAGAGCCTGGTACAGTTGGCTCTTAGCTATTCAGGAGGCTGAGATCACAGTTCAAAGCCAGCCTGGCAGGAAAGTCTGTGAGACTTCTCTCCAGTTAACTACCAAAAGACCAAAAATGGAGCTGTGGCACAAGTGGTAGAGCAAGCTTTGAGTGAAAAAGCTAAAGAACATCACCTAAGCCCTGGGTTCAAGCCCTAGTACCAGCACAAAAAGGAACAAATGAGGAAAGGAAGGGAAGAAAGAAAAAAATATTCTGGACTGGGAATGTGGCTTAGTGGTGGAGTGCTTACCTAGCATGCATGAAGCTCTGGGTTCGATTCCTCAGTATTACATAAACAGAAAAAGCTGGAAGTGGTGCTGTGGCTCAAGTGGTAGAGTGCTAGGCTTGAGCAAAAGAGTTCAGGGACAGTGCCCAGGCCCTGAGTTCAAGCCCCAGGACTGGCAAAAAAAAAAAGTTCTGCTTCTTAGTGTGGCTGGTATTTAGCCACATGAGTGGGCACAAGGGCCAAAATGCATTGAATGGAAGACTTCATATCTGCATTCCATTGCACATGTTATAATTTAATAAAAAATTGAGTATCAAAAAATGCTTCTGGAGCCAATGCCTGGTTTTGAGACAACTGGTAAGTCCATCTCCTGTGTATATAATTAGGACTGTATTGTTGCATATAGGGCACATACTCTGCTACTTAAGAGTTGTATCAGTTGTATGCTATTGGACAAGTACCAACAATCCCTAAGAATAGTAATTTCCTTTTTTTTTGTCCTTTTTTTTGTGAAAATACAGAGGGGTTACAATTACATGGGCAAGATAATGAGTACATTTCTTCTCAAGCATTGTAGCCTCCTTTTATTCCCCTTCCCATCCCTTCCCATCCTCTCCCCACCCCCGCCCTTTTTTTTTTAAATCAGTCATGGGGCTTGAACTCAGCTTGGGTCTTTCCTTCAGCTAGCTCCACCACTTGAGCCACTGCACCACCGCTTCCAGTTTTCTGGTGGTTTATTGGAGATAAGAGTCTCACGGGAGGCTGGGAAGGTGGCTCAGTGGTAGGGCGCTTGTCTTGCATGCCTGAGGCCCTGGGTTCGATTCCTCAGCACCACATAAGTAAAAAGAAAAAAGCCAGAAGTGGCGCTGTGGCTCAAGTGGTAGAGTGCTAGCTGAAGAGCTGAAGAGCTGAGGGACAG
>NW_012267222.1:10955566-10959425 GCF_000151885.1 Dipodomys ordii | reverse complement strand
CTGTCCCTCAGCTCTTCAGCTCAAGGCAAGCACTCTACCACTTGAGCTACAGCGCCACTTCCGGTTTTCTGGTGGTTTATTGGAGATAGGAATCTCACAGTCTTTCCTGCCTGGGCTGGCTTTGAACCACAATCCTCAGATCTCAGCCTCCTGAGTAGCTAGGATTACAGGCGTGAGCCACCAGCGCCTGGCTCCATTTATATTTTTATTGTCTTGTTTGGATTTATTTTTTCTTAGTATTGGAGAGTGAATACAGTCTCTCACTTACTAGGCAAGGGCCCTATGGAGGAGTTTCAGTTCAACATGTCAATTTATGAACATAATGCATGCACCTGTCATTTTCAGTAAAAGGAAAACAAAGCTCTCATAATTATGCACCAAGGAAAAAGAGATGCCTTTCTTTAAGAGCCTCTAAGACTGAATACAGGCTTTTTCATGGGTTTGGGGGCCCTTCCTACAAAGGCAAGCTGCTGCGGGGTGAGCGCTCTCCTTGAGCTGTAGAGCGCAGGGACAGTGCCCAGGCTCAGAGTTCAAGCCCCACCACCGACAAAAAAAAAAAAAAAAGCAAGCTCTTTGATTTCTGAAACTGCAAAAGGAGTCAATTTGGGTGGAGCAGAGAACATAGAAAACTGCTAATGGACCTTCACATTCTCACTTGGATCCTCCCAAGCCAGAATCCATGTCTTCCCTTTTACCAAAAGCTGACAAAAGGAAATCTTCCATGCCAGCATCTTGCGGTTACACTCCAAATTGCTTAAGGGAACGATTTTTAAATTTTAGGAATCAAGTTCTCCAATAAATCCTTACTTGAGGTATGATGAACAGGCTATTTGGGAGGAATTTAGAGAATTTGGGAACATGGGAATGAGTTTAGGGAATCAGCAAGGTAATAGAGTCAATTTAGTGCTTGGGTTTTGCAGTAAAATTTCAATAAACAACCATCTGTGGTCTTAATTTTCTCAGTATAAGCAGAAGTGATACTTACTTTGCTTGGGGACTTTACATCAATATTTTCAAACTCGACTATCTGTTACGTATTTCAACGATAAACTACAAATAGAACATAGTCCCTGCTGTCAAAGTGCTTTGCGGTGAGGGAGTGAATTGCAGCTAGGATTCACATGCTGTCCGTGCAGAACAAATATGATTATTATTGCATTCTTAGACTAGAAGAAGGGTGGATAGGACTGGAGAGAGCTAGAAAAGGTTGGAAGTGTGACCCGAGAGGTAGAGAGCCGGTGTAGCAAGCCTAAAGTCCTGGGTTCAAATCCCAGTACTGCCAAAAAAAAAAGAGAGAGAGAAAAAAAGAGGAGTGGAGGGAGATATGAAAATGGTTTGCGAACCATCCGATTAGTCCTCAAATACGACCAACGCCATCGAGGATGGAAAGAGTGGAATTTTGAGTCAGGCTTCGGTTACGGATGAGTCTCCAGTTAGTTTAGGTCTCTCGTGTTTGGGCCTGAGTGCTCAGAATAGGATGTCAGGGCTGAGAACATCTGGTACAATTTTATGCAAACTGAAAAATTCCAGTCTCCGGGTCCCGGTGCCGCGGAGAGAAACCGCACCGCCGCGCAAGCTCGGCCAATCCTAGGCCCCGCAGTATGACGTCATCGCCCCGCCCTTCATCTCTTAGCCGGAAGGAATCCGGTATCTAAGCTACCGGGCAAGCATCAATTCCAGTTGCGCCTGCGCACCTCGGGGGTAGGGGGGGGGGCAGAACGGACGCATGCGCCGTACGTGTGGGTGGGGCCAGTGCGCACGCACCCTCAGCCCCTTCCCCGCCCTTTCTCTTCCCGGTTTCCATCTCAGCCCGTGGGTCTCAGCTCGTGGCTGCTTCCGGTTGGAGCGCGGTGCAGGGCTTGCCGGTGTCAGCTCCCCGGTCATGTCCTACGGTCCCTTAGACATGTATCGGAACCCGGGGCCTTCGGGGCCCCAGCTCCGGGATTTCAACAGCATCATCCAGACATGCAAAGGGAACATCCAGCGAATCAGCCAAGACAGTGAGCCCGGGGGGGGGGCAGCGGGGAATGGGGGTCCCGGCGAGGGAGTGGGGGGGGTCCAACGAGGGAGTGAGGGGCGTGTCGGGGACTGGCCTGGGCGAAGCTGCCGGGACGAAGGGCCCGGCCGGGGCCACGGACGAGGCCACGCCTGGGGCCGTCGCGGGCTTCTCCTCTGGGGCGGCGGGCGGTCATCCCCGCGCCTTGTCGGACCCCAGCAGCCGAAAGTCCGGAGTCCCAGACGCAGCCCCGGTTTCTTTAGGAGTTCTGTGCGCCTGGTGTCGAGGCCCACACCGCAGATCTTACAGTCAGGGTGGGAGGGGATGACTGGGTCACCTCGCGGGCTCCGGGTGCCTGGACTTGGTGCCGCGGCCAGCCGAGTTTTTCCTGTCCCCTCCGCCCACCTCGCCTTCCTCTTTGGCCAGTTTGGATCGGGGGTTGTTTACTGATTGAGGTTTTAGGCTGACTTTCAGCTCAGCCACTGGCTCCTCGGAAATCAGCAACTTTCAATTAAGGGAAGTGGAGGGTGCGTATGCTTGGATGACTTCATACCCACTTCTTCCTGTAATGAATTTGGAAATCAGACACAGTGAATGGTATTTTGAAGGGTGGGATGTCTTCTGTTTCAATAAAGAGAATTCACTGAACACATTTCAATTTTATGTTATCATGTCTTTGGTAGCAAATATTTGTTTATAGTTTTGGATCTCAAAACTGATGAAATTTTCATAACTCCTTCCCCATCGAGCTACTTTTTTGAACAAGTCAGATACACAGAGAAGTTCAGGGTCTCAGCCAGAACCACTTAGCAAATAAGAAATTGTAGAGCTGGTGGTGGAATTCAGGATGCCATTGCTGGTCTTGAAAACTCCCTCCTCATCATTACAGGCCTGAGCGAGATTGTAGCAGTGTAAGTCAAGTACTGTCTGTTGCTTGGACCCTTATAAACAGAATTTCTGCAGGAGCAAGTTTTCTTGGAAAGCATGGTGATCATAATCCTTCTCCTTTGTTAGTGTGTTTTGTGAATCTGGTTGTATTCTGTTAACAGGTAGAACTAGTTAGTCCTGAATTACAATTATGTCCTATATTTTAAAGAACAATCTATCATTTTTAAATAGCCTATCATATTTAAGATTTAAATATAGGACTTGTAGCTGGGTTCCAGTGGCTCGCACCTATAATCATAGCTACTCAGGAGGTTGAGATCTGAGGATTGTAGTTCAAAGCCAGCCTGGGCAGAGAATCTATCTTCAATTAACCATTCAAAATACTGGAAGTAGAGCTGTGGCTCAAGTGGTAGAGTGCTAGCCTGGAGCAAAAGAGCTCACATACAGTGCCCAGGCCCTGAGTTCAAGCTCCATGAGTGACCCCATCCCCAAAAATGTGTTTGTGTGTGTCCGTGTCTCCATGTGTCCACGCTCGCGTGTGGAAGAGAGAGGAAAAGAACTTGTAGAACTTAACAGGACAGGTAGAGTTCATAATGGGAAGGGAAAGAGTCTAGGGAATTTGGAGATGGGAAGAGGAATATGTGGCTTATTAAATTCCAAAATTAGAAAAAAATTAACATGAAAATATGGTAGTTTGTTTCCTAATTTTTCTTTGTGAGAGAGCTGTAATACAGGTTAAATCAGAAAAGTCCGGTTCAAGGCTGGTTAGTTTCTTGTTAAAGCTAAATCTGATTTTAATTTCTGTTTATGAAATGTTCTGTATTTATTTGGTTATGTAGTAAGCATAGAAACTGACATAGATGGGGCTGGGAGGGTGACTCAGTGGTAGAGCACTTGCCTTGCATGCCTGAGGCCCTGAGTTCGATTCCTCAGCACCACATAAGAAAAAAGAAAAATGCCGGAAGTGGTGCTGTG
>NW_012267222.1:10946338-10951551 GCF_000151885.1 Dipodomys ordii | reverse complement strand
GTCCGGTCGTGGGGCCTGAACTCGGCCTGGGTGCTGTCCCTCAGCTCTTCAGCTCAAGGCTAGCGCTCTACCACTTGAGCCACAGCACCACTCTGGCTTTTTTCTTATGTGGTGCTGAGGAATCGAACCCAGGGCCTCTGGCATGCAAGGCAAGTGCTCTACCACTGAGCCACCTTCCCAGCCCCCTAGGCCATTTTTCTTGACATGCTCAAATTCTGTGTTTTGCTCTTATTTATTTGTCCTGGGGCTTGAACTCTGGGCTTGGGCGCTGTAGCACTCTACTGCTTGAGCCATAGCACCACTTCCCGTTTCCTAGCGGTTTATTGGAGATAAGAGTCTCACGAACTTTCCTGCCTGGGCTGGCTTTGAACTGCGATCCTCAGATCTCAGTCTCCTGAGTAGCTAGGATTACAGGCGTGAGCCATCGGTGCCCAGCTTTGCTCTTAAATTTTGCTCATAGTCTTCCACCTGTAATAATCTTCCCTCTCCCTACCTCACTACATGAATGATACAAATATTTGCATTGTGATTAAATCCTGCCTTTATAACTAATTCTTCTTTTGGCTTTTATTTTATTTATTTATTTTTTTTGTATGGATACTGGATCTTTAACTTGGGGCCTCATGATCTTTTTTTTTTTTTTTGGTCAGTATGGGGCCTGCACTCCGGGCCTGAGCTCTGCCCCTCAGCTCTTCAGCTAAAGGCTAACAGTGCTACTTCCATTTTCTGGTGGTTAATTGGAGATAAGAGTCTCATGGATTTTCCTGCCTGGGCTGGCTTTGAATTGCATCCTCAGATCTCAGCCTCCTTAGTAGCTAGGATTACCGCGTCAGCCACCAGTGCCTAACTTCTTTGGCATTTAAATTGTGTGTGTGCACACACGCAAGTGCATGTGGGCATGTGTGTGCACATCCGCGTGCTGGTACTGGGGCTTGAACTCGGGGCCTGGCTTCTGTCCCTGGGCCTTTATCTTCAGGGTTAATGTACTACCACTTTGAGCTACAGTTCCACTTCCCCACTTTTTTTTGGGTAGTTTATTGAATATCAGAGTCTCATGGACTTTCCTGCCTGGTCTAGCTTTGAACCATGATCCTTAGATCTCAGCCCCCTGAATAGCTGTGATTATAGGCATGAGCCTACTGGTGCCCACCTTAAATACACACACACACACACACACACACACACACACACACACACACACACACATATTTGTTTAGCTGGTTTAAATTCAGGTTCTTGTGCTTATAAGGCAGGCACTCTGCCACTTGAGCCACACCTCTAGCCATTTTGTCTTTGGTTCTTTTCAGATAGTGTCTTATGTTTTGCCTAGTCCCAGTCTCAGACCACAATCCTCCTACCTATACCTGTTGTATAGCAGGGATTGTAGAAATGTACTACCCTACCCACCTTGATTTTTGAGGTGAGGTCTGACTTTTTGCCAGGGCTGACTTCAAACTATGATCTTTCTGTCATCCATCTTTCAAGTAGGTGGATTATGCTTGTTCTTCCTTTGCTTTCAGAGGGTAAAGTTGAAGTCATATGACCAGGAGCCAGGAATGGTGGTGCACAGTGTAATTCCAGCACTCCTAGGGCAGAGGCAGGAGGATATCAAGGTCAAGACCAGTTTGGGAAAAGTAAGACTTTATCTCAAAACCAAATACAGACATACTCAGGAGGCTTGAGATTTGAGGATCTCTGTTGAAAGCCAGCCTCATCATAAAAGACTGTGAAACTCTTATCTGCAATTCCACAAAACAGCCAGAAGTAGAGGGTGGATCAAGAGGTAGAATGCCAGCCTTGAGTGAAAAAGTGAAGTGAGGGTGTAAGGCCCTGAGTTCAAGTCCACTACTGATACAAACAACAACAAAAACTCTAAAAGTACAAAGTGAGGCTCATCTGGTAGAGCACCAAATAGGAAATCCTGGGTTTAATCTCCCCCTCCCCACCAAAAAAATCTCACTTTAGGGTTGGCAGATTTGGGAATTCATTGCATTCTCTTCCTGTAAGTTAATCTTGGACAAGTTTTTCTCCTCTTTTGTCTGTTTCCCTGTCTATAGAATGAGTGGAATTAAAAAGACGTGTTTGAAAGGACCTATGGTAGTGGTTGGGACATAGTAGGCACTCAGTAAATAATGATATTAATTATTGAGTCCCACTGCTCCACTGTAATTTAGTAATTAAGAATGTAGACTCAAGGTCAGACTAGCTGAATTTGGATTTTCTATCTACTGTTTTTGGTGGTGGTAATGGAGTTTTAACTCATTGCCTACTACTCTACTACTAAACCACAGCTCTAGCCCATTTTTATACTGGTTATTTTTTTGTGCCCGTTCTGGGGCTTGAACTCAGGGGCTGGGCACTGGTTCTGAGCTTTTGTGCTCTAGGCTAGACCTCTATCACTTGAACTACATCTTCACTTTTGTTTTTTTTGGTAGTTTTTGTTGTAGATAAGTAAGAGTCTCATTGCTGGGGTCTAGTGGCTTACGCCTGTAATCCTAGCTACTCAGGAGGCTGAGATCTGAGGATCATGTTCAAAGCCAGTATGGACTGGAAAGTCCAGAGACTCTTATCTCAATTAACTACCAGAAAAACAGAAGTGGTGCTGTGTCTCAAGTGGTAGAGCACTAGCCTTGAGCTGAAGAGCTTAGGGACAGCACCCAGGCCCAGAGTTCAAGTCCTACAACTGACCAAAAAAAGAAAAAGTCTCACAAACTTGATCCTCAGATCTCCACCTCAGGAGTTGTTAGGATTACCCGTATGAGTCATTGTTGCCCAGCTCTACTGGTGTTTTGTTTATTTGTTTGTTTTTTTATCAGTAGTGGGGCTTGAGTTCAGGGCCTGAGCACAGTCCCTGAGCTCTGTCGGTCATGGGGCTTGAACTCGACTTGGGCGCTGTCCCTCAGCTCTTCAGCTCAAGGCGAGCACTCTACCACTTGAGCCACAGCGCCACTTCCGGTTTTCTGGTGGTTTACTGGAGATAAGAGTCTCGGTCTTTTCTGCCCGGGCTGGTTTTGAACTGCCATCCTCAGATCTCAGCCTCTTGAGTAGCTAGGATTACAGGTGTGAGCCACCAGCGTCTGGCCTTCCCTGAGCTCTTTTGTTCAAAGCTTGTGCTCTACCACTTTGAGCCACAGCACCACTTCCAGTTTTTGAATGGTTGAGTCTCACAGAGACTTTCCTGCCGGGGCTGTCTTTGAACCAGGATCTTCAGAGCTCAGGCTCTGGAGTAGGTAGGATTACAGATGTGAGCACCCGGCTGGTTATTTTTGAGATAGGGTTTATTCCTGCCTGCCTGCATGCCCGGCCTGTGATCCGCCCATTCCAGCTTCCTGTCATCCCTGGGATGACACACACATGCCACCAGTCGCAGTTTCTCTCACTGGGATGTAGTCTTGTCTTCTTTTCTGCCTGGGCTGCCTTGGAACGCAGTTCTCTTGATCTCAGCCTAGGTAGCTAGCATGACAGGTACTTGTCACTGTGCCAAGTTATTGGTTGAGAAGTGGTCTGGCAAACTTTCCTGCTTGGTCTTACCTTGAACTGTGATCCTCCTGATCTCATTCTCCCAAGTAACTAGAATTCTAGGTGTGCGCCACTTGTGCCCAGCTTGCTGTCTGCTGCTAACTAGTTTTGTAAACACTTTTAGCTATTTTCAGTGTACTCATCTATAAGATAGAGGAAACAGAATGCCTAATCCATAGACGTGTGAGGACTAAACGAGAGCTTAAAACGGCCTCCTGCTTGAGAAATGTTAGCTTTAAAGTTAGTCCAAGCTGGAAAATCTGTAAAACTCATCTCAAGTTAACAAGGAAAAAAAAAAGCCATAAGTGGAGCTGTGGTTCAAGTGGTAGAGTACCAGCCTTGAGTAAAAAAGCTAAGGGATAGTGCCCAGGCCGCAGAATGAAGCAAGGGAGAAAAAAGAGAGAGGGGAGGGGAAGGAAATGTTAGCTATTGGTTTTTGTTGTTTTTTTTTTTTTTTTGAATTTGTGAGTTTTCTCTCACAGCGTAGAATCTACTTCTGTATTCTTTAATTAATGCAAGCTCTTTGACCTTGACACTACAGCTCCCATTCTGTTAGTTTTGTGGAGCTAAACCATGCATTATACATTTCTCCACAGCGACAGTGCCTGGCACTGGAGCGCCTAGGCTGGCATTCAGTGTGTACATAATTGATTTGATCATTGCTGAGTATGTATCTTGGTCTCAAATTCGATAATAATAATAGCTAGCCCTCATTGAGTGCTTTTGTGAGTCAGATAGTGTTCTAAACTTAGCATCCTGTTATCTTACTTCACCCTCACAACAACCACATGAAGGTTCTCTTGTTCCCATTTCTTAGGTGAGGAAATAGGCCTTTTGCTCAGATAACTCTGCTGGGAAGAGGGGGAAATAGGAATAAAATGTAGGCAGCCTTAATTCAGAGCCTGTTCTTTTCCTCATGGTATATCCTGTAATTAGTGTATGAGATGGAAGGTGATAAGATTTGATATCTAATATTCATTTTCAGTTTAGTTTCACATTTTACTATCTAGTACAGTGGCTGTTTGTTGTTGTTGTTGTTGTTGTTTTGTCCGCTGTGGGGCTTAAACTCTGGGCCTGGGCGCTGTCCCTCAGCTCTTCAGCTCAAGGTTAGTGCTCTACCACTTGAGCCACATAGCACCACTTCTGGCTTTTTTTGTTTATATGCTACTGAGGAATCGAACCCAGGGCCTCATGCATGCTAGACAAGCACTCTACCACTGAGCAACCTTCCCAGCCTGTTGTTGTTGTTGTTTTGTTGGTCATGGGGCTTGAACTCTGGGCCTGAGCCCTGTCCCTCAGGCTAGGCTCAAGGCTAGTTGCTCTACCACTTGAGCCATAGTGCCACTTCCAGTTTTCTGGTGGTTTATTGGAAATAAAAGTCTCTCGGCCTTTCCTGCACTGGCTGGCTTTGAACTGCGATCCTCCGATCTCAGCTTCCTGAGTAGCTAGGATTACAGGTGTGAGCCACCACCAGGCTTTGTTGTTATTATTGTTGTTGGTTTTTGTTTTGTTTTTTGGTTGGTCGTAGGGGCTGAACTGGGCACTGTCCTTCAGCTCAAGGCTAGCACCCTACCACTTGAGCCACAGCGCCACTTCCAGATTTTTCCTGCTTATGTGGTACTAAGGGCCTCATGCATGTGAGGGAAGCACTCTACCACTGAGCCAACTTCCCAGCCTGTTTTTTTTTTTTTTTT
>NW_012267222.1:10942377-10946288 GCF_000151885.1 Dipodomys ordii | reverse complement strand
AAAAAAAAAAAAAAGAAAGAAAAAAAGAAACTGACATAGATTCTTTCAAAATATAAAGTTGAGAGGGATTGGTACTGTAGAAGAGATATAAATAACATTGGAGGCATTGAGGGAGAATGTGTGTGTGTGTGTGTGCACACGTGTGTGTGCATGTACATACGTGTATAATGACTATGGAAATTATGTATATATGTATATAATATATATCTAATTACATACATGTATATCCCTATAGGGATATACATGCACATATAAAAATGTGAGCACGTGCTAAAAGGAAAATAAAGCAGGGTAAGTGGGTAGAGCAGGAAGGGACAGCAGCGATGGATGTGCTATTTTAGGAAAGTTGGTCAAGGAAGTCCTCTGAGGAGATGAGCAGGCGGACACTGAGTGAGTGAGGGAAGGGGCTTTGTGAATAGTGGAGATATCCCACTCATGCTGAAGTTCAGAGCAGAAGGGAAGTAGGAAAGGCGAGAGGTCAGAGAGGCGTTGATCAGATGTGTGAATGTATTCAACTGATCTGAATGAATGAGGCCTTTCTGTCAGTTTGCAATCCTTTCAGCTTCTTCCCTCATAGATCAAGTGCTACTTACCATATCCTATGACCCTAGGTAATGTGTGTTGAAAATTTCCCCCTAGAGGGCTGGGAATGGGCTTAGTAGTGGAATGCTTGCCTAATATGTGTGAAGCCTTGGATTGGATTCCTCAGTACCACATACACAGAAAAAGCCAGAAGTTGGTGCTGTGGCTCAAGCGGTTGAGTGCTGGCCTTGAGCAAAAGAAGCTCAGAGACAGTGCCCAGTTCAAACTCCAGAATTGGAAAAAAAAAATTTCCCTTAGAATTGTTTGATGAAGAATTGGTAATTTGACATTAGTAGGATGACATTGAATCTACCCTGTTATCAGGTGAGTGTTTCTCCAAGGCACAGCTGGCATACCCAAATACCCCTTTGGGCAATAGGCTTGTAGACACATACCCACCTACCCACACAGCCTTGAAGGACTGCAGAGAATAACTGTTCTTTCTTTCTCAACTGCTCAGCCGTAGACATGGCTTCAGAATTGCCGGGCACATTGGCAACCCACTGCACAGGTCATTACAAGTACAGCTAAGGTTGGCTGCCTGGTACAGACTGTTGAGCTCAGGATCTGCAGTTCTTGGCTCTGATTACTGAGGAACGAAGGGTCTGAAAGAGAGCTGAAGCAGATGTAGAGAAAAATCTAGTTGCTTTGAAGTGAATAGTGAAACAAAGAAGCATTTCTGTTCCTTATGTGGCTTACTGGCAGGTTTTGTTAATTGAAAAAAAGAAGGAACAGTGAAACTTCTTTTTTTTTTGTCAGTCATGGGGCATGAACTCTGAGCCTGGGCGCTGTCCCTCAGCTCTTCAGCTCAAGACTAGCACTCTACCACACAGTACCACTTCTGGCTTTTTGATGGTTAATTGGAAATAAGAGGCTCACGGACTTTCCTGCCTGGGATGGCTTTGAACCACGATCCTCAGATCTCAAGCCTCCTGAGTAGCTAGGATTATAGGCATGAGCCACTGGCATCCGGTAAAACAATGAGACTTTTAAGTGTTTATGAAGTCCTTAGGATTTTGTTTTATTATTTGCTTTTTTTTTTTTGCAGTTGTGGGGCTTGAACCCTGGGCCTGGGCGCTGTCCCTCAGCTCTTCAGCTCAAGGCGAGCACTCTACCACTTGAGCTACAGCGTCACTTCCAGTTTTCTAGTGGTTTATTGGAGATAAGAGTCTCACGGGAGGCTGGGAAGGTGGCTCAGTGGTAGGGCGCTTGTCTTGCATGCCTGAGGCCCTGGGTTCGATTCCTCAGCACCACATAAGTAAAAAGAAAAAAGCCAGAAGTGGCGCTGTGGCTCAAGTGGTAGAGTGCTAGCTGAAGAGCTGAAGAGCTGAGGGACAGCGCCCAGGCCCAGAGTTCAGGCCCCACGACCGGACCCAAAAAAAAAAAAAAAAAGAGTCTCACTGACTTTTCTGCCTGGGCTGGCTTTGAACTATTATCCTAAGATCTCAGCCTCCCGAGTAACTAGGATTACAGATGTGAGCCACCAGCACCAGGCTAATTTCCTTATCTGTACCAAATTGCTAATCTCACTTTGATGGAGACAAGCCTGAAAGATTATTTTTGTTAATTAACAAAAGAACTGAATGCTATGAGTAATGCTAAATCCTCAGTATTTAGCATTGAGATGTAGCTCAGTGGTAAAGCAAGTACAATGTCCTGATTTTGATCCCCAGTACCAAAAAGGAAAAGACCAAAAAAATGGTTTAAAAAAAATCACAAACCAAACATTTAAAGTACTAGGTATTTAAAATTTTTTTTATTTGAACTATCAGAAAACTACTCTTAAGACAGGCATTCCTGGCTCATGCCTATAATCCTAGCTACTCAGTAAGCTGAGATCTGAGGACTGCAGTTCGAAGCTGGCTGGGGCAAAAAAGTCCCTGGGATTCTTATCTCCAATAAATTACTCAGAAAAAGCCAGAAGTGGAGCTGTGGCTCAAATGGTAGCATTGAGCACAAAGAGGATCCAGGAAGTTCCCAGGCCCGGAGTCCAAGACCCAGGACCGACAAAAATTAAATAAATAAAAAGCTGCTCTGGGAGAATGTGAGTTGTTTGGACAAAGAGAAACAGCCTGAATTTCTGACACAGGTGCAAAGCTTCAGATAAGATGTTTCCAAGTACAACATTCCACGTTTATCTTTACATTTTAGTTTCCTAGGAAACAGGGATCCTGAATCCTCTTGATAGCTCAGAACTGATGATAATCCTTTTACACATATCCCTGGTATGCTTTGAGACTATTTAAAAAAGACTGTTTCTGAGGACGTGGCTCAGTAGTAGTGTTTGCTGGCATGCTGAATAGCCCTAGGCTGATCCCCAGTACCACAAAAACAACCAACCACAGAGCTGCTTTTATACATATTCTCTGTTTGTCTCTCTTTCTATAGATAGATAGGTAGTAGACAGACAGATAGATAGCTAGAGCCCCAAGACCAGCAAACACAAATAATTTTACCTTTTTTTTTTTTTTCTCTCGGTCATGGGGCCTGAACTTTGGCCCTGGGCACTGTCCCTGAGCTCTTCAGCTCCAGGCTAACGCTCTACCACTTGAGCCGCAGCACCACTTCTGGCTTTTTCTGTTTATGTGGTGCTAAGGAATTGAACCCAGGGCCTCATGCATGCGAGACAACACTCTACCACTGAGCCACCTTCCCAGCCCTTAACCTTTTTTTAAAACAATGCCATTCTTGGGTCTTGAACTCAGGACCTACATGCTGTCTCTGAGCTTTTGTGCTCAAAGCAGCACTCTACCATTTGAGCCACAGCTTCACCTCAGGCTTATTTTGGTGTTTAATTGGAAGAGTCTCACAGACTTTCCTGCCTAGGCTGGCTTTGAATCGTGATCCTCATATCTCAGCCTCCTAAGTAGCTAGGATTATTGTGCCACCTGTGCCTGACATTTTTTATTCATGTATTAGTTCAATACATGTATATTGGGCATTTGTTATTTACAAGACTCATTTATTTCTGTGAGAGAGACACAGGTGGAAATTTTTTTTTAATTGTGAAAATACCGTACAGAGGGGTTACAATTACATGGGCAAGGTAATGAGTACATTTCTTTTCTTTTCTTTTTGGCTGTGGGGCCTGAACTCTGGGCCTAGGTGCTGTCCCTTAGCTCTTCAGTTCAAGGCTAGCGCTCTACTACTTGAGCCACAGTGCCACTTCCAGCTTTTTCTGCTTATGTGGTGCTGAGGAATCGAACCTAGGGCCTCATGCATGCAAGGCAAGCATTTTACCAATGAGCCACCTTCCCAGCCCTGTGAGTACATTTCTTATCAAACATTGTTGCCTCCTCCTTTGTTTCCCCTTCCCATCTCCCCCCTTC
>NW_012267222.1:10939921-10942327 GCF_000151885.1 Dipodomys ordii | reverse complement strand
AAAAAGAAATGTACTCATTATCTTGCCCATGTAATTGTAACCCCTCTGTACAGTATTTTCACAATACAAAAAAAAAAAAAAAAGAAATCCCTAGTTTTCAGAGTAAAACAATGAGACTTCAGTGTCACAGCCGCCATATAAGCCATCATTTTCTCATTTGATATAAGTAATGATTTTTTTATTTTGGTGTAAGGAATATTTTTCACTAAGTTTGTTTTTTTTTAAATTATAATAGTAGACTAGAGCGAGCATTAGAAGCTATCAAATGAAAAAAGAGTGTTATTTTTTCCCATCTGTGCTGGAGTTGCTATTTGATATGATAAGACTTTGATTTGGACTGAAGATCACTGGGAGATTCAGAATCTGCTGATAGTTGCTAAAAAGCACATAAGGACCGTTCAATTTAGAATAGTTCCTGATGGTGATGTTAGCTATAATGTACAACAAATTGATTTGCTTCATATTCTTTTTTTTTTTTGTCAGTCATAGGGCCTGCACTCTGGGCCTGGGCGCTGACCCTCAGCTCTTCAGCTCAAGGCTAGTGCTCTACCACTTGAGTCATAGCGCCACTTCTGGCTTATTTCTGCTTATGTGGTGCTGAGGAATTGAACCTAGGACTTCATACAATGCAAGGCAAGCACTCTACCACTGAGCTACCTTCCCAGTCCTTCATAGTCTTTTAAGATTTTAGTTAGAACATGCTTTTAAAAATGAGAGGTCCATAATAGGAGAAATTGAGACCCTAGTTATAAGAATTGCTTATACAAAAGACTTTGTCTCACTTAAGTTATGGCTAGTCCTCACTTTTTTATATTTTAAGTACACTCAAGTAGATTATAAGGGGGCTGGGAAGGTGGCTCATTGGTAGAGTGCTTGCCTTGCATGCATAAAGTCCTGGGTTCCATTCCTCAACACCACATAAACAGAAAAGGCCAGAAGTGGCACTGTGGCTCAAGTGGTAGAGCGCTAGCCTTGAGCTGAAAAGCTGAGGGACAGCGCCTAGGCCTAGAGTTCAAGCCCCATGACCAACAAAAAAAAGTAAACAAGTCTATGAGTAGACATTCCTTTTTTTTTGGTCAGTCGTGGGTCTTGAACTTTGCGCTTGGGCGCTATCCTTGTGCTCTTCAGCTCAAGGCCAGCACTCTACCACTTGAGCCACAGCACCACTTCTGGTTTTCTAGTGGTTTATTGGAGATGAGTCTTATGGACTTTCCTGCCCGGGCTGGCTTTGAACCACAATGCTCAGATCTCAGTCTCCTGAGTAGCTAGGATTACAGGCGCAAGCAACTGGCGCCCAGCTGACATTCCTTTTTGAACTGCAGGTTTATTGAACAACATAGCTTGTGTGTGTGTGTGTGTGTGTGTGCGCGCGTGCGCGGACGCGAGCATGCACACACACGCGCGTGCACATGTGCCTTGGAACTTGAACTCAGGGCCAGGCCATCATCCCTGAGCTTTTGTGCTCAAGGCTCATGTTCTGCCACTTTAGGCCATAGTGCAACTTTTCCAGCTTTTTGTAATTAATTGGAGATAAGAGTCTCATGGGCTTTCCTTCCTGAGCTGACTTTGAACTGTGATCCTCAGATTTTAGCCTCTTGAATAGCAAGGATTACAAGTATGAGCCACCAGTGTCTGGCTGTTCATTTTTTTTTATCAGTATAATAGTTGTGCAAAGGAGTTTCATCATGGTATATAACACACACACACACACGCACACACACACACATATATATTATGTGGATTGAATTAACACCCCAGTTGTTTTGTCTTTTTTTCATCCCCCTCACTAGTTGCTTATTCTATTTTCATATAGACACAATGTATTTCAGTATTGTTTACCTCTATTATTCTCCTTTCCTTCCCTCAAGGCCTCAATCTCTGGATTACAGTTGTGTGTGTGTGTGTGTGTGTGTGTGTGTGTGTGTTTAATGAGTCACTTGTGGAAAAAAAAATCACTGCTGTTGGGGGGACAGTTTGAGACAAGTTTACTTTTTTATGTTCTAGTAAACTCAGACACTATTACTGTCTCTATAGTTTGAGTTTTAGAATATCTGATTATTCCATCTTGATGAAAACTTTTAGGAAAATATCTTAACATTCAGGAAGGTGGCATTAATGGAGGCTCAGATGAATTCTGATGCTTAGCTAGCAAATGACCCCATAAAGAAACCAGACTCCCTACCCCACAACTTCAGGTTATTACAAAAAGGAACCAGAAAAGTCCAAATGGAAAAAAAAAACTATCAACTGAGAACACCCAGAAAATAGATGGCTATGAACTGATATATAGAAGTTCTGTAGTTATCGAGTGCATTTAAGATTTTGATAGTTGATTAGTAACTAGCTTCATTCTTTGACATACCTTTAAAGTCTCTAAGGAGTACTCTACTTTTTTTTTTTTTTTTT
>NW_012267222.1:10929833-10939871 GCF_000151885.1 Dipodomys ordii | reverse complement strand
TTTTTTTTTTTTTTGGTGCCAATTCTGGGGCTTGAACTCAGGGCTTGGGCACTGTCCCTGAGCTGCTTTTGCTTAAAGCTAGCGCTCTACCACTTGAGCCACAGCACCACTTCTGGCTTTTCTGAGTGGTTTCTTAGAGATAAGAGTCTCATGGCCTCTCCTGTCCAGTTGGCTTCGAACTGCGATCCTTAGGCCTCACCCTCCTGATTACAGGGGAGTCACCAGCACCCGGCTTTTTTTTTTTTTTTTGAGACAGGGTCTTGCTATGTAGCTTGAGATCCTCCTACCTTAGCCTTCTTCTTTTTTTTTTTTCATGATTTTTTTTTTAAATTGTGAAAATACAGAGGGGTTACAATTACATGAACAAGGTAATGAGTACATTTCTTATCAAGCATTGTTACCTCCTCCTTTGTTTTCCTTCCCATCCCTTCCCATCCCCCCCATGCCAAAGTTGTAAAGTTCATTTTTTGACATAACATCTTGTGCATCTCATTGTTGCAATGGGTCCACCTGTGTCCCTATTTAAGCAATTTTTTCCCCTTCCCCTCCCCAAATTATACCAACATCAAATACAGTGAAAACAGGGGTTATACTGTGGGGGAGGGACATACAAAGCAACAAAAAAATATCTTATAAATATGTTAGAAACAGTAGCAAGAAAGAAAAAACATTTGAGTCCTTATCTTGGGGTTCATTTTGCCTAACATCAACTTATCTGACCGTTTCTGCTTGTCTCAGACATATACTAGTTATTGCAAATAAGGGAAACCATGGGACCTATGTTTCTTTGGGCCTGGCTTACTTGACTTAATATAATTTTTTCAAAAACGATGGTTAGGGGGCTGGGAAGGTGGCTCAGTGGTAGAGTGCTTGCCTTGCATGATGAGGCCCTGGGTTCGATTCCTCAGCACCACATAAGCAAAAAGAAAAAAGCCAGAAGTGGGCTGTGGCTCAAGTGGTAGAGTGCTAGCCTTGAGCTGAAGAGCTGAGGAACAGCACCCAGGCCCAGAGTTCAGGCACCATGACTGGCAAAAAAAAAAAAACCAAAAAAACAAAAACGATGGTTAGATACCATGAAGTAGGTGGCAATGCCTTAACTGTGTGCGTGTTGTTAGGCCCAAGGGCCTCTTCCATCCTGTCAAGGGGAATGCTAACCTTCTCTCCTTTCATACAGCACTACCTCAGCCTTCTAAGTGCTAGGATTGCACTACCACACTTGCTGCACTGCTTTTTAAAAACAGTCACTAAAAAGACATGTATTGAAGAAAAATTTTATTGTTGATGATGATCATCTGCCCTTTTGTGTCATGATATATTTTACTGTTTTCTGGAGGGGAGGGGATCTATACATGGAAAAATGAGGGGCTGGGAAGGTGGCTCAGTGGTAGAGCTGCTTGCCTTGCATGCGAGGCCCTGGGTTTGATTCCTTAGCACCACGTAAGCAAAAAGAAAAAAGCCAGAAGTGGTCTGTGGCTCAAGTGGTAGAGTGCTAGCCTTGAGCTGAAGAGCTGAGGGACAGCGCCCAGGCCCAGAGTTCAGGCCCCATGACTGGACCCAAAAAAAAACAAAAACAAATACATGGAAAAATGAGTAGAATGCCTTCTAGTACACATATCGGTCCCGTACAACTTGTATCTTGCATTTGCAAGTTCAACATCACAGCTGGAGCCTCTGGATACCAAGTTTTTCAGTTGCAAAAACTTCCTTGGTTGCTCAACAGCATTCTGGGAGTAGAGATGTTTCATTATTACTGAATTTTAGAATTGAGCTGAGTGGGAGTATTAGAAGATCACAGTGCTTACAGAATTGTAAAGATTTAATGCCAGAACATGAAAACCCCCCACAAATTGTAAGTACTCTCTAAGTGTTAGTCAATCCAAATATAATCTACAAATAGCAAAGGAGATCCGGCAAAATGAAGAGACTTGCCTAATGCTATAATGGTTACGTGTGGCTTAGATTTTGGGCCTCCTTTTTTTTTTTCTTGCTAGCCATGGGGCTTGAACTCAGGGCCCGGGCACTGTCCCTGAGTTTCTTTTGCTCAAGGCTAGCACGCTACCACTTGAACCACAGCACCACTTCCAGCCTTTCTGTGTATATGATACTGAGGAATTGAACCCAGGGCTTCATGCATGCTAAGCAAGCACTCTACCACTAAGCCATATTCTCAGCCTTAGATTTCAGTTCTCATTATACCTAACTTACCTGACTTCATATCATCCCTCTTAAAAGAGACTGCCATAATGCCAAAGGGAGGAGAATGACTCAGTTAATCAGTAATTATTTATGTGTGTACTGGGTGCCCGTCATTCTGCTAGACTCTAGTACAGAGGATATTGCCATAAGTGGGAGGGAGGTGGAACTGGAGGCGGGTAGGGGCAGGACACCAGCCTATCTGGAGAAGAGTATGAAGCTAGGGAGGGGTCAGCTATGTAGGGTGCGGAGGGTAAAGCACCGGGAGCCCCAGGCCTGCCCTGTGTGTCCACATTCTGTTTCCTTTCAGAGTCAACCTTTTGAAAGAACATAATGTGACACAAACTATAGCCATTGAGATTAGCCCTGGATTTCAATTCTGGTTATGACACTGTTCAAAATCCACCAGTTATGACTTGCCACTTAATTAAAATCCAAGCGCTGTAATTGTTCACAGGACCCTCAATCATCTGGCTCCCCACAGCCTTCTTTGCTACTTCTTTTATCTCTCTTGCTCACTCAGCTCCAGTCACCCTGCCTTCCCTGACACACCAAGGGTTCTTGCATTGGGGACTTTGTACTAGTTGCGCTCTCCGTCTGCAAGGCAACTCCCGTGCATAGCTGTGTGGCCTGAGCTTTTATTTCCTTTAGTTCTGTGCTCAGTTTCACCATATAGAGGTTTCTCTGACCACCTGGTTATCTTACCCTTCCCCATAGACGTACAATGCTCCCTTATCCAATAAGAAAGAATGCTAACTTCCTAGAATTTTAAGGCTTAAAAATTAATTGTGGTCAGGTGCCGGTGGCTCACACCTGTAATCCTAGCTACTCAGGAGGCTGAGATCTGAGGATTGCAGCTCAAAGCCAGCCTGGGCAGGAAAGTCTGTGAGACTCTTAACCACAAAAAGCTAGAAGTGGAACTGTGGCTCAAGTGGTAGAGACTAACCTTGAGCAGAAAAGCTCAGGAACAGTGCCCAGGCTCAGATCAAGCCCCAAGACTGGTACATGGACACACACAAAAAAGTATTTCCTCATCTGTAAAATGAAGACAGAGCTACTAATGTTACTGTGAAAATTAATAAGTATATATATATATATGAAGCTCTTATGCTAGACACAAAGAGAGGTGCTTTATGAGCTAATACATATGTATTGTTTTCTAAAAGTGTTTGCTGTAGAAAAATTAGTTTACATTAATGGGCTTAATTTGTGTGTGTGTGTGTGTGTGTGTGTGTGTGTGTGTGTTTTGGTCTTGAGGCTTGAACTTAGGGTCTTGGTGCTCTCCCTTAGATTTTTTGTTCAAGGTTAGTGGTCTACCACTTGAACCACAGCTCCACTTACTAGCTTTTTTCTGGGTAAGTAGAGATAAGAGTCTCATGGACTATCCTTCCCAGGCCTGCTTGTTTGCGCCCAGGCTGGCTTTTGTTGTTGTCTTGTGCTGGTACTGGGGCTTGATCTTGGGGCCTGAGCACTGTCCTGGAGCTCTTTTGCTCAAGGCTAGCGCTCTACCACTTGGACTACAGCTCTACTTCTGGCTTCTTGTAGTTAATTGGAGATCAGAATCTTGTGTGCTTTTCCTGCCCAGGCTGGCTTTGAACTGTGATCCTCAGATCTTAGCCTTCCTTAGCTAAGATTACCAGTGAGCCACTGGTGCCCAGCTTCCTGGGCTGGCGTTGAACTGCAGTCCTTAGATCTCAGCCTCTTGAATAGCTAAGATTATGGCTGTGACCTTCTGGTGCCTAGCAAGAATTTAGGATTTTATTGCCATGAGTTTACACCTTTGAAAGGTGTTTTGTTTTGTTTTAATATGTGTTGTGGATCAAACCTAGGGCCTTGAACATGCTAAGCAAGTGCCCTTGCCCATTTACTTACTACCTCCTCAGCCCTGAAGGTGTTGATTTTTTTTTTTTTTTTTGCCAGTTGTGGGGCCTGAACTCAGGGCCTGGGCGCTGTTCCTCAGCTCTTCAGCTCAAGGCGAGTGCTCTACCACTTGAGCCATAGCATCACTTCCGGCTCTTTCTGCTTATGTGGTGCTGAGGAATCAAACCCAGGGCCTCATGCATGCAAGGCAAGCACTCTACCACTGAGCCACCCTCCCAGCCCTGGTGTTAATTTTTTTTTTTAACCATTGCCATCGAAGATCTGGTAAAATTAGGAAATTCCTTGGGAATGAGCTAAAAAGCCATTGCCTCCTACTTCGTACTGAAATTCCTGTGTAGAAGGAAGGGGAATTTCACAGTGGGTTTTTATAGGAGTGTGCTTGACCAGGTTTCAGTCATAAATTCTGTTGGTTACAAGTACTTATTCAAGATGTAGGGAGACCAGGGATCTGCTAAGCAGTGTGCTCTGATGAACGTATTTATCTTTGAAATGAACTTTTCCCCTTCTCTCCTCAGCTGCTCAGATAAAGAATTTGATGAGCCAACTAGGAACTGTGCAGGACTCAAGCACAAATCAGGAAAATCTGTGAGTACCTTCGGAACAAGATTGGGTTTTGTTAGGTTCTTTAAGGATATACTTGGTGTCCTTATTGTGTGGCCTGTGAAATTTTAGATTGGTAAAGTCAAAAGAAAAGGGCTGGGAGGCAGTAGCTGGAGCTAGGAGTAAGGTAGTGTATTAATGGACTAGGATTTCCTGAACTGATTCTTTTTTTCCTTGGTTCTTTTAGCAGAAAATTGAGGGAGGCTTGGGTGGGAGCTCCTACCATTCCTAAACCATGTGGCCCAAACTCTGTGTAAATGAATCTCCTTGCTGGCACAGGATTCTTTTTTTTTTTTCTTGGGGGTGGGGTGTCCGGTCGTGGGGCCTGAACTCTGGGCCTGGGTGCTGTCCCTCAGCCCTTCAGCTCAAGGCTAGTGTCTACCACTTGAGCTACAACGCCACTTCTGGCTTTTTTTCTTTTGCTTATGTGGTATTGGGGAATCGAACCCAGGGCCTCATGCATGCAAGGCAAGCGCTCTACCACTGAGCCACCTTCCCAGCTCCTGGCACAGGATTCTTGATGACCTAGTCTGGTTTGATTTGATTTCCAACTGTACATGCTATGAGAAAAATAGGATAATCAGAGGCAAGGCTGAGGGAGAGAGTAAGTGGACTGGTAGTCTAACTTACGATATTTTTTTCCATACGTCACATTCTTCTTGACTCTCTTTCTGCTTTTAGTTCTGTTTCTTTTTTTTTATTATTTTATTTTATTTGTGAACATACTGTACAGAGGGGTTACAATTACATGGGCAGGATAATGCGTACATTTCTTACCAAGCATTGCAGCCTCCTCCTTTGTTTACCCTTCACCTCCCTTCCCAGCCACCCCCCTCCCCCCCGCCATTTCTTGTCTTTAAAGTGTCCTGACCAATATTCTTCTCATCCTTATATGTTGTGAAGTGAGGGATTGACATTACTGTGAGCTTTCCCAGGGAGATGTGAAATATTTTAGCATTGTCTGGGACACTGGCTTCTGGCTAACACCCTCTTGTTTTTTTTTGGGGGGGGAGTTGCTTGTGGGGCTTGAACTCTAGGCTTGGGCGCTATCCTTCAGCTCCAGCTCAAGGTGAGCACTCTACCACTTGAGCCACAGCACCACTTCCGATTTTCTAGTGGTTACTTGGAGATAAGAGTCTCACGGACTTCCCTTGCCAGGCTGGCTTTGATCAGTGATCCTTAGATCTCAGCCTCCTGAGTAGCTAGGATTACAGGAGTGAGCCACCAGCACCCAGCTTACACCCTCTTGTTTTTGCCTGCCTTGTTATCTAGTTCTAGAGGCCTCTTTGGAGTGGAAAAACACTAATAGTAGCATGGCGTCTTAGTGCACTTGGGCTGCTATAACAAGACCATAACTAGATAGTTTATGAACAGCAGAAATTTATTTGTCTGTAGTTCTGGAGGCTGACAAGTCCACGATATGCAGTGCCCTGGGAAGGCCGGCTGCTTCATAGATGATGTTTCACTGTCTGCTCCCTGGAGGGAGAAGGAAACAGCTCTCTGGGCACTAATGCTATTTATGATGACACCACCCTTCCAATGCTGTCTCCTAATGCTGTCATTGGGAGAGCTAGGATTCCAGCTTAGGAATTGAGGCTTTCCATCCTCCCTGAAAACTTCAGAGATGGCTAGAGACTTGATAAAGCCACGAATGAAAACACCTTGTGTGTGTGTGCGTACTTGTGCCAGAACACAAGGCCTCATGATTTTGTACTTGGCTTTTTGTTTAAGGCTATTGCTCTACCACTTAAGCCACTTCCACTACTGGCTTTTTGCTGGTTAATTGGAGATAAGAGTTTCATAGACTTTTCTGCCTAGGCTGACTTCAAGTTATCTCAACTTCCTGAGAAGGTAGGATTATAGGCATGAGCTACAGGCACCTGTCTGAAACAACTTTTGTTGGTTGTGGGGCCTGAACTCTGGGCCTGGGCGCTGTCCCTCAGCTCTTCAGCTCAAGGCTAGCACTCTACCACTTGAGTCACAGCGCCACTTCTGTTTTTTTTTTTCTTCTTATGTGGTGCTGAGGAATCAAACCCAGGGCTTCATGTACACAAGGCAAGCACTCTATCACTGAGCTACCTTCCCGGCCCTGAAACAACATTTTTTTTTTTTTGGTCCGGTCGTGGGGCCTGAACTCTGGGCCTGAGCACTGTCCCTCAGCTCTTCAGCTCAAGGCTAGCGCTCTACCACTTGAGCCAAAGCACCACTTCTGGCTTTTTTCTTTTTGCTTATGTGGTGCTGAGGAATCGAACCCAGGGCCTCTGGCATGCAAGCAAGCACTCTACCACTGAGCCACTTTCCCAGCCCCCTTTTTTTTTTTTTTTTTGGTCCAGTCGTGGGGCCTGAACTCTGGGCCTGGGTGCTGTCCCTCAGCTCTTCAACTCAAGGCTAGCACTCTACCACTTGAGCCACAGCGCCACTTCTGGCATTTTTTCTTTTTGCTATGTGGTGCTGAGGAATCGAACCCAGGGCCTCAGGCATGCAAGGCAAGCGCTCTACCACTGAGCCACCTTCCCAGCCCTGAAACAACTTTTTTGTTGTTGTTGTTTGTTTTTGGTCATGGGGCTTGAACTCTGGGCCTGAGTGCTGTCTCTCAGCTCTTCAGCTCAAGGGGAACATTCTACCACTTGAGTCACAGCACCACTTCTGGTTTTCTGGTGGTTTTATTGGAGATAAGAGTCTCACAGCCTTTCCTGCCCAGGCTGGCTTTGAAGTGTGATCCTCAGATCTCAGCCTCCTTAGCAGCTAGGATTATAGGCATGAGCCACTGGTGCCCAAATGAAAACAACTTTTTGTACTTTTATTACTTTGCAAATCTATAATATATTACATAGTCTGCCTCTGTGATTTCCTTCCTTCTCTCTTTATATATTTGGCTTTTCTTTCCCTTTCTCTCTCCCTCCCTCCCTCCCTTCCTCCCTTCCTTCCTACCTTCTTTTTTTGTTTGTTTCTTTTTTGTTGTTGTTGCTGATCATGGGGCTTGAACTCTGGCCTTGGACTCTGTCCCTGTGCTCTTCAGCTCAAGGTGAATGCTCGACCACTTGAGCCACAGCGCCACTTCCATTTTTGTTGTAGTGGTTCATTGGAGATAAGTCTCATGGACTTTCCTACCTGGGCTGGCTTTGAACTATGATCCTCAGATCTCAGCCTCCTAAGTAGCTAGAATTATAGGTATGAGCCACTGATGCCTGGCCTTCCTGAGCTTCTTTTGCTCAAGGCTAGCACACTACCACTTGAGCCACAGTGCCACTTCTGGCTTTTTCTGAGTAGTTTATTGGAGATAAGAGACTCAAAGATTTTACTGCCCAAGTTGGCTTGGAATCATGATCTTGAGATTTTAGCTTCCTGAGTGGCTAGGATTACAGGCATCAGCCACCAGTGCTCAGCTCAGCTATGCTTTTTGCTGGTTATTTTGGAGATGAAGTGTAGTAGGCTTTTCTGCGTTAGCTGACTTTGAACCATAATCCTTTGCACCTCTGCTTCCAGAGTAGCTAGTAAAGATGTGAGCCATTGGTGCCCAGTCTTACATTTTTGTTTTTGTTTTGTTGGTTGTGGGACTTGAACTCTGGGCTTGGGTGCTGTCCCTTAGCTCTTCAGCTCAAGGTGAGCACTCTACCATTTGACCCACAGTGCCACCTCTGATTTTTTGGTGGTTAATTGGAGAGAAGAGTCTCACAAACTTTCCTGCTTAGGCTGGCTTTGAACCACAGTCCTCAGATCCTGAGTAGCTAGGATTACAGGTGTGAGCCACTGGCACCTGCCTAGTTTTATATGTTTTTAAACACACAGAGCTGGGGCTGGGAAGGTGGCTCAGTGGTAGAAAGCTAGTCTTGCATTCCTTGAGGCCCTGGGTTTGATTCCTCAGCACCACATAAGCAAAAAAGAAAAGAGCCGGAAGTGGCACTGTGGCTCAAGTGGTAGAGCGCTAGCCTTGAGCTGAAGAGCTGAGGGACAGCACCTAGGCCCAGAGTTCAGGCCCCACGACCAGACCCCCCCAAAAAAAAACCAAAAAAAACCCAAAAAAACCACACAGTGCTTCTTTATTTTGGAAGGAAGAGTCAGAAAATCAAGCATAAGGCACAAGTAGGGAATCCAGGATAAATCTGAAAAAAGAATGGATAGAAGGATACAAGCAAAAATGTAAGAATAAATCTTTGGAGTTTATTCCCTAGAATGGGTCAGAAGCTATGCTTTTAATGCATATTTCATCCAGCCACCTGTGCTTGGATTCAAGTCAGTGAACCATGATCAATATACCATGCTGAACTCCTGGGAAATTCAGTGGGAATTTTATAAGAGATTTAGGTGTGGGTAGCAGCTTCTTGTATTTCTATCAGAACTGCTGACAGGCTTCTCTTGTCTCCCCAAAGTGTTAAACCTGATCTGTGCTGCTTTCAGCAGGTATTCTTCAGACAGCCTCTTTCTGCCCACACTGGCTGCTTCAATAATGTGACAAGGCCTTAAAGTGGGTTTGCTACTGTAGTAGTCCCGAACTTTTGTTGTGAACATGGGCATTGAGGCACCCATTCCTTTGGAATGACCCTTCATATACCTGTGTTGTGAGGCAGTCTGAGAATAAATTATTACTCACTAGGATAGCCCTGGAGCATCCTGAACCATGTCTTTTCTCTCTTAGGCAAGAGTTACAACACTCCACAAATCAGCTCGCCAAGGAAACAAATGAATTGCTGAAGGAATTAAGATCCTTGCCCCTTCCCTTGTCTACTTCCGAGCAGGTTGGTGGTGTCTTGTGTTAAATAAATTTATAATGAGGGGGTGGGGAGAAGTAGTGTGATTACCTCCTGGCCAGGTCTCCCTTACCATCTAGTATCTCCAGCTCCTTTCCAACTTATCCTGTTCTCCTCTTAGCTATACACTTAGGGAATACACATTGGTTGAAAGTTTTCGTAGTAATAAGGAATCGAAGAGTCTGATGCAGACAGAATGTTGTAAGTACTTAGAGTTAAATAGTAACCTAAGCAAAATATAAATAGAAAGTCAAATCTGCTACCAAGAAAAAAATTCATCTAATGTATTCCAAGAGCAAGTAGAAGTTATTTTTGGATTATGCATATTATTGTTCCCTTCCATTAGCTTGAATCATTAAGAACGCAAAGTAGATCCAGAGGCATTCTCGGATGAAATATAATTCCCTTCTCTTTCACTAGTGGTGCTGAGTATACTTTTGTCTTTCCAGTGTTTCTATCTAATCTGCCTTAGGCCCATCTTCCATCTTCTTACCACTGTTCTGGATGTCCGAAGCATCCTTCCTTTTAGTTTTGTTTTTTTTTTTCTATTTTGTTTTTCCATTCTTAGATTTTGTATCAGTGATTTTTGAGCCTTTGCTTTTTTTTTTTTTTTTTT
>NW_012267222.1:10922327-10926532 GCF_000151885.1 Dipodomys ordii | reverse complement strand
GGGACTTGAACTCTTGGCCTGGGTGCTGTCCCTCAGCTCTTCAGCTCAAGGCGAGCGCTCTACCACTTGAGCTACAGCGCCACTTCTGGTTTTCTGGTGGCTTTTATTGGAGATAGGAGTCTCACGGTCTCTCCTGCCTGGGCTGGCTTTGAACTGTGATCCTCAGATCTCAGTCTCCTAAGTAGCTAGGATTACAGGTATGAGCCACCAGCGCCCGGCTCCCCATATTTTAAAATCACTTCTGTTATTTGTTTTTTTTCTCTGCCAGTCCTAGAGCTTGAACTCATGGCCTGGGCACTGTTCCTGAGCTTTTTTGTTCAAGGCTAGTGCTCTACCACACAGCTCTACTCTTAGCCTTTTTGGTGCTTGATTGAAGATAAGGGTCTCATGGACTTTCCTGCCAGGCCTGGGTTTGAACCATGATCTTCAGATCTCAGCCTCCTGAGTAGCTAGGATTACAGAGGTTAGCCACCAACTCCCAGCTATTTATCCCTCTTTTTACTCAGGTTTTCTCTGTCTTGTTCAGTATGGCTAGGAACTGGGCCCAAACTAAAATGCAGATTTACTTTTGCCAATTCATATCCACTTCTCAGAGGAGACAGATTCCCAGAATTCTCTGTCATGTTGTAGCCCAGGGATGTGGCTTTTTTATATCGTAGCTAAGGAAACCTTTATTTTGTGTGTCTGTGACAAGTTTCTGGATATCAGCCACAATAATGCCATTATTTTCTAGGCGGAAGACAGGCAGAGGGAGGAACAGCTCGTCTCATTTGACAGGTAAAGAATATTTTACTTAATCTACTGGATAGTTGATGGAAGACTGTATCTGTCTGGTTGGTTGAGTGATTGATTGATTGATACCCAGTAGTGGGTATAATGCTGGGGCTTGCTTGCTCTGGTTATTGCTCTACCACTTGAACCACCACACCTCTAGTCTGACTTTATGCTGGTTAATTAGAGATACATTCTCACAGAGTTTTCTTTTTTCTTTATTTGCCAGCCATGGGACTTGAACTCAGGGCCTAAGCACTGTCTTGAGCACTTTCACTCAAGACTAGCCCTCTACCACTTTGAGCCACAGCACCACTTCTGGCTTTTTTTGTTTATGTGGTACTGAAGAATTGAACCTAGGGCTTCATGCACACTAGGCAAGCACTATACCACTAAGCCACATTCCCAGCCCCTCTCACAAGACTTTTCTACTCAAGCTGGCTTTGAGCCACAATCTCTTAGTTTCCCTATTCCTAAGTAGCTAGTATTACATGGGTGAGCCACAGTATCCAGCTTTATATTGATTTATTGTGTTTAAAAAAAAATCAAAAGCTGGGTGCCAGTGCCTCATACCTGTAATCCTAGCTACTCAGGAGGTTGAGATCTGAGGATCATGATTCAAAGCCAGCCCTGGCAGCAAAGTCTGTGAGGTTTGTATCTCCAGTTACCCACCAGAAAACCAGAAGTGGTGCTGTGGCTCCAAGTGGTAGAGCACTAGCCTTGAGCAAACAAGCTTAGGGACAGTGCCCAGGCCCTGAGTTTAAGCCCCATGACTGGAAAAATAAAATCAATCATTAGATAATAAAGAGGACAAAATAAAGGAGAACCTGGGATAGGTAGTTTATTATTATTAAAATAAAATTAAAAAGTTATAGCCATAGCTGGACACCAGGAGCTCATACCTATAATTAAGTCATGAGACTCATCTCCATTTAACCACCAAAAAGCCAGAAGTAGAGCTATGGCTCAAGTGGTAGAGGACCAGCCCTGAGAGAAAAAGTACAGAAATGGCACCTTGAATCTGAGTTCAAGCTCAAGGATTGGTGTGTGCGAGCCCGCACGCGCGCGCGCACACACACACACACACACAGCTTTTTTAAGATCTTTCAACCATGAAAGGATTTAAAAAAAATTTTTTTTTTTGGTCAGTCTTGGGGCTTAAACTCTGGGCCTGGGCACTTGTCCCTCAGCTCTTCAGCTCAAGGCTAGTGCTCTACCATTTGAACCACAGCGCCACTTCCGGCTTTTTTCTTTTTGCTTATGTGGTGCTGAGGATTCGAACCCAGGGCCTCCGGCATGCAAGACATGCGCTCTACCACTGAGCCACCTTCCCAGCCCCGCCTTTGTTTTTTTTTAAGATGTGAACACAGCAAACTAAGCAAAGTAGTTGCTGAGTCCTCAAACATTTTAAACATCACTTTAAAAATAACCTAAACCTGCTGAGAGCTGGATGCCAGTGGTTCAGACCTGTAATCCTAGCTACTCAGGAGGTTAGATCTGAGGATTGCTGTTTAAAAAGCCAGCCTGGGCACAAAAGTCCTCATGAGACTCCTATCTCCAGTAATCACTCAAACACCAGAAATGGAACTGTGCTCAAAGTGATAGAGCACTAGACTTGAGCAAAAGCACTCAGAGATAGTGCCTAGGTCCAGATTTCAAGCCCCATGACCAGGAAAAAAAAAAAAAATCCTGCTGAAGCCAGGCACCGGTGGCTCACACCTGTAATCCTAGCTACTCAGGAGGCTGAGATCTGAAGATCACGGTTCAAAGCCAGCCTGGGCAAGAAAGTCTGTGAGACTCTTATCTCCAATTAACCACTAGAAATCCGGAAGTGACGCTGTGGCTTGAGTGGTAGAGCACTCACCTTGAGCTGAAGAGCTGAGGGACAGCGCCTAAGCCCAGACTTCAAGCCTCACGACCAGAAAAAAAAAAAAAAAATCCTGCTGAGTGCTGGTGGCTCATTCCTCTAATGCTAGCTACTCAGGAGGCTAAGATCGTGGTTTGGTTCAAAGCCAGCCTGGGCAGACAAATTCAAGCGACTCATCTCCATTTAACTAGCAAAAAGCCAGAAGTAGAGGCATAACTCAAGTGGTAGAGTACCAGCCATGAGTGAAAAAGCTAAGTATTAAGTTCCAGAATACACATACACACCAACTTGTAAAAAAAAATAATAATTGTGGGTTTTTTGTTTGTTTGTTTGTTGGTCATGGGGCCTGAACTCTTAAGCCTGGGCACTGACCCTGAGCTCTTCAGTTCAAGACTAGTGCTCTACCACTTGAACCACAGCGCCACTTCCGGCTTTTTCTGCTTATATGGTGCTGAGGAATCAAACCCAGGGCCTCATGCACGCAAAGCAAGCACTCTACCCCTGAGCCACCTTTCCTAGCCCCAATAATTATGTCTTTAAGAGAAACTGAGCTCAATATAAATGAATATGGTGTTAGCATTTTAGCAAAAGACTATATAGGTCCAGTCTGAGTCCAAAGGTATCTACTTTTAGCTTCTTCAGGGAACAAATATTCCACATGGGAATTCCTTTAGAGATTACAAGGTAAATGATATTGAGTTCTCAGACTTGTCAGAATGTATCTGACTTGTTCTGTACTATTAACAAAGGCCTTGAGCTAGCAAAGGACAAATTTACTAATTTAAGGAAGAGCCTCTTTTCTAATAATTTTCCTACTAAGAAATCTTTAAGGAGCCAGTGGCTCTTGCCTGTAATCCTTGCTACTCAGGAGGCTGAGATCTGAGGATCACGGTTTAAAGCCAGCCCGGGCAGGAAAGTCCATGAGACTCTTATCTCCAATGAACCGCCAGAAAATCAGAAGTGGTACTGTGGCTCAAGTGATAGAATGCTCACCTTGAGCTGAAGAGTTCAGGGACAGTGCACAGGCCCAGAGTTCAAGCCCCACGACTGACCAAAATTTAAAAAAAACAAAAAACTTTAAGGAATATAACTTGCTTTTAATGAGAGTTAAACCCAAATGATTCTGGGTAAATACAATATCTCTCCCTTAATTTCCTTAGCGTCAGCAGAAGCTTCAGAAGGAACGTCTCATGAATGACTTCTCTACGGCCTTGAACAACTTCCAGGCTGTGCAGAGAAGGGTATCTGAAAAGGAAAAAGAGAGTATTGCCAGAGCAAGAGCTGGATCGCGACTTTCTGTAAGTTGAATCCCTAAAGAAGACCTTTGAAATTTCAGAATGTTTGTTTCCAGGTTGTTTTCTTCCAGACCATTAGCTTTGTTTATTACCACACCAAATAGTAAATATACTTGTCAGCTGCTGTGAAAAATGTCAGATTGTTTTATCCCATGTAAAGAAACATGTATGCATATGGGCGACTAAAAGGAATGTGCACAAGAGTTAAAAAAATGCGGGACTGGGAAGGTAGCTCAGTGGTAGAGTGCTTGCCTTGCATGCATGAGGCCCTC
>NW_012267222.1:10915402-10920982 GCF_000151885.1 Dipodomys ordii | reverse complement strand
TACCCACCCACCCACCTCCACACACAAAAGAACCCCATCACACTGTTAAAAATTATTAAAGACCCCCACAGAGGTAATGTGAGTTCCTTCCTTCCTTCCTTCCTTTTTCTTTTTCTTTCTTTCTTTCACAAATTATTGCTATATTGCTATATTGAGTAGTACAATAAGCAAACAAAAACTTAGAAATCAAACAAAAACTTAGAAATATGTACATACACACACAAAAAAAACTTTTCAGATTAGTATTTAGTAGAAAAGTTATTGAAATAAATAAGCCTGTCACTACAAGGAAAACAATGTACATTGTTGCTAATGACAAAAATGTAACTTTTAGGGCTGGGAAGGTGGCTCAGTGGTAGAGTGCTTGCCTTGCATGCATGAGGCCCTGGGTTCGATTCCTTAGCACCACATAAGCAAAAAAGAAAAAAACCCAGAAGTGGCGCTATGGCTCAAGTGATAGAGTGCTAGCCTTGAGCTGGAGAGCTGAGGGACAGCGCCCAGGCCCAGAGTTCAGGCCCCACGACCAGACCCAAAAACAAAACAAAACAAAAAACAAAAAAAAATGCAACTTTTAGAAAAAATAGTCTTTTTCAAAACTTGCATCTACTTTCCCTTATCTACTTTCCCCATATTTTATTTATTTATTTATTTTTGTCGGTCATGGGACTTGAACTCTTGGCCTGGGTGCTGTCCCTCAGCTCTTCAGCTCAAGGCGAGCGCTCTACCACTTGAGCTACAGCGCCACTTCTGGTTTTCTGGTGGCTTTTATTGGAGATAGGAGTCTCACGGTCTCTCCTGCCTGGGCTGGCTTTGAACTGTGATCCTCAGATCTCAGTCTCCTAAGTAGCTAGGATTACAGGTATGAGCCACCAGCGCCCGGCTCCCCATATTTTAAAATCACTTCTGTTATTTGTTTTTTTTCTCTGCCAGTCCTAGAGCTTGAACTCATGGCCTGGGCACTGTTCCTGAGCTTTTTTGTTCAAGGCTAGTGCTCTACCACACAGCTCTACTCTTAGCCTTTTTGGTGCTTGATTGAAGATAAGGGTCTCATGGACTTTCCTGCCAGGCCTGGGTTTGAACCATGATCTTCAGATCTCAGCCTCCTGAGTAGCTAGGATTACAGAGGTTAGCCACCAACTCCCAGCTATTTATCCCTCTTTTTACTCAGGTTTTCTCTGTCTTGTTCAGTATGGCTAGGAACTGGGCCCAAACTAAAATGCAGATTTACTTTTGCCAATTCATATCCACTTCTCAGAGGAGACAGATTCCCAGAATTCTCTGTCATGTTGTAGCCCAGGGATGTGGCTTTTTTATATCGTAGCTAAGGAAACCTTTATTTTGTGTGTCTGTGACAAGTTTCTGGATATCAGCCACAATAATGCCATTATTTTCTAGGCGGAAGACAGGCAGAGGGAGGAACAGCTCGTCTCATTTGACAGGTAAAGAATATTTTACTTAATCTACTGGATAGTTGATGGAAGACTGTATCTGTCTGGTTGGTTGAGTGATTGATTGATTGATACCCAGTAGTGGGTATAATGCTGGGGCTTGCTTGCTCTGGTTATTGCTCTACCACTTGAACCACCACACCTCTAGTCTGACTTTATGCTGGTTAATTAGAGATACATTCTCACAGAGTTTTCTTTTTTCTTTATTTGCCAGCCATGGGACTTGAACTCAGGGCCTAAGCACTGTCTTGAGCACTTTCACTCAAGACTAGCCCTCTACCACTTTGAGCCACAGCACCACTTCTGGCTTTTTTTGTTTATGTGGTACTGAAGAATTGAACCTAGGGCTTCATGCACACTAGGCAAGCACTATACCACTAAGCCACATTCCCAGCCCCTCTCACAAGACTTTTCTACTCAAGCTGGCTTTGAGCCACAATCTCTTAGTTTCCCTATTCCTAAGTAGCTAGTATTACATGGGTGAGCCACAGTATCCAGCTTTATATTGATTTATTGTGTTTAAAAAAAAATCAAAAGCTGGGTGCCAGTGCCTCATACCTGTAATCCTAGCTACTCAGGAGGTTGAGATCTGAGGATCATGATTCAAAGCCAGCCCTGGCAGCAAAGTCTGTGAGGTTTGTATCTCCAGTTACCCACCAGAAAACCAGAAGTGGTGCTGTGGCTCCAAGTGGTAGAGCACTAGCCTTGAGCAAACAAGCTTAGGGACAGTGCCCAGGCCCTGAGTTTAAGCCCCATGACTGGAAAAATAAAATCAATCATTAGATAATAAAGAGGACAAAATAAAGGAGAACCTGGGATAGGTAGTTTATTATTATTAAAATAAAATTAAAAAGTTATAGCCATAGCTGGACACCAGGAGCTCATACCTATAATTAAGTCATGAGACTCATCTCCATTTAACCACCAAAAAGCCAGAAGTAGAGCTATGGCTCAAGTGGTAGAGGACCAGCCCTGAGAGAAAAAGTACAGAAATGGCACCTTGAATCTGAGTTCAAGCTCAAGGATTGGTGTGTGCGAGCCCGCACGCGCGCGCGCACACACACACACACACACAGCTTTTTTAAGATCTTTCAACCATGAAAGGATTTAAAAAAAATTTTTTTTTTTGGTCAGTCTTGGGGCTTAAACTCTGGGCCTGGGCACTTGTCCCTCAGCTCTTCTGCTCAAGGCAAGCACTCTACCATTTGAGCCACAGCACCACTTCCAGTTTTCATTGGAGGTAAGAGTCTCACAGACTTTTCTGTCTGGGCTGATTTTGAACTGTGATCCTCAGTTCTCAGCCTCCTGAGTAGCTAGGATTATAGGCATGAGCCACAGCACCCAGCTGAAGGGATTATTTTCAACATGAATTAAAAAAAATATAACAATCTCCTGATATCTCTGTGTGGGGAGAATTCTTCACTCACAGAAATAAGTACAAAGCCTGGCACCGGTGGCTCATGCCTGTAATCCTAGCTACTTAGGGGGCTGAGATCTGAGGATCTCGGTTCAAAGCCAGCCTGGGCAGAAAAGTCCCTGAAACTCTAATCTCCAGTAAACCACCAGAAAACCGAAAGTGGCACTGTGGCTCAAGTGGTAGAGCGCTAGCTTTGAGTCGAAGAGCTGAGGGACAGCACCCAGGCCCAGAGTTCAAGCCCTATGACACCCCCTAAAAAACAAACAAACAAAAAAGGAATAAGTACAAATCCACAAATCTATTGATTAGAAGGTCTCAGTCATCTTAGGTCTAATTGAAATTTAAGTTATTCAACATGTTGGAGTCTGTTTACTTACCTTAAAAATACGGTAAATATAGCCTTCTGGAAATATTAAGAAGAAATTTTCTAAGCTAATCTCTTTATTATTATTTCAGGTATTTCATTAATAAAATGCTAACATGCTTTAATCACATTTAAATAAGTTTTTAAATATGAGGATCTGATCTTAGCTCATCATTAAAACTCAGGTTGTGAAAGATTCCAGGTTGAGGAATTCCTTGTCCAAAATGTCAAAACTCATCTCATTTTTTACAGTATTAAAATGGTCTACCAGGGCTGGGAAGGTGGCTTAGTGTTAGAGCGCTTGCCTTGCACGCTTGAGACCCTGGGTTCGATTCCTCAGCACCACATAAGCAGAAAAAAAAAGCCGGAAGTGGCGCTGTGGCTCCAGTGGTAAAGTGCTAGCCTTGACCTGGAGTTGAGGGACAGTGCCCAGGCCCAGAGTTCAGGCCTCACGACTGGACCAAAAAACAAACAAACAAACAAAAAAACTTCTATCATAAGCCAGGCATTGGTGGCTCAAGCCTGTAATCCCAGATACTCAAGAGGCTGAGACCTGAGGTCACAGTTCAAAGCCAGCCTGGGCAGGAATGTCTATGAGACTCTTATCTCCAATTAACCACCAGAAAACCAGAAGTAGCGATGTGGCTCAAGTGGTAGAGTGCTCATCTTGAGCTGAATTGCTCAGGGACAGCGCCCAGCTCCAGAGTTCAAGACCCACCACCGACAAAAATAATAATAATGGGCTGGGAAAGTGGCTCAGTGGTAGTGCGCTTGCCTTGCATGCATGAGGCCCTTAGCACCACATAAGTAGAAAAAAAGAGCCGGAAGTGGCGTTGTGGCTCAAGTGGTAGAGCGTTAGCCTTGAGCTGAAGAGCTGAGGGACAGTGCCCAGGCCCAGAGTTCAGGCCCACGACCGGACCCCTCCCCCCCCCAAAAAATAATAATGGTCTATCATAGATATGTATTCATACACGTACTCCTTCCCTACATCACTGAGCACCTCAAAGGCCTGGAGGGCTCCGTCTTACTCAGTTAGCACAGGGAAGTTACCTAGCCTGCTGTTGCACAAGGCAGCAATACACTTTGCCTTGGGAGAGTGGGCCAGAGAAACTCACTGAGTTCAGTCAAACCTGTGGCTACTTTCCTTGCCTAAGAATCTTAGCACAATTACAGAGTGAACTCCTAAGTGGTAAGAGCCGAGAGTCCCATTTTCCTTAAGTCTGCTTCGTCGCACTTTTTCCCATGGAGGCTGAGACTTGTTTTCTTTGCTTTGTCAGCTCTTTGCCAGTGGCTTGGAAAATGTGCTGCTCAGGGCCATTGTAGTGAAAGCAGACTTAGAGCCCTGGTAATGTCCTTGCTTCAGTTCCACTGGCAGCAGAGATATAGATATGTTTCCCCACACCTTAGAGAGGAGGAATCAACTGGAGTTCTTGTCTCCTTGCAGCCATGAGGACTGGAACCAGATGCAGAGCCAGGAAGACGAAGCAGCCATCACTGAACAGGATCTGGAACTTATTAAAGAGAGGGAAACAGCGATCCGGCAGCTGGAGGTAAGAGCTAGGTCATGTCTTTCATTGACTCAGTGGGCCTGAAGGTATCTGAGCTGTCTAGCCTGAATTTTCCCTGGATTATTATGAAAAAGCATGAAATGAGGCATTGTGTAGTTTGCGGATTGTCTCAATTTAGTCATGGCAAAATGGAACTATTTCTATGGTAGTATTAGCCTTGGCTCCCAGAACTATCCAAATCCTTTCCTCACACACCAATTCTTTTTTTTTTTTTCCAGTCCTGGGGTTTGACTGGGCCTGGGGTACTGTTCTTGAACTTCTTTTGCTCAAGGCTAGCACTCTACCACTTGAGCCGTAATGCCACTAGCGCCACTTCTGGCTTCTTCTATGTATTACTGGGAAATTGAACCCAGTGCTTCATGCATGCTAGGCAAGCACTCTACCACTAAGCCATATTCCCAACCCATCACATACCAATCCTTATTTGGCCATCTTGGGAAATATGCATGGAAAACAGCAAAACAAATATTATATTGCTTTTTAGGATTTTTTTTTGGGTTGGTTGTGGGCCTGGTCACTGTCCCTGAGCTCTTAAGATCAAAGCTCGTGCTCTAACACTTTGAGCCACTGCTCTACTTCCAGTTTTCTGGTGGCTTATTAAAGATAAGAGTCTCATGGCTGGGGCTGGGAAGGTGGCTCAGTGGTAGAGCGCTTGCCTTGCATGCCTGAGGTCCTGGGTTCAATTCCTCAGTACCAATTAAGCAAAAAGAAAAAAAAAAGCCAAAGTGGCACTGTGGCTCAAGTGGTAGAGTGCTAGCCTTGAGCTGAAGAGCTGAGGGACAG
>NW_012267222.1:10907848-10913547 GCF_000151885.1 Dipodomys ordii | reverse complement strand
ATGTCAAATAGCTACATAGTAAAGCTGAGCTATTTGCTCTTGAACTCAGTTGTCTTTTTGTTCATATGGCCCTTCCTTTGCTTTAAGACACAATTCACATCCTACTTCTTCTACAGTCTTTCTTTTCTACCTTCTCTTCTAGACCATATACTACTTAACACACCTTCTTCTACCTCTTCCTCTACTTCTTCCTCTTCCTCTTCTCCTCTTCCTTCTCCTTCTCCTCTTCCTCTTCTTCTTTTTTCTTTTGGTCAGTCCTGAGGTTTGAACTCTGGGCCTGGGCACTGTCCCTCAGCTCTTCAGCTCAAGGCTAGCACTCTACCACTTGAGCCACAGCACCACTTCTGGTTTTCTGGTGGTATATTGGAGATAAGTGTCTCATGGAGGTTCCTGCCCCGGCTGGCTTTGAACCACGATCCTCAGATCTCAGCCTCCGGAGTAGTTTGGATTACCGGTATGAGCCATCAGTGCCTGGCTCCTCCTCTTCCTCCACTTCCTCCTCCTCTTCCTCCCCCTCTTCTTCCTCCCCCTCCTCCCCCTCCTCTTCTTTTTCTTCTGCCTCCTCCTCTTCCTCCTCCTCCTCCTTCTTCTGCCAGCACCTCCTCCTCCTCCTCCTCCTCTTCTTCTGCCACCTCCTCCTCCTCTTTCTGTCATGGGTCTTGGACTCAGGACCTGGGTGCTGTCCCTGAGCCTCTTTTGCTCAAGTCTAACACTCTACCACTTGAGCCACAATGCCATTTCCGGTTTTCTGGTGGTTATTGGAGATAAGAGTCTCATGGGGACTTTTCTGCCCAGGATGGCTTTGAACAACAATCCTCAGATCTCAACCTCCTGAGTAGCTAGGATTATAGGAGTGAGCCACCAGCACCCGGGCTCTTATTATTTATCTTACTGTGTCCTTATTTCTTCCATCCCACCCCATCTTTGTGTATTCACAGCAGTTAGCAGACAGTCCCAACTCTAGTGGACTCATAGTAAATGACTGAGATGCCGGAAGACCTCTTGCCAATTTGTGACTCTAGTCATCCTCTGAAGCAGGAAGGGACTCTTCTGATGGATATCAATGAGTCCTGGCTTCATTGTACTTCCCATACCAGAGAGAAATGGCCACATTGCTTAGGAGCACACCTTTAATAGGCCAGGATCTCATTGTCCTTCTTCACAATCAATAGACAGTAAAAACTCAAATGGGGGGTGGGGGTTGGGAAGGTGGCTCAGTGGTAGAGCACTTGCTTTGCATGCATGAAGCCCTAGGTTCGATCCTCAGCACCACATAAACAGAAAAAAAGAAGCCGGAAGTTGTGCTGTGGCTCAAGTAGTAGTGCACTAGCCTTGAACTGAAGAGCTCAGGGACAGTGCCCAGGCCCAGAGTTCAGACCCCATGACCGACAAAAACAAAACAAAACAATCCTCAAATAGGGGATTTGACTTTCATCACAGCCAGGAAAAAGACATGCAGTTCAGCCCCTAACCTGATGGTTTTTCCTTTTTCAGTCTGAGAAGCAGACCATCAAACAAGCTGTTGACCTTTCACCCTGGAATTGCCATGGCTAACCCATACAGCTCTTGGGCCTCAGTTGAAAGCTCTTTATAGAGTATTGTTCTAGTAATGATAAGTCCAGCAGCTCCTTACACTGTTCCAGTCTCAGTCCTAGGGGAAAAGTGGCTTCTTGCTTGTGAATGTCTTCCTTATGTTTCCCCATAGCACACTTCTTTTTTTGTTGTTGTTGTTGTTGCCAGTCATGGGGCTTGAACTCTGGGCCTGGGCATTGTCCCTCGGCTCTTCAGCTCAAGGCTAGCACTCTACCACTTGAGCCACAGCACCACTTCTGGCTTTTTTCTGCTTATGTGGTGCTAAGGAATCGAACCCAGGGCCTCATGCATGTAAGGCAAGCACTCTACCACTGAGCCACCTTCCCAGCCCCGCCATAGCACACTTCTGTGTAAGCCATTTCAATTCTCTAGTCCAAGGTCTCTGTAGTCCTTTTTTTTTTTTTTTCTTTTTTTTAGGTGCCAGTCCTGGGGCTTGAACTCAGCATCTGGATGCTGTCCCTGAGCATCTTTTGCTCAAAACTAGTGCCCAGAGCTCCACTTCTGGCTTTTTAGGGGTAGTTTATTGAAGAAAAGAGTTGCACAAACTTTTCTGCTCTGGCTGGCTTTGAACCTCGATCCTCAGATATCAGCCTTCTGAGGAGCTAGATTACAGGCATGAGCTGCCAATGCCCAGCTTTCCCATAGTCTTTACTATCTTTGGGAGGGGCCCATAGGCTGTGGCTGGAAGAGCCAGTTTAGGTTCTACATGTAACTATCACACAACAATCTGTCCCTCCAACACTTCAGCTTCTGTGTAGTGCTTTTTAAGATTAGATGGTCTGATATTGGATGGTCTTACTGGCAGCATGTCCAATTAATATTGCTGAATGGGTGGCTTGGGTGCCTTTTTTCTTTTGCCAGTCCTGGGGCTTGAACTCAGGGTCTAGGCTCTGTCCCTAGGCCTCTTTTTTGCTCAAGACTAACACTCTACCACTTGAGCCACAGCACCACTTCCAGCTTTTTCTGTGTATGGTACTGAGGAATCACCAGGGCTTCCTGTATGCTAGGCAAGCACTCACCACCGAGCCACCTTCCTCGCCCTGCTTTGGTGCCTTCTGCATTATAGTATTAAGTAGGTAATAACAGGTCACTGCCTGTTTATAGAGAAAGCTTATTTTATAAAGCTTGAAAACCATGTGTTAGGGGCTGGGAAGGTGGCTCAGTGGTAGAGCGCTTGCCTTGCATGCCTGAGGCCCTAGGTTCGACTCCTCAGCACCACATAAGCAAAAAAGAAAAAAGCCGGAAGTGGCGCTGTGGCACAAATGGTAGAGTATTAGCCTTGAGCTGAAGAGCTGAGGGACAGTGCCTAGGCCCAGAGTTCAGGCCCCACGACCAGACCCCCCCCCCCAAAAAAAAAAAAAAAGGAAAAGAAAACCATGTGCTATGTTAATAGTCAAACTTTAGGTAAGTAGAGGATGGGAATCTTCTAACATGCTGCTTAAGGTTGGGTGATCATTTTTTTGTCTTTCTTAGGCTGACATTTTGGATGTCAATCAGATATTTAAAGATTTGGCCATGATGGTCCATGACCAAGGTGATCTGATTGGTAAGTATTACTGATCTCTTTAACCTCAAGGTGAATGATAGTATTTGTGTGCAAAAATGTTAGCAGCACATCTGCTATAGACATCAAATTTAGAAGTGTCATTTAAAAATATTAAATTCATTTGTGTGTGTATGTATGTGCACGTGCGCATGTGTACATGCGCTGGTATTCGGGCTTAAACTCGAGACCTCAAGCTTTCATTTGTCTTTTTTGCTCAGTGCTGAAGCTTTACCCCTTGAGCCATAACTCCACTTCTGGAGATGAGAGTTTTGTGGGTTTGTTTGCTAGGCTGGCTTCAAACCTTGATCCTCTGTTATCTCCTCTCGTGTAGCTAGGATTACAGGCGTGAGCACCTGGCCAAATTCATTTTCTTAACCATTTTCTGGTACGTCAATGCAGAAGTTAAAGTGGCCTCTGTATATACTCAGCCCCATTCACTTGGTAAGTGTTTGTTTAGAAAAAGAGCTATCATGGGCTAGGAAGGTGGCTCAGTGGTAGAGCGCTTGCCTTGCATGCATGAGGCCCTGGGTTTGATTCCTCGGCATCACATAAGCAGAAAAGGCCAGAAGTGGTGCTGTGGCTCAATTGGTAGAGCACTAGCCTTGAGCTGAGGGACAGTGTCCAGGCCCAGAGTTCAGGCCTCAGGACCGACCAAAAGAAAAAAAAGAAATAGCTATCAGCTTCTGTGTGTGTGTGTGTGTCATAGCTCCACTTCCAGCTTTTTGTTGGTGAATTGGAGATAAGAGTGTCACAGACTTTCCTATCCCAGCTGCCTTTGAACTGTGATCCTTAGATCTCAGTCTCCTGAATAGGATTACAGGTGTGAGCCATCAGCGCTTGGCTAACTTTTAAAAAGCTTTTTATGTTAAAATAATTTCATTTATAAGGCGTTGCAAAAATAATACTACTAGAAACTCCCTTATACTCTTCTCTAGAATTGGCCTTGTTTCCTTTCTGCCCTGTTTACTCTGTGATGAAACTTCCATTCTATGTGTGTATACATGTATGTACATAAATATTTTTATCTGGTCCATTTATAGGTGGATTATGTGCTACGCTGTCCCTTGCCCCTAAATGCCTAAATTTTTATCTCTATAGAATAGTGCTGTTCTCTTACCAAGGTAGTGTCTTTTGGTTTCATGGACAGTTTAGGTGCTGATAGTGAATCCAGGACCCCACAATGTCAGAAATCTGTTCATCTTACAGTCTTGAAACACCTGCATGTGCTAAAGCTGTCTACTGTCTTTCTTGCAGATAGCATAGAAGCCAATGTAGAAAGCTCAGAAGTGCATGTGGAAAGAGCCACTGACCAATTACAGCAAGCTGCTTACTATCAGGTAAAAGCTGGTGTCCAACAAAGTCCCTCTGGGCTGCAGACTTCATGGGCCATCAGGGAACACTGAAAACAGGTTTAACTTCTTGCTTGGACTTAAGCTGGAGACAAGGAATCATAATTTACAGCCCTAGTTATACTTTTTAGTATTTCTCTTTGTAATGAGATCTACAAAACCATCAAATCTTGAATACACTTATGTAGAAGACTCAGCTGCAGGGCTGGGAAGGTGGCTCAGTGGTAGAGTGATTGCCTTGCATGCATGAGGCCTTGGGTTCGATTCCTCAGCACCACATAAGCAGAAAAAGCCAGAAGTGGTGCTGTGGCTCAAGTGGTAGAGTGCGAGCCTTGAGCAAAAAAGAAGTTCAGGGATGGTTCTCAGGCCCTGAGCTCAAGCCCTAGTACTGGCAAAAAAAAAAAAAAAAGTTGTATATCTTAGTATGGCTGGTATTTAGCGACATGAACCCTTGTTTCCATTAGGATAGTTTAGAAGTGCAGGTAATGTAGGGCTCCAGATACTGTACGTTGAATATTGCCATAGGGAATGGCCATAGACTCAACTATGATGGCCATTCATATGTAAATAAATAGTGCATAGTCAGTATGGGACTGTGCCTATAAAGTTAAATTCCTCTAGATATTAGTTAAAATTCTTGCTTATGATTTTGAACTTAGTACCTGGGCACGGTCCCTGTGCTTCTTTTGCTCAAGGCCAGCACTCTACCACTTGAGCCACAAGTACCACTTCTGGCTTTTTCTATGTATGGGTATTGAGGAATCGAACCCAGGGCTTCATGTATGCAAGGCAAGTATTCTACCACTAAGCCACGTTCCCAGTCCTGCTTTTGATTTTTTTTTTTTTAGGTCTTTATCTCAGATACTGTGAATGAGGTCCTCAATTTAGTGTTGCATGGTTTCTTAGAAGTAAATAGCATTTTGGTCATTTTTCCATGTCCTAAAGATATCAGTTATTTTCTGTATTCCTACAGTAGCCAAAATTTATCTGGAAAATGCTCTTATGGAAGTTTGTGTTTAATAATAGTATTTCCTGGGCTGGGAAGGTGGCTCAGTGGTAGAGCGCTTGCCTTGCATGCATGAGGCCCTGGGTTTGATTCCTCGGCATCACATAAGCACAAAAAGCTGGAAGTGGCGCTGTGGCTCAAGTGGTAGAGCGCTAGCCTTGAGCTGAAGAGCTGAGGGACAGCACCCAGGCCCAGAGTTCAGGCC
>NW_012267222.1:10887075-10905893 GCF_000151885.1 Dipodomys ordii | reverse complement strand
CAGTGGTAGAGCGCTTGCCTTGCATGCCTGAGGCCCTGGGTTCGATTCCTCAGCACCACATAAGAAAAAAGAAAAAAGCTGGAAGTGGCGCTGTGACTCAAGTGGTAGAGCGCTAGCTTTGAGCTGAGGAACAGTGCCCAGGCCCAGAGTTCAGGCCCCACGACCGGACCCAAAAAAAAAAAAAAAAAAAAAGACTTAGCTTTGTGAACCTGATGATAAAGCAAAAAAAGGTTCATTTTTGTAAATAATACTGGTTTATTGGTGTTAGATTTATCCTAATTTATGAACAAGAGGTTACTCTTTCCATGCATAGTTTTAGACAAAGTTACAATAAAAGATTGATGTCTTGTAATATAAATGTTGTCCACTTCCCTTATTCAAGGGCTAGAACAGTTAGGAACATAATTGGCTGAGGCTCTTACGTGAATGTGAATTAGGCCAAGATTTTCAGCCCATCCTTTAGTGACTTAGAGGATCTAGCCACTTCAGGTATATTTATATCCATTTTTTCCACTCCCCTTCATGTTACTTCATCTCCTTATTCTATAGGAATGTGAACAGTAGAGAAACAAGGGCTCAAATGCATATGTCTCTGCACTTTTACACCATCCTACTTCCTTAACACAAATAAACATTAAAAAATCTTTTGTAGTAATTTTTTGTGACTAACATCCTCATGACATAGGTGTTGTCAGGAAATTTTAAAAAATGGACTTTGAAGAAGACTGGAGACTAGATAAGGATTCCTTGAAAAACTGGACAGAGCAGGGCGCTGGTAGCTCACCCCTATAATCCTAGCTACTTAGAAGGCTGAGATCTGAGAATTGAGGTTTAAATTCGGTTTGGGCAGGAAAGTCTGTGAGACTCTTATCTCCAATTAAGAACCAGAAGTGGTGCTGTGGCTCAAAGTGGCAGAGTACTAGCCTTGAGTAAAAAAGCTCAGGGACAGCACCAACGTCCGAAGTTCATGTCCCACAACCAACAAGAACCACAAAAAACTGGACAAAGCCAGTTGTGGCAGCCTGTAATGGAAGTTGAAAAAGAAGGTTGCCAAGTTTGAGGCTGCCAAAAAATAAAGAACAAGCCAGATGCCAATGGCTCACCTCTATAATCCTAGCTACTCAGGAGGCTGAGATCTGAGGATTGCAGTTTTCAAAGCCAGCCCAGGAAGGAAAGTCCATGAGACTTATCTCCAATTAGCCACCAAAAAAGCTAGAAGTGAAGCTGTGGCTCAAGTGGTAGAGTACTATCCTTGAACAAAAAAGCTCTGAGAAAGCACTTAGCTCAAACCCTCTAAGTGGCACCAATAACCAGGCAGGAGGGTTGGATTGCACAGTGACCCAAACAGCAACTTCTGAGATGACTTCCTGGTCTATGATCACTCCCCTTTTAGCTCCATATTACAGTTGGACTTGGATACATCATTTGCAAAACATTCCAGTAACGAAAGTAGTTACTGTGAAAAACTATTTGAGCCGGGCACCGATGGCTCATGCCTGTAATCCTAGCTACTCAGGAGGCTGAGATCTGAGGATTGCCATTCAAAGCCAGCCCAGGCAAGAAACTCCAATAAACCACTCAGAAAACCGGAAGTGGCACTGTGGCTCAAGTGGTAGAGTGCTGGCCTTGAGCTGAAGAGCTGAGGAAGAGTGCCCAGACCCAGAGTTCAAGCCCCATGACTGACCAAAAAAACAAACAAAAAACTAATTGAATTTGGGTAGAATAGGACATCCTAGTTTTATAATACTGTGTAACTGACCTGTAGTGATTATAAGGGTGGTTATAGAAAAAAGAAAATATGAACTTGGCCTAAAATTTGTGGCAGTTGCCATTGGGGACCTACAAGACATTCCTAATATGCCTATTCACAGAACCTTCCTTATCTGTGCCTGGCCTGGTATCTGCAGGGACATTGTGGTTTGGGACAGTGGTTCTTAACTATGATTTTACAGTAGCAACGTTTTTTTTTTGGTCAGCTATGGGGCTTCAACTCAGGGCCTAGCTGCTATCCTTGAGCCTCTTTGTGCTGAAGACTAGTGGCCACAGTGCCACTTCCGGTTCTTGAGTGGTTAATTGGAGATGTGGGGACTTTTATGCCTGGGGTGGCTTTGAACCACAATCCTCAGATCTCAGCCTCCTGAATAGCTAGGATTACAGGCATGAGCCACCAGCATCTGACTACATTAGAAGCTTCAAAAAGTCCTAATACCTTGGTCCTTCCCCTACTCCAAGATTCTAGATTCACTTAAGAGTATATTTTTGAAATAAGGATTTTTTTTAAGTTCTAGATAATTTGAAGTTACAGAGATCAATTCTAGATATGAACAATCATGGGTGAAAACCAGTGGTTTGCAGGTGATCAACTAGACTGGGGTGCAAAAAGTCCTGTTTTTAGATTGCCAGAGATATTTGGGTAAGTGTCAGTTTTTCTCAGCAGCTCTTTTCTAGCTGTAACATCTCTCAATAAAGATGGCTATGATTTAGTTTGAACAGACGAATGGTGTAAATTGTATGTTTACCCTTGTATTCATTTTCTTTTCTCATTTCTGGTCCTGCTTTCTTTATTAGAATGGTCTAGGAGTATTGCATAACCTAGTATCTCTCTTCAAAAGAAATAAAGGTGTAGTATTGTGGAGGGTAAAGAAATGTCACTCTATAGCCAAGCACCTGTGGCTCACACCTATAATCCTAGCTACTCAGAAGACTGAGATGAGGATCTCAGTTCAACGCCAGCCCAGGCAGGAAAGTCTGTGAGACTCTTATCTCCATTTAACTACCAGAAAACCAGAAGTGACGCCGCTGTGGCTCAAGTGGTAGAGCGCTCGCCTTGAGCTGAAGAGCTGAGCGACGGTGCCCAGGCCCAAAGTTCAAGCCCCACGACCGACCAAAAAAAAAAAGAATCACAAGGCTGAAAATGATTTATTGATAAATGATCTGATTAGTTACCATTCTTGCTGGATGATTTGTATTCAAGCATGCGCAGAGGAAAGGATAATTTTTCCAACCTACCTAAAAGGTGATCATTTTAAAACCTTAGTTGGTATGTTGTGGTTTGATCAGAAGGCTTGGAGGTTTCATCCTGAGCAAAAACTTTTCAAAACAGATTAATTTTCTATTTAAGACTAGTAGGAAGGAATCAAGAAAACATACTTTCATCTTAAGAGATTCCTTAGCTTCATGAGGGACTGACTCTTTCTGGTTGGATAGTGATTATCTGCAGGTCGGAAGATCGTCCCAAATTTTCTGTAAAAATGAAAAGGGGAAGCGGGGCATTAGTGACTCACGCCTGTAATCCAAACTACACTGGAGGGCGAGATCTGAGGACCGCAGTTTGAAGCAAGCTCAGGCATGAAAGTTTGCGACTCTCTGCTCCAATTAACCACCAAAAAGCCTGAGTAGAGCTGTGGCAAGTGGCAGAGTTCCAGCCTTGAGCAAAATTGCTCAGGGATAGCGCCCAAGCTCCAGGAAAAACACTTGTCTAGATACACAATCACTCAGTAGATATTGCAACCAGAGGCTGTGCTTGGGGATTCCCTTTACCCATCCTGTGGCCTAGGGCAAGACCGCAATCTCAATGCTCAAAATCTAAGAGTCCACACTTGACTAACCGGCCTTCGGATGGGATCTAAGTTTGGATGCTCGCGTCTAGTTTTCATAAGCACACTAGGTTACCCCTAGGATAGATTCCCGAGTGCTCTACGGAAGCCCTCCAGGCCCAGACTTCCAGGAGGACGGCCTGGAGAGGAGAAAGAAGACTGATCGCCCCCGTCTCGAGGTTCGCCCTCCGATTTTCCTCTAGAGTGAGGACCAATGGCTGACGGGATGTCAGTGCCAGCCTTAGGGGCTGATGTCGGTTTTTCTGCAGGCGGAAGTAGCGGGACGCCGTGGTTTCCGTCCGTAGTCCTCCGACACTTCCCTCCCGGAGAGAAGCCACCTTCACTAACTCCCGGAAGCCGGCGTAGACTTCAAAATCTGACCCACTGAAAAGCACCGCCCCACGTGCCTGCGTGGGTACGTGCGTGCGCGCGCGCGCGCGCCTGCCTGCGTGCGTGACTGCGCACAGGCTGCTGGGATGTCACCTCTTCCCTCCCGGTCTCCCAGTTTCCCGGCGTGCTTCGGGCCCGCCAAATGGGAGGGGGAGACGCAAGATGGCGGCAGCCGCGAACTCCGGCTCTAGCCTCCCGCTGTTCGACTGCCCGACCTGGTGAGTAGTGCGGCTGCCGGGCTCGGGATGGGCCGGCTGGACCTAACCTGGGCTGGAAGGGCGGCTCTCTTCTTGTGCCTACACGTACGGCTCAAAGACCCCGAAGTGACAGGGGAAAACTGTCCCCCGTGCGGGGCCGGGCGCCGTGTGGAGGAACCGGAGCCTGGAGCGCGGGCCCAGAGCTGCTCCGGATTCACGGGTTGGGGCCCCCGAGGAGCTCGTTTTAACAGTCCGGAGGGCGCCCAAGCGCTTGCCGGGGTGCCCCAGACCTTGGTCCTTAACTTAACCCCCAACTCCGGACTGAGCGCCCGGAGCTGCTGTGCAGCCGTCCCGGCCCCCCAGGCCCCGGCCCGCCCCGGAGCCCCGCGTCCCTCCCTCGTGTCGGGCTGCATCCCGTCCCGCGTGGGGTGCCGCCCCGCGTCCCCCTCCCCCTCCGGGACTGGGAGCTCCCTGAGGGCAGGGATGGCGCCAACCTGACCCCCTTGTTCTTAGTGCCCAGCAGGAAGCTCGGCACAAAAGATGGCAGGAATTGTTGGAATGAAATCTTTTTCAGTCCTTGGAAAGTTCTTGGGAGTGATGGGCCGATTTAAGTCTTTTGAGGAGGTAGAAGATGAATAAATGTGAGTTGCTTTGCAAGCGAGACACATCCGAGTTAGAGCTTTTACCCCTTGCAGCTCATTACAGTGTATCTTTAACATGTTACTTGTTCTTCTCCACACACACACACACACCCCCATGTTGAACTCTGCAAGGGCACAGATGTGTGCATGCATCTGTATCCGCAGCTCCTAGGCCTGAGGCGATTACATAGCGGGCATTCCGAAATGTATTTCAAATGTAATTCCTTTTTCTATTTCCCAGATAAAACTGGGCTTTTGTCCAGTTCACTGTCCTTTAAACTATTGCCATAAAAAGGTTTGAGCATCATTCATTATTGAGATGATGTTGCATCTTCAATTAGATAGATTAGATATATTTCTCATGTGCAAATGTAGGAGCCCTGAGCAAAGGAAGCAAATGAATGTGTGTGTGTGTGGCTACTTTCTGGATTTCTTTGCACTTTTGTAACCTCCATTTGCTTCAGCTTCCAACTTCTTTGTCCATTTGGTCTCTGGCTTCATTGATTTGAAATTTGGGACAGCGTATTTAATACAACAGCGGGCCATGGTGGCTCACGCCTGTAATCCTAGCTACTCAAGAGGCTGAGATATGAGGGTGGCAGTTCAAAGACAGCTGGGGCAGGAAAGCCCTTGAGATTCTTATCGCCAGTAAACCTCTCTCAGAAAACCGAAAGTGGCTCAAGTGGTAGAGTGCTAGCTTTGAGCTGAAGAGCTCAGGGACAGCTCCCAGGCCAAGAGTTCAAGCCCCATGACCACCACCCCCCCAAAAAAAAAATATATATATGAGACTCTTTGGGAACTATACATATATGTATCTATATCTATCTCTCATATATATATATATATATATATATATATATATATATATATATATATATATATATCAAATCTCAATGCCAGAGTAGCTAGGATTACAGGCCTGAGCCATGAGCACCCAGCTGAGACTAATCTTGATCAGCTCAAAACAGCAAACTCATTCTAACTTTCTATGATATTAAGGTAATAGCAGACTCCAGGTGATGGGCCTATACCAACTATAGTACTTAGCATCTATGCTGTTTTACCTTTAAAGTGAATATCCAGTGTTAAAATATAGGTCTCTTTGGTGCTGCTCTAAATTCAGATACACCAAAATCTCTTTTTAGAGCAGTTGAATCCCTTGGGAAGCGTCAATGTGGAAAGGCACTATAATAGTGAAGTAGATGGATGTTTCTACTTGCACATGAACTAATTATAGGCTTATAGAAGAGCAGCGATGCCTGGCGCCGGTGGCTCATGCCTGAATCCTAGCTACTCTGGAGGCTGAGATCTGAGGATCATGGTTCAAAGCCAGCCCGTGCAAGAAAGTCCATGAGACTTTTATCTCCAATAAACCATTCAGAAAACTGGAAGTGGCACTGTGGCTCAAGTGGTAGAGCACTAGCCTTAAGCTGAAGAGCTGTGGGACAGTGCTCAGGTCCAGAATTCAAGCCCCAAGACTGACAGAAGAAAGAGCAGTGATGTTGAATGAAACAAAGATTGTAAATGATATTTATGAACTCATCCTGAAAATACATTTTTCACTCTTTTACAGGGCAGGTAAACCCCCACCTGGCTTACATCTGGATGTAGTTAAAGGAGATAAGCTAATTGAGGTATGGAAATAAATGTCTTCTCTCCCCCCCCCCCCCCATTCTGAAGATTTTTGCAGTGACTCACTTTTCCACCTCCTCTCCTGTGCTTTGTTTTCTGGCAATGCTACTTTTGTTCGTCCTGAGTTTTCCTATTAAAAGCTCATGATGATATAACACATTTAAACAAAGCTCATATCCTACAGACACTGAGCTTTTTTTTTTTTCCCTCTCACCTTCCAAATGAACAGTTTCAATAGGTCTTGGGCCTATGGGCCTTATTACAAACTGGAAGCACTCTAATTTGTGAATTCCTGTGAGAACATGGAATTGTGTGGAAAGAACAAGGTAGGCAACAACTGAAGAAGAAAATGAAGATATAAATTGAATTAAACTTGAAAGTTGTTTTTATGAGATTCAGGTCTAGCTCCTCCAAAGAAGTATGATGAAGTTAGCTACTTGGTCAAAAAGGATAAGGAAATGGTAGTAAAATCATTCATTCAAAACAATTAATGGGGAGCTGGGAAGTTAGCTCAGTGGTACAGTGCTTGCCTAACATGCATGAGGCCCTGGGTTTGATTCCTCAGCACCACATAAGCAGAAAAAGCCGTAAATGGCGCTGTGGCTCAAGTGTTAGGGCCGAGTTCCAAGTCCCACAACTGACAAAAAAAAGAACAGAATCACACACAAAAATTATGTAACTACAGTTGAGGTGAGTACTGTAAAATAAAAGTTTAGCAGAATTCCAGCCCAGTGTTTATGTCAGTTTTTAGAGTGTATACCATATAGAATTTCACGGCAACCTGAGTTTTAATAACTCTTAATTGTGTCAGGGTTTTTTTTGTTTTATTTTTTAATGTCTTCATTGTTAGTTTCCAAGAAATGGAGATTAAACCTACTGGTTATTCCACTGGAATTAAGTTCAAATCCCCATTATTGAGGACAGTTGTTTTTGTTTGATGTATATAGTAAAATCATTGCAATTCTATGATTACTAACTTGAAAAGCTAGTGAATTTGTGTGTGTGTGTGTTGCGTGTTGCATTGCTGGAGACTGAAACTGGAGCTTAATATACACTAGGTAAGAACTATACTACTGAGTTATATGCTAAACCTTAGTGATATCCAAAGGATATATACTACTGTCATACTTAGGATGTTGTGATAAGCAGTGTTACAAAGTATGAAGGCAAACATGAGTTGTAATGAGTTCTGTTCCTAATTAAGCATGTATCCAGCCTGTCATTCAGAGCTCCTTTGTCATGGGTGATTAGATTTACTGTTACTCAGGTTTGAACTCAGCTTCACCCTTGCTCAATTTACTCGCTCTACTTGCATTAAATTACTTGAACCATACCTCCAGGTTGGCTTTTTGCTGGTGAATTTGGAGCTGGAATCTTAAGGAATTTCTACATAAGGTGGTTTCATACTGAAAGCCTGTGGCTTTCTGCTTCCTTAGTAGCTAGGATTACAGGTGTCAACCACTGACACCCAATTCTTTTAAGATTCAAAAATATCAAGATTGTTCAAGGAAATAATTTAACTATAAGTATCTGTAAAGCCAGTATTATTATAGATGCTTCCACAACTAAGATTTTTGTTGCCATGTGGAACAGCATAAACCTTGAAGACATTTAGAAATCAATTTTGTTTCTAGAATTTAGTAAATGTTTAGTTTGCAACAGGAAGAAAGAAACAAGCAGCAGACCTAATTTTAGGGGATTTTTGGGTTTTGGGTCCAATTGTGGGACCTGAACTCTGGGCCTGGGCGCTGCCCCTCAGCCCTTTAGCTCAAGGCTAGCACTCTACCACTTGAGCCACAGTGCCACTTCTGGCTTTTTTGCCCTGCTCATGTGGTGCTGAGGAATCGAACCCAGGGCCTTATGCATGCAAGGCAAGCGCTCTACCACTGAGCCACCTCCCAGCCCCAAAATGAAGACATTCTTTTTTTTTTTTTTTGTCAGTCATGGGGCTTGAACTCTGGGCCTGGGCACTGTTCCGGAGCACTTCAGTTCAAGGCTAGCACTACTTCTTGAGCCACAGCGCCACTTAGCAGACCTAATTTTAATAATAACATCACATTCCCCTGTAAAATAACTTATTTTCAAAACTCACTTATTTAGTACCACTCTGTGTGTGTGCACGCGAATACATATGTACATGTGCCAGTACTGGAGCTTGAATTCAAGGCCTCATGTTCTCACTTAGCCTTTTTCATTTGCTAATAACATTTTCTGTCAGTACTTTTATTTATTTATTTATTTTTGTGGATCTTGGGGCTTGAACTCTTCAGCTCAAGGCGAGAGCTCTATTGCTTGAGCCACAGTGCCACTTCCGGTTTTCTAGTGGTTTATTGGAGATATGAGTCTCACGGACTTTCCTGCCCAGGCTGCCTTTGAACCGTGATCCTCAGATCTCAGCCTCTTGAGTAGCTAGGATTACAGGTGTGATCCACTGGTGCCTGGCATGTCATTACTTTTAGATGTGTTGAGTTGCCACAGAATTGTCATGTTATACTTAGTTATTCTATACTGTTCTTGACCGGAATAAACCTGAGATGTGTGTATGTGTTCGTTTATGTATTTATTCTGCAGTGCTGAGGATCAAACCCAGTGCCTCATGCACTAGGCAAAGTGCTCTACTACTGAGATGCATCCCCAGCTCAGAGTTGTTTATTTATTTTTTTATTTTTTAAGGATTTAAACTTCATCAGCACTTGATACTCACCGAGCTATCTATATCCTAGTCTTGTGTCCAAGGCCTGTGATATGTGGTGATAGCTGGGTAGAAGAAGTGCAATATTAAAACAAGCCATGAGTCTGTTAAGCCCAGAGTGTAAAGACACACTCTGAGTTATAACTCATAGGCACAACTTAAGTAGACACAGCTACTCCCTTAAGAAGTTATGGCTTTAATGACTATAGAAAGATCAGTGTGTTACTTCATTCACTGATTTACACTTTTTTTTGTGGGGGAGGGGGGTCCGGTCGTGGGGCCTGAACTCTGGGCCTGAGCACTGTCCCTCAGCTCTTCAGCTAGCCCTCCACCACTTGAGCCACAGAGCCACTTCCGGCTTTTTTCTTTTTGCTTATGTGGTGCTGAGGAATCAAACCCAGGGCCTCATGCATGCAAGGCAAGCACTCTACCACTGAGTCACCTTCCCAGCCCCATGATTTACACATTTTTTAGTTCTGACTTCTATTTTCCATTAAAATTCCATACTTAATATTTCTGCAGTTGAGGTGCCTTTAATAGTGAATATGTACCTTTAACTTGGGAGTCCTTTTCTTCTTACCAAAAACAAATTCTTCAATCACTGATAGGTATTTGGAAACCTAGAGCCATAGAATTCTGGTTCTCATTACTTAAGAACACAAGAACTGGTGGTCTGTCTTATTCCTGTGACCCACTGTGAGAACTGATGTAAGCACATTTGTTTTGTTTTTTTGTTTTTTGGGTCCGGTTGTGGGACCTGAACTCTGGGCCTGGGCGCTGTCCCTCAGCTCTTCAGCTCAAGGCAAGGGCTCTACCACTTGAGCCACAGCGCCACTTCCAGCTTTTTTTCTTATGTGGTGCTGAGGAATCGAACCCAGGGCCTCAGGCTTGCAAGGCAAGCACTCTACCACTGAGCCACCTTCCCAGCCCCCCCTCCCCCGCACATTTAAGTTTGTTGAGAGCATAATTGTACATGTAAATATAAATGAAAAATGCAGTAAGATTCAGCAAGAGAATAAGGTGTTACCATTCCAGTGCTCTCCTTTAATTGTAAAACAATGTCTTTTTTGTTGTTTGTTTTGTTGGAAGGTAGGAGACAGGATCTTACTAGTTTCCCAGGCTCTGTGCGCGAGCGCGTGTGCGTGTGCGTGTGTGTGTGCGTGTGCGTGTGTGTGTGTGTGTTAGCTTTTTCTGCTTAAGGCTGGTATTCTACCACTTGAGCCACACCTCTGTTTGTAGCTTTTTGATGGTTAATTGGAGATAAGAGACTACTAAATTTGTCTGCTGGCTGGCTTCAAATTGTGATCCTCACATCTCAGCCTCTTGAATAGCGAGGCATGAATACAGGCATGAGCCACTGGTACATGGCTACCAGGCAGGTCTTGAACTCATGAACCTTCTGCCTCAGCTTCCTGAGTACTGGGATTACAGATACCTGCCACCACATTATGTTTGTAATGTCACTTTTTTTTTTTTTTTTTTGGTCGTGGGGCTTGAACTCTGGGCTTGGGCGCTGTCCTTGGGCTCTTCAGTTCAAAGCAAGTACTCTACTGCTTGAGCCACAGTGCCATTTTCTTTTTGTTTTTTTTGTTTTTTGGGGTCCGGTTGTGGGGCCTGAACTCTGGGCATGGGCACTGTCCCTCAGCTTTTCAGCTCAAGGCTACCACTCTACCACTTGAGCCACAGCGCCACTTCTGGCTTTTTTTTTCTTTTTGCTTATGTGGTGCTGGGGAATCGAACCCAGGGCCTCATGCATGCAAGGCAAGCCCTCTGCCCACAGTGCCATTTTCAGTTTTCTAGTGGTTTATTGGAGATGAGTCTCATAGACTTTCCTGCCCGGTCTGGCTTTGAACCGTGATCCTCAGATCTCAGCCTCCTGAGTAGCTAGGATTACAGGTGTGAGCCACCAGTGCCTGGCTTCATTATTTTTTAATTTTATTATTTTTAAGTAGTTGGACAAAGGAGTTGCCATTTAATAAAAGTTTATGAATACAGTGCACCTTGATCAACGCCACCCCTTCATAATGTTGTATTTTTAACCTAAGTCTTTAAGGTTAGATCAAAGCATACAGAGGGTGACTGTATGATTCTGCTATCAGGCTGTTGTTTAATCTTAGCGCTCTGGAGTAGTATATGTGCCTGGAACAAGCTCGGCTACTTGGCCAATGGACACTGCTGCACAGGTCTTCCCACGTAACCTGCATACATAGGCTGTCTTGAATAAATTGAACCTTAAAGCGAAGCTTGGAAGAAACTAGAGAAGTAGTTTTTAAGTATACTATGTGGAAAATAAACTCTGTGACTTGTGGGCAGGGACAGGAAAGGAAAACTTGGGGAGAGCAAAGGAAAGGGTAACATTGTTCAAAAATAAAAATTACCTGAATTATGAAATGGTAACTCCTCTGTATAATACCTTAAAAATAACAATAAAATTTTATACATTTTTTTTGGGGGGGTCCGGTCGTGGGGCGCTATCCCTCAGCTCTTCAGCTCAAGGTTAGTGCTCTACCACTTAAGCCACAGCACCCTTCCCTGCTTTTTCTGCTTATATGGTGCTGAAGAATTGAACCTAGGGCCTCAAGCTTACAAGGCAAACACTCTATCACTGAGCCACCTTCCCAGCCCCTACAATTAAATTTTTTTAAAAACAAAAGGGAAAAAAATTAAGGATATGACCCACAGTACTCCTTAAAAAATTCATTGCCTTAACATACACCTCCTGCTCAGCCTTGTGAGTAAATATGTGTCACCACACCTAGTTTCTCAAGGATTTTAGGTGGTGTAGAATGTGAAATGTGAACTAGAGATCTTCTTTTCTAAGGAAAAGGGCAGCATATTCAAATGAGGATTATTTTTGGGGGGGGGGGTCCAGTCGTGGGGCCTGAACTCTGGGCCTGGGCGCTGTCCCTCAGCTCTTCAGCTCAAGGCTAGCGCTCTACTACTTGAGCCACAGTGCCACTTACGGCTTTTTTCTCTTTGCTTATGTGGTGCTGAGGAATCAAACCCAGGGCCTCAGGCATGCAAGGCAAGCGCTCTACCATTGAGCCACCTTCCCAGCCCCATCAAATGAGGATTATTAAGTGGCCAAACTAGAGAACTGGTAACTGAAATCATTGTGGAGCTCTTCACTTTGAATTTTTCCAGACTTATTGTACATCGTTTCAAGTATTAGCAGTTCAAGTCAGTAATCTCTCTAACCTATTTTATTTTATGCCAGTTCTGGGGTTTGAACTCAGGGCTTGGCACTGTCCCTGAGCTTTTTTGCTAGCAGTTACTTCTTGAGCTACAGATTTTATGTAGTTGGAAACAAGCGTCTCACAGACTTACCTGCCTTGGCTGGCTTTGAACTACAGTCGTCAGATTTCAGCTTCCTGAGTAGTTAGGATTACAGGTGTGAGCCACTGTAGCCTAGCATATCTCTCTAACCTCTTTAACAGTGGAAGTAATACTTGCTTCACAAAATTGTTTTGAGAAATTAGATGAGGTTGTGTTTAAAATACCTAGCATTAACAGTTCTTCCATAATAGTCCCCCTCATTCTCTTTCCCTAAACTTGGAAAGTCTGGAGGAGCTAGGGCAATAGCTAGACTCACATTCAAGACATTGATGGCATTGTAATAGCAGAGTTGATCCATGTTCAGTCAGTAGGTGAACTAATAGACTGAAATGCTTTTTCTCTTTGCCCAAAGAGAAAATACTAGATACTAATTTTTTAGGAATTAATATGCAACAAATGAAAAGATTGCTTAGGAGCATGATACACAGAAGACTATGGGACCATTGTTCAGTACACAAAAAATAACCCAAAACAACAAAACCTGAACTGATTTATTTTATTTATTTATTTTTGATCTGTCTTAGGCCTTGAACTCTAGGCCTAGGTGCTGTCCCTGAGCTCTTCAGCTCAAGGAGCCTGCTCTTTCACTTGAGCTACAGTGCCACTTCCACTTTTCTGGTGGTTAATTGGAGATAAGAGGCTTATGGATTTTCCTGCTGAGGCTGGCTTTGAACCCCAATCCTCAGATCTCAGCCTCCTTAGTAGCTAGGATTATAGGCATGAGCCACTGGTGCCTAGCTTGATTTTTAATACCTTAGAATTAATTAAAAACAAAAACAGCTAGGATTCTGTTGTTTTTTTTTTTCCTGGGCAAGAAATTTATCTACTTAAGATTATGTACTTAGGGTGGGAATGTGGCTCAGTGGTAGAGTGCTTGCCTAGCATGCTAAAGCCCTGGATCAATTCCTCAGTGCCACATAAACAGAAAAAGCCAGAAGTGGAGCTGTGACTCAAGTGATAGAGTGCTAGCCTTGAGCAAAAAGCAGCTCAGGGACAGTGCCTAGACCCTGAGTTCAAGTCCCAGCACTGACATGCACACATACACAAAAGATTATATACTTATTTGATTGAAAGTATTTGGTAATTCTGTTGCAGTAAGATCTTAAATAATATTTAATTTAATATTTATTTAGAAACTGATTATTGATGAGAAGAAATATTACTTATTTGGGAGAAACCCTGATTTGTGTGACTTTACCATTGACCACCAGTCTTGCTCCCGAGTCCACGCTGCTCTGGTCTACCACAAGCATCTGAAGAGAGTTTTCCTGATAGATCTCAACAGTAGTAAGTATTTCCCTCCTGTTTCACATGCTTGTTTTTCCTGTGAGCAGTATGAAAATGCCCTTAGAGTTCTTAGTTTGAGAAACATGTTCTGTTGCTCATCCAAGGAAAAGTTTGTTATTTTGTTTAAATCAGCTTTTCTGGGCTGAGAAGTTGGCTCAGTGGTAGAATGCTTGCCTTGTATCATGAGGCTCTGGGTTCGATTCCTCAACACCACATAAGCAGAAAATAGCCGGAAGTGACACTGGCTCAAGTGGTAGGGTACTAGCCTTGAGCTGAAGAGCTGAGAGACAGCGCCCAGGCCCAGAGTTCAGCCCCCACCGACCAAAAAAAAAAAATCAGCTTTTCTCTATTTCTGTGATGTCTTGTCTTCCTTTTATAGCTGATGACAGACTATGTTAATGACAGAACAACATTTTGAGGAACGCTCTTTTGCATGAGGCACATAGGTATAGGGAACAAAAATATTACCCAGGAACTAGAAAGTATTATCCAGCGTAGATAAGACCATAAAAGATTAAGGCCCACTTGAAGAAGAGACCATGACTAGTTTCCCTAATGTAGTATAACAGCAGTGCTGAAAACGTCAGTGATACTTACTTTATCCTAGCTTCATTTTGATTTAACTGGAAATTATATCCATTTTAATTTCATGAAGTTTGTCTATTTTGCCCATTTATAAGTTCAGAGTGTAAAAAGTTCTGTTTCTTGGGCCTATTATGACTTCTGCTGGTCTCCACCCCACTGCCTACACGCACAGACATGCTTACCTCCACAGTCTGTTTATATCAGAGATCTGGTGAGCCTGGTCTTCAAGTACTTATCTGGTCTTTTCTTTCCATTTTATAACGTGCAAAATGAAAAAATATTCAGAATCTCTGGTAGGATTTTGGTTTGTTTTGTCATTGACATTGTGCCTGTATTGGTCAATTTCCTTTCTTGACCTGGGAAAGCAAGCATGGCTGCCACAAGGCTGGCAGTTTCTGTGGTGCTCAAAGTTGGAGCTGGAAGAGAGTAGAGTATGGTCATGCCCATTTCTTGTCTTGGGGTCCATGGCTTCTGCTGGATTGGAGCCATTCATTTAGACACAAAATGTGAGGAAGCCTATTTGATTGCAGAGAAAAGGCAATGGTGTTTTTGTGGGGAGGGAGTAAGAAGTCTGAAGATGTATAAGATATACACTAAAGAGCTGGGTGCCTGTGGCTCCTACCTGTAAACTGAGCTACTAAGAGGCTGAAATCCATGAATCATGGTTTGAAGCCAGCTTGGACATAAGTCCCAGAAAGAGTATCTCCAATTGCTGAAAACTGGACCAACGTATGGCTGAAGTGGTAGCGTACCGGCTATGAGCAGAAAAAAAAAGAAATCTAAAGAGAGTTGAGCTTCAGTACCATTTTTATTTTAAAAGCTTGTTTTCTGCTGGGTATGGTTGCACATATCAGTAATCCCAGGATTTGGGAAGTGGAGGCAAGACAATTGCACATTTGAAGCCATCCTGAGCTACATACCCAGTTCAAGGCCAGCTTGAACTGCATAGTGCCATAGTTTCAAAAACGAGGGGCTGGGGTTGTAGCTCAAGGGTAGCTCTCTTGCCTAGCATGCACACCGTGGCTCTGGTTTCAGTCCTCAGTACTGTCACACACACATGCACACACGCATGCACGCACCCACGCATGCAAATTTGTTTTCCGACCACAATCTTGAGTGTAATTTTTTATGACTTAAAAGCTAACAAAAAAGCAGAAGTGATTCTGGGAGGAGCTAACAATGTGAGAGGCAAAGATGATCTATCCCTTCTAAAACTCAAACTATTTTTTTTCTTTTTTTCTCTTACATTTCTGATTTGATTTTTCCCAGCACATGGCACTTTCTTGGGTCACATTCGGCTGGAACCTCACAAACCTCAGCAAATCCCCATCGATTCTACGGTCTCATTTGGCGCATCCACAAGAGCGTACACGCTGCGGGAGAAGCCTCAGACATTGCCATCAGCTGTGAAAGGAGATGAGAAGATGGGTGGAGAGGATGATGAACTCAAGGGCTTACTGGGTCTTCCAGAAGAGGAAACAGAACTTGATGTAATCCCATGGTTTTGTCTTTGGGGTGGTGGGTCTGGCAGTGGTTAGCTAGCTTACGTAGCTTCCAGTCCAGCGACTTAGCAGCAGGAGCTTCTCTTTATTTTTTTTGGTCTGGTCGTGGGGCCTGAACTCTGGGCCTGGGCACTGTCCCTCAGCTCTTCAGCTCAAGGCTAGCGCTCTACCACTTGAGCCACAGCGCCACTTCTGGCTTTTTTTTTTCTTTTTGCTTATGTGGTGCTGAGGAATCAAACCCAGGGCCTCAGGCATGCAAGGCAAGCGCTCTACCACTGAGCCACCTTCCCAGCCCCAGGAGCTTCTCTTAAGCCCATTAATAAGCCTGTGGCGATGTGATGTTTCTAACTGTAGCTGAATCTCCCTGCCACTGGGGACCCTCCCAAATGTCCTGGGCTCCTTCATGGCTATTAGAAGCCAAAACTTGGGCTTACATTTTTATGTCTTTGTGACAGCTTCAGAGTTATGTTGTCCAGTGTAGTAACCACTAAGCAAATTTCAAAGATTCAGTAGTAGTCACATGTAGCTAGTGGATACCATGTTGAAAATACAACTCTGTGTCTACAGGTTCTATATTGAATATTTTCAGTGAGGGAGAAAGTCATGTATGTACAGAACCGGCTTTTTTTTTTTATCATTACTCTCAGCAATATAGTATAGTTTTTTTTACAGCATTTACATTGTATTAGTATTAATAATCTGAAAATGATCTAAACTATAGGAAGATGTACCAAGTTTATATGTATTTTATTTGAAGGACTGAAAGCATTTGTAGGTTTTGGTATCTACTAGAAGTCTTAAAATCAATCCACATTCAATACCCTGGGACCATTATATTTCTTTTTTTGTTTGTTTTTGGGTCCGGTTGTGGGGCCTGAACTCTGGGCCTGGGCACTGTCCCTCAGCTCCTCAGCTCAAGGCTAGCGCTCTACCACTTAAGCCACAGCGCCACTTCCGGCTGTTTTTCTTTTTTTTGCTTATGTGGTGCTGGGGAATCGAACCTAGGGCCTCATGCATGCAAGGCAAGCGCTCTACCACTGAGCCACCTTCCATTATATTTCTATCACCATAGAAAGTTCTTTTAAACAGCACTGGCTTACCAAAACTAATACTTTCATTCACTTATAAAACTCTTTTGATACTATCCAAATAGCCCAAGAGTCTGATATAGAAAAGACTGCTTTTGGCTCTGGAATCCCTTGAAAGTCTGTTGTTGTTGTTGTTGTTGTTGTTGTTTATGTGGAGCTTGAACTCAAAGCCTGGATGCTGTCTCTGAGCTGTTTTTCTCAAGGCTAGTGTTTTACTACTTTGAGCCATAGTACCCCTTCCAGATTTTGAGTGGTAATTTATTTATTTATTTTTGCTGGTCCTGGAACTTGAACTCAGGGTCTGGGCACTGTCCTCTTTGTGCTCAAGGCTAGTGCTGTACCACTTGAACTACAGCACTCCTTCCGGCTTTTCCTGTATATGTGGTATTGAGGAATTAAACCCAGGGCTTCAAGCATGCTATACAAGCACTCTACTGCTAAGCCATATTCCCAGCCCTAAAAAAAATATTTTTATTTTGGTTCTGGGAATTGAACTCATGGCCCTATGCTTTCTAAACACTCTGCCACTGACATAGGCTCAGCCTAAATTTTCCATTTCTGGAGGCTGACCCCAGCGGTTTGTGATGTGGCTATTCTTCCTATGCCTGTCACTGTACTGATGTGATTTTGTTCAGACAGACCAAATGCAAGTGAGTACATACCCTCCATTTTCTATTCCTGTACACCAAGGCAAGTTAACTGCCAAGCTCAAAAGGAACTTTACAATTTAGAAGTCATTTTGTTCTGAAGAAGCAGCCTTATATCTTATTGGCCATCATTCTTGCTTTTTTTCCTCTTCCAGGCCACTTCCATGCTTTTTTTTTTGTCTTTTAGTTCAGTGTGTTAGGTTCTCTCTGGGTTTTCATTCTGAAACTTCATTCTCAAACTGCATTGCAGGTTGGAAGAAGTCCAATGGATTGGAAGACATAGGCAGCAGTGCTAAGGCCGGGTTAATTATCAAGATACATGGATGGGTGCTTATGAATAGAACTGGGACAGACACAGGAAGTACAGTGACAAAATATTAATGTCAAAAATTAAGTGCACTGGCAGTAGTATCCTTAAGAAAAGGAGAAAGCCCCTAAGAGGGAAGTCGTCCTTTTTTTTTTTTTTTTGGTCTAGTCCTGGGGCTTGAGCTCAGGGCCTGGGCACTGTCCCTGAGCCTCTTTGTAACCAAGGCTAGTGCTCAACCACTTGAGCCATAGTACCACTTGTGGCCTTTTCTGAGTAGTTTATTGGAGGTAAGAGTCTCACAAACTATTTCTGCCCAGGCTGGATTCAAACCGCGATCCTCAGATCTCAGCCTCCTGAGTAGCTAAGATTACAGATGTGAGCCACCAGTTACCTGGCTGTCCTTTTTCATCTCTCAATTGTTACACAATTCTGTTTATTTAAATTCTTGCTCTTCTTCACAGTCATTTTCTTTAATCCTCATCATGTGGCCTTCACTAAAAAACAACAAAAAATTCAAGGGTATTTGAACAAATGACCTGTACACTTCCTTCTGACTAGCACTCCTCATGAGTTGATGAGGATGATCTCATTTTTTTCAAATGAAACTTGTTAGTATTGCATATTGGACATTACCGATCTTTTTTAGAAACAGAGGGAGTCTTGTTTGCTTTTGGAGATCAGAGTAAGCCACAAATGCTTTTATACCCTTAATTTAGTGATATTTTCTCCATGAAATTCCCTGTATACTAACTATTTTGTTTTTCCTGGCCTAGAACCTGACAGAGTTCAATACTGCCCACAACAAGCGGATTTCAACCCTCACCATTGAGGAGGGAAATCTGGACATTCAGAGACCAAAGAGGAAGAGGAAGAACTCAAGAGTGACGTTCAGTGAGGATGATGAAATCATCAACCCAG
>NW_012267222.1:10872483-10876385 GCF_000151885.1 Dipodomys ordii | reverse complement strand
AGAAGAAGCGGGTGGAGGGCCATGGCTCCCTGGGCCTGGAGGAGTCAGGCAGCAGACGCATGCAGAACTTTGCCTTCAGCGGAGGACTCTATGGGGGCTTGCCCCCCACGCACAGCGAAGCAGGCTCCCAGCCACACGGCATCCATGGAACGGCGCTCATCGGTGGCTTGCCTATGCCATACCCGAACCTTGCCCCTGATGTGGACTTGACTCCTGTTGTGCCGTCAGCAGTGAACATGAACCCCACACCAAACCCTGCTGTCTATAATCCTGAAGCTGTAAACGAACCCAAGAAGAAGAAATATGCAAAAGAGGCGTGGCCGGGCAAGAAGCCCACCCCTTCCTTACTGATTTGATATTTTTGGTCATGGAGAAGTGGGGGATTGATTGGGTGGGAATGGGGTGGAAGGGTGACAGAACTAATGAACTAGGGAGGAAAATTTCCACGTGTGCAGTATCGTCTTTGAGAATGTCTCCTGGGGTCCTAAACCATGTAATACTGAGCCCGCAGGTGGGGCTGGACTAGCCCACAAACACCTGTCTTGAGAACGCTTTAGTGTAGACAGAGGATTTGTGGGTACTTTTAAGTAGACTGCCCTGGCTCTTCCTACCCCTCCTCTCCTTCTCCCTAGGGTGATTCACATGCCTTTAGATGGAATCCAGACCTGGGGAGGTGACGTGGCCTCGAAAGTCCCAGGTAGCAAAGGAGTTGTCATGGATTTCAGGTTGATCAGTTAAGCTAAGGTTTAAACTCGAAAGTGTTTTCTTGGGTTGGTGGTTTTGAGGTCCAATAGGCTTTTCTCTTTTGTCCTTTCTGTTGGAGTAAGAACATTTTGATTTCCCTTCGTCTGTTATCAGTGCCCTGGCACAGGTTTAGGCTTTTTAACCTACAGTATTGTTTGACCTTTACCTGTTTTTCTTGTCCAACCTGAAGCACTCCACTTGCCTAATTTTTTTTTTAATTTAATTCCAGAGTACTGTCCTCTACTCTAAGGCGTTATTTTGCTTTTTGAGTGTGGTATGAAGGCAGTTTTAAAGGCTGTGACGGGTTGGGGCAGATCAAATTTAAAAAGAGAAGATTTTACTTTGTAAGGAACTGGTTTCTCTTAAGAGGACGTTTTAGCTGTTGGAGGAGGCTCTTCCCCCTGGGTGGCGAGCTCTGCTCGCTCAGAGCTTCAGGAGCAGCACTGGCTAACACAAGAGACCAAGGGAGGAGCTTTGTACAGAGATTTGTACATTTGTGTAATAGGCCTTTTCACGCTTTCTGTGTAGCTTTTTACCTGTAACCTTTATTACATTGTAAATTAAACGTAACTTTTGTCATTTGGGTGCAGTGTTGAGTCCCTCGCCACCATCACTGCCATCCATCGGGAACGTTTGTCAGAAGCATGGCCTTGGGAGGTGGTGCTCTGTCCCCATCTTACTACCACAAATAAAGATGGCCCCTGAGAAATGTGGAGATGAATTCAAGACTGTAACCCACAGGCTGAGGCCTCAAATAGCAATGGCGTGCATGGTTCTCGCTGCCCTTCCGCAGGAGGTGGAGCAGGGCCTTCTCAGGGGAGACCAAACCTTACGGCATCGCTGCTGGAATGAGCATGCATTGCCATTCTGCATGCACTGGTGCTATGGCTCCTGGCACAGGAGCAAAAGGAGTGAAAGCTGCTCAGCTTGCAGGGATTTGTGCCAGAGCGCGGCGGGCGTGGACAGATTCCATGTACTAGAATCTCATCTCAGTGAGCGTGCTGTGTGGAAGCCAGCATGGGGTCACACCTGTAATCACAGCACTCCAACAAAACCCCTTGAGTTAGGGGCTAGGAAGATGGCTCAGTGGTAGAGTGCTTGCCTTGCATGCATGAGGCCCTGGGTTCGATTCCTCAGTACCACATACACAGAAAAAGCTGGAAGTGGGTGCTGTGGCTCAAGTGGTAGAACACTAGCCTTGAGCTGAAGAGCTCAGAATAGTGCCCAGGCCCAGAGTTCAAGCTCCATGACCAGCAAAAAAAAAAAAACAAACCCTTGAGAGAGCTGCTAAGGATGTGGCGTGAGTGGTATTGGTCTTGGCTGGGGCTTGAACTCGGCCTGAGCGCTATCCCTGAGTTTTGTTGCTCAAGACTAGGGCTACCATTTGAGCCACAGCCCCACTTACTGCTTTTTTTTTTTTTTTTTTTTTAATAAAGATGATACGCCGGGGTAAAGTTACCTAAGTCAGGTAATGAGTACATCTCTATGGCCTCTTCCCAGTTTTTCTCTCCCATCCCCACCCACAAGTTGTTTCTTTTTCAATAGTGTCTTGTGAGTACCGTTGCTACCTTTGTCACTTAGGACTCTTTGGTGGTTAATTTCTCTTTCCTGGGCTGGTTTCAAAACAAAATTCTGAGATCTCAGCCACCTGTAGTAGCTAGGACTACAGGCGTGAGCCACTGGTGCTTGGCAATGTAGTTGGGTTTTTTTGTTGGTTTGTTTGTTTCCGTTTTTTTTTTTTTTACTTTATTGTTAAATAAAGAGATAGGCAACTTACTAGAAGTACACTTAAGATGTTATTTTGTAGTTTAGATGAAAGAGATTTCTTCCCAGTGAAGAATTATGCCATCATTTTTTGGCTTGAGAATTTTCATTGCAGAATGAAATGAGCGCTGACATCGTAAGCCTCCGCGGGACAGACCTGCAGGGACCCCATCAAGGGCGAGCAGGACTGGCTGCGTTTCTTATCTGGGGTGAAGGAGGTGCATCTGGCTTAACTGGCACCCTCTAGTGGCCTCTCAAAGATGAGCACCCAAAGAAGCAGCAGCACGGGAGGAGCGTCCTTTGCCCCTTGTCCCTGTCCAGCTCTGGATGACGTAGCTCAGCCCCTGCCCTGTGTGAAGCTGTAGGGACACAGCTTGTCCCATTCTGGACATGGGCCATCTACCAAGGAGGGAAGAAGACAGGCCCTGTGTGCTGTCTAGGTTGGAAGTAGGGAAGCCTGGGGAACCCCATTCAACAGACCAGCTGGTGTCCGTGGGGATCCGTTTCAGGATCAGTTGTTTGGTGATTGCCTGCCTAAAATCTACTTCTCATTACTTGCACATCATGGAATTCTGGGTCAGAGACAGAAGACTCAGTCTGGACCCCTGGCATCTTGTTTGTGGGAACTTGCTTCCTGCAGCTGTCATGGACTGAGCATCACTGCATTAGGCATCCACAAATCTGATTACCCTGCCCACATCAGGCCCACCTGCAGAGCGGACAGCCACACAAGCTGTCTGCTCTGTAATGGAGGGATGCATGAAGTGAGGACAGCGAGTCCCTAATCAGGGAAGGTTCCCGGGAAACAATCCCTGATGCCCAGAATGTGTGGACCAAAGGCTTCCTGGGGAGAGGAATGGCCTCCATGAGAGGCAAGGAGACAGCCTGTGAGCTGTCTGAAGGGAAGAAGCTAGACGGGGAAGGACATGGGTGGAAATGGCACAACGAAACCGTCCTTGTACAGCTAATGTGTGCTAAGGAAATAAAGATGGGACAAGTGGACTAAAGCCTCTGACATGTGCAGCAGTTCTGGGAATGCCCTTTGGTGCCTATGGTGCCTACAGAGTTCTCTCAGAGGGGTTAAAACCATTGCTTATTCTGCTCCAAATTCTGGGACAGCAGTGCAGTTCCAGAGGCCACCAGCAGGTGGCCCTGTGTCCACCCTTGGAACCACAGTGTTAACCAGCCAGGGATCCCCAGGGTACAGGGCTGGAAAAGTTAAGAAAGGTGTAATCCTAGCTACTCAGGAGGCTGAGATCTGAGGATCGAGGTTCAAAGCCAGCCCGGGCAGGAGAAACTGTGAGACTCCTATCTCTAATAAACCACCAGAAAACCGGAAGTGGCGCTGTAGCTCAAGTGGTAGAGCGCTCGCCTTGAGCTGAAGAGCTGAGGGA
>NW_012267222.1:10867352-10872433 GCF_000151885.1 Dipodomys ordii | reverse complement strand
AGTCGTGGGCCTGAACTCTGGGCCTCGATGCTGTCCCTCAGCTCTTCAGCTCAAGGCTAGTGCTCTACCACTTGAGCCACAGTGCCACTTTCAGCTTTTTTTTTTCTCTGCTAATGTGGTGCTGAGGAATCGAACCCAGGGCCTCATGCATGCAAGGCAAGTGCTCTACCACTGAGGCACCTTCCCAGTCCCGTCTGCGAGATTCTTATCTCCAGCTAACCACCAAAAAGCTGGAAATGGAGCTAAATGGTAGTGTGCTTAGCCTTGAAAATGCTCAGGGACAGCCCCTAGGCCCTGAGTTTAAGCCCCAGGTCCAAAACGAAAAAAAGGAAGAAAGAAAACACAGACTATAAGTCATTCAGTATGTTTCTCTGCAAATCTTAGGATAAAGATGCTTTGTGGGGCTGGGAAGGTAGCTCAGTGGTATAGTGCTTGCCCTGGGTTCGATTCCTCAGCGCCACATAAGCAGAGAAGCCAGAAGTAGCACTGTGGCTCAGCCTTGAGCTGAAGAGCTGAGGGACAGTGCCCAGGCCCAGCGTTCAGGCCCACGACCGGAAAAAAAAAAAGATGCTTTGTTTAGATGAGAGGTCAGTTCAAGCATTACCCAATTACAGTGAGAAAGAAAAGGATTAAGGAAGGCCAAGTCACACTGATGCTTCATATCTGTAATGCTAGGAACTCAGGAGGCTGAAATCTGAGAATTACAGTTTGAAGCCAGCCCAAACAGACAAATTAATGTGATCCTTTTTTTTCTTTTTTTTTGGGGGGGGGGTCCAGTCCTGGGGCCTGAACTCTTGGCCTGCGCGCTGTCCCTCAGCTCTTCAGCTCAAGGCTAGTGCTCTACACTTGAGCCACAGCGCCTCTCGGGCTTTTTTCTTTTTGCTTATGTGGTGCTGAGGAATCAAACCCAGGGCGTCATGCATGCAAGGCAAGCGCTCTACCACTGAGCCACCTTCCCAGCCCAAATTAATGCAATTCTTATCTACAGTTAATAAGCAAAAAGCCAGAAGTAGAGGTGTGGCTCAAATGGTAGCACATCAGCTTTGAGTGAAAAAGCCAAGCACAAACTTGAGGACTGGCTTCATGTTCCATACTGATATATGCGCGCGCGCGCACACGCACACACACACACAAAAGCAGTATAAAGAGCAAGAGCAAGGCTCCTTCTCTTCTGCTAGCCAGTATGTTTGTATCCTAATGGAGGTTGGTGGTTGGTTGGTGGGTTGGTTGTGTTTTAGTGGTCTGGAATTTTGAACTCAAGCCTCCAAGCTTGGTGAGCAGACATTTTGGTGCTTGAGCCACACCTTCAGCCCATCATTATTATCTTTATGGGGTTCTGAGTACAATTAGTAGCTCTGCCACCATTTACCAAACTTACCTCTGTAAGGAAGTCACTTACATGTAGTACACATGGTAGTGTAGGATGTGAGTGTTGATTTATAGGGAGGGCCACTAAGTTTGCTAGTTTTCCCATCATTCAGTAATCTGTTAGCGGACCTATGTTAATCTCAGTGGCTCTGGTAGGGCTTGAACTCTGGGCCTGGGCACTGTCCCTGAGCTCTTCAGCTTAAGACTAGCACTCCACCACTTGAGCCACAGTGCCACTTCCGGTTTATTGGAGTGTTTTTTTGTTTTTTGTTTTTGCCAGTTCTGGGGCTTGAACTTTGCCTGGGCACTGTCTCTCAGCTCTTCAGCTTAAGGCTAGCATTCTACCACTTGAGCCACAGCACCACTTCTGACTTTTTCTGTTTATGTGGTGCTGAGGAATTGAACCTAGGGCCTCATGCATGTGAGGCAAGCACTCTACCACTGAGATGTCTTCCCAGCCCAGTACTGGAATTTGTATAAAATAACCTTGTTTGAAAATCAATTTCAATACATGGAAATGAGCAATACAGCTGAACAAGTTTCTTTTATTCCCCAAATGCTGTAAGAATAACTTCTAAGTCTTGTATTTAGGTTCCAGATATAAATGATTTAAATGGCCAGTTGCTGGTGGTTCACACCTGTAATCCTAGCTACTCAGGAGGCTGAGATCTGAGGATCGAGGTTCAAGGCCAGCCCGGGCAGGAAAGACAGACTCCTATCTCCACAAACCACTAGAAAACTGGAAGTGGTGCTGTAGCTCAAGAGCTAAGGGACAGTGTCCAAGCCCAGAGTTCAAGCCCCATGACCGACCAAAAAAAAGGCCGGGCACCAGTGGCTCACGCCTGTAATCCTAGCCACTCAGGAGGCTGAGGATCATGGTTCAAAGCTAGCCTGGGCAGGAAAGTCCGTGAGACTTTTATCTCCAATAAACCACTAGAAAACCGGAAGTGGCACTGTGGCTCAAGCAGTAGAGCACTCGCCTTGAGCTGAAGAGCTCAGGGACAGCGCCCAAGTCCAGAGTTCAAGCCTCATGACCCACCCAAAACAAACAAACAAATAAATAATGATTTGAATGGAGATTTTTTCCACTGACAACCATGAGGGAAAAAAAATGTCTAGGGATTTTAGTTTATTGGAAACACTGTCTTAAGTAAGATGTAAGACTAATCAAGAGCAGTTCAGTTCAGGATAGGAAGTGGTGCTGGGAATTAAAGTAGTAGGGTGTTTTCCTTGAGCAAAAGAGCTCAGGTACAGTACTCAAGCCCTGAGTTGAAGCCCCATGACAATACACACACACGCGCGCGCGCGCGCACACACTTTAGCCACACATTGATGACTTATACCTGTAATCCTAGCCTACTCAGGAAATTCAATGAGACTCTTATCTTCAATAAACTACTCAAAAAAGCTGGAAGAGGCACTGTGGCCCAAGTGGTAGAGTGCTTGCCTTGAGCAAAAGATGCTCAGGGACAGCTCCCAGGCACTGAATTCAAGCTCCAGAACCAGCAAAAAAGGAACAAAAAAGATTGTACTAATAGAAGACTGGCTAGGAATGTGGCTTAGTGGTAGAGTGCTTGCCCAGCATGCATGAGGCCCTGGGTTTGATTCCATAATACTACATAATCAAAAAGCTAGAAGGGGCACCGTGGCTCAAGTGGTAGAGCGCAGCCTTGAGCCCAGGCCCTGGTTTCAAGCCTTAGGATCAGCTAAACGAAAAGACTTGCAGTAATGGTAACCCCATTGGTCTATGTTTGGACAAGAATTCCCCCAGATGTCTTGTGTAGTCCAGTATAGGGAGGGAGAGGGAGGCTCAAAGCTGTGGAATGTAGTCCCCTGGATGCTAGGGATATTGGAGAAGCATACATGAAGGGAGAAAGGGAACCCAGCTATTGGGGTCAGGATTGGAATGGCCACAACCAGAGCCAAAGGTTACCTAGTTTTGGCTCAACATTAACAAAGAAAAAGAAGTAATTAGCAGATCCTTACCTTAGATTTACTAAAAGAGAAGATTCCTCTGAAAGCGATAGACCTATTCTAATGGCTACAATTTCTTCTTTTTTGTTTTTTTTTTGGACTTGGGGCTGGCACTCTGGGCCTGGGCGCTGTCCCTGAGCTCTTCAGCTCAAGGTAAGCGCTCTACTACTTGAGCCACAGCACCACTTCCAGTTTTTCTTGTGGTTTATTGGAGATAAGAGTCTCATGAACTTTCCTGCCCAGGCTGGCTTTGAACTGTGATCCTCAGGTCTCAGCCTCCTGAGTAGCTAGGATTATAGGCCTGAGCCAACAGCCCTATGCTAGCATTTTGTATTTTTGACAAGCTTTTGTTTTTATTCATGAACAGTCAGTAATGTAGGCCCTACAAAGTCTCCTTCAGGAGTTAGGGTCTGATCTGCTGTGTTTTTTCTCATTGAAAATCAGCTGGGAATGTGGCTCGGGGGTAGAGTGCTTGCCTTGCATGCATGAGCCCTGGGTTCGATTCCTCAGCACCACATAAGCAGAAAAGGCCGGAAGTGGGGCCGAGGCTCAAGTGGTAGAGTGCTGGTCTACAGCTGAAGAGCTGGGGGACAGCGCCCAGGCCCAGAGTTCAGGCCCCACAACCGACAAAAAAAAAAAGAAAAAGAAAGTCAGTACCTTGGGCTGGGAAGGTGGCTCAGTGGTAGAGCGCTTGCCTTGTATGCATGAGGTCCTGGGTTCAATTCCTCAGCACCACATAAGTGGAAGTGGTACTATGGCTCAAGTGGTAGAGCGCTAGCCTTGAGCTGAAGAGCTAAGGGACAGTGCCCAGGCCCAGAGTTCAGGCCCCCGACGGGCAAAAAAAAAGAAAGAAAGAAAGAAAATCAGTACCTCAACTGCACATAGTGGCTCATACCTATAATCCCAGCTATTCAAAAAGTAGAGATTGGAAGGTTTGTAGCTTGAGGCCAGCCCAGGCAAAAAGTTAGCAAAACCCCATTTTAGCCAATAGCGTGGTGATACAGGCCTACCATCCTAGCTACGTAGGAATCCTAAATAGAACAGTGCCCTGTTCACAGTAAACACTTCCGGTGTTCTGTCTCTCTCTCCCTTTCTCCCTCTCCCCCTCTCCCTCCTCTCTCTCTCTCCCTCCTCCCCTCCCTCCCCCTTCCTCTCCCTGTCTTTCTCCCACTCTCCCCCTCCCCTTCTCTCCCTGCTTTTTCACTCAAGGCTAGCATGCTACTACTTGAGCCACAGCTCTCCTACCAGCTTTTTGGTGGTTAATTGGAGATAGGAGTCTAATGAGTCAGGCACTGGTGGCTCACACCTGTAATCCTAGCTACTCAGGAGGCTGAGATCTGAGGATCATGGGCATCATCTTGCCAGCCAGGGCAAGAAAGGCCAATTAACCACCAAAAGCTGAAAGTGGAGCTTCTAGTGACTCAAAGTGGTAGTGCACTAGCCATGAGCACTGATGCTAAGGGACAGCACCTAGGTCCTAAGTTTACGCCCTAGGACCTAGGTGTGCGCTCATGCGCGCACGCGATTACACACACACACACACAGAGTATCATAAACTTTCCTGCCTATGCTGGATTCGAACTGAAATCCTCAGATCTTGATCTCCTGCATACCTAAGACTACAGCGTAAGCCACTAATGTCTGGCTTTGTGTTTTTCTTTTTTTTTGGTCGGTCGTGGGGCTTGAACTCTGGGCCTGGGCACTGTCCCTCAGCTCTTCAGCTCAAGGCGAGCGCTCTA
>NW_012267222.1:10817804-10858778 GCF_000151885.1 Dipodomys ordii | reverse complement strand
CAAGTGGTAGAGCGCTCGCCTTGAGCTGAAGAGCTGAGGGACAGCGCCCAGGCCCAGAGTTCAGGCCCCACGACCGCCAAAAAAAAAAAAAAAAGAAAAGTTAAGAAAGGGAAAGGGGCTGGGTATGGGGCTTAGTGGTAGAGTGCTTGCCTAGCATGCATGAAACTGGGTTTGAGTCCTCAGTACCACATAAGCAGAAAAAGCCAGAAGTGGCACTGTGGCTCAAGTAGTAGAGCGCTAGCCTTGAATACAAAGAGGCTCAAGAACAGCACCCAGGTCCTGAATTCAAGCCCCAGGACCAGCAAAAAACAGCAACAACAACATACAAACACATAGTGGGGCCACCAGGCCTGGCCCATGGTGGCAGCTCAGTAAATACTTGTGAAACAAATGGGATGAGTAAGGCAGAGCCAGGACAGGAGCAAACCAGGAAAGTCCTGATCAACCTGGTCCTCAGGAAGGAAAACAACATCCTTGTAGAGATAGGTTCAAGCCCCAGCCCCTGGAATATGTGGGACAAGCACACACTCAGCCTGGTTAAGGCTGGAACTTGAAGGGTAAACAGAGGCTCTCAAGGCACAAGAGTTGGGAGGAATCTTCCAGGCAGGTGAAGTTGTTCGATGCATTGAGGGGAAGAGGATACTTTGAGGTGACTGAAAAAAAGGATGTGGCCGAGCATGAAGCACATTTCTTTTTTTTTTGGTCCAGTCGTGGGGCCTGAACTCTGGGCCTGGGCACTGTCCCTCAGCTCTTAAGCTCAAGGCTAGCACTCTACTACTTGAGCCACAGCGCCACTTCTGGCTTTTTTCTTCTTGCTTATGTGGTGCTGAGGAATCGAAGTCAGGGCCTCATGCATGCAAGGCAAGCGCTCTACCACTGAGCCACCTTCCCAGCCCTCCCTGAGCTTCTTTTACTCAGGGCTAGCACTCTACCACTTGAGCCAAAGCACCACTTCCAGCTTTTTCTGTGTATGTGGTACTGAGGAATCGGACCCAGAGCTTTATGCATGGTAGGCAAGTACTCTACCGCTAAGCCACATTCCCAACCCAATCCTAGCTTCTTAAAAGGCAGAGATCAGGAGGATCATGGTTCAACACTAGCACAGTGAGACGTCCCATCTCAACAAATAAACCAGGTATAGTAACTTACGCCTTTCATACCAACTACGTAGGAGGTGTAACTAGGAGAATGTTGTCTCACTGCTGGCCCAGGCATCAATGGGGGACCCTCTGGCACTTGGGGCCAAATCCAAGGGCCATGGGGAGCCATGGGGTAACATGCCAGAGCTGCATTTTAGGAAGTAAAATGGGGATCAGAGCAAAGGAGGCGAGGCTGCAGATAGGAGATTGGCTCTGCAGTGGTGAGGATGTCAGAGGAGCAGGAAGGTGGGGGAGAGGAGGCCCTGGCCTTGGGACCCCATATCCAGAGGCCCCATTCCCCACAAAGGGAACACAGGGATGAGCAAGGCCTGCGGGAGGGGCTGGGTACAAGGCACTTGGTGTTATAAGACATCAGGGCAGCTGGGCGCCGGTGGCTCATGCCTGTAATCCTACTACTCAGGAGGTTGAGATCTCAGGATCACAGTTCAAAGCCAGCCTGGGCAGGAATGTCCATGAGATTCTTATCTCCAATAAACCACCAGAAAACCGCAAGTGGAGCTGTGGCTCAAATAGTAGAGCTTAAGCTGAAGAGCTCAGGGACAGCGTCCAGGCCCAGAGTTCAAGCCCCAGGTCCAAAAATAAGACATCTGGGCAGCTGTGTACACATCTGGAGCTCAAGGTCAGGCTTGAAGAAAGACACAGAGTGGGCCTAGGGGGAGGGGGCTCCTGAGACTTCAGTCTGGGAAGCCAGGCTGCAGGGCTCAGGGACCAGATGGGTTCAGGGAGGGCTCCTTTCTCTCTCTGCCCTCGGGGATGGATCTGGGGCTGGCTGGTCCCCTGCCGCCTCTCCCTCCCAGCGAGCCCCCTTGTGTCCTGATAGGCAGAGCTAAGGCAAGTGGCTCCCACAGTGGCCCCTCGGGCAGCACAGAGCCTACAGTAAAGATGGCAGCCTGGCCCAGACCTTCAGCCCCTGTTACTGTGGGGAAAGCGCAGGATGAGTGGAAGCAGCCTTGTCCAGAGGGATGAGCACCTTCACCCAGACCCCAACCACCCAGACCCTCCCGCTCCATCTCTCCATCTTTCTTTCCCTCTCCCTCTCTACCTGCCTAGGGGCTGAGCCTCGGTCCCCTTCCTCCTGCCTGGACCCAGGCAGTCCATGACTCCTCCTTCACATCCACCACCTTTTAGGGCAAAGGCCCAACTCCTTTGGGTGCCAGTCCCTCAGGGCATGACTGCAGCTCCTTCTCCTCCCCTTCCCCAGCCCAGGTCCCGGGGGGGGGGGGACACTTCCCACCTCTTCTCTCTCTGAGCAGCCTGAGCCCAGAGCTGCGGCCCTGCACCATGCCACACAGATGCCAGTCAGCCCCGAACTCAGTGGCCCCAGGTGTGGGAGGAGACACTGCAGAGCTGAAGGTTCAGCTGAGAGAAACTCACACCCTCAGGGGAAGCGAGAGCAATGAGCCGAGCTGGGAGTTTCTGTGGATGCTGTGGCTGGAGAAAGGGAACTTTTGCCCAGGGCCTCTTGGCTCCCAGCTGCCCCAGGGGCTGCCCTGAGCCTGCTGGCTCAGTGTCTCCCCAGCTGGGAGACACTGGTCCATAGCTCACCCATCAGGTGTGTGTGGGGGGGGGGAGTTGAGTCCTCTTTTCACCACTCAATGAAGAATTATGAGAGGCTGGGAAGGTGGCTCAGTGGTAGAGCGCTTGCCTTGCATGCATGAGGCCCTGGGTTCAATTCCTCAGCACCACATAGAGGTAGTCATAGTGTCAGGAGTCTGAAGGCAGGCAGAAGAAAGGGCCGGGGCAGGACATCTTCGTAGTCACAGCTGGACACGAGACGGCAGACAGCCAGGGCAGGACATTCGATAGCTAGCTAGCAGCAGGGAAAACTTCCTATTGCAGAGACAATGCATTCTGCATGGAGCACGTAGCAAAGTCAGGACGTCTTATAGCTGCCATATAGCCAGGAACAGAGACAATACATTCTTTTTTTTTCTTGGGTCCAGTCGTGAGGCCTGAACTCTGGTCTGGGCGCTGTCCTTCAGCTCTTCAGCTCAAGGCTAGCCCTCTACCACTTGAGCCATAGCGCCACTCCCGGCTTTTTTCTTTTTGCTTATGTGGTGCTGAGGAATCGAACCCAGGGCCTCATGCTTGCAAGGCAAGCGCTCTACCACTGAGCCACCTTCCCAGCCCCAGAGACAATACATTCTATAGCTGGCATCTTGTGACTCTACACTGGAGCCGGCCTGGGACGGGGAGTAGGCTTCAGGACTTCATTGCTGACACAGCCAGGGTTTGTGGCCTGGCCTGGCTTGTGAATGACCGACGGTGAAGGCTGTCAGCCCCAAACAGGAGTGAATAAGCTTACACTGTCCACCAGCTTCCCCGTCAAAGAGGAGAAGAAGGAAGCGGAGGAGGACAGGAAAGAGGAGAATGTAGATTTCTTGAGGCCAAAGAGCGAGACGTGGGCCAGGGAGATCCGCACTCCATGCTTGCCGTGTTCGTGGGCTCTGACCCAGGCATCGTAGCTGTCCTGGACTCTGGCTGGGTCACTGTCCACCCCGCCCCAAGGGGGGGGCGCCTGCCCCCTGCACACTGCTCCCGGGCTGGCAGGGGTGCGGCTTCCACCAGGACCATTGTCCTCCAGGGTCTTCAGGAGGAGGAAGAGGCATTGTCTCTGCCAGGCCGCCATCTCTCCCGACCTGCCCATCACTCAGGTCTTACCTGGTGCCTGGCTTGGTCCTGCAGTCTTGGGAAGGTCGAGGTGGAGACAGGACAGGTTCTCAGGCTCTGGATGTCCAGGAACGGTCCTTCTACCCTGTGTGTTTTTGTTTTGTTTTTGCCAGTCCTGGGGCTTGAACTCAGGGCCTGGGCACTGTCCCTGAGCCTGAGCTTCTTTTGCTCAAGGCTAACACTCTACCACTTGAGCCACAATGACACTTCCAGCTTTTTCTGTGTATGTGGTACTAAGGAATCGAACCCAGGACTTCATGCATGGCAAGCACTCTACCACTGAGCCACATTCCCAGGCCCCTGTGTGTGTGTGTGTTTGGGGAGAGGATAGCCCCAAGGATCTGGAGGACCCTGTAGGAGCAAGGGAGACCCCCATATTCCAGAATCCTCCACCAACTACTTAACAAAGAGCCAGCCAGCTCTGTCAACCCAAGTGAAAATGAGAGGGGCCTGGAGCGTATCACTCAATGAGAAACAGACAGCAGGAGACATTACAGAGAAATGTAACATACTACCTGAACAGGGGATAGAGTCGGGTAGTATATGAGGGTGTAACAAAGGGTGTACGTGTTCTCCAGAGTCAGGAATGTTAACTTGAGGTGTGCTGCTTACACTGAAACTGTCAGAATGAAAAAGGTTACTCAGCAGGGGCAGTGTGTTGTCTCAGCAGAGGAAATCCCTGAGCGTGGGCAGTTAGAGCAAAGGAGGATGTCTGGTACTGAGCGGAGTGGGTGGCGGCCCAGCGCAGGAGTTTCAGTTTCAGTAGGTTCTTGGTCTTATCTGAGAAAGAATTCAAGGGCGGAGGCCGAGAGGACACACGCAGGGACAGGGGAAGTCAACTCTCACGTGGGGAGAATGACAGTCTCAAGGAGGGGAGTCTAACATCTGAGGATCCAGATTCAAAGCCAGCCCAGACGGACAAATCTGAGGGACTTTTATCTCCAGTGAACCAGCAAAAAGCCAGAATTGGAGATGTGGCTCAAGTGGTAGAGCACCAGTGGGCGAAAAGTGAACTGAGCAACTCAAGGGCAGCGATGGGAGGGAGGGACTGAGAGGAAAAGAGGGAAGAGCTTACATTAAACCAAAGGACAGACATGCAAACAGCACCTGATGTGGAAGAAATAGTTGTATTGTCAAAGCTCAGAATTCACACGCTTTATAGACCATGATAATGACAATGTGCCTTGGTGAAGGTGAAAATGTGTTTGTGACTTTATCACTCCTGCACAATACTGTGATATACATGAGATGTATGCAATCACCTAATCTCAACTGCAAAAAAAGAAAAGAAAAGTGAGAGAAGGGGTGGGTTAGGAGCAACGGGTGACAATGTTATCAGACACTTGGCATTCATATACTGTTTTGCAGAATGGGAACAACGACTTAAAGATAATAAAAGAGGGGCTGGGAAGGTGGCTCAGTGGTAGAGCACTTGCCTTGCATGCCTGAGGCCCTGGGTTCGATTCCTCAGCACCACATAAGCAAAAAGAAAAAAGCCGGAAGTGGCACTGTGGCTCAGGTGGTAGAGCGCTAGCCTTGAGCTGAAGAGCTGAGGGACAGCGCCCAGGCCCAGAGTTCAGGCCCCATGACCGGACCCAAAAAAAAAAAAGATAATAAAAGATTTCAAAAAAAAAAGTGAAGTGAGAGTCTCTTACTCTTTCTCAGGCTGCACAGGAGGCTTTGCCTTCCTGGGAACTGGCTTGTGTGTCACTTACTCCTGTCTGTCAGGCAGGCTGAGCGTTTCGTTTTGCATGTTCTGGTAGGAGCTTCTCATTTTCAATTTCTGTGGACTGTGGGGGCTGCAGACCAGCAAGCCTGCTGTGGATCCTGAGCGGTTCTATTCATGAGCAGGTTAAGTTGTGGGGTTTGTTTTGCTTTGCCTGCTTCAGGTCTTGAACTCCGTGCCTCACACTTGAATTCATCTTTCTTGCTCACGTTGGCACTCTACCCCTTGAGCCACACCTCCAACCTGACTCTTTGTTAGTTAATGGGAAAGGGAATCTCATGGGCTTTTCTGCTCCAGTTGACTTTGGACCTCCATCCTCCACGTCTCAGCCTCTTTTTTTTCTTCTCCAAAAGCACGCCACACAATAATGAGAACAAGAACTTTTATTTTCTGGGAAGATTTTTTTTTTCTTGGTCTGGTCGTGGGGCCTGAACTCTGGGCCTGGGCGCTGTCCCTCAGCTCTTCAGCTCAAGGCTAGCGCTCTACCACTTGAGCCACAGCGCCACTTCTGGCTTTTTTCTTTTTGCTTATGTGGTGCTGAGGAATCGAACCCAGGGCCTCAGGCATGCAAGGCAAGCACTCTACCACTGAGCCAACTTCCCAGCCTTCTGGGAAGATTTGTGTGTGTGTGTGTGTGTGTGTGTTGTTTCATTTTGTTTTGTTTTGTTCTGAGACATGGTCTTTGTTGTTCAAGCTCTCTTGGAACTCCTGGGCTCCAACCCCTTTGCCTCAGCCTCACGGAGCCTGGTAAGGAAGATATTTCTGACCTCAAACTACAGTATTTCAGAAGCCCTGAAAAGCTTCTGATTCCAGGATGGAATTATCTCCCAGAATCCCAGGGAAGAGCAAGATGGAGCCCACCTCACACAGGGATCTGGAATAAGAATGGCAGCAGACTTCCTGAGAATACATGTGCTACTCTGGGGAAATGGAGCCTTGCCTTAGCACAACTTTTTTCTTTTCTTTTCTTTTTTTCTTTTTTTAAAATAAGTTTTTTATTGTGAAAATACTATACAGAGGGGTTACAGTTACATGAGCAAGGTAATGAGCACAGTTCTTACCAAGCATTGTTGTCTCCTCCTTTGTTTTTCCCCTATTCTTTTTTTGTTGTTGTTGTTTGGTCTTAGGGCTTGAATCTGGGCCTGGGCACTGTCCCTGCACTCTTCAGCTCAAGGTGAGCACTCTACCACTTGAGACACAGCACCACTTCCACTTCCACTGGTGGTTACTTGGAGGTAAGAGTCAAACGGACTTTCCTGCCCAGGCTGGCTTTGAAACGTGATCCTCAGATCTCAGCCTCTGGAGTAGCTAGGATTACAGGCGTGAGCCACCAGTGCCCTGCCTTATGTTAAATCTTGTTTGTTTGTTTTTTTGGTCAGTTGTGGGGGCTGAACTCTGGGCCTGGGCACTGTCCCTCAGCTCTTCAGCTCAAGGCTAGCACCCTACCACTTGAGCCACAGCGCCACTTCTGGCTTTTTTCTGCTAATGTGGTGCTGAGGAATGGAACCCAGGGCCTCATGCATGAGAAGCAAGCACTCTACCACTGAGCCACCTTCCCAGCCCCTTAAATCTTGTTCTGAATTAAATATACCATGCTTGTTTTTTTTTTGTTGTTTGTTTTTGTTTTTTGTCAGTCGTGGGGCTTGAACTCTGGGCCTGGGCGCTGTATCTCAGCTCTTCAGTTCAAGGTTAGCATTCTACCACTTGAGCCATAGCACCATTTCCAGTTTTCTCATGGCCTTTCCTGCGTGGGCTGGCTATGAACTGCGATCCTCCGATTTCAGCCTCCTAAGTAGCTAGCATTATAGGTATGAGCCACCAGTACCTGGCCTCTTTTTTTTTTTTTTTTGTCAGTTGTGGAGTTTGAACTCTGGACCTGGGCGCTGTCCCTGAGCTTTTCAGCTCAAGGGGAGAATTCTACCACTTGAGCCACAGCGCCACTTCCGGCTCATGCATGCAAGGCAACCACTCTACCACTGAGCCACCTTCCCAGCCCAGAATCTCAGATTCCTGAGTAGCTAGGAATACAGAGGTGAGCCACCAGCACCTGGCTGAGACTCTACATTTAATTCTTTTGGGTACAAATGAATTACCAGGTATTATATTAATTCTATTTTTTAAATATTACTTTGAGACAGAATCTTCTCATGTAGCTTAGGCTGGCCTTGAACTCATGATCCTGCTGCTTCTCCTGTCCCTCCCTCCCCCCGCCCCCAATATGTGCTGGAATTATAGGTGTGCCCACCACAACTGGCCAAAAGGTAACATTTTACACCAGCAATACATATGACCTAATATCCAAAATATACAAAGAGTTTAAGAGACAAACCCCTCCCAAACTAAAAAATCCAATCACTGAATGGGCAAAGGAGCTAAGTAGAGACTTCTCAGAAGAAGAGGTAAGAATGACAAAGAGGGGCTAGGAAGGTGGCTCAGTGGTAAAGTGCTTGCCTTGCATGCCTGAGGCCCTGGGTTCGATTCCTCAGCACCACATAAACAAAAAGAAAAAAGCCGTAAGTGGTGCTGTGGCTCAGGTGGTAGAGCGCTAGCCTTGAGCTGAAGAGCTGAGGGACAGCACCCAGGCCCAGAGTTCAGGCCCCAGGACTGGACCCAAAAAATAAAAATTAAAAAAAAAAAAAGAATGACAAAGAAACACGTGAGGAAAAGCTGCTCATCCCTGGCCATAAAGGAAATGCAAATCAAAACAACTCTAAGATTCCATCTCACCCCAGTAGATTAATCCAAATTGTGATTTTGAACAACAAACATTGGCAAGGATATGGGGAAAAAGGAAGGAACCCTGCAGCACCGTCGGTGGGAATGTAAATTAGTATAACCACTCTGAAGAGCTGTCTGGAAGTTCCTCAAAAACTTTCCCTATGATCTAGTCTTACCATTCCTGGGCATCTGCTCAGAACAACACAAGTCAGGATACTGTAAAGTCACGAGCACATCTGTGTTCATTGCTGCTCTATACAATACCAAGTTATGGAACAGTACAGATACCCTACAATAGATGAGTGGATAAATAAAATGTAACATACATACATAATGGAATTTTACACATTCATTAGAGAGAATAAGATTCTGTCATTTGCAGGGAAATAGATGAACCTAGAACAAAAGCTAAGTGAGATAAGCCAAGCTCAGGGAGACAAATGGTGCATGTTTACTCTCATTTGTGGAAGTAAGATCGAAAATGTATGAGTCATGAGAAATCACAGACTCTAGGCATTCACACACACAGTGAGGCCAAAGATGATACTTTCTTTTTCTTTACTTGTTTTCTTTTTTTTTTGTTCAGTCATGGGGCTTGATCTCTGGGCCTGGGCACTGTCCCTCAGCTATTCAGCCCAAGGCTAGTGCTTTACCACTTGAGCCACAGCACCACTTCTGGTTTTCTGAGTGGTTTATTGGAGATAAGAATCTCACAGACTTTTCCTGCTCAGGCTGGCTTTGAACCGGGATCCTCAGATCTCAGACTCCTGAATAGCTGAGATTACAGGTGTGAGCCACCAGCGCCCAGCTTCTTTTCTTTTCTTTTTTGTTGGTTATGGGGCTTGAACTCAGGGCCTGGGCTCTGTCCCTGAGCTTTTTTTGCTCAAGCTAGTACTCTACTTTGAGCCACAGCACCACTTCTGGTTTTCTAATGATAAATTGGAGATAAGAATCTCATGTACTTTCGTGCCTGGGCTGGCTTTGAACCATGATCCTCAGATCTCAGCCTCCTGAGTAGCTAGAATTATAGCCCAGCAGGAGGACACTCTTAGGAGGGGAACACAAGGGTGTAATGCCTCTGATCACAGAAAATACTATGTATTGAAACAAATTCCAGCAAATGGAAGCATAGGGATTTTTGTTGTTGCTGCTGCTGTTGGTGGAGATGGTATTGTTGTTTTTGCATTTTGTCCTTTTGTTGATTTTTTTGCCTTGTTTGTTCTTTTATCTTTTGACGGGTCAAAGGGGAGTCGCAGATATGTAGGGAAGAAGGATGAACAACTGCATGGTCCTCAATAGACATTATGTGGAAAATTAACTCTCCAGGTTGTGGCAGGGATGGGAAGGAGAAACTGGGGAAAATGACAAAAGAGTCATACTCATTACCTGACTTAAGAAACAGTAACTTGGGCTGGGAAGGTGGCTCAGTGGTAGAGTGCTTGCCTTGCAGGCATGAAGCCCTGGGTTCGATTCCTTAGCACCATATATGCAGGAAAAGCTGGAAGTGGTATGGTGACTCAAGTGATAGAGTGCTAGTCTTGAGCTGAAGAGCTGAGAGACAGCGCTCAGGCCCAGAGTTCAAGCCCCAGGCCCTACCAAAAAAAAAGAAAAGAAACAGTAACTCATCTAAACAACATCTTCGTAATGACTTTTTTTTTTGGGTGGGGTCAGTTGTAGAGCTTAAACTCAGGGCCTAGGTGCTGTCCCTGAACTCTTTTGATCAACATTAGCACTCTACCACTTGGAGCCACAGCTCCACTTTTGGGTTTTTGGTGCTTAATTGGTGGTAGGAGAGCGGTTTCACAGATTTGCCTGCCCAGGCTGGCGTTGAACCGTGATTCTTAGCTCTCAGCCTCCTGAATAGCTAGGATTACACATGTGAGCCACCAGTGCCCGGCCAATCATAACAATTTTTAAAAATTAAAAAAAAGCATTTTTTTTAAACCTCTGCGACTGAAGCATCAACGCCAGCTGCTTCTCTAAAACTCAGAAATTACTTTTGTGGTATTAGGTGACAAAGACCACACATTTCCCAGCAGCAGACCTCCTTCCTCCTCCGCTGCCTGGCGAGCCGCGTGACACATGCCTTCCTGACACATCTACCATGGCAAGAAGGCTTGTGACTGCCACCCAGTCTTCGGCAGGAAGTTCACGGCTGGCAAAAGCCCTCTGCAGCGGCTGAGCCCTTAGCTTCCATGAAAGGAACTGGCCTCCCATGTGTGAGGCCCTTGGTTTCATGAGCAAAAAGGGAAGAAAATATTTTAAAAGCTCTGCCCTTTTACCAACTTTTCTAGGCCCAAAGTCTCTGATTTCACTTGGGTTAGGGCCCTACCCCTCCCTCAGCCCTGGGAAAAGGTCTGTCCCCTGCCTGGGCCAGCTCTGGCTGGCTCTGCCAATCCCGCATCTGCAGGGTATATGTCTTGAGGCCCTTGGTACTGACCCACCACACAGTCTGCCAATCACCAAGAGGAGAAACCACTAGTACCTAGATAATATTGATATAAACGAAGAATGGAGCTGCACTGCAACAGTGGGAAGGCTGAGGCAGGAGGATCGCCAGTTGGAGGCCAGCCTGGGCTGCAGAGAAATACCTTCTTTTGCTTCTCTCTCTCTCTGTCTCTCTCTCTCTCTTTCTTCTTTGGAGGATAGTTGGTCCGGGGGTTCTTACTGCCCTTCAGCAGGAGATTGAGTAGGGCCTTGTCAAGGGAGACCAGGCCTTATGGCATTGGTGTTGGAATGAGCATGGGTGAAGCCTGGTCACCATTCTGCATGCGCTGGTGCTATGGCTCCTGGCACAGGAGCAAAAGGAGGCAAAAGCTGTTCCACTTAGAGGGATTTGTGCCAGAGTGCGGCAGGAGTGGACGGGTTCCATGTACTAGAATCTCATCCCAGTGAGCGCGCTGCCTGATGAGGCTGCTGTGGCTCTGTGGGTGACATCAACTACATTCCAAATCCCGTGGGTGGAAGCCAGCTGTGGGGTCACGCCTGTAATCACAGCACTCCAACAAAACCCCTTGAGTTGAGAGTGTTGCTGAGGGTGGGGCTCAAGCAGCAGCACACGTGCCCAGCAAGCACGAGTCCCGGAGTTCAAGCCCGTACTGCAAAAGAGAAAGTAGGATTCGAAGCAAGGACAGCCTTGGAAGCAACTCTGGGAGATGAGCTGTACAGAAAGCTGACACCACAGGCTCTAAAAGTCTGAGTCTACACCCCACCCAGATAGTCCCTTCCTCACTGTAGTGAAGACTAGCTAGGGGTGTTTACCTACTCACCGAAGACTCACCTACCTCCCATGCAATCATTTATACTATGTCTAACTTTCCACGGCCCCAAGTGGATTCTGGTTTTATGTCCATTTTACAGATGTAAAAACTGAGGGGCGGGGAAGGTGGCTTCATGGTAGAGTGCTTGCCTAGCAGGCATGAAGCCCTGGGTTTGATTCCTCAGTACCACAGAAAAGGTCAGAAGTGGCATTGTGGTTCAAGTGGTAGGGTGCTAGCCTTGAGCAAAAGAAGCTCAGCGACAGTGCCCAGACCCTGAGTTCAAGCCCAGGACTGGCAATAACAACAACAAAAATCCTGAGGCTCAGAGACAGTAAGCTTCCTACGAACTCCCTGTTGTAAAGTCAGGATTGAAACTACTCTGAATCTAGAGGCTGAACACAGGTTTCCAGAGACTGGGAAGACAGAAGGTCTGGTACCTGCCTGGTCTCTGGCTGTCACTCCATTGTACTCAGATAGAGACGTTAAAAATGTAGCTGGTGTATGTAGCTGAGTTTTTTGTTTGTTTCTTTGTTTATGCCAGTCCTTGGTGTTTGAATTCAAGGCCTGGGCATTGTCTGTGAGCTTTTTTGCTCAAGGCTAGCATTCTACCACTTGAGCCACAGCTCCACTTCTGGCTTGTTGGTGGTTAATTGGAGATAAGAGTCTCACTGACTTTCCTACACAGGCTGGCTTTGAACCACACCATGAGATCGCAGCCTCCTAAGTAGCTAGGTTGACAAGCATGAGACACTGGTGCCACTAGACAGCTGTGTGTGTGTGTGTGTGTGTGTGTGTGTGTGTACTGGGTCTTGAATGCAGGTGCTGGGCACCATTGGTACCTGGCAGTTTCTTTCTCTTGAACAGCTAGTATTACAGAAGAGAGCCACCAGCTCAGGGAAAGATTCTGTTTTCCTCACAAGGGCAACAAGGCTCAGAAAACCAAAGAGAGCTGAGTGCCTGTGGCTCATGCCTGTCTTCCTAGCTACTCAGGAGGCTGAGATCTGAGGATCACTGTTCAAAGCCAGCCAGAGCAGGAAAGTCCTTGAAACTCTTATTTCCAATTTACCACCAGACAACAGTGGCACTGTGGCTCAAAGTGGCAGAGAGCTAGCCTTGAGGGAAAAAGCTCAGGGACAGCTCCCGCCCAGGTCCCATCCCAAGACCAACCAAAAAAGAAAAGAACAGAACAGAACAGAAAAGAAAGAAAACCAAAGTGATTGCTAAGGTCATGTAACAAGCCAACCTGTACTGGAGCAATGGAGAAGCCTTAGGCCATCCTGCGGGGTCTGACATGGTGGTCTGTCTCTTTAGGCGGGATAGAATTCTTAACTAGAGTTGTCTAAAGGCTATTACTAAAGAGAAGGGGCGTGGCCTCGACCAGGTGTGGTCTGGGGGGGCGTGGCCGCAGCTGCTCGCCCGTGCTGCTGCGGGGCCCTGTGGGCGTGGCTCGGGGCGCGGCCTCGGTGGGCGTGGCCTCGGGCTGCCTCTGCCCGGACCGGGGGCTCGGGCTGGCCAAACGCGAGCCGGTCATTCGTTCTGCGCACACCCGGCGGCGGCCACTATGGGCACCCGGGAGCCGGTGGCGCTGCAGGACTTCGTGCGGGACCTGGATCCTGCGTCGCTCCCACGCGTGCTGCGGGTCTGCTCCGGAGTCTACTTCGAGGGTAAGTAAGTGTGCTCGGCTCCCCTAGCCTGGGACACGGAGGCCACGGTCAGCTTCTCCGCGCCCCACATGGCCGAGGGGCCCCTGAGTGGTGTCCGGGTCAGTGAGTTCTGCGGGGAAGGCAGGCGGGACAGAGCTCAGCCCGGGTGGAAGCTCGGTGGGCTTTGTTGGCAGTGGTGGGGATCGAACCCGGGATCTTGAGCGCTTCCGGGCGGAGGCCGTCCTCCCCTGGCTGCGTCCTCCCTCTCCTCCCTACACCGCCCGCCTCGGCTCCTCCCACGGTCCGCCAGCCCACCTCGGTCCGCTGCTGGCCAGTGGGCAGTACTGATCTGATGGTTGCGTTAGCTTAAATGACTCTTCCTCCAGGAAGCCTTCCCTGCCCCTGCTTACCTCCAGCCTCCCTGGGTCAAGCAGGGATGGTTCACAGCAGGGGCTCAGAGGCTCCTTATTGCTGGGTGGGGCTGGCAGGGCAAGGATGGGGGGATTGTACAGTGGAAGGAGGCCAGGGCTGCCCTGTGGGAGGAATCGTTCTTCAGGGAGGAAGTGTGGCTGTGGGTGAGAGAGAGAGGGGGGTGCAGGAGAAAGGGAACTGAGAGACAGAGGAGGAAGGAGGGGTGTTGGCCTTTTCCTGCTTATCCTCCTTCCTGCCACCCAGGCTTCCAGCAGAAGTTTCTGAGGGTAAAGTGGCAGCTAGACCAAGTGGAAGACACAAGGAGGGCCACCCAGGGAGCCACCACTTCCCTGCGCCCCGCCAGGTCCGTTTGGAAGTCCGATGGGTCTGGGTTCAAGTTCTGACTGCCTCTAGGGTTTCCTGAAGGCAGGTACCTGGGATGGGCTTGCTCTCTCTCTGTCAGAGACCAAGACCCTCTGTCCTCCCAGCGTCCCTTGCCTGTCTGTCACAATACCAGAGTTTCCTCATTAGGCCAATCTAGGGTGGTGGGAAGTCCAGAAGTTGGAGTGACATCACTAGGGCAGAACGTGCCAGGGTATGGGTGTGGAGACGGGGACGTGGAGGGGTAGAGGGCCACCCAGTGAGGCGGGCAGGGGACAGGGTGCTCTGGAATGGGAGGCCTCAGGCTTAGGTGCACATTCTGGAGGCCGGCACCATGGCTTGATCCCCTACTTCTGTTACCCAATCACTTTATTTTTTCTTTGTCGTGTTAGGGATTGAATTTAGGGTCTTTTTTAGGCCAGGCACGTGCTCCGGAGTCTACCACTGAGCAGTATCCCCTACCTTTTGCTTTAAATTTTTTTTTTCTTGTCAGTCATGGGGCTGAACACCGTCCCTCAGCTCCTCAGCTCAAGGCGAGCGCTTTACCACTTGAGCCACAGCACCACTTCTGGCTTTTTTGTTTTTGCTTATGTGGTGCTAAGGAATCAAACCCAGGGCCTCATGCATGCAAGGCAAGTGCTCTACCACTGAGCCACCTTCCCAGCCCCTGTTGTTTTATTTTTGTGTCAGTCATGGGGCTTGAACTCTGAGACTGAGCGCTGTCCCTCAACTCTTCAGCTCAAGGTTAGTGCTCTACCACTTGAGCTACAGTACTACTTCTGGCTTTTTCTGTTTATGTAGTACTGAAGAATCAAACCCAGAGCTTCATGCATGCTAGACAAACACTCTACCACTAAGCTACATTCCCAGCCCTGGCAAAGGTTTTGTTGTTGTTGTTCAAGGCTAGTGCTCTGCCACTTGAACTACAACTTCATTTCTAGCCTTGTTGATAACTAATTGGAGGTAAGAGTCTCACAGGCTTTCTTGCCCAGGCTGGCTTCAAACCATATGGTCCATATAACTCAGCTGCCTGAGTAGCTAGGATTACAGGCGTGAGCCACCAGGGCCTGGCCTTACACCTAACTGAACTCTCTGAGGCTGTATCATTTTTAGGAAAGAAAAAATGCAAAGTAGCATTTTCAAGAAACAGAAACTGTTCCAGAGCAGTCACAAGGCATAAAGTCAAGGATGCGTGACGGCACTTGGCCCAGGGGCCCAGGATATAAAGTTCCACACACACACACACATATATATACATATATAATTTGCATATATTGCAGCCCAGCCTCCTCCAAGCCTAGGATACACCCAGCCCAGTAACTCCCGTCTCTGCCTCCTGAATGGAATGGAACAGCCCCACACAGCCTCCCAGGCCTCGAGTGCATGTAGCGCTCAACTCCATCATACAGCTGGGAAATCAGCTTTCTCTGTGTGTGTGTGTGTGTGTGTGTGTGTGTGTGTGTATGTTTATAGATATATATATATATATATACGAATATATATATGTATGTATGTATGTATATACACACATATAGGGGCTGGCAAGGTGGCTCAGTGGTAGAGTGCTTGCCTTGCATGCATGAGGCCCTGGGTTCCATTCCTCAGCACCACATGAGCAGGGGGAAAATAAAGCCGGAAGTGGCGTTGTGGCTCAAGTGGTAGAGCGCTAGCCTTGAGCTGAAAAGCTGAGGGACAGCACCCAGGCCCAGAGTTCAGGCCCCATGACCGGACCCCCCCCCAAAAAAAATTACACACATATATATATATGTCATCCCCTCCACAGGTCCACATCCTGACCTTGTTGATAAAACTGTGCTTTATAAGCTGGGCATTAGTGTCTCAAGCTTGTAATCCTAGCTACTCAGAAGGCTGAGACCTGAGGATTATAGTTTGAAGCCAACTCAGAAAGAAAAATCCATGAAACTCTTTTTTTTTTTTTTTGGTTGGTCATGGGGCCTGAACTCTGGGCCTGGGCACTGTCCCTCAGCTCTTCAGCTCAAGGCTAGTGCTCTACCACTTGAGCCACAGTGCCACTTCCAGCTTTTTCTGCTTATGTGGTGCTGAGGAATTGAACCCAGGGCCTCATGCATGCAAGGCAAACACTACCACGGAGCCACCTTCCCAGCCCCAAAGTCCATGAAACTTTTATTTCCAATTTACCACCAAGAAGCCAGAATTGGTATTGTGGCTCAAGTGGTAGAGCACCAGCCTTGAGCAGAAAAAGCTAAGGAGCAGCTCCTAGGCCTGAGTTCAAATCCCAGCACCAGTAGCTTTATGAGCCTGTGTGCATTCTCCTGGGCTCAGAGGAGGTTTCCATCAGTGTCTCAGGGTTGGTAGGAGAAGCCCTACTGAGACTCTTCCTGGGGTGGGGTCAGGTGACCCAAGGACCCAAGGTCCTCCATCATGTGCCCCCTCTGTGGTGAATGATCTTTTTTTTTTTCCCTTGCCAGTCCTGGGACTTGAACTCTGGGCATGGGCGCTGTCCCTGAGCTTCTTTTGCTCAAGGCTAGCACTCTACAATTGAGCCACAGTGCCACTTCGGCTTTTTCTGTATATGTGGTACTGAGAAATGGAACCCAGGGCTTCATGCATGCTAGGCAAGCACTCTACCACTCAGCCACCCTCCCAGCCCTGGTGAGCAATCTTTCCTGTGTACCTTCCATGTTCTGCGAGCAGCTTCAGCTCTTTGAGTGAGGACAGTGGCTGCTGAGCTTGGGGTGGTGCCCAGAAACACCGGACCTCCCCCTGCTGGGACCCTCTTTTCCCTCCTGCGCTTCCTTGTAAAGCAGCACAACGCAAGGAGTGTGGAGGGCCTGGTACCCGCTGGGCCTGTGTGGCCAGCAGGGAGCCACTGACCCTCTCTGAGCCCTGTGATGGAGGAGTTGAGCCGTGCCACGCACGCAGCCCTGGGTGGCTGAGTGGGGCTTTGAGTTCCATTCAGGAGGCAGAGATGGGAGAGAGGCAGAGAAAGGAATGGAAGCGGCAGATGAATTGAGTCCCAGGCTCCCAAGAGGCCCTACAGGCAGGGCACTGGGCAGGAAGACAGCGTGCACCAAGCTGTGAGCAAGCGGAGCTTGTGGGAAGCAGAGCACTTAGCGCTTGGCCCTTGCCAAAAGGAGAAACTGCGTCCATGTCTCTATAGGCTCCATCTACGAGATCTCGGGAAGCGAATGCTGCCTGTCCACGGGGGACCTGATCAAGGTTACCCAGGTTTGCCTCCAGAAGGTGATCTGTGAGAACCCGGCCACGGGTCAGACCATGGAACTCGATCCCACCTTTCCAGGTAAGGTGGACATCTGTACCCCCCATGGGCCCAGTACCCTGCAGGCCACCCTGGGGTGGCCTCTCCAGCACCAGCATCTACCCCTGCTCACAGGCATCACCCATACTGCTCTGTAGCCTCCAGGTTGGGGATGTCTTTAGAGTGGTCCAATGACAGCCTGAGCCTGTAAGACCACGCCCTCCCCCGTCATCTTCAGCCACGCCAGCCTCTGCTCCAGCAGTTGGTCCAGGTGCCAGGCTCTGTGGTTGCTCACGTGGTCATTCATCAAACACCAGTCTGCACCCGTGTGTCCTAAGAGGCGCTGTGGAGCTCATGATGAGCCAGCAGCTTCTGGAGTAGCAGCGAGAGGAGGGCAAAGGCCCAAGTAGTGTCTGCTTTAGGCTCTGGGTGGAGTAACCTGATCATCAGGTCGGGAAGACTTCCAGGAGGCGGCAGCTTCTAAGCAGGAGGAAAAGACCTCAGTTCCAGGGAATGGTATGTGGGAATCTAGTGTAAATGAAACCTTGTTGGGCACAGTGGGTCACACCTGTAGTCCTACCTACTCAGGAGGCTGAGGTCCAGAGGATTTGCAGTTTGAGGCCAGACTGGGCAGAAAAGTCCATGAGACTTCATCTGCAAAATAAATAGGAAAAAGCTTAGTGGAGACATGGCTCAGGTGGTACAGTGCCAGCCCAGTGAACAAGCATGCTGAACAGGCAGGAGGTCTGAGTTCAAAACACTGATACCAGCAGAGGGGGTGGGGGTGTAGAGGGAGAAGGGAGAAGAAAGAAGGAGGAAGAGGAGGAGAAGGAAGGTAAAGAGGGTCTGGGAAGGTGGCTCAGTGGTAGAGTGCTTGTCTCGCATGCATGAGGCCCTGGGTTTGATTCCTCAGTGCCACATAAGCAGAAAAAGCTGGAAGTGGTGCTGTGGCTCAAGTGGTAGAGTGCTAGCCTTGAGCTGAAGAGCTGAGGGACAGCACCCAGACCCAGAGTTCAAGAACCACAACTGACCCAAAAAAGAAAAGAAATGAAAGGTAAAGAGGAAACTCAAGGAGCTCATGATCACAAGAGGTGTGTGTGGCTGGGCTTGGAAGCTGGTAGGCTGGCTGGGAACCCCAGCTCTCCCGGGAGCTAGCTGTGGCTCCGCTTCCTCCTCTGTAACAGGCATGGGTTCTGATGGAGGCATTCAAGGAGTTGATATGCATAAGGAACACAGGACCTGCAGCGCAGGCGTGCTGGTGCGTGGGTGTGGCTTCCAGGTGAGGGACAGTTGGTGGAGGCCCAACGTGCACTGATGGTATACACTCTTTTAAGGAGCCAGTGAGGTTTGGAAATTTATGAGGTATTTTACTTTATTTATTCATTTGTTTGTTTTTATGCCAATACTGGGGTTTGAACTCAGAGCTTTTTTTTTATTTTGGTCGGTCGTGGGGCTTGAACTCTGAGCCTGGGCTCTTCAGCTCAAGGCAAGCGCTCTACCACTTGAGCTACAGCACCACTTCTGAACTCAGAGCTTTAATCCTCTTCTACCTCCTATGTAGGTGGGATTACATACATTCTCCACCATGCTTGGCTAATTTGTTGACATAGGGGAAATCTCACTTACTTCCTCTCCAGGCTGGTCTTGAATCATGATCTTTTTTTTTTGGTCCAGTCGTGGGGCTTGAACTCTGGGCCTGGGCGCTGTCCCTCAGCTCTTCAGCTCAAGGCTAGCGCTCTATCACTTGAGCCACAGCGCCACTTCGGACTTTTTTCTTTTTGCTTATGTGGTGCTGGGGAATCGAACCCAGGGCCTCAGGCATGCAAGGCAAGGGCTCTACCACTGAGCCACCTTCCCAGCCCCAATGAATCATGATCTTTCTGATCTCTGCCTCCCAAGTATCTGGAATTATAGATGTATACAACCACACCTGCGTCATGGACATACTTGAAGAATTCAGCACTGTGATTTTCAGTTTTTACTGGGAATGTTGGGTGGAGATGAAGCCCAGGGCTTCTCACATGATAGGAGGAAGATCTCTCACTGAGCTACACCCCCAGAGCCCTAGACCAGGACTTTCATTTTTCTTTTTTTTCCAGTCCTGGGGCTTGAACTCTGGGTCTAGGTGCTACCATTTGCGCCACAGTGCTATTTTTGGTTTTCTACTGGTTCATTGGAGAAAAGAGTCTCACAGATTTTCCTGCCTAGGTTGGCTTTGAATCATGAATCTCAGACATCAGACTCCTGAGTAACTAGGATTATAGGCATGAACCACTGGCACCTAACTGTAGAGCAGAACTTTTGTAGAAGGCCCCTTTGGCCAGATTTTGTGATCTTCCCCTGAAACATTTGGGGTTATGGGGTTTAGGAAGGAAACTATCACTTCTGGAAGTGGGGTGCTCAGTCCGATGGCAGAAAAATGGCCAATGGCCTGACAAGAGAACAGTAGGGAAGTGTTGGCCGACAAGGTAAGGGGCAGAGGGGTAACTAGTAGCTCCTGGGGCCCTAGTATGCAGAGAAGAACCATGGCACTACCTCGGTGGGTGTGGCAGGAGATTTTTAAATTTGTCACTGGGGCTTGTACTTGGGGTCTTTAGCGCTCACTCAGCTTTTCCTTTCACGGCTGGCACTCTACCACTTGAGCCACAGCTCCATTTCTGGCTTTTTGCTGGTTATTTGGAGATAAGAATCTCTTGGAATTGTATACCTGTGCTGGCTTCAAACTTCAATCCTCAGACTTCAGCCTCCTGAGTGGCAAGGATTACAGGCACGAGCCCTAACTGGCAGCAGTCGATGTTGGGCGTGGGAGAGTGGAGTTGTAGGAGAGATGACAAGCAGGCAGAATTAGAGGCAGATAGGATTAGGAAGTAGGACAGTATGGAGGTCACCCATGTGTCTGTGGGGACATGTCCCTTGTCCCCGTGTCCCTCAATCCCATCCCTTCATGCACTCTGTGCCCCCATCTCTCAGCCCTGAAGCATGTGGAGGGTTGGGGGGTTCTGGCTGGGTTTTCTGCAGAGCCGGGCAGCAAAGGCCTGGCCGGCCCTCACTCTGCCACCTTCCACTTACCTCCCAGGCCACTTCAGCCCTGTCATCAGCCGCAGGAGCTACGAGACCTTGGAGGAGATGGTCCCGCGTTGGAGCCCCTCGCAGCTGCCCATTTACTTCATGTCACCCTACAGCATGGTCACAAAGGCCGAGGTGGTGTTTGAGGAACAGCTCTTCACGCTGGAGGCCGTGGAGGTGCACCTCGGGACTCCCTACGCGCGCTGTATCCACAAATGGGGACCCCAGCAGGTTGTCCTGCATCTGCCTCTGTCCCAGAAAGGGCCTTTCTGGAAATTAGAGTCTGGAGCCCCCCAAACCCTGCCCCAGATCCTGCAGGACCCGGCTCTGAAGGACAGCATGCTGATCTGCCCCAACCTACCCTGGCCCTCCTTGACCCTGAAACCTCAGTATGAAGTTCAGGCCATCATGCATAGTGAGTTGCCTGGGCAGGTGTGGGGGGGTGGGCACAGGATGGGGACCCCTGGGAGCTGCTCTGATGGAAGACATCTCCCCTTCTGGGCATAGTTTTGGGGGTCGTATGCAATGGAACAGAATCTAGCTGCCTAGTCCAGTGGGATTTTGGTGTGGAAGGAGAGGAAAGAGAATGAACATGAGCAAGGTTAACCTGTTTGACAGAAGTAGCAAAGAGCCAGGCACCTGTAATCCTAGCTATTCAGGAGGCCGAAATCTGAGGATCATAGTTCAAAGCCAGCCTGGACAGAAAAGTCTATGAAACTCATCTCCAATTAACCCCAAAAAGCCAGACGCAAAGCTGTGGCTTAAGTGGTAGACCACTAACCTTGAGCAAAAAAGCTCAGGAAGTGCCCAGGCCTGGAGATCAAAGGTTGGGGCTGGGAATATAGTTTAATGGTAGAATGCTTGCCTAGCATGCTTGAAGCTCTGGGTTCAATTCCTCATTGCCACAGAAACAGAAAAAAACTGGAAGTGGTGTTGTGGCTCAAGTGGTAGAGCACTAGCCTTGAGCACAGAGAGGCTCAGGGACAGAGCCTGGGCCCTGAGTTCAAGCCCCAGGCCTGGAAGAAAGAGAAAGAGAGAGAGCGAGAGAGAGAGAGAGAGAGAGAGAGAGAGGAAGGAAGGAAGGAAGGAAGGAAGGAAGGAAGGAAGGAAGGAAGGAAGGAAGGATGGAAGATTGGTAGGAAAGAACAGATGGAAACAGGAAGCAGGCCAGCAGGCTGCTCTCTGCTCTCTAGCTGGGGTGAGGGTGTACAGTGGGGTGGCACAGGCCGCACCCCTACACTGACTTTGCTCTCACAGTGCGCAGGACCATCGTCAGGATCCCGTCCACCCTGGAGGTGGATGTGGAAGACATCACGGCCTCCTCCCAGCACATCCACTTCATCAAACCCATGCTGCTCAGCGAGGCCCTGGCCCAGGGCGGCCCCTTCCCCCTGCTCACCGAGATCCTGGAGGTTCCCGAGGGCCCCCCCCTCTTCCTCAGCCCGTGGGTGGGCTCCTTGAGGAAAGGCCAGAGGCTGTGCATCTACGGTCCATCCTCAGCACCCTGGCGGCTCCTGGCCTCCAGCAAGGGCCGGAAGGTGCCCAGACACTTCATGGTATCGGCGGCCTATCAGGGCAAGCTGCGGCGGCGGCCCAGAGAGTTCCCCACGGCCTACGACCTCCTGGGTGCTTTCCAGCCAGGCCGGCCTCTCCGGGTGGTGGCTACAAGAGACTGTGAGGGCGCAGAGGAGAACGCTGAAATTGCCTCCCTGGCTGTGGGTGACCGGCTGGAAGTGTTGGGGTCCGTCCAGATGCTTGGGGAGCAGGGCCAGGACGTGGACATGTTGATGTGCCAGCGGCTGAGCGAGCAGGCTGCGGAGGACGAGGCGGGCACAGATGAAGAGGTGGAGGAGGATCAGGAGCAGATTCTGCTGCCGCTCTTCCTCCCTGGGGGCTTCGTGGAGGAGCTGAATGATGGCCGGCGCTACAGCCTCGCCGACCTCATGGCCCAGTTCTCGCTGCCCTGTGAGGTCAAGGTGGTAGCCAAGGACCCCAGGCAAACGGATGACCCTCTGGTCTCCTTCGGGGCCCTGCGGCTGGAGGAGAAGATCACAGAGTCCTTCATGATGGTAGGGCTGGACGCGCAGCCGGGCCTGTGCTTTGAGATCCCTCCACAGTGGCTGGACCTGACTGTGGTGGAGGCCGAGGGGCAGCCCGGCCAGCCGGCTGAGCCTCTGCTCGTGGAAGAGCTGACGGACGCCTTCTACTACAGCCTTCGCAAGTTACCAGCTAGTAAGAGCCAAGCCCCACCGCCCAGGCCCCCCAAAAGACAGAGCCTCTGCGAGCAGAAAAAAACAAGCAGCAAAGAGAGTATGGTAAAGGTAAGGTGTGGGGCCCTGCATGGCTCTGTGTGCGTGCGTGTGTGATGGGGCTTGAACTCAGGGCTTCACAGTCTCACTGGCTTTTTCTTTTCTTTGTTGTTGGTCCTGGGGCTTGAACTCAGGGCCCAGGCACTCTCCCTGAGCCTCTTGGTACTAAGGTTGGGTGGGCTGTGGATGTGCTGGAGAGAATGACAGCTGAAGCTGGGCACCGATGGCGCACACTTGTAATCCTAGCTACTCAGGAGGCTGAGATCTGAGGATCACAGTTCAAACCCAGCCCAGGCAGGGAAGTCTGTGAGACTCTTATCTCCAATAAACCACCAGAAAACCAGAAGTGGCGCTGTGGCCCAAGTGGTAGAGCACTAGCCTTGAACAGCTGAAGAGCGCAGGGACAGCGCCCAGGCCGAGTTCAAGACCCACGATTGATTAAAAAAAAAAGAGAGAGAGAGAATGATGGCTGAGACCCGAGACTTACCCCATGGCCCGGTTCATAGGTAGGAGGCTGAATGTGAGCATGAGTAATCCTGCTTTTCCCTCTGCCATCCTGCAGTCACTCCTGAGCTGTCTCATTATTTGTCACCTAAACTCAGTCTCTGGTTAATGCCCCCCACCCCCTTCCTGGACAGCTGCCAAAATGGCTTCGAAGCCAGGCCGGGGCAGGAGTCCCGGTTTACATTTGTTATGGGGTAGCTTGGATAAGGCCATCCACTCTGCAGACTTGGGTTTGGTGCTTCCTATTGGGCGCTGACTACAAGACCGGCCCCTCAGCCACTATGCCACCTACTGGAGAGCACCACATACTCCTGCAGCTAAAAACACAGGCATCAGCGGGGGCTGGTGACCGGCTCATGTTACTTGCTACACAAGAGACTGAAATCTGAGGATCAAGGTTCAAAGCCAGTCTACACAGACAAATCCAGGAGTCTCTGATCTCCAATTAACCAGCAAAAAGCCAGAAGTAGAGCTGTGCTAGCCTTGAGCAAAAAAAACCCTCAGGCAACTCTTAGTCCCTGAGTTCAAGCCCCAAGACTGGCACAAAACAACAAAAACTAGGTACCGGGGGCTGGGAATGTGGCTCAGTAGTAGAGTGCTTGCCTAAAATGAATGAAGCCCTGGGTTCAATTCCTCAGTACCACATACACAGAAAAAGCCAGAAGTGGTGGCTCATGTGGTAGAGTGCTAGCCTTGAGCAAAAAAAGCTCAGGGATAGTGCCCAGGCCCTGAGTTCAAGCCCCAGGACTGGCAAAACCAAAACCAAAACCAAAAAAACAAAACAAACCAAACAAAACATACACACAAAAAACTTAGGTACCCAGTGGTAGAGTGCTAACCTTGAGCCAAAAGACTCAGGGAGAGTGCCCTGGCCAAGTTCAAGCCCCACAACTAACAACAAAAAGGCATCCACAAGGAGTTTGGCTGAGTTACACAGGTACATGGCAGGGCTGGAACCCGACTTTGCGAAGCGTAGCAAGCATACTTTTGGGGAGCAGGGAGACTTGCGTTTAGTGATATGCAGGTAGTGGAATGGTAGAGTCTTGAGCGCCTGAGTTCTCAGGGAGCTCCTGTGGGGGGGGGAGGGGGCATACACAGGCCAGGGAGGCACTGGAAAGCACAGCACAGGATTTGGGAGTCCTCAGTCCCAGCCTGGACTTCAGGCTAGTAACTTTGGGCCCAGTCACTGCTGTTACCCTTGGGTGGTGCCTGGTCCTTCACATCCCCTGCTGTTACCAGAGGTGGTACCGAGTTCCCTAGAGCACAGAAAGGCCTTTGGCCTCACAGGTCATAGTTGTAGTTCTAGGACCAAACTTGGCTCAGCTGATCCTCCCTCCATGGCGGAGTAGACTAGTAAATTAGAATTTGGGGGGGGGGGGAACTGGGGCATGTAGGATTCCATGAGCAGACACACATAGCACGTGGCGGGAGTTGAATAGAAGTCCTCTTCCTTCTGGCATTCCTTTCTGAGGCTTTGTGACTTGCATGTGTGTGTGTATATGAGAGAGGAGGGAGGGAGAGGAAGAGGGAGAAAGAATGTGTGTGTGTATACTGATCCTGGGGCTTGAAACTCAACCTGAGTCCTGTGCCTGAGCTTGTTTTCTCAAGGCTAGTGCTCTACCACTTGAGCCAGTGCCACTTCTGGCTTTTTGGTAATCTATTGGAGATAAGAATCTCACAGACTTTGCTGCCCGGGCTGGCTTCAACCCTCAGATCTCAGCCTTCTGAGTAGCTAGGACTACAAGCATGAACCACAGGTGCCTGGTTGTGATTTTTTTTTTTTTTTTTGCAATGCTAGGATTTGAAATCCGGGTAGGCAGGTGCTCTACCATCTGAGCCATAGTACTAGCCTTTTGCTTTATTTTTCGAATAAGGTCTTATGATCCTTTTTATGCCTCCCAAGTAGTTGGTATCACATTCCACCACATCCAGCTGTTGGCTGGGATGGGGAGGGGGGTCTCACTCTTGTCTAGGCTGGCTGCACTACAGCTCCTATCTCTACTTCTCAATAGTTGGGATTACAGTGTAAGCCACAGCACCCAGCCTGTGACTGCTTTTTTTGCTTGTGCTGGTACTTGAACTCAGAGCCTGGGCACAGTCCCTTAGCTTTTTTTTTTTTTTTTTTGTCGGTCGGGGGGCTTGAACTCTGGGCCTGGGTGCTGTCCCTCAGCTCTTCAGCTCAAGGCGAGCGCTCTACCACTTGAGCTACAGCGCCACTTCCGGTTTTCTGTGGTTTTTATTGGAGATAGGAGTCTCACAGTCTCTCCTGCCCGGGCTGGCTTTGAACCGTGATCCTCAGATCTCAGCCTCCTGAGTAGCTAGGATTACAGGCGTGAGCCACCAGCGCCCGGCTTCCCTTAGCTTTTTTGTTCAAGGCTGGTACTCTACCACTTGAGCCACAGTTCTACTTCAGCCTTTTTGCTGGCTAACTGAAGGTAAGTCTCATGGACTTGTGTCCAGGCTGGCTTCCAACTGTAACTTAGATCTCAGCTCCTGGATAGCTAGGACTACAGGCATGAGCTTCTGTGACTACTTTCTTGATTTATCCCTTCATCCCACCCCCTATCCTTAGCATGACCAGGACACTGGCTGTAGCCATTAACCCTATATTCACCCCCACCCACCCCCGACTCTATTCCTCTGCAAGATACTTTACATGCTTGTAGTAAAAGTACTCAGGATCCTGAAAAACATACGCACAGGGAAGTGAGAAATTATATTTCATAGCTTCTGTGGCCTTGACTTGGGACTTGGGTGATTCCTGTTTTTCTTCCCAACCTTCTCAAATCTTGGAAAACCAGCAGACTCCTGCACTGTGCAGACTCAAGGCAAACACCATGCCAGACACTTCCAAGGACAAATCAAGTTTATATAGCAAGATTGATACCTTGGTCTCCAAGAGCCTCAATCCCAAGGTCTTGCCACAGGACAGAGGTAAGTGTCCCTTCAATGTAGCTTTGTTCTCTTCCCACCCTGCCCCTCTGATGCTCTTTGCCTCCGATGGCCCTGCATACCAGACCCTTTGAGTTGTTGGACAAGCCTCTGTAGGGGTGGGTCAGGGGAAAGACCCTAGGTCTGTGCTTAGGGGCTCCAGAGCCCTGTGTGGACCAAGTTCAGTCCCAGCACACTCTCCTGCCCATACCACATGACAATTAAATGGCTGGGAGTTGAGAGAAAAAATTGTGGTTTCTGGGGGAGGGGGGAGGCTGGGAAGTGATGTGAAGGGTAAACAAAGGAGGAGGCTGCAATGCTTGGTAAGAAATATACGCATTATCCTGCCCATGCAATTGTAACCCCTCTGTACAGTATGTTCACAAATAAGATAAAATTAAATTAAAAAAAAAAAAACAAAAAAAATTGTGGTTTCTGCATTGGCAAAGGCCTTAGAGCACCTAGGTTACCCACTTCCCCACACAGGCGAGGAAACCACAAAAGGGAAGGAATTTGCTCAACACCCAAGAGGCTCACCACCCCTGATGTTTTTTTCTTCAGGGAAAAGGATGAAACCTAAGGCCTCCAGCATGCCACGCAAGCACTGTACTTCTGAGCGAGAGCCCACGCCCAACCAGGACCCTTTTCTAGATGTGGATGCCCACGACTATGAAGAATTAGTTGAGAACTTTCAGAAAACCATCTAGGTGCCAGAGAAGCCATGCCTCTCAGCTGCTGCTCTAAACACCTGGGGTAGAGTCACCCAGAAATCAGAGTGAGATTGCAACAGAAATGGATACTGCTCCAGCTTCCTTCAGACTCTAGGGTCCTGCCCTTGGAGGCTGGTTTGTTTGAACCCTGCATGTCACCCTTTACTCCCTGAGCTTCAGACCTTTGGTATCCAGAACAAGCCCCACGAGCTGTTACTTCACTGGATGAAGAGTCTGAGGCCAATGGAGCTGGCTCAATGCTCATCACACAGCCCTGTCACCCCTGGCCTTAAATCCTGCTTCATCCCAGGCTCTGTATGGGAGACCAGGACTGTTTCTTCATTTTAGGAACCTCTAGCACAGAAATGGGGCTTGCATAAATAATGGTGGCTATTTGGCTTCAAGAGCAGAGTCTCTGGGGTTTAGGTCTCAAAAGCTAATGTTGGAGCTCAAGGAGCCAGTTTATCCTTAGCAAGGCCCAAAGCAGCAGGAAACTGGCAGGTTGTCAGATGGTGCTAAGATATCATTAAAATTGTAAATGATTATCCAAGATTATTTCATTGTAAAGCCACAGAATAAAAATGACATTTGAGCTTCTGTATGAGTATCATTTAGTTTTGCCTGTGTGCTAGAACCATCCGAGAGGCTTTGGGACAGTGTGCCTATACCCTGAGTTCAAGCCCCAGGACTGGTTAAAAAAAAAAACAAACAAAACAGGGGCCAGGAAGGTGGCTCAGTGGTAAAGTGCTTGCCTTGCATGCATGAGGCCCTGGGTTCGATTCCTCAGCACCACATAAGCAGAAAAAGCTGGAAGTGATGCTGTGGTTTAAGTGGTAGAGCACTAGCCTTGAGCTGAAGAGCTGAGGGACAGCACCCAGGCACAGAGTTCAGGCCCACGACCACCACCAGCAACAACAAAACAAGCTCCAGGACTGGCAAAGAAAGTCTCACCTAAGCTGGGAGCCGGTGGCTTATGCTCATAATCCTAGCTACTCAGGAGACTGAGATTTGAGGATCAAGGTTCAAAGCCAGCGTGGGCAGGAAAGCCTGTGAGACTCTTATCTCCAGTTAACCACCAGAAAACTGGAAGTGGCGCTGCAGCTCAAGTAGGGCCCAGGCCCAGAGTTCAAAGCCCCATGACTGACCGCCCCCCTCCCAAAAAAAATTTCAACCTGAGATCAAATGGTACTCAATTTAGTTACATGATCACACACCATAAAAAAGTCAACAGTAAGGTCCACGTTTCAGTCACTCATTTACTCAGTAATGATAGGGACTGAACTCCTAACATATGCCAATCCAGTGTTCTACCACTGAACGATAGCTACATACCTTTAGCCATTTTAATCTTTACCACAAATCTCAGAGGAAAAAAATTTTTCTCTATAAATGTAGAAATGTAGGCTCCACAGATGACTTAAAATCAAGATCCTAATTAAAAAGTAGAAGCCAGGATTCAAATCCAAATTTTATTATAATTATGCTACACTGTCTTAGATGACAAAGCGGCAATTGCATCAGCTCAGAAAAAGGGAAAATATTTCACTCACAAGCTATTGCAATAACAGAACAGTTCATTAAACATTTGGATGTACTTTTTTTTTTTTTAATAATACAAAACATAGTAACATTTCTTCCTTTCCTCTGCCCCTTGAGGCCACCCCAATCAAGAACCTCATGTTCACACAAACCTCCTTTACAGCAGCATGGAAGGCAAGAAAGGAAGGAAAGTGCAATTTTGAAAAGTAATGTTACAGAACCAGAGTAACAAAAATAGGGCAGAAGGTAGTGGGTCCCTCAGTAGACTCTCTGCCCACAGGCCGGTCCTGATCAGGCTCATGTCCTCAATAGGAATATGTTTTAAGAATAAACCCTGACATTAATATTGCCCTATCGTCTCTGTAGCATTCCTCTTATAAATCTTTTTTATCCTGTAAGCTTATTTGGAACTCCTTTAACGAACCCCACCTTGGTTTACCTCCCTGTCAAGTGCTCATTTTCCTTTCAGTTTCTAAACAACAAAAACAAAAACAGGAGAGCAGGAAGCCATCAGCACAAAACCTCCTTCCTAGAAATCACCTGGCCAAACACGTACAGCTGGAGCAAACAGATTGTGAAAACCAGGTCCAGCTGGCAATCTCTCAGATACTCAAGGAGATCCAGTTATTCTGCATCTGTGGACTTAAAGTGATCATCATCCACAGTAGAATAAATATGTCCCTCGTTGCTAAGAAAATCCACAGCTTGCCTAGAAAGAATGAATAAAAGAAGGGTCATTTCAAACTAGTAAGGGAAGGAAATTGCCTTCTGGATGCTGTTTTTATCCTAGCTCAGAAAATTCAGTCATTTCTTCATAGAAGGCACTAATAAAAGTGCAAAATTGATAATGGCTACTAGGGCTGGCTTGAATTCCTCTCCCAATTCAAGAACATAGGGCCTCATTTAAATAAGCAAAGTGAAACAAGAATCTAAAGCTACAGTCCAGATTGCCTATGAAATCTCCTAGCACACGAAAGTTCTACACGAAACTCTTATCTTCAAACACCACTAAAAACCACAAGTGGTGCTGTGGCTCAAGCAATAGAGCGCTTGCCTTGAGCTAAAGAGCGCAGGGACAGTGCCCAAGCCCAGAGTTCAAGCCCCACAACAGCCCCCCCCCCCGCAAAAAAAAAAGCCAGCTAGAGCAGGCAAGTCTATGAGACTCATCTCCCCAATTAAGCACCAGAAATGGCTCTGTGGCTCAAGTGGTAGAGTGCTAGCCTTGAGCAAAAGAAGCTCAGGGACAGTACCCAGGCCTAGAGTTCAAGCCCCACCAAAAAAAAAAAAAAAAGGCTTTCCACAAAGAGTATGTTGCCATCAATCGTTGACGTCCTTTGGGTCATGCCAGTAACATGTTTAGTAATAGCCCAAACTTATAAAGAACCTACTACATGATAGCAATTCTGTATCTTACCATTATGGGTTGAAGTTGGACAGCTTATGTGTATGTTTACACGCATGCACTGGTTTTGGGATTTGAACTCAGGGTCTGGGTATTGTCCTTGAGCTTCTTTTTGCTCAAGGCTAAGTGCTCTATTATTTGAATCAGCTCCACTTCAGGCTTTTTTTGGTAATTAATAGAGAGCCAGACTTTCCCACCTGGGCTGGCTTTGAACCAAGATCCTCTGATCTCAAGCTAGGATTACAGATGTGAATCACCAGTGGCCAGCTAACTACTACTTCTTTTTTTTGCCAGCTAGTCCCAGGGTTTGAACTCAGGACCTGGGCGTCCCTAAACTCCTTTTGCTCAAGGCTAGCATTCTACCACTTGAGCCACAGCACCACATCCATCTTTTTCTGTTTAAGTGGTACTGAGGAATCGAACCCAGGGCTTCATGCATGTTAGGCAAGCACTCTACCACTAAGCCACATTCCCAGCCCAAACTAACTTCTTGTTTTTGTTTTTTAAATGCTGGTACTGGGGCTTGCATTTAGGGCCTTGTGTTCTTCCCTGGCTTTTCTTTTCTTTTGTACTGGGCTTGGGACTTGAATTCAGTTTGGGCACTGTCCGAGTTGTTTTTTGCTCGAGGCTAGTGCTCTACCACTTGAGCCACAGCTCTACCTCTGGCTTTTTGAGGTTAGTTGGAGATAGTTTCACAGACTTTCCTGCTCAGGCTGGCTTTAAACTGTAATAATCCTCACCCTTCTAGTAGATATGAGTCACAGGACCCCCCATAGTCAGCTTTACTTTATAAACTTACTTTTGTTAGTAGAAACTATGAAGAGGTTAAAAGATAGAAATGGCTCACAGAAAGCACTCACTCACTTAATAGTGGCTATAGGCATATGCTGGAGCTGGTTCCGGAGATCCTGAAAGTTCAATCCTTCAGGTCTTGGGCAAGCCTTAATCAAGCTCAGCACCTGAAATTCAGATTAGAAAGATTTTAATTAGTTTACCTTTATAAACAAACAAACAAAAAACCAGGATCCAGGCCTAGGTTAGCCTTAGATCATTAAAGTAAGAGAACTTCAGGCCTGTGTTTTGCATTTCTGGAGTCACACAGGCAATTTACCTGATTCTGAACCACAGTGAGGCCATTGGAGGGCATGAAGCTATTCCCACTGAAGCTCCCTGCATCGCTCATTCCTGGGTTGCTGAGAGAGGGTCTTCCTGCCATGGGCTGAATTGAAAAATAAGTTTGTAACATTAGAAAATTCACCAAGTTAAACTTTTTTGCTGTTTTAAATAAATTGTTAATAAGCAGCTAAGAATTTAAGTGTGTTCCAATAACAATTGCTTACGTGAGGAAGCTATTATATAATGAGACTATCAGAGGGAGGTAAAAGAATCATTTGAAGCACATATTAAAAATAAATATATGCATAATGACTAGTTTCCTCTTCAAACCTGCTTCTGTGTTACAGTTCATCTTAATTAGTAAATCCAGGCTCCAGCCCAGCTTTGTAGACCTGAGTCATCTGTCATGTCTCCATTCCCTCCCAAAATCTACTAATCCCCACAGCCCATGAGTCCAGTTATCTTTCTCATTCTAGTCTCCTAACTGGTATCTCCTCTACCTCAGCTCTTGAATGCCAATCAAGCCTCCCCTCATTGCTTCAAGTGGTTAAGTCCTTATAATTATGCCACTCCTATATTTAAAAGCTTTCAAGTGGCTCCCTCTACCTGTGAAAACATTATACAACACCTAGATATTCAACACACACAACTAGAAGTCCAAATCTGTATTTTCTTTATTAATTTTTTTATTGTGAAAATACCGTACAGAGGGGTTACAATTACATGAGCAAGGTAATGAGAACATTTCTTATTAAGCATTATTGCCTCCTCCTTTGTTTCCCCTTACCATCCATGCCCTCCCATCTCCCTGCCTCCCTTCCCCCCCATTTAATTTTTTGTGCATCACATTGGAGCTTGTACTCAAGGCCTGAAAACAGTCCTTGGCTTTTGTACTCAAAGCTAGCACTCTACCAATTGACCAATTTCACTCCCCCTGCCCTTTTTTTTGGAGGTGGGAAGGGATTATTAATTGGAAACAAGAATCTCATGGACTTTCCTGCCCTGGCTGTCTTCAATCTGAGACCCTCCAATCTCAGCCTCTTGAGTATTTAGGATTACAGGCATTAGCCACTGGGGCCCAACATGTGTTTTTTCTATTTTTCTTTTGGCAGTCCTGGGACTCCAATTTTGAGCCTGGGCTCTGTCCCTGAGTTCTTTTGCTCAAGGCTAGCACTCTACCACTTCGAGCCACAGCACCACTTCTGGTGGTTAGTTGGGTCTCACAGCCAGGCACTAGCTTACACCTATAATCCTAGCTACTCCGAAGGGTGTGATCTGAGGATTGCAGTTCAAAGACAGCCTGGGCAGGAAAGTCCATGAGATTCTTGTCTCTAATAAACTACTCAGAAAAAGCCGGAAGTGGCACCATGGCTCTAGTGCTAGAGTGCTAGGCTTGAGTCAAAGAAGCTAAGGGACAGCACTCAGACCCAGAGTTTAAGGCCCATGACTGACAAAAACAAAAACTGGAAGTAGAACTATAGGTCCAGTGGTAAACACTAGGCTTGAACCAAAGAAACTCAGGGACAACTCCCAGGCCCTTGAGTTCAACCTCAAGGACTGGCAAACAAACAAACAGCTAGGCTCATGGAGAAATTGTGAACTTCTTGTGGTTTACCCTTTAAAATGTTAAAGAAATCAAAGGCAGAACACAAAAGCAGCCATGCGGGGGGAGGTCAGGGAAGCTGCTTACCTGGCTGTTGGACTTGGTCAGCATCATGTGTGCATTGACCACTTCAAGAATATGTGTGGTGAACTCATTCATGTCCTCCAAGGGCATGATCTTAAATGCCACAAGGCTCTTTTTGTTCTATTAAAATAAACAGGAAAATATAAAGGATAAGCAGGCTAAAGCTAACACTCTTTACTTGGCTATAGTATTTGCTAATGCGTTAATATAGTTAAAAACTAACACTGGAGCTGGGTGCCAGTGGCCCATGCATATAATCCTAGCTGAGATATGAGGATCGTGGTTCAAAGCCAGCCCAGGCTGGAAAAATCTGAGACTTACCTCCAATTAACTGCCAGGAAACTGGAAGTGGCGTTGTGGTATAGCACTTGCCTTGAGCTGCAGAGCTCAAGGTGCAGGGATAGCACCCAAGCCCAGAGTATAAGCCCCACAACCGACAAAACAAAACAAAACAAAAAAACACTGGAGTAATTAAAATATAATCTACAATGAAGGGACAAACAAAACTAATTCATAGATGTTATTTTTCCAAAGTTACAATGTTTTCCATTCTCATGGAGCTTGAACTTTGGGCTTGGCTTCTGTCCCTCAGCTCTTCAGCTCAAGGCAAGCACTACCACTTGAGCCACAAAATCACTTCCTGTTTTCTGGTGGTTATTGGAGATGAGAGTCTCATGGACTTTCCTGTCTGGGTTGGCTTTGAACCGTGATCCTCAGATCTCAGTCTCCGGAGTAGCTAGGATTATAGGCGTTAGCTACCAACGCCTGACCAGTGTTTTCCATTTTATATCTAATGGATGTTACTCTTTAGCACTCTGGTATTTCTATATTAAGGCAAAAACTAGTTATTTCCTCTTAAGAGAATGACAATAACATCCCATCAAACATGGAGTCCTACAGCTAAGTAAAACCTACACATAAATCCAGAAATCTCTTTAAGCTGCCATTTTTCTTCTGACTTTACCTGAAAAGATCTGAGGTGGCCAGCCACTTTCACGTATGTTTCTGGAGGAACCACAGTGTTTTCACTGCTGGCATCCTAAAAGATAAACACATACATACACTTAAGGTTTTAGTGATGCTGGTGAGAGTCTCTTCAAATTTCTAAATTATAGAAAGAGAAAGATATACAGTAGACGCACTAAACCCTCATGTGGCATTATCTAGTTTGTCCTGACTTTTAGAATCCACAGTGTGTATGTATGTGTACTCAAAGATGCAATAAGTCCTTGGGGCTTGAACTCAGGGCCTGGGTGCTGTCCCTGAGTTGTACTCAAGGCTGTGCTCTACCATTTGAGCAACAGCTCTACTCCAGGTTTTTGGAAATTAACTGGAAATAAGGGTCTCATGGATTTGAACCAGGCTTGCTTTGAACCTCCATCTTCAGGTCTCCATCTCTTGTAGGTAGGATTATAGAGGTTAAGCCATCAGTGCCTAGCTTCTATTTTTGTTTGTTTGCTGGTCCTGGAGCTTGAACTCAGGGCCTGAGTGCTGTCCCTGAACCTCTTTGTGCTCATGGCTAATGTATCACTTGAGCCACAGCCCCACTTCTGGTTTTTTCTGAGTAGTTTATTGGAGATAAGAGTCTCATAGACTTTTCTGCCTGGGCTGGCTTTGAACTGTGATCTTCAGATCTGAGTAGTTAGGATTACAGGCATGAGTTACTGGTGCCTGGGCTGCTTCCAGGCACCAGCCAGGCAAAAAACAAACAAAAAACAAAAACCCTAACAATTTCCTTCAGTGTTCTAAGGCAAATATTTTTTCCAGCTTTTATTAATTAATTGGTCAAGCCCCACAACTGGCAAAAAAAAAAAAATTACATTCAAACTGGGCGCAGGTGGCTCATGCCTATAATCCTAACTACTCAGGAGGCTGAAATATGAGGATGGAGGTTCAAAATCAGCCTAGTTCAAATTCCATGAGCCCCTTATCTCCAATTAATCTCCAAAAAGCTGGAAGTATAGAGCTGTGACTCAAGTAGTAGAGCATGAGCCTTGAGCACAAAAGCTCAGGGAGACCAACTAGCCCAAAGTTCAAGCCCCAGAACCCCCCCCCCAAATAATGACATTAATCCCAGTGTAGTTTAGAATAGTAAATGAGTGTCAAGCAGGGCACCTGTGGCTCATGCCTGTAATCCTCGCTACTCAGGAGGCTGAGATCTGAGGATCAAGGTTCAAAGCCAGCCTGTGCAAGAAAGTCTGTGAAACTCTTTATCTCTAATAAACCACCAGAGAACCAAAAATGGCGCTGTAGCTCAAGTGGTAGAGCGCTAGCCTTGAGCTGAAGAGCTGAGGGACGGTGCTCAAGCCCAGAGTTCAAGCCCCACAACCAACAATAAAATAAAAATAAAATAAAATTAGTGTCAAATCATATAAATATGTAATGCTAGAGTAGGCAAAAAGCTAATGTGAACTCCACCTTAGATATGTAAATGGTACAAATATCAGAACAAGAGCCCAGGCTGTTATGTACATCACCTTTTTAAGAAGAATTAAAAAAAGTCCAAGCTGGACAGGGCAAAAAGGCAAGCTCCTGTTTAGGTGCTTGGACTCATACTTATAATCCTAGTTACTCTGGAGTTCATGTTTGAAGCCAACACAAACAGACAAATCTGGAGGACTCTTATCTCTCTATTTTGTTGGTTCTGGGGCTTGAACTCTGGGCTTGGGTGCTGTCCCTGCACTCTTCAGCTTAAGGCTAGCACTCTACTGCTTGAGCCACAGCACCACTTCTGGTTTTCTAGTGCTTTATTGAAGATGAGAGTCTCTCAGTTTCTTGCCCAGGCTGGCTTGAACTGCAATCCTCAGATCTCAGCCTCTTGAGTAGCTAGGATTATAGGCGTGGGCCACTGGCAGTATCCTGCTTCAGACTCTTATCTCTAGTTAACCAGCAAATAGTAAGAGTGGGATACTCTTGAGTTCAAACTCCAGTACTGGCAAACACACACACACAAAGATTCTGTCACTGTTCTAGATATCAGAGATACAGTGGTAACAAAATAAAAATTATTCTTGTAGAAGTTAAATTCTATTTCCTTTCAGTTTTATAGTATTTTGTAAAATTTATAAACATTTATGCAAAGAATTAAAGACATAATAAAAGTTTAAAAATAAACTGGGGGCTGGGAATGTGGCTTAGTGGCAGAGTGCTTGCCTTGCATGTATGATGCTCTGGGTTCAATTCCTCAGTACCACATAAGCAGAAAAAGCTAGAAGTGGTACTGTGGCTTAAGTGGTAGAGTACAAGCCTTGAGCAAAAGAAGCTCAGGATGGATGCCGGCAGTTCATGCCTGTAATCCTAGCCACTAAGGTTGAGACGTAAGGATTGGGGTTCAAAGCTAGCAGGGGCAGGAAAGTCCATGAAACTTTTTTTTTGGTCAGTCGTGGGGCTTGAACTCTGGACTTAGTTGCTGCCTTGCGCTCTTCAGCTCAAGGCCAACGCTCTACTGCTTGAGCCATAGCACACTGCCAGTTTTGGGGTAGTTTATTGGAGATAAGAGTCTCACGGACTTTCTTGCCCAGGCTGGCTTTGAATGGCAATCATCAGATCTCAGGCTCCTGAGTAGCTAGGATTACAGGCGTGAGCCACCAGCGCCCAGCTTCCATGAGACTTTTATCTCCAGTTAAACACCAGAAAACCAGAAGTGGCCTGCGACTGAAATAGTAGAACACTAGACCTTGAGCTAAAGAGCTCAGGGACAGCGTCCAGGCACAGAGCCCCACAAGTGACAAGGAAAAAAAAAAAACAACTCAGGGACAGTGCCCAGGACCTGAATTCAAGCCCTAGGACTGGCAAAAAATAAAAACTAAATAAATAAAAGTAAAAGTAAGCTGGGCAGTGCTGGCTCATGCTTATAATTCTAGCTACTCAGAGGCTGAGATATGAGGATTGTGGTTCAAAGCCAGCTCTGGCGAAAAAATCCAAGAGACACTCTTGTTGTTGTTGTTTATTTTTTTGGGTCCGGTCGTGGGGCTTGAACTTTGGGCCTGGGCGCTGTCCCTCAGCTCTTCAGCTCAAGGCTAGCGCTCTACCACTTGAGCCACAGCGCCACTTCCGGCTTTTTTCTTTTTGCTTATGTGGTGCTGAGGAATCGAACCCAGGGCCTCAGGCATGCAAAGCGAGCACTCTACCACTGAGCCACCTTCCCAGCCCCCCAAGAGACTCTTATCTCCAATTAGCCACAAAAAAGGGCAGAAGTAGAGCTATGGCTCAAGTTGTAGCATACTAACTAGTCTTGAGGAAAAGAATTCAGGGACAGTGCCCAGACCCTGAGTTCCAGAACTAGCACCAAAAAGAAAAGTTTAAAGGTTAAGATTAGAAGATTCCATCATCTACAAAGTCCAAAAGTAATTCCACCCTAATCCAGAGTCACTTACATCTGTGTCAACCCACTGACGAACATCCATCGGTGAAGCAGTCATGTCATCTACTTTGTAAACAATATTGGTTGGAGCCTTTTCTGCATGTCTGATTATTCCCACAATAGTGACCTAGGTTACGGATAGAAAAAAAAATTAAAAGTTAGTTTTCCAGGAAACCAAAGTAATATTTATGCACTTTAAAATGAAGCCTCCACCATGCACTAATATTAATTCAAAGTGGATCAAAGAACTCAACATCAGACCTCAAACTCTGAAATTACTGCAAGAGTAGAAAAAACATTAGAACTTATAGGTATAGGAAAAAGTTCTTGAAGAGTCCAAGGGGCACAAGTAGGACATCAAAATAAAGTTTCAGCACAGCTAAGGACATACTTTCTAAACTAGAAAGACAGCCAAAACTATAAAGGCTGGTAGAAAATCTTTTAGAAGCCGGGCACTGGTATCTCATGCCTGTAATCCTAGCTACTCAGGAGGCTGAGATCTGAGGATCACAGTTCAAAGCCAGCCCGGGCAGGAAAGTCTGTGAGACTCTTATCTCCAATAAACCTCTAGAAAACCAGAAGTGGTGCTGTGGCTCAAGTGGTAGAGCGCTAGCCTTGAGCTGAAGAGCACAGGGACAGCGCCCAGGCCCAGAGTTCAAGCCCCACGACCAACCAAAAAAAAAAGAAAAGAAAATCTTTACAGACAAAGGCCTAATATCCAATATATACAAGGAACCCAAGAAACTAACTCCCTACTTTCCCCCCTCAAATCTAATATCACTAAATTGGCAAGGAAGCTAAGAATAAACTTCTCAGAAGAAGAGATAAGAATGGCAAAGAAACAGAAGCAGAAATACTCATCATCCCTGGCCATAAAGGAAATGCAAATCAAAGTAACTCTGAGATTACATCTCAATCCAGTTATATTAGCCAACATTGTGAATTTGAACAAATGTTAGCAGGGATGTGGGGGGAAAAAAAAAGAGCCCTACTGAACTGTTGGTGGGAGGGAATATAAACTAGCAAAACCACTATAGATAGCAGGCCAGAGATTCCTCAAAAAAATGAAACATAGCTGGGCACCCTAGGCGCCAGTGGCTCACGCCTGTAATCCTAGCCAGTGGCTCACGCCTGTAATCCTAGCTACTCGGGAGGCTAAAATCTGAGAATCATGGCTCAAAGCCAGCCCAAGCTGGAAAGTCCTTGAGACTCATTTCCAATTAACCACCAGAAAACCAGAAGTAGTCCTGTGGCTTAAGTGGTAGAGTGCTCTCCTTTAGCTTAAGAGCTCAGGGACAGCATCCAGGCCCAAAGTTCAAGCCCCAGGACCAAAAAGAAAAAGAAAAAAGAAACATAGACCTTCCCTATATCGCAGCCATACCACTCTTGGGCATCTACCCTGAATATCATGAGCCAGGATACGATGAGGACACCTGTACATCCAAGTTTACTGCCCCACTATTCACAATAGCCAAGATACAGAAACAGCCCAAATGCCCCAGAACAGATGAGTGGATATAAAAAATGTGGTACCTTTATACAATGAAATTTTACATCACCATTAGAAATAATGTCATCTGCCTGGAAATGGACAGAACTAGAACAAATCATGTTAAGTGGTATAAGCAATGCTCAGCAACAAATGGTGCATGTTCTCTTGATATGTAGAAATTAAATCTGAAAGACACTGGGATGTGATAAATTATACAGGATTCCAGATATTCTAAATACAGTGAGTTTCTATTAGGAGAAAACAAAAAGCAGCAATGTCTACATGGCTCTTCATATATGTGTGTATGTATGTGAACAAACTCCAAGATATGGGAACAAGAGATGTCTCTTTTTATTTTAATTATTTGATGATTCTATTTTATGCATGGTGTATTCGAGTGTATATCTCAGGGAGAGTGGAGAGAAGGCACAAACTGAGGAAAAAAAAGGGTTAAAAAAGATGCAGCAGTGGAACTCACTGGACATAGATGAAAACGAACTGTACAACTCATGGGAGGGACTGAGAATGAGGGAACAGAATTCACTGTCAGAAAGGAACTGTAAGCCAGGCACCAGTGGCTCATGCCTGTAATCCTAGCTACTCAGGAACCTGAGATCTGAGGATCTCAGTTCAAAGCCAGCCTAAGCAGGAAAGTCTGTGAGACTCATATCCAATTAACCACCAGAAAAGAGGAAGTGGTGCTGTGGCTCAAGTGGTAGAGTGCTAGCCTTGAGCTGAAGAGCTGAGGGACAGCACCCAGGCCCTGAGTTCAGGACACATAACCACCACCACCAACAAAAGGAACTGAGCTGGGCGCTGGTGGCTCCCCGCCTGTAATCCTAGCTACTCAGGAGGCCGAGATCTGAGGATCGAGGTTCAAAGCCAGCCCAGGCAGGAAAGTTCTTGAGACTCTTATCTCCAATAAACCGTTAGAAAACCAGAAGTGGTGCTGTGGCTCAAGCGGTAGAGTGCTTGCCTTGACCTGAAGAGCACAAGGACAGCGCCCAAGCCCAGAGTTCAAGCCCCAAGACCGACAAAAAAAAAAAAAAGGAACTGTACTCATTATACCTGACTCAAGTAATTGTAATCCTTCTGTATATCACCTTTACAATAACAATAAAGTAAATCAATCAAAATAAAATGAAGTCTCATTTCATTCTTCTGTTGAGTAAGTGTCCCTTCGTTTTTTTGCCAGTCCTGGGACTTGAACTCTGGGCCTTGGCACTGTACTTGAGCTCTTTTGTTCAAGGCTAGCACTCTATCACTTGAGCCACAGCATCACTTCAGACTTTTTCTGTGATTAATTGGAGATAAAAAGTCTCACAGACTTTCCTGCCTAGGCTGGCTCTGAATTATGATCCTCAGATCTCAGCCTCTTGAGTAGCTAAGATTATAGGTATGAGCCACTGGTGACCAGCTTAAATGGTTCTTCTATAAACTCTTTTACATACCTGTGAAATTTCAACATTCCCAATTTTGAATACTTCATCTGTGAGAGTGGCAGAAAGCAACTGAGATATAGTACAGGGTACGATGTGCTGGGCTCGGGTTCTCTAAAGAGAAAAAAAGTTGTGTGAATAAATTCAACTGAAAACAACCATCATTCATTTAATACTTGCCATGTGAGGAGCACTTTGAATATATTTCAGCCTTAAAATTTCAAGACAAACCTTGTTGTCCTCACTAGAGATAGAGAATAAGGTCACAAAGCTAATGAATGCCATACTTTTCAGTTCAAACCCAGCTTCATAAGACTCCAAAGTTCCTGCTAAATGGGCAAATTTGTGTAGCACTGTGGCTTAACCAAATGCCAGAGTGGAGAAGGGATAAGGTGGGAAGACCTACTGCCATAGCAGACCTTTAGAGGGAATCCCAGCTTCAAGGTGAAGCAGACTGCTCAAAACTCTGCAGAGGTAACATGGTATTAGAAAAGGGTTTGAGAAATGGTCAGCAGAGACAGGACTCCCATTGCTCTATGTTTCTAGATAACATATTACAAAAACTAGTACACAGTTTCCTTTAATACAAATGTTCTTCAGGTCAAGGCGAGCACTCTACTGCTTGAGCCACAGCACCACTTCTGGTTTTCTAATGGCAGCCCCATGAACACCTGAAAAATGGGATTTGATCTGTTATCTTAAAAGTATAGGAGGGCCGGGCGCTGGTGGCTCACGCCTGTAATCCTAGCTACTCAGGAGGCTGAGATCTCAGGATCATGGTTCAAAGCCAGACCAGGCCCAGAGTTCAAGCCCACGACAAGTGTGGGGGCGTGGCAAGGCAATCTAGGAGGAAGTGGCTCATGCCTGTCATTCTAGGTATTCAGGAGGATGAGCTCTGAGGATCACAGTTCAAAGCCAACCCAGGAAGTAAAATCTGTGATACTTTTTAAAAATTTTTTGTCACTCTGGGCCTGAGCATTGTCCCTGAGCTCTTCACCTCAAGGCTAGTGCTCTACCACTTGAGCCACAGCACCACTTCCAGCTTTTTCTGCTTCTGTGGTATTGAGGAGTCGAACCCAGGGACACATGCAAGGCAAGCACTCTTACCACTGAGCCACCTTCCCAGCCCCACTGTGATACTTCGTTTCCAACAGAAAGGAAGAAGTGGAGCTGTAGCTCAAGTGGTAAGGCGCTAACCTTGAGCAG
>NW_012267222.1:10816255-10817029 GCF_000151885.1 Dipodomys ordii | reverse complement strand
TTTTTTGCCGGTCCGTCAGGCAAGGGGCCAGAAAGGTCGGTCCGATGAGTTCTCCGAACACCTCTGAACCCGGCTGCGGCCAGTCGTGTCTACTTTGCTCAGGCGCCACAAACTCCTTCCCGCGATTGGCTGAGCCAATCAGCGGGCTTGAGACTTCACGCTCCAGCCAATCAACAGCCGTGTAGCGTAAGCCTTTTGCCCGCCTCCTCAGGCCAAGCTTTTGAACAGGCGCACTACCCCAAGTGGGCACCGAAGCCTCTGCGGCCACTTTTACTAAGGGCAAACCCCAGCGCCACTGATAGGGGAAGGGAGAAGAGAGAACCGAAAGACAGAGGTGCTGATTGGGCAGGATCTCAAGAACGTAACCAATCAAAAAATACTTCTACAGGATGGCCTAAGCGTCGCTTTACGTCACTGTCGTTAGTCGACGGCCTTCTTTTCCCGCCAAACTAACGCCAGCCGGTGCACGTTTAGGGCGTTGTGGTAAAATTCTTACCTCAGAGTTATTTTGTGTTTCTTTTTTTTTTCTTTTCTTTTTTATCGGTCGTGGGGCTTGAACTCTGGGCCTGGGCACTGGCCCTGTGCTCTTCAGCTCGAGGCGAGCGCTCTACCGCTTGAGCCACAGCGCCACTTCCGGCTTTCTAGTGGTTAATTGGAGATAAGAGTCTCACGGACTTTCCTGCCTCGGCTGGCTTTGAACCGCGATCCTCAGATCTCAGCCCTCTGAGTAGCTGGGATGACAGGCGTGAGCCACCAGCGCCCGGCCCTTTTGTT
>NW_012267222.1:10810444-10816080 GCF_000151885.1 Dipodomys ordii | reverse complement strand
AATTCAGAGCTGAATTGGGATGCCATGATGACTGGAGATGAGCCGGGAGACAGGTGGCATGGAGTCTTGGCTGGTAGGCTGGTCTGGGCCTAAATAGGTCAGCGCAGAGGGCAGATCTTCAGGAAATTCCCAGTCCCAGGCACTGGACTGACAGATTCAGTAACTTATCAGCCAAGTTCCCACCTTGGTCTCCAGGGATCCGGGCACACCCATCACCTGGGAGGCAGGTGATGTCAGGGGCATTCCCTTCCCCCAGCATGAAGACAAGATGCCAGACCCTATCATTTTCACCATGTGGCCAATATGGCACCAGCCAGACCTGACCTCCTTCCTTCATTTCCTTCCTTCTTCCCTTCTTTTCCTCCCTCCCTCCCTCCCTCCCTCCCTTCCTCCCTTCCTTCCTTTCTGTCTTTCTTTCTTTCTTTCTTTCTTCTTTCCTGGGGCTTGAACTCCAGGCCTGGGCGCTATCCCTGAGCTTTGTAGTTCAAGTCTAGCACTCTACCACACAGCAGCCTCCTGTGTAGCTAGGATTACAAGCTTGAACCAAGGGTGCCCAGCTTTCCATCCCCCTGCCCCTGCTTGGTGCTGATATTGGGCTTGACCTCAGAGCCTAGCTAATCTTTTTCATTCAAGGCTGGCTGGCACTCTACCACTTGAGGTACAGCCAAACTTTCTGCTTATTGTTTGTTTTTGTGTTTTGTTTTGTCGGTTGTGGGCTTGAACTCTGGACCTGGGCGCTGTCCCTCAGCTCTTCAGCTCAAGATTAGCCCTCTACCACTTGAGCCACAGCACCACTTCCGGCTTTTTCTGCTTATGTGGTGCTGAAGAATCGAACCCAGGGCCTCATGATGAAAGGCAAGTACTCTACCACTGAGCCACCTTCCCAGTCCTGCTTTTTGGTTGTTAATTTGAAATAAGACTCACAGATTTTCCTGAATAGGCTGGCTCTTGGAACAGCAATCCTCAGATCTCAGCCTCCTACATAGCTAGGATTATAGACATGAGCCACCAGCACCCGCTGAAGTTTCTTTGATGGCCAAGGTCAGCTATTTCTTTCTTTTTTTTTTTTTTTTTGTCGGTCATGGGGCTTAAACTCTGGGCCTGGGCACTGTCCCTCAGCTCTTCAGCTCAAGGTAAGCGCTCTACCACTTGAGCTACAGCACCACTTCCGGTTTTCTGGTGGTTTATTGGAGATAGGAGCCTCACAGTCTCTCCTGCCCGGGCTGGCTTTGAACCTCGATCCTTAGATCTCAGCCTCCTGAGTAGCTAGGATTACAGGCGTGAGCCACCAGCGCCTGGCTAAGGCCAGCTATTTCATTCAGATTTGTTGGTGTGCTGGAACAGTAATCAGAAAGTGGGTATTTGTTACTCAGTGACTGAAGTTTAGTGAGTTCCCTGGGGTTTATAGTTGCTGGTTTCACAAAATGGCCTCCAGTTCTATTCCATTATTTTAAAGCAAATCACAGAGGTTGTGTCATTTGACCAAAATATCTCTAAGGGATTAGACTCTTGGCCAATCATATCATGCATACCTGTGATTCAAGAGGCCTGGGGAAAAATTAGTGAGATCCCATCTCAATCCATAGACTGGGTCTGGTATTCTCATTCCAGATTTGTGGGAGGTGTACATGGGAGATTGCTGGTTTAGACCGACCTGATTCCAAAACTGCAAGACTTGATTTAAAAAAAATAACTAGGGGGGGCTGGGAAGGTGGCTCAGTGGTAGAGCGCTTGCCTTGCATGCCTGACCCCCTGGGTTCGATTCCTCAGCACAACATAAGCAAAAACAAAAAAGCTGGAAGTGGTGCTGTGACTCAAGTGGTAGAGCGCTAACCTTGAGCTGAAGAACTAAGGGACAGTGCCCAGGCCCAGAGTTCAGTCCCCATGACTGGACTCCCCCACAAAAAAAATACTAGGGGCTGGGAAGGTGGCTCAGTGGTAGAGCACTTGCCTTGCATGCATGAGGCCCTAGATTCAATTCCTCAGTACCACATAAGCAGAAAAAGCCAGAAGTGGTGCTGTGGCTCAAGTGATATAGTGCTAGCCTTGAGCTGCAGAGCTGGGGCACAGTGCCCAGGCCCAGAGTTCAGGCCCCACTACTGGCAAAAACAGCAACAACAGCAAAAAAACTAAAAGCAAAAATACCTGGAAGTGTGGCTCAAGTGATAGACTGTCAGCCAACAAGTTCCCTGAATTCACACTCTGTTACAGCAAAAAATAAATGATGTCACAGGGGAATTAAGCACCAAAAAAATGCCATTAGTGGAAGAGCTGTGGTTCAAGTGGTAGAGCGCCAGACTTGAGCAAAAAAAAGCTCAAGTACAGTGCTCAGGCCTTGAGTTAAAGCCCCAGAACCAGCACAAGTACAACAGTTTTTTTGGGAGGCTGGGAATGTGGCTTGATGGCAGAGTGCTTGCCAACTGGGTTCAAATCCTCAGTACCACATAAACAGAAAAGGTCAGAAGTGGCACTGTGGCTCAAGTGGTAGAGGGCTAGCCTTGAGCAAAAGAAGCTCAAGGACAGTGCCCAGGTCCTGAATTCTGGTCCTGGGACTGGCAAACAAAAACAAAAACAAAACTGTTAGACACAAAACACAAAGAAAAGTTTTTTATTGCCAGTAGAGGGACGGCCAAGCCCTCTTCTCACAAGAGAGAAGTGCCAGCTATTGTCTGAGGTGACCTATATAATAATCTAAGAGGTTTAGGAGGTGGAGACCCTGGTGTGGACGTGAGGATCAGCGGCTTCATCACGTTGAACTAGGATTTATGGCTGCTGTCCAAATAGTAGATGATAAAGGGCCCTGCAGCTGCCCAGACCTGAAGGTCACTCTAAGGGGCTCTTGTTGCCTTCTATGGTGGTAGCTGCCCCAGAGAAGCGCCATCCCAAGGTAAAGGGGGTTGGAGGCTGATTATTTACTGCCTTTACTGCATGGGCCTAGTGCTGCCTAGGAAAGGAGCATGCTAAGCTATGGGCTAACAAAAACAAAACAGAGATGTCTTATTTTCCTAACCCACAGCATCTGGCCAGACAGGTGTGGCTTCTATCAAAGAGGGCAAAGATCTTCCTCCAGTGCTGACTGGCACCTAATCTGGGCCCGGCCCAGGTCACACCCTGCTGGGCAAAAGAGGAAAAGCAAGAGATGCCAGAAACCCTAGACAATCCGGAGCCGGGAGCAGAGGGGAAGTTCTCAGACACGTGGCCGGCTACAGATACAGACAGGCCTGCGGTAAACACCTCTGGGGAACCCGTGGCATCTGGGAGCCCAGGATGAGGCTGTTCCCATGGCTGGTTTTCCTGGCCCACTGGGGAGTCACCACGGCTGAAACAGGTAGGGCCCCAGGAACACCGGAGGTGTCTTTGTTTTGTCCTGTGAACTCCGGTTGGAGTTCACAGAGGGAGCCGCAGAGACCGAGGGAACAGCTTAGGCAGGCTGCGTGAGTCTCTCATAGAGTTTAAGTAGGGGCCACACTGGGCCAGGGTTGTCATAGCATTTGTTAATTGAAATAACATTTGAATAATGAAATAGCATTTAAATCCTGAAACATAGCTAATAAGAAAACTATACTGGGGCTGGGATGTAGCTCAGTGGCAAAGCACTTGCCTAGCAAGTACTAGGGATCTGATCCCCAGTTTAAAAACAAGAACTATATCTGAATGAGATATAGCTCTAGACAATACACAAAATGAGGAGCAAGAAAAAGAGAATGTGCCAGACACTGCCAGCAGTTATCAGCCCTTATCTCATCTCCATTGTGTATAGGAAAATAAAGCATCAGGGAAACAGCTTTGTAGTGAGGCAGGAAATGATCCCCAGCTGTCCAACTATATTCTGTTTATAACAGAATGCTCACTGCTAGGTGCAGGTGGCTCATGCCTGTAATCCTAACTGCTGTGGAGGCTGAGATCTGGGGATCAGGGATCAAAGGAGACAAATCTGAGAGATTCTAATTTCTATGTAGCCATCAAATAGCCAGAAATGGGGTGTGGCTCAAGTGATACAATGCTAACCTTGAGTGAAAAAACTAAGGGATAGTGCCCAGGCCCTGAATTTAAGCCCCAGGACCAGCACAACCCCCGTTCTCACACACACACAAAAATGAAAGTGGAGGTTGTATGGTTTTAGGCCAGGAAAGAGCACGCAGAAGGAGGTAAAGGTGAAGAAAGAAAAGTTTATTGGGGGGGCTGGGAAGGTGGCTCAGTGGTAGCGCGCTTGCTTTGCATGCCTGAGGCCCTGGGTTCGATTCCTCAGTACCACATAAACAGAAAAATCTAGAAGTGACACTGTGGCTCAAGTGGTAGAGCGCTAGCCTTGAGCTGAAGAGCTAAGGGACAGCGCCCAGGCCCAGAGTTCAGGCCACACGACCAGACAAAAAAAAAAAAAAGTTTATTGAGGTATACTCCCCAGCGAACTCCCTGGTCTGGATCAGAGAGGTTGTGCAGAGTCTGGTTGTAGCAGGGTTTATATGGCCCGGGTCAGCAGGAACTTTTAGCATATAACTTGTTTTGCAAGTTTGAGCAGTTTTGGGCTAGTGCCCCCAAAGGATGATTGGGAAAGGTGGTGTCTAATTGGGACAGGTGTATAAGGAAATGGCTTTTCTCGGCTGCCTCTGCCCTCCACCTGTCAGAGATGTAGCTCAAGTGGTAGAGTACCAGCCTTGAACAGAAACGCAAGCCAGAGTGTGATACCCTGAGTTCAAGGTCAAATACTAACAGACACACACACACACACACACACACACACACACACACCACCACCACCATACACACACAGAGTAATTTAATTTTTTAAATTTTATTTTATTTTATGTTTAGATTTAGGATCTCCTGTGTTGCCCAGGCTGGCCTTGAATTTCTGGACTGAAATGTCTTCCTGCCATAGCTTCTTGAGTTGCTGAGACTAGAGGCAGGCTCTACCAGCCTGGCTTCATTTGATTTGGTAGTCCCTGTAAAACAGGTACTTTGGTCATGATGCCCATTTTGAGGATGAAGAACCTGAGCCCACGTGGCTGGGAAGTGGCCTTTGTCCGCTGCTGTGAGATCTATGTCCCTCCCCATGTCTTCTTGGAATGGTGCTAACTTTTCTCTTTTCCTGCAAGCTTGCTGGAATGTTTGCACATCTATATTTTTAAAGCTGAGGTAAATTTATTTATTCATTTATTTAGTGGGTCATGGGGGCTGAACGCTGGGCCTGGGCTCTGACCCTCAGCTCTACAGCTCAAGGCTAGTGCCCTAGACTTAAGTAGCAGCGCTTCTTCTGGCTTTTTTTCTGCTTATGTGGTGCTGAGGAATCGAACCCAGGGCCTCAGGAATACAAGGCAAGCGCTCTACCACTGAGCCACCTTCCCAGCCCACCTGTACATGTTTTTCAGATCCCAAGTCTTCCCAGGCTAGCCTTACTATGCTGGATTTTGCTCTACAGTCCAGTCCAGGATGGCCTTGAATTTTGATCCTCCTGCCTCAGCCTCCCAACCATGGTTCAAAGTCAGATTTTAGTTTTGGTGTTGAACTCAATGACTCAGCTATATTTCAGCCCTTTCTGTGTTAGGCTATTTTTCAGTTAGGGTCTTACACTTTTTTTTTTTTTTTTGGGTCCAGTCGTGGGGCCTGAACTCTGGGCCTGGGCGCTGTCCCTCAGC
>NW_012267222.1:10796820-10810239 GCF_000151885.1 Dipodomys ordii | reverse complement strand
AACCCAGCCTCAGGCATGCAAGGCAAGCGCTCTACCACTGAGCCACCTTCCCAGCCCCTACTTCCATCTTTTTTAAGTAGTTTATTGAACCTTCCTGCCTCAGCTGGCTTTGAACCACGAACCTCAGATCTTAGCCCCCTGAGTAGCTAGGATTGCAGTGCTGAACCACGGACACTCACTAATCCTCACAATTTACCCCTCCCCCTCCCACAAGTAGCTTTGATTACAGATGTGAGACACAGCATCTGCCCTTCAGATCAGATTTTCCTTTATTTCACTAGTGTATGATAGAGTCTGGCTTTAGAGATGGGCTCAGGGAGCAATACAGTTCACACAACTCGTATGGATCTAAAGAAGTGATTCACTTCTACAGGTCTCTTGTCTTTGCTTGAAACCAAGCACATCAAGACTCAAAGAGTCTTGAGACTCCTGAGGCTCCATGCCTCGTGCTGCTGCTGGGGAGCTGTCCTGGGCAATAGAAAGGGCATAGCCAAAGGTCATAGAGGTCATAGAGGTCATAGATCCATGCCCTCCCTGGCTAAGGCAAGCTGTGGACCTTCCTTTAACTTGGGTTCCCAGAGGAAACCTTGGTTTTCCCTGGACAACGCCTCGTTCCCAGCCCAGGATCCTCCAGATCCACTCCTCATGCAGGCTGAGGGGCGCCAGCACTGACTGTTTCTTTTCCCTCCAGGGAAGTTCTGGCACATCTCTGACTTACACCTCGACCCCAACTACACAGTGACCAAAGATCCGCTCCAGGTGTGCCCATCAGCCGGCTCCCAGCCCGTGCCCAGTGCGGGGCCCTGGGGTGATTATCTCTGTGACTCTCCCTGGACCCTCATCAACTCCTCCATCTATGCCATGAAGGAGATTGAGCCGAAGCCAGACTTCATTCTCTGGACAGGGTAAGAGCAGCCCTTCTGAAGTCCCTCTTCCCTGGTGACCTGCTGTGCCATGCACCAGCCAGGCTGTAACCTATGTGTCTCCTGACTCTCACATCGGCCCTTTGTCACTTGTCCAGGCATCCCTGGTGAGTCTCCAAGATGGCCTGTGAACTGTGTCTATGGCTGCAGCAGCCATGGCCGGGGATGCTGGGGACGCGAGCGAGCAGAGGGCATGTAGGTTTAATTAAGCTGAGGATGGACCCTGAGCTACTTGTCCAAATGCAGGCAGGGAAGAAGGAACCAGAAGCAACATGGTCCAGCGTGCACTCAGTGTCCCTCTGGACAGCTGCTAGCCACTCCTGGGCTGCACAATGGCCCTAAAGAGTGTTCATGGTTTGGTGCTGCTAGCACTGCCTGGCCTCAGAGACTCAGTTTCTGCTTCTCCAAGGATACTGGGGACCTTTACCTTTCCCAGGTACTTGCTTCCTCCCTCACTTGACAGGCCTCCCGTCACAGGCTACCACCGGGGTAGAGGATGCAGAGGTGCAGACTTGCCTTCAAGAAGGCCACAGAGGCCAGGTGCTGGTGGTGCATGCCTGTTGCAATCCTAGCTACTCAGGAGGCTGAGGTCTGAGCATCGCAGTTCAAAGCCCAGGCAGGAAAGTCCATGAGATTCTTAGTTCCAATTAACCACCGAAAACTGGAAGTAGAAGTATCACTGTGGCTCAAAGTGGTAGAGGACTATCCTTGAGCAAAAAAAGCTCAGAGACCACAGTCAGGCCCTGAGTTCAAGCCCCATGACCAACCTCCCCCCGCCCCCCAAAGAAAAAAGGCAATAGAGACAAGTCTTTGGCCATTGGGTCAGACACTCTGACCTGTGCAGCAGGATGGAGAGGACTTCTGGCAGGAAGTTGTGAGCCAAAGGATCTGATGAGGAGGACTGGAAGGTACTCAGACTTGGGAGCCACCAGGAATAGCATTCCAAGGGGCCGCAGGAGGAGGGGAAAGACTAACTACATGAGGGCCCTAGACGGCCCTGGCTGAGCTTCCTGGGGGTGCAGATGAGATTGGAGCTTCCTTTCCCAAATAATAACAATAATAATAATACTAGAGAGATACATGCACACTTCTACTATGACGTGCTTCAAACAAGAGGGCCCTCACCAGAAACCACACCATGTGCCTTCGACTTCTAGCCTTCAAAACCATGAACTAAATAGTTTATGTCCAACAAAAAAGCTGGAAGTGGAGCTGTGGCTCAAGTGGAAGAGTATTAGCCTAGAGCAAAAGAGCTCAAGGACAAGACCCAGGACCAGTACACACACACACACACACACACACACACACTTCTTTACCAAGTTAAAAATAAAGAGGGTCTGGGCGAAGGCTCTGCTGGCATCATGTCTGGCTGCGAAGGTGGCAAGAAGAAGCCCCTGAAGCAGCCCAAGAAGCAGGCCAAGGAGATGCATGAGGAAGACAAGGCCTTCAAGCAGAAACAGACAGAGGAGCAGAAGAAACTCGAGGAGCTGAAAGCGAAGGCCGCGGGGAAGGGGCCCCTCGCCACAGGTGGAATGAAGAAGTCTGGCAAAAAGTAAGCTGTTTGTTGTCCCTGAGATGATGGTGACCCTTGATTCCATTCCCATTCAACATCTGGATTTCCTGTCGTAACATTTCTGCCACCTAAAGGTAGAATGAAGTTTTGTCTAGGACTCTGAACATTAAGAACAACCTTTAAAAAAAAATCCTACCGTGGCTCAGTCTCTAGTTTGTCAGCCGTTGTATCAGCCATTGCTACCTCAGCTGTAACTATCAAGTAAACCCAGCCTAGGTTCCCGCCAGAGTCTGCTCTTTGTTCTACTCTTGCATTCTGTATCATCTTGAAAGTAAACCGCTCATTTAAAAAATTAAAATTAAAGGCACACCAGCTGCTGGTGGCTCATGCCTATAATCCTAGTTTGAACCACCAAAAAACTGGAAGTGGCACTGTGGCTCAAGTGGTAGAATGCTGGCTTTGTAGGGATAGCGCCCCAGCACCCAGTTCATAACTGACAAAGAAAAAAAAAATGGAAGTCAAGTGCCAATGGCTCATATCTATTATCTTAGCTACTTAAGAGGCTGAGATCTGAGCATTGCAGTTTGAAACCAGCCCAGGCAGAATAGTCCATGAGACTCTTATCCCAGTTAACCCCAAAAGCCAGAAATAAAGCTGTGGTTCAAGTGCTTGAGGACTAAGCTTCAAGTATAAAAGTATAGTGAGAGGGCAAGCCCTGTGTTTAAGCCCCAGTACTGGTACACACACAGACACACACAGGGCTGGTGGCCTGGCTCAAGTGGTAATACTCATATCTAGCAAGTATAGGCCTTTAATTCACCATACCATCAAGGAAAAAAAAAGTTATGCCATCGTACGCTCACACACACATACACACACATGCCCATTGTAGGCCTTGAACACATGGTGCTGTCCTTAAGCTTTTTGCTCAAAAGCTCAAGGTTAGCCGGGCGCTGGTGGCTCACGCCTGTAATCCTAGCTACTCAGGAGGCTGAGATCTGAGGATCACGGTTCAAAGCCAGCCCGGGCAGGAATGTCCATGAGACTTTTTTTTTTTTTGTCAGTCATAGGGCTTGAACTCTGGGCCTGGGCGCTGTCCCTCAGCTCTTCAGCTCAAAGCGAGCACTCTACCACTTGAGCTACAGCACCAGTTCTGGTTTTCTGGTGGTTTATTGGAGATAAGAGTTTCACGGACTTTCCTGCCCGGGCTGGCTTTGAACCTTGATCCTCAGATCTCAGCCTCCTGAGTAGCTAGGATTACAGGCGTGAGCCAACAATGCCCAGCTACCATGAGACTCTTATCTCCAATTAACCACCAGAAAAACTAGAAGTAGCACTGTGGCTCAAGTGGTAGAGCACCTGCCTTGAGATGAAGAGCTCAGGGACAGTGCCCAGGACCAGAGTTCAAGCCCCATAGCCACCACCACAAACAACCAAAAAAAACCCCTTCAAAAAACCACCCCCCTACTACTACCTGAAAGAAAAAACAATAATATTAATAATAATTGCTATTACTACATTATATACATATATAATATATGTATATATAATATACATAATATATGTATATATAAATATATATACATATATATTTTTTTCTCCTTTATAGGACGTTTTACAAATTCTCTAGCTGTAGGTACATATTATTTCCTGTTTTACAGATGAGTGTATAGAGACTTAGTCAAGGAGCCCCACAGCAGGCAGATAGATAGTTGGCAGAAGCTGGGTTTGAACTCTCTGGTCTGACTCCAGTCCAGTCTCTCCATGCCCACACCTGTGGGCTTGCGAGGCCCAGGTCTCCAGCGCCTCTCTGCGGAGCTGCCCCTTCCTGCCTTGCCCATTCCAAGGGCATGGTGGTGTTTTGCAGGGATGACACACCTCATGTGCCCAACGAGAGCCTGGGAGAGGAGGCGGTGCTGAGGATTGTGCAGCTCCTGACCACCCTCATCAGGGAGGTGTTTCCGGGTAAGTCTGCACCTGTCCCTGAACTCAAGCGGGCCTGGCTTGTGCCAGCAGGGTGACTGGAGTCCACACTCGGTCCACTGACAAGGATGGCTGCTGCCCAGGTCTCAGATGTGGTACAGCTGATTCCTTTTCTTTTTGTTTTGTTGGTCATGGGGTTTGAACTCTGGGCCTGGGCGCTGTCTTGAGCTCTTCAGCTCAAGGCAAGCACTCTACCACTTTGGCCACAGTGCCATTGCCAGTTTTCTCATGGTTTATTGGTGATGAGTCTCATGAACTTTCCTGCCCAGGCTGGCTTTGAACCTCCATCCTTAGATCTCAGCTTCCTGAGTAGCTAGGATTAAACATAAACCACTGGTGCCCGGCTGGTTCCTTACTTTTCTGACGACCCCCTTTGGGCCACAACAGCTCCCAGGCCTGTGGACACTTAGACCTCCACCAGAGGCAATGCTGTTTCAATGTCTTCTGTTTACCACCTTTCCCACAGAGTCTGTCATTACACCCAGGCGTCCCCAGATGTACAGGGTGCACACATAGCCCTTGCGTACTGGTTTAGCCCTGGATTTAGCACAAGCTGTCCTCAAACCATCCTGACTGCCAGGGCCTCTGGGAGATGCTGCCTTCCAGCCGAGGCTGCCAGGGCCTCTGGGCAGGGCTCAGGAGGGTGCTGTTCTGTGGGAGACAACATGGAGAGGAGGGTTGTGTCCATCTGATGGTCTTTTGTGTATGTGCGTGCTGGTCCTGGGGCTTGGACTCAGGGCCTGGGCACTGTCCCTGAGCTTCTATGCTCAAGGCTGGCGTTTTACCACTTGGGCCACTGTCCTACTTGGTGCTTTATTTGATTAATTGGAGTGTCTTGGACTTTCCTGCCCCAGCTGGTTTTGAACTCAATCCCGAGTACCTAGGATTTTAACTATGAGCCACCAGTGCCTGGCTGAAATAGTTTTAAGTGAGCTGGGCCAAACACAAAGTGGGAGATGCCAGCCGGGGACCGAAGGAGCTCCCATCAGCCCCCCCCCCACTTCAGTTCTAGTACATCTGTTAAAAGACCATAGTTGTGAAGTAATAGCAGTAAAAATAATAGCAACATGAATAACTGTAAATATAAAGTGCTGTGTCGTGGGCACAGCTCTTAAGTTCATTCTTTGTCATGAAAATTACAGGGGGGAGAGGGGGAGAGTGTAGTTGTGGAGATGGAAGGGAAGGGATGGTAGGGGAAAAACAAAGGAGGAGGCAACAATGCAATGCTTGATAAGAAATGTACTCATTACATTGCTCATGTAATTGTCACCCCTCTGTATGGTATTTTCACAATAAAAAATTTTATTTAAGAAAGAAAGAAAATTACAGATGAGTTGTAACCAGTTCATTTTTATTTGGGAATTCTGTGAGCCAGTTAGGTGGTTTAGGTCAGGTGGCCAGTGTAGAATCCTGACTCCTGGTTTAAGCATGGTTCCTACCCGCCGATCCCTACCACCCCACCTACAATGGAAATCAATTTATGAAAAGGATTCCAGGAGGCTTCCTGCTGCCCCAAATCTGCCCAGCAAGTCCCACCCAGTTAGTCTCATTCCTTCTTTCTCTAGCAGAGGTCACTGGGCCTCGTGCTCATCCTTATTATCACCTATAAAGTATAGACAAGGAGCCAGGCCACAATGGCTCACACTTTATAATCCTAGCTACTCAGGAGGCTGAGATCTGAGGATCTTGGTTCAAAGCCAGCCAGAAGGAAAATCCGTGAGACTCTTATCTCGAATTAGCCACCAGAAAACTGGAAGTGGTGCTGTGGCTCAGGTGGTAGAGTGCTCACCTTGAGCTGAAGAGCTCAGGGACAGTGGCCAGGCCCAGAGCTCAAGACCCCAAGACCAAAGAAATAGTATAGATGAGGAACTACAGCTCCCAGCCAGTCACTTCCTAGGGAGGGATTCAAACCCAGATCTAGCTTGGAGCTTCTTTCCTCTGCTCTACACAGGGTTTCTGGAATTAAAGTGACATGGTCGGTAGGAAAATGCTTTATTCACCATGACTGTACACATACATGTGAATGATAAGGTTTTGTAGTCTGTGACATGTTGACACATTTATTTCCCAATAGCCAAGAATTTCCCAATAGCCAAGATGCCATTGGCTGTAAGATGTATCATTGTTTTATGTACTGCTAAGACAAAAATGGAACAATACATAATACACAGTGCTTTCCCACTTAGGTAGAGATTGCAAAATTCCCAGTTCTTGTAGTTTGTACAACACACAGGGCTTGTTAGAACGAATTCTCTGCTGGAAACGGCTCCAGCCTCCAGCCTCCAGCCTTCCATACTGGTTCAGTTACTCTCTGGGATGTGCCACTCTGCTCCCTTCCCCTTCCCTTCTTTCCCCTCCCCTCCTTTCCCTTGCATACCAGGCTGTAACTTCACAGCGTAGTAGTGGTTTGGCCTGCTTGCTTCACTAGTACTACCATTTGATCCATGTCTCCAGCCTTGCTTTTTTTGGTCAGTCATAGGGCTTGAACTCAAGGTCTGGGTGGTATCCCTGAGTTCTTTTTCTCTCAAGACTAGTGCTAGCACTTTGAGCCACAGCTCCACTTCTGGCTTTCTGATGGTTAATTGGAAATATGAGTCTCATGGACCTTCCTGCCTGTGCTGGCTTTGAACCGCAATTCTCAGATCTCAGCCTCCTGAGTAGCTTGGATTACAGCCGAGCCACCAACACCTGGCTTAGCCATGTTTTTTGTTTTTGTTTTTTGGGTGCGGTCGTGGGGCCGGAACTCTGGGTGTGGGCGCTGTCCCTCAGCTCTTCAGCTCAAGGCTAACACTCTACCACTTGAGCCACAGCGCCACTTCTGGCTTTTTTTTCTTTTTGCTTATGTGGTGCTGAGGAATCGAACCCAGGGCCTCAGGCATCAAGGCAAGTGCTCTACCACTGAGCCACCTTCCCAGCCCCGCCATGTTTTTTTTTGATGGTTATTTTGGAGAGTCTTATGGACTTTTCTGCCCTGGCTGGCTTCAACCATGATCCTCTAGATCTCAGTCTCCTGAGTAGCTAGGATTACAGGCATGTAATCTTTTTTGGCGAGATATTTTTGTTTATTGTCAATTATTTATTGACCATCTACTACCTGCCAGACACAGAGGCTAAAATGAAAGCAGGAATGAAGTGGTTCACAAAGAGGCGATGAGTCAGCTGGGTTCCCCTGTACTTTGTGGTCTCAGACACAGGCTGCTTCCTCAGGGAGCCCTCCCCTGATACCCATACTCCACAGGAAACAGCCCTTCCTTCCCTTCTTGTGACAGCCCTTACCTCTGATCACCCACTACCTGACAACCTAGTATACTGCCAGACCCCTGGAACTGGGCTTACAAACCTGGTTCCAAGCTTTATGCACTGGCACACAGTAGGTGTTCAGTAGGCAATATTTACTGGCTATAGGAATGAATAAAACTGGGGCTGGGAAGGTGGCTCAGTGGTAGACTGCTTGCCTTGCATGCATGAGGAACCTGGGTTCGATTCCTCAACACCCACATAAGCAGAAAAAGCTAGAAGTGGCACTGTGGCTCAAGTGGTAGAGCAAAAGGCTTGAGCTGAAGAGCTAAGGGATAGTGCACAGGCCCAGAGTTCAAGCGCCATGACCCCCCTGCCAAAAAAAAAAAAAAAAAAGAATAAAACTCAAGAATGAGCCAGACACATCAACCCCAGAAGATGGATCTATTTTTGTTGTTGTTTTTCTTTTTGTTATTGTTGTTTTGCCAGTTCAGGGGCTTGAACTCAGGGCCTGGGTGCTGTACCTGAGCTTTCTTGCTCAAGGCTAGCACTTGAGCCACAGTGCCACTTCTGGCCTTTTCTGTTTATGTGGTACTGAGAAATTGAACCCAGAGCCTCATGCATGCTAGGCAAGCGCTCTACCACTAAGCCACCTTCCCAGTCCAGAAGATGGATGTGCAATTGACAAAAGTAGAGGACCCTGAATTACCAAATGGCTGAAATGCCAACAAATCCCTAGTTTCCTTATCACAAGCTGTCTCCTCTCTGACCAGGAAATTTCTTGCGAGGAAAGTGGTTAGGGACCAGACCAGGCAACTTCCTCCCCAGGCAAAGCTCAGCCAGACAGATGCAATCAGATCCCCGCTGGTTGTGCTGGTCGGCTGCAAGAGAACGTGACACCTACCAAGTGCTTTGGAATCGTTTCTGAATATTTCTTCTTTTCTTCCCAGACACTAAAGTCTATGCTGCTTTGGGAAACCACGACTTTCACCCTAAAAACCAGTTCCCAGCAGGGAGCAACAATATCTACAATCAAGTAGCAGAACTATGGCGACCGTGGCTTAGTAATGAATCCATTGCTCTCTTCAAAAAAGGTATCACTGACATTGGAGCACATACTATGTGTCAGATTTTGATCTCATTTTCCCAACCCCTTAAAATCAGTACAGATATTTATTTCCAGCTCACACATTAGCAGACTGAGACACAGTCACTTGGCAAAGGCAGGCTTGAGAACAGAATCTAGGACAGAATCTGAGGCTTATGTTCTGAGCCCTGAGCACTGTTAAGGAATAGAAACCAGTGAGTGTAAAGTTATGCCAGTACTGGGGCTTGAACTTGGAGCCGTGAGCTCCTACTTAGATTTCTTTGCTCAAGGGCCAGTGCTCTACCAATTGAGGCATGCCTCTACTTCTAACTCCGCCCCCCCTCCCCAACCCCAGTCCTGAGGTTTGAACTCAGGGCCTGGGCACTGTCCCTGAACTTCTTTTGCTCAAGTCTAGCACTCTACCACTTGAGCCACAGTGCCACTTCTGGCTTTTTCTGTTTACGTGGTACTGAGGAATTGAACCCAGGGCTTCATGAATGCTAGGGAAGCACTCTACCACTAAGCCACATTCCCAGCCCCTATTTCTAACTTTTTGCTGGTTATTTGGACTTGAGTGTCATAGTCTTCTTCTGTGTGGGCAGGCTTTGAACCATGATCCTCAGATCTCAGCCTCCTGAGTAACTAGGACTACAGATATGAGTCACCAGTGCTTAGCTTCCCAAAACAGTATCTATTGAGCAGTTACTGTGTGCCAGACACTGTCCTCAGCGTGACAGCAGACTACAGCAGTCCTAGGGAAAAGCGGGGGCCTTCATCTCAAGCCAGCTTGAATCTCACTGCTACTGATCATCCAATGTGGTAACTGTTTTCTCCTGGGAGCCCCTATGTGTTATAGGAAGCTTGGCATCATCTCAGGTCTCTTTTCATTAGATGCCAGTGTAACACTTCCTATTGTGACGACAACACAACAACAAATCCCAGCCAGACACCAGTGGCTCGTGCTCATGCCTAGCTACTCAGGAGGCTGAGATCTGAGGATTGTGGTTTGAAGCTAGCCTGGGTATGAAAATCTATGACTCTTATTTCCTACTAAGCATTAGAAAAGCCAGATGTAGAACTGTGGCTCAAGTAGTAGAGTGCTAACCTTGAGGGAAAATAAAAAGCACAAGAGACTGTTTCCAGGCCCTGAGTTCTAGCCTCAGGCCCCACATGCACTACACACACACACACACACACACACACACACACACACACACACACACACACACACACACACACACACACACACACACAATTCTCTAGACATTGTCAAATACTCCTGTTTAACAACTACTAGTCTACTGAGTGCCGGTGGCTCATGCCTGTAAGCCTAGCTACTCAGGAGGCTGAGATCTGAGGATCAAGATTCAAAGCCAGCCCAGGCAGAGAAGTTCATGAGAGTCTTATCTCCAATAAACCACCAGAAAACCAGAAGTAAAACCAGAAAACCAGAATGCTGTGGCTCAAGTGGTAGAGTGCTCACTTTGAGCTGAAGAGCTCAGAGACAGTGCCCAGGCCCAGAGTTCAACTCCCATGATAAAGAACAAAACAAAACAAAAAACTCTGAAAAAATGGCTAGTCTAAGCTGGGTGCTAAAGACCTGATTCATACCTGTAATCCTAGTTACTCAGGTTTCTGAGATCTGAGGATCTTGGTTCAAAGCTAGACCTAGTAGAAAAATCTGTGAGACTCTTTTTTTTTTTTTTGGTCCGGTCGTGAAGCCTGAACTCTGGGCCTGGGCGCTATCCCTCAGCTCTTCAGCTCAAGGCTAGCGCTCTACCACTTGAGCCACAGAGCCACTTCTGGCTTTTTTCTTTTTGCTTATGTGGTGCTGAGGAATCGAACCCAGGGCCTCGAGCATGCAAGGCAAGCGCTCTACCACTGAGCCACCTTCCCAGCCCCATCTGTGAGACTCTTATCTCCAATTAACTATAAAAAGCTGGAAGTGGAGCTGTGGTTTAAGTGATAGAGTGCTAGCCTCGATCCCAAAAGCTTAAGGACAGCACCCCCAGGTCCAGGGTTCAAGCCCTAAGACTGCCAAAAATAAAAATAAAAAACACCTCAATAGTCTAGAGGCATAGCCAGCCCCAGGCAACCTGTCTCTTCTCTCTTCTCTGCACACATCCTGGACTATGACCTAAATAGGTCAGTTCCTGGGCCAGTTCCTGCATGGAGGGCAGTTCACGATGAGCCTGGATATACAAACACATTCCATTTTATTTCCATTATACAGATGAGGAAATAGCATGGTGTAGTGAAGTCACTTTTCCAAGGGGCACAGCTAAAGAGCAACAGAGCCAGGACTTGAACCCAGGAAGCCTGGCAGCCTTCCTGTGGGAAGGAAGGGGAGGAAGGCTGTGGGGTTGGCGGGGAGGTGGAGAGAGGTGGGCAGGACAAAGACCACCTTCAGGCTCTCTCTGGTTGTGCCATCACAGGTGCCTTCTATTCTGAGAAGCTGCCGGGTCTCAGCAGGGCAGGGAGAGTTGTGGTTCTCAATACCAATCTATACTACAGCAACAACCAACAGACAGCCGGCATGGCTGACCCGGCCCGGCAGTTCCAGTGGCTGGAAGAGGTGTTGAGCAATGCATCCCAAGCTGGGGAGATGGTGAGGGCGCCTGCTTCTTCCTCCTCCCTTTCTGGGTACTTTGAGGACAAGTCTTCATTCAGCACGAACACATCCACTCCCTCGCCCCTGCTCACATCCTCCAGGGTTCTACAGGGCCAGGCAGAGGAGCACTGGGAGTGGCTCCTTCCCTTCTAAGATCCCTATGAAAGTCAGGCATTGGTGGCTCATGCCTGTAATCCTAGCCACTCTGGAAGGTCAGATCTGAGGATGGAGGTTTGAAGCCAGCCAGGGCAGGAATGTCTGTGAGATGCCTATCTCCAGTTAAACATGAGGAGGAAAAAAAGCACCAGGTGCCAGTGACTCCTGCCTGTAATCCTAGCTACTCAGGAGCCCGAGATCTGAGGATCATGGTTCAAAGCCAGCCCTTGGAGTTAATGAACCATCAGAAAAACTGGAAGAGGTTCTGTGGCTCAGAGTACTAGAATGCTACTCTGGAGTGAAAATGCTCAGAGACAGTGCCCAGGCTTTGAGTTGAAGCCCCACAGCTGACTTAAAAAAAAATCTAGCTAAGTATGGTGGCTCACACCTGTAATCCCAGCTACTCAGGAGGCTGAGAGCTGAGGATTGTGGTTCAAAGCCAGCTCGGGCAGGAAAGGCCAGGTATGAGCCACCAGTGTGCAGATGAGCTCATACTTCAAATCCCACTCTGTTCTGCCTCCTGCAATGGTGGCCAAGTGCCCTGGTCCTGCTAGCCAAGTGACTCAGGGAATGTAAGACAAGATCGTATAATCACAGCTTACGCTCCACAACCATGCAAGAATGACCTGCGCTCTCCAAGCCCGGTCTTTGAGGGGTCAGGAAGGCTTCCTGGAGGAGGTGCTGTTAGATCTGGGTTTGGAGGGAGGAGATGATTTGAGCCTGCGGGAAGGAACATGGCCAGGCTTTGAGAGGAGGGAGTAGGGGGGACATCTCAGCTCTGCTCCTCTGCCCCCTTTCCTGTCAGGTGTACATTATTGGCCACGTGCCTCCAGGCTTCTTTGAGAAGACACGGAACAAGGCCTGGTTCCGGGAGGACTTCAATGTGGCCTACCTGCAGCTGGTCCGCAGGTTCCACCGCGTCATAGCTGCACAGTTCTTTGGGCACCACCACACCGACAGCTTTCGGATGTTCTATGATGATGCAGGTAGGAGATGGAGGGCGCCTGGCTCCTGCTGGCCTCCAATGCCCAGCCTCCCTGAGCCTTGCTACCTTTCTCCTTAAAGGTGCTCCCGTGAGCGTCATGTTCCTCACACCCGGGGTCACTCCGTGGAAAACCACGTTACCTGGAGTTGTCAATGGGGCCAACAATCCAGGCATCCGGGTGATCGAGTACGACCGAGACACACTAAATGTGCAGGTCAGGAGCCTGGGTCCCCTGGGGCCAGAGAAGAAGGGAAGGAGCTAAAGGTGTCACCCCCCCTTCCTGAACTCTCAGCTGATGATAGAGCCAGGCCACGTTCCTTCCACCTTGCTCAGGCTCAGAGCCACCGGCTACCACATCGGACACTTCCTCCCCCAAATCGTGTACCTGCATCATTGCCACAGCCTCCTACTTGGTCTCCTACCTCCACCTGCCCTGCTGTGGCCCATGTGCTACACCCTACAGAGGGCTGGGTCTTTAGAAAGCCCTGCCCTCATCTTGCCTCTCTCCTGTGCTCCAACCTTCAGTGCCTTCCCCGTGTCCCCAGGTAAAGTCCCATCTCCTTGGACCACAAGTCAAGGCTCCTGAGAGTTTGACTTTAAATTTCTTTTTTTCTTTTTTTTTTGTCAATCGTGGGCCTTGAACTCTGGGCCTGGGGGCTGTCCCTTAGCTCTTCGGGTCAAAGCTAGCGCTCTACCACTTGAGTCACAGCGCCACTTTCGGTTTTCTGGTGGTTTATTGGAGAATAGAGTTTCGCGGGCTTTCCTGCCTGGGCTGGCTTTGAACTGCAATCCTCAGATCTCAGCCTCCTGAGTAGCTAGGATTACAGGTGTGAGCCACCGGCGCCCAGCTGACCTTAAATTTCTTTTTTTTTTTTTTTGGTCTGGTTGTGGGGCCTGAACTCTGGGCCTGGGCGCTGTCCCTCA
>NW_012267222.1:10790086-10793323 GCF_000151885.1 Dipodomys ordii | reverse complement strand
CTCCCGGCTGCTCCCGCCCCCTTCCTGCCCCGCCCCTCCCCGGCTGCTCCCGCCCCCTTCCTGCCCCGCCCCTCCTCGGCTGCTCCCGCCTCCTTCCCGCCCGGGCGACCCCCGGCTCGAGGGCGGGCCCGAGGCACGGCGGGGAAGCCCGGGGCCTCTCGGAGGACCTGTCGGGCCATGCCCTGGTCCCCCCGGGCCGCTCTCCTGCGGGACCTGGTGCTGGGCGTGCTGGGCATTGCCGCCTTCCTGCTGGATCTGGGCGCCGACCTGTGGGCCGCGGGTCAGTACGCGCGGCACGGCCGCTACCTGTGGGCGGCGCTGGTGCTGGCGCTGCTCGGCCTGGCCTCCGGCGCCCTGCAGCTCTTCAGCTGGCTCTGGCTGCGCGCCGACCCCGCCGGCCTGCACGGCCCGCAGCCCCCCGGCCGCTGCCTGGCGCTGCTGCACCTCCTCCAGCTCGGCTACCTGTACAGGTGAGGGGGGGGGCGCCGCCCCGCGCCTGGGCCCCGGGACCGGGGAGGCGCCGGACTGACACCTACCTGGCAGGCGTGGCATGGAGCTGGCTGCCGAGAAAACCTAGCCCAAGGGCATCGCACCTCCCAGGGCGTGTCCCGACCTTTGCCCCTAGAGAATCCCAGGGGAAGAGACTGAGGCGCAGAGAAGGAAGAGTTTAGGGACTTTGATGTGAGACTTCTCTGAGATCCAACCCTAGCTTTGTCATTTTTGATCGTTCTACAATTGTCCCAGCCTTGTTTCCCCCCTGTATAAAACATCTGTAGAGCCAGGCACTTGTAGCTCACCCCTGTAATCCTGGCTTCTCAGAGGACTGAGATCTGAGAATCACCTTTCCCAGCCAACCTGAGCAGGAAAGTCCATGAGACCTTGATTTCCAATTAGCCAGCAAAAAGCTGCAAGCAGAGTTGTGGCTCATGTGGTAGAGTGCCAGTCCTGAGCAAAAAAAGCTAAGGGATATGTCCAGGCCCTAGTTCAAGCCCCAGTACTGGGACACACACATCAAAAAGCCATGTAGAGGGCTGGGAGTGTGGCTTAGTGACAGAATGTTTGCCTAGCATGCACGAAGCCCTGGGTTTGATTCTTCAGTACCACATAAGCACGAAAAAAAAAAAAAAAAGCCAGAAGTAGCACTGTGGATGAAGTGGTAGAGTGCTAGCCTTGAGCAAAAGCAGCTCAGGGACAGTGCCCAGGCCCTGAGTTCAAGCCTCAGGACTGGCAGGAAAAAAAAAAAAGTCATGTAGAGCAGGGAGAAGGACAGAGTGAGAAAGTGTCCACACACAGTTGGTGCAGGACTGTCCCCACTGGGTAGGGCCTTGGGTAAGTCATTGACCCCTCCAGCTCTCAGTTTCCTCAGGGCTCCAGTGGGGTTAGTAATAGTCTGGGCTTCTATTGAGTAGCTAAAGAAAATGACTTTAAATTGTCAGTCACAGAGTAAACATTCAACAAATATTTGCCCATTTCATGATTACCTGGGCTTTCAAGCCATGACCCCAGGACAGGGCTCTTCCTTTTTTTTTTTTATATTTTATTTGTGAACATACTGTACAGAGGGGTTACAATTACATGGGCAGGATAATGCGTACATTTCTTACCAAGCATTGCAGCCTCCTCCTTTGGTTTACCCTTCACATCCCTTCCCAGCCACCCCCCTCCCCCCCAAGGGCTCTTCCTTTTGTAGTTATGTTCTTCTCACTGTATCCATGATTCCCATCCCCAGACAGCAAGAGGGTGGAGAGAGACCGGGTGGCAGTGCTCCTTTCAGAACTAGCAGGGTCCCGTAGGGAGGAGATTGCTGAAAGCAAGGGCCATAGTTCTGAGGACTGGTATGGGATGGCCGGAGCCAGAATCTGCTATGGAGCTTTTCCTCTTTTCTTTTTTCCTTTTGTTCTATTATTATTGTTATTGTTATTATTACCATTGTTTTGTATGCCAATCATGGGGCTTTACCTCAGGGCCTGGGCTGTCCCTGAACTTTTGTGCTCAAGGCCCATTTGGGCCACCGCTCCGCTTCCAGCTTTTTGGTGGTTAATTGGAGGTAAGAGTCTCATGGACTTTCCTGCCTGGGCTGACTTCAATCTTCTGTCCTCAGATCTTAGCCTCTTCAGTAGCTAGGATTACAGCTAGGATTATAGGTGTAAGCCACTGGTGCCCAGAATGGAACCTCCCTTTGTGTGTGTGTATGTATGTGCGCGTGCCTGCGTGCATGCATGCCAATACTGGGGCTTGAACTCAGGGGCCCTGTGTTCTTGCTTGGTTTTGCTCAAGGCTCTTGCTGTACCACTTGAGTTACACTTCCACTTCTGGCTTTTTGCTGGATAATTGGAGGGAAGAGTATCTTGGATTTGACTGCCCAGGCTGGCTTTGAACCTGAGTCCACAGATCTCATCCACTTGAGCCCAGCTGGAACTCTTCTTTTCAAACTTTCCAAATCTGGCCTTGACAAGGTTCTGTGGAGTCTCTAGCAGTGGGAAGAGGAGTTTTCATGTTGCCATTTGCTTGAGAGACTGTGCAGATATCACTAAAACCCAGATGAGGGTGAGAGGCACAGTTGTGAGAGTTTGGAAAAGCCTCTGTGGGCCTTGCATCTTCCCTTATGTTTCTGCTGGGCCTTGGGTTGGAAAAACAAGGTCTCTGTTCTTGCATTCGACTGGTCCCTGTTGGGGGACCCTGTTGGGAAGAAGAAGCTTCATCAAAGGAAAGTCCCAATGGGACTCTAAATTATTAGGCCATCCCTAATAGGGAAGTGACAGTCAGTGATGAATGACTGAGTGAGCAGGCTTTCCTCCTAAGAGCCAAGTGATGTCATTTCTTGGGGGTGGGGGACATGGTGCCTCCGCCACTACTCGGACCCCCTCCACAAGCCTGCCCTGCTCAACCTCCAGGCTCCCCTCTTTCTGTACAGTCTCCATCTTCATCTTTCTGGGGCAGGTTCTCATTCTCCCAGGTCTGTTCCCTCACCCTCTTTGCTTTGGAAGTACTAGGATTTGAACTCAGGGCTTCATGTTTGCTATGGAGACACTCTATCCCTGAGCCATGCCTCTCTTTGGCTCTTTTAGATCTAGATGTTTTTTTTTTTGTTACTGTTTTTTCTTTTTTTTGGTCGGTCATGGGGCTTGAACTCTGGGCCTGAGCGCTGTCCCTCAGCTCTTCAGCTCAAGGTGAGCGCTCTACCACTTGAGCTACAGCGCCACTTCCGGTTTTCTGGTGGTTTATTGGAGATAAGAG